>NC_137891.1:115497124-116097124 GCF_963455335.1 Martes martes
CTGCCTGTCAGCTCCTAAGCCAATCGCAGTAATAACCGCTGCATCATTTTAAATGTGGCTAAACCGACGTTGGACAAAATCAATCTGCCATATGCTGGCTCTGAAGGAAATCACTTGCACAGTTTGACGAATTGCTTGCAGTCCCTCCAGCAATCCATAACTCGCTCTCTTTCTTCCCCTCTTCCCTCTCTCTCTGCACCCCCTTCTCTCCCCTTTCCTCTGAGACGCTCCCCCTTCTATTTTACCCTTTTCCGCCGACTCCAGGTAATCCGAAATGGCACTGACCCTTCTCATCCTCCGATTACCTCTCTGAAGCATGAACTTGGGATAAAATCACACATCAGAAAATTCGCGGTAATTATTTTGCGATGCTATCAGCACCGATCAATCACGCGCGCGGCCCACTGCTGGAATGCCGGGCGCAGCCCAGGACGCGTACCCGCGTCCCGCCTGACTGACAGTTTTGGTAATTAAGTGATTGTATAGACCTCTCCGACTGTTCTAACAACCTTGTCAGGGCCTGTCTGTGGACAGAACAAGCTGAAATCAATGTGCTTCCTGCTCTCTGAGCAGTTCTGATCGTGTACTCAGACTGATCCGGGAGGAGGAATCTGACAAAAGGAAAACAGCAGCTCTAAACGATCGGATTATGGGGGAGGGGCAGGGAAGAGGCAGAAAGTTTACTTCTTTGTTGAGAGAAGGAAGGACTAGAGGCTTGGATCGGGTCATTAGAGCGTCGCGGAGCCAGGCGGCTTTTGGGGTGGGGGGGGGGCGAAGCGAGAGTCCGGATATGGGTATCACCTGGGCGCCCCGGCTGGGCTGGAGGCACCTCTCCCACCCTCCCGGGTGGGACGGGGTAGGGGGTAGGCGCCTCCTCGGGTTGCAGCCGAGGGGCCTGGCCAGGCCGCGCACTGCAGCGTCCCCGCACGCCGAAGCCACGATTCGGCGGTTCAATACGTTTTCACCCGGATTAGAGGCAGAGGCTGGTGGCTCAGTGTAAATGTCACGCAGCAGCTTTTAATAAAGAAATGTTCAGATTGTTAGATTGCGCGGTACAGTGTGAGTTCTGTGCCCCCCCCTTTCCCAATCCGGCTTCAACCTCACCACTCCCCCCCCCCATTCCCGAACACATATCGCACCTCATCACGCGTTACAAATATATTACATATTCAGAGTGATCTCGCCGCAGCGCTCGCGGGAGGGGCACTCTCCCCAAGCTTAACATCCACCTCGCGGAGGGCTGCAGGACGCCTGGACCGACCGCGGGCACCAGGAGGAGGAAATAGACCCAGAACCAACCTGCTTAGCGGGCGCTTCTTTTTCACTCCCACCCTTGAGTCTCGGAAAGAAATTCCCATTGGGAAGGGGATCCTAAAAGCGCCGAGCTAGGGGGCGGGACCTCCAGTTCTCGGCCGAGGGGCTCCAGTTAAAGAGTATTTTAATTCTTCCTCATCGGCCCTCCCAAACCTTAAAAACCTAACCAATTGAAGGCACACACACAACAAGGGAAAGGTAGCAAAATCAATCCGCCGAGTTCAAAGAGCCGAGGCGCGGGAGCTGGCTGCGGGGTGCTCGGCGCTGGGCAGAAAGCGCAGTAGAGGGTCCCCTGGACCCTGCCGAGATGGCAGACCCCACTCAGCAGATACCTTGTGGGGTGTGTGTGTGTGTGTGTGTGTGTGTGTGTGTGTGTGTGTGTGTTGGGGAGGCGGCACACCCTAATCCATCCCACTGCTTGCCTGTCTCCTCTCCTCTGCCAGCCAAAAGCCGCCCATCCTCAGAGAGAAAAATGTGAGTGTGGGCACATTACGCACCATTAGGGAGACACTACAGTTTTAATGTGGCCTAATTAGTGCCGCTAACCGAGCAAATATTATTATATTGAATAATGATAATATGATGAAAATATTAATGCTTTTGAACTTTGCACGTGGGAGCCGTTCCTTCGGTTCTCCGGGGACACCCCAAGCATGCTCAGACCCACTAGCAGACGCCGTCCGACGCATCTTTGGGAAGGCGAGCCCACAGGCCAGCTGAGAACATACGTGTGTCATCGCAGACCCATTAACACACCCTGGGCCACGCCACTTATCACCCGCCACGCAAAAGACCTCCTTCTAACGGCATCGGGTTTTTTTTTGTTGTTGTTGTTGTTTGTTTTTTGTTTTTGTTTTTGGTTTTTCTTTCCTTTCCTGTAACGGGCGGTAAAAAGCAAACCATACAGGAGTCCGCCGGGGTCCTTCTTCAACTGAGCTTCTGCTTTGCACCCCAGGAATGTTGTGGTGTGCGCGTCGGGTGTGTTCTGCCTTAACTACGGCCTTCAGGCAGGTGGAGTTGCAGGAGGACCCCACTTAATTAGCATTGAAATTCACAGCCCCTTCTTGTTGCCAAATACTCCTGCCTTGGGAATTTGGTGAAAAGTGGGCATTTAACAATTAGGATATGCGGAAGGCTCCTCAAAATAGAGATTCAAATTCTTAATTCTCTTAGCGAGTTTGGAGAATCAAAGCCATGAGGAAACGTGAACGGGTTGGCTGGCAGGCAACTAAGTGGCCGGAAATGGTGTGCCCGCGTCCCACTCCCTCTTCCCTTTACGCACTCCACCCATTCTTATGGAGCCCAAGAAGACAGAGCCGAGGTGGCTGGCTGGCCTGTCCTTGCTGCCTGAAGACAGCCCAGTTCTTTCCTGGTTGCTGGGCTGAACTTGGGCAAGGGCCTAAGACGACCTTCGTTCGAAGTAAAGCGATCGCTCTGTCCGGAGAAGTGGGGATGCGTGGTGCCGGCCAGAGAGCGCCCCCTCTCGGGCTGAATTGCTCCCTCTCCCCGCTTGCGGCCCGTAGTTCGAATTCCCGCACACTTGGCTCCTCCCGGGAGGCAACGCGAGGGTTAGCGGATCCCGTTGTTCTCTCCCACGCAACCTCTCCTTCCCCGCCGGGTGCATCTGAACTAGAAATTGCCTCCTAGACACTTGTCCGGTTCATCAAGTCCCAGGGCAGGCGCCAGCTGTTCCGCAGGGGTGAACCTTGGAGTTGGAGGAGTTGGAGGATTCTGTAGACCTCAGAGGCTGCCAGGGCGGTCAGAGACCGCCCCACACCTCCCTAGGTCTGGGAATCCAACCCCGCCCGCACCAGAGGCAGGAGCCGGGGCGGGGAGCTTTCAATTTGTTCCAGTGATGGCTCTAACTTAATAAGGCGATTGATTAGCGCTCAAAGTGCCGTTTTAATTAGCCGCTTGTTAATTAACATCGCAAATGAATTTCCCCTTCTCTGATTGGCATTTTCGCCCGGCGCTCTGAGGCTTTCGTTTCTCCTCTGCCTCCGCCCCTCCATTCCCTCTTAACCTCAGGAGTTGATACAAGATTCAGCTACCTCCCTGAGCTTTAGAGGCCTCAGATTTCTTTTTATAGTGGGACATGGCGGTGTCACCCGGAGGTCCTTTCATTTCCCCAGGAGCTGGTCTCCAATGGACAATGATTTAGTTGAGGAGTGAAATAAAACCGACTCCCCATCCTCTTCCAACAGCCTCCACTTTCTCATCTCCTCTCTTTCCACCCCTGCCTCTAAGGAAGACTTCTTTCTCCTCCCACATCTGAAACCCTAGAAAGAAGAAAGGAAGCAGGAGTAGAGGAGGAGAAGAGTTGTAGTTTGAGGAGGTTGGGCCATCTCTGGGGCTGTAATCAAACCTGCTGCAAAATTCTGCTGCTGAGGTCTGTAGGCATGCGCAGTTAGTCAGCGTCTGTTCCCTCCAAGGTGCTCTTCCCGAAGCAGCGATCTCTAGAGCCAACATATGCCCACAAATTACAGCCCAGCTCCATTGTCAGGAGATTAAAAGTTTGGACAGTTTGTGGACATTTTTGCACCATTAATACTCTGAGCTACCATATAAATCCCTCTACTTGGGACGTACCCCCCTTTTCTTTTTCATGATTGAAGATGCACTGTATTTCCTTCAGGAAGCCTCTGTATTCCCCCAACTCCTCCCAAGGCAGGCGGGGCTCCCCACTATCTCTTTTGCGTCCCCAATGTAGCAGGCGTCTTGACAGCTATGACAATTTCCATCACACTCAAGCTCCCCTCAACTCCGAGGTGGGTTAGTGTCTCGTTCTCAAGCACCTGGCATAGAAGGTACATACAGTAATGTTAACTGACTGAGTGAATGAACAAAATGAGTGAGGGAAGAAGGATGGGAAATCAAACATGGTTACTGTATGTTGCCTGTAGCTAGAAACAACCATTACCTTTGCGTTGTTCATTTGTCGATCTCTTGCTTCAAATTTTGTAAAGAGCTTTTAAAAAGAAGGTCTAATTTGGTCATCACAACCACCCTATTCCAGGTAAGGACTATTTTTTCCTTTACTAGAGAAGAAAGGTGGCGTTCAGAAAGCTTAAGTGCCCTACTCAAGAGCACGGGAAAGTGGGAAAATGAGATTAAAACTCCCTCTTCTAGCATTCTTTCTCTCTATCTCCACTGACCTTCCTCCTGATCGCTCTGGCACGACACACAGCTAACGTCCAAAGGAGAGCCAGCTTCACTAGATCTCTGCTAAAGTGTCGATCTTTAAAGCTGTGATGAAGCTCATGGCTATCACAAATTTTCTTATGATGTCAGAACTCTCTCTCAAAACTTTTGTTCCTCTAGAACAATTAGTGATTGCAAAGACTATCATTTTAATTTATTATTCCGTTAAAAGTTCTCAGTTACCTTATTCTTTTTCATCTACTTTACTTTTCTCTCTCCGCTCCCAATCTCCACTCCCCTGGTTTCTCTCTATTTAAGGGACTCAATTTCAGGATTTTCATGTCTTTCTCTTTACTACATTTTGTTTCCAAGCAAATACGCATCAAGTCCTTAAGCAGTTGGAAATATATTCATATACTGAAAAGAAAAATAAAGAAAACTTCCGACGTTCCTGTAGCTTTGAAATGTTGAGAGGTCACGCTATCATCAGGGAGCCAGCCTTAGAAGAGGGAGAGCTTATTTGTACATCTTGCATCTTTTACAGAATGAAACAATAGCCTGCTTTCTCGGCTCGGGGCTCTTGGCGCCGCCCAGTGGAAGGAAGCGCCTTTGCACTTCATTCCCGTCAGTTGGCATTGTCATCATGCAGACACTTGGAAACGTTCAAAATAAAAATGATTGGAAGAAACATCATTTCCAAATTCATCGTAATCTATAGATGCATTTCTTCAAATAGCATCAGTTAAAAAACTGATGCTCCAGTTTAAACACAACCCCAGATCTCACTTGTTAAAGTGAAGGAAGGAAGATACATGTAGTAAGGAACAAAACTTGTTAAAATCGTGAATGTTTGAATTATTATTTATGGTGGGGAGTGAGCACTGACTGACTCAGGACGACATGTCCTTCAAAGCAGAAGGAAAAGTTTGTTCTCTATTATCCACATTTGGCAAATAACTGCTTTCTGTGCAAGAATTCCAAAATCTTCCAAAAATTAAAGAATTTTTCTTTCTTCATTCGTCTTTTTTCTTTTTTTAAAGGAAATGAAGGCTTGAAAGTGGAAGATCATTTTGAAACCTATGTTGCTTTAGGGACTATATTTATTTGTGTAAAACCTGAGATTAAATCCAGTTAATGTATTTCTTTTCCTCTACATGGGAATTGAAATGTGATTAGTCTACACCCTGTTCTATTTCCTAATTTATATTTTTTAAATAAAAAGTTAATTGTGTTTGCTCTGCTAGAAAGTATGAGACTTCTTGGGCATATGGATTATATGTATTCTCAGGGGGAAAAAAATAATGGCAAAAGAGGAAAGGAGAAAAAAAGAACTGAAAAAAGTTAAGAAACAAAAACCCAGCTCTGAAGAATTTGTTTTTCATTAAGTTTGATATCTGGTCTTTGAGTCCCTCTTTTAGATATTCAGGCCACCACTAGTATATCCTCTCTAGTAGGGGCCCAAAGATAGGAGCCTTGATAAAAGTCAAGGTTGTGTTATCCCCTCACGATTGTGATGCGGAAAGCTGATCCCCTAACATCCCACCCAAAGAAACCTCCTATGATCTTAACCTTTTCTAAAGAAAACAGGATTTGAGACCTTCACAAGGTGGGGCCTACTGGGCTTCCATTTTCTTTGCTTTAGAGTTTTCATAAAAGGAACACTACTCTTGTAAAACTTTCACCGTCCTCCCACCCTTTCTTTTTAGATTTCATTTTTTTTTTCCGTAGGGTCATATTTCTACCTCCCCAGCTAATGTTCTGAATTATTCCAAGCAAAAAATCCTGTTCAACTGTCCAACACAAGCTGTGCAATCAGCCTTTTGAGCTCTTGAGTCATTTTAGGCGTCGGAAGAAAACAAAAACAGGCTTAAATGAATTATTTATCAAGGTCGAGAATAACTGATTTGTGCAGTGCCGTTAGTTCTGGATCTTAGATTTGTTTTCTCCTCCCCACTTCCCACCCAGAACAGTCAGTGAGGGAAGTGCGGGTGGAACCCCAGGTTTGGGAGGAAACGCAATCCGTTTGTGGAGTGACAGGTGATGTCAGAATGAGAAGAACCCTAATTGATATTTAGGGAAGGGAGAATAACGGGTAGCATACACCTGTAGTCTCGGGCGGTCCCAGCGCCCATCCCACAGAAGCCAATTGTGCCAGGGATGCGCGAGGGGGTTTGGCTCCGCGGCCTTATGGGTGGGACACTGCGGCCTTCCATAAGACAGATGCCCGCGCAAGTCCCGGGCTGTGGTACCGAGATACCCGCCCGCTGGCAGGCCGAGGCTTGGCTGGCAGGCTCCCAGGAGGGTCTGGTCCGTGAGCAGTTTCCGCTCCAGAGGTGGCCGATTCAACCCCTCTCCAGACATCACCCCGGCCCTCTGCGGCTTTCCAGGCCAGAGGAGCTCAACCCCAGCCGGCGGGCCCACCGCGCGCTCCCGAGGGGCGCCCCGCACGCCCTCCCGCCGGCTACGGCCTTTGCCTGCAGCTCGCGCCGCGTTCCCGCGTTGGCTCACCAACCCCGGCTCCTCCGCCAAACTCCCCTCGCCTTATGAGAAAAGCGAGAGCTGCCTGGATTGAACATCTCGCCTTGGTCTTTTCTCTCCCTGCAGTTCCTCTCAGAGACAGACCCGTGAAAAAACCGCACAAAGATAAGAAACAGCTCAACACACCCTTGAAACAGAGCGGGCTTTTTCTGGGTCAAACACAGCGAATTCCCTAGTAAAGAGCAGGAAGGATGACTCTCGAACCTACCCCCTCCCGGACCGAGGGCTCACGCGGGTGCAGTTCCGACAGAAAGGCAGCATCTTGTCCCAGGAGATCTTTCGCGTCCCAGACACCACCCGGTCGTCCCCCCCCCACCCCGCACCGTCCCCGTCCTCAACGAAAAAAAAAATCTGTTTCACAGAAAGGGACCTTCAGAACTGCAACTAAACCCCAGATTTCGGCCCAGCCCTTGGAGACTTGAAAGGCCATTTTCTACCATCATTCTGCACCTAGTCACGGAAGCGATGCCAACCACTCAGATTCATAGGGTTCTTAAAATGGTAATTTGGAGTAAAATGTAACTCAAAGAACTTTGAATCATTCATTAGCACCTTATAATTACTCTGCTAATTAGGTTGACACGGCACTTAATCAGGAGTAATACGCCGTCTTGTCACTGGCACTTCCCATTACCCTGACATTCAACAAGAGACAGGTTGGAGACGTCCTAGAGAAAATAATGTAAGTTGATACCCTCCGACGAGGCGTCACAGTCATGCCACGCTCCAGGTCCCAAGTGGATCCACAGTGACTGTTTTCTTTCCAAATGAGCGCCCGGATGGGGGGGGGGGGAGAGAACTGGCTGGTGGTGAGGCGGTGTGCGTGCCGCGGCCCCGCCACCTGGGTTCCTGAGCCCCGTGCCAGCCGGACAGTGAACCATCGCCGCCCTCGCCACTAGAGAACGCCTCGGGGCATTATTTACCCCGCTCGGAAGAAAGTGTCTGGCCAGGCATTTCTTCCAGCACGGGCCCAGACTGGTGACCAGATTGGTGACCGCGGTTTGGAGCAGCAGGACCCTTTCCCCCCACGCTTCCCGAGAGTGCAGAGTGGATGCGCTCTAACCCCCGTCGGGGACCCGCCGCCTAGGGGGCCACAGCTCGGGCGCCTGGGCTATCCGGGGAGAAATCAGAGCTGCGAGTCCGCCCGCCCACCCAGAGGTCCGGCTGCCGGAGTTACAACTTTCCCGCGAATTCCTTCAGGGACCCCCCTCCTCTGCTCTCAGTGTCCTCGGACTACACAAGCGCGTGTTTGGGGATGCTGCGAGGGCGGCCGCGCTGGAGTGCGAAGGTGAGCCCGCCAGATTCCTTTTCCCTTTCTGTCCTCTTTCTCCTCCCTCCTCGGACTTCTCGGGAGAACGCACAGAGCTCTACTTGGTGGATTTTTTGTGTTTAATTTTACCCCTCGGTTCCCTTCTCTAGTCCACCTCTGCTCTCCTCTCTGCCTTTTCCCTCACGCGTGAATGTGGACACCGGGAATCACCGCAGGACTAGGTGTTCGGCTTTGGGCTGCACGCGAGGGGTTGAGCGGGTTCTCAAAAGAGCAGCGGGGCCCGAGCGGCGCTCGCTGACGGGCTCGCGAGCCGCGCTTCCATTGGCTCCCGGGACGTCGGCGTCGCTCGCTCGTGCGGGCGCGGCCAATCGGAGCGCGGGGCTCGGCGCGCGGCCTCGGTGGCGGGGGCGCGGGCCCCGCGCTGCGCGGAGAGCGGCGGCCGAGGCCGTGACGTCACGTGAGGGGGTCGGCGCCGCCCGCTAGCAGCCGGATTACAAGCGAACGCGCCCGGCAGCGGCCGGAGTTGCTCGGCGCCGCGTCTCCGCCGCCTCCTCCGCCTGCGCCTGCTCCTTCTTTTCCTTCTCTTCCTCTCCGTCTCGTGTTGCCGCGACCACTGCGGCGGTGTCTGCTCCACAACTTTCCAAGAAAGTTCAGAAACTCGGCTCCAGGGCGGCCGAGTCGCGCGCAGCAGCCACCTCGGGGAGCGGCCCGGGAGCTCCGAGGGCGCGCGACGGCCCGGGCTCCGCGGTCGCTGCACCTGCCAGGTCCGCCGCCGCCGCTGCCGCCTGGTGCCAGGCTGTGGGCAGACCCAAGCGGTGGCGGCGGCGGCGTCGGGGTCACCTCCCGCCGCCAGCGTCTTCGTCTGAGTCCCCTGCGCCGCCACCGCCGCCCCCACGTGCGCGGTCGTTCCTGGAGCGCAAGCTCCGTTCTTCCTCAACAATTTTTGTAACTTTCCCCCTCTCTCTTCCTTTCTCCCCTTCTCCCCACCCCTACTTTATGAATAAGGAAAACAAAAAGTGTCGAAAGTGTCCACCGGTTGCCACCCCCCCCCCATGATCCTTCCTTCCCTTCCCGCCCCACTTTTTTTGTTTTTTTAAAGCCGCGGCAACATTGTTTAGTGTTTATTCTGTTTTACGATCGATAGCTTCCTTTGCTTGGTCGGGGCGGCTGCTGAGCGGCGAAGTGGCGTGGACCTCATGTAGAAATGACAACAATGGAAGGGGCCAGCGGGTCGAGTTTTGGAATAGACACGATTTTGTCCAGTGCCAGTTCGGGCAGCCCCGGCATGATGAATGGAGATTTCCGCCCGCTCGGCGAGGCCAGGACCGCGGATTTTAGGAGTCAGGCCACTCCGTCCCCCTGTTCGGAGATTGATACCGTAGGAACGGCGCCTTCTTCTCCCATCTCGGTCACCATGGAGCCCCCGGAGACGCATCTGGTAGCAGAAGGGCCCCAGCATCACCACCACCTCCACCACAGCCAACCGCCGCCGCCGCCCGCCGCGGCCCCCACGCAAAGTTTGCAGCCTTCTCCCCAACAGCAGCCGCCGCCGCCGCCGCCGCAGCCGCAGCAGCAACCGCCGGCCCAGCAGCTGGGCTCGGCCGCCTCGGCCCCCAGGACTGCCACCTCTTCTTTTTTAATTAAGGACATCTTGGGCGACAGCAAACCACTGGCGGCGTGTGCACCCTACAGCACCAGCGTGTCCTCTCCCCACCACACCCCGAAGCAGGAGAGCAACGCAGCACACGAGAGCTTCAGGCCAAAGCTCGAGCAGGAGGACAGCAAAACCAAACTCGACAAGCGGGAAGATTCCCAGAGCGACATCAAATGCCACGGTGAGTCGCGCCGCGTCGGCCGCCCGAGCCATCTAGTGTCTTCTCGCCCTCTGGTTCTTGGTCTCCCCTGCAGACTCCCTCGAGTCTCGGCTGCGGAGTTATTCAGGGAGCTTCTGGGGCGATCGCACCCCGGTGAAAAACTGCAAACGGGAGGAAGGCCTGGGTGTGCGACACGAGGACTCGTCCGAAGTTCGGTTTATTGTTACATAGCCACCTCTCAACCTTCACCGCCATCCTGCTCCTTTCTTTGTTTTATACAATTTCAGTTTATTAGGAATAGGGAGGAGGCGGAGGGGATTTGACCGGAATACTTTCATTGATAAAAGGGAAGGACTGGAGATTTTTCTAGCTGAGACCTGGGGGGGTGGGGATGAGGGGAGGTGGGAGAGAGAGAGACCGGCTTAGCTAGCGTGGTGTCTAGGGGTGTGTTCACAACGTGGCGTTTATTCTTTAATGCAAATTATTTCAGTACCCCCCCCCCACACACACTGCATTTTCTAGACATCACAGGAATTACCAGATTTAATGAGGAAAATTTTTCCGAGTTGATTAACAAAGTAACTTTTTTTTTTATTAGATTGTGATTAATGTGGGGAAGCCCCTATGGTAAAAATTTATAATCACTTTTTCAGTTTTTAAAATGCCCTTCTTACTCCATGACCCCAACCAGTTATTTGTATTTCAGTAAGATTTTGTCTCCCTATAAGTAATTGGGAACTAGCATTTATGAAAGTAAAATCTTATGGAGTTGGATTTGTTTATTTTTGTAAAATCAAAAAATAGCAGTTGAAACTGTGCTTCAACTCCCTTTTTCCATTTTTTCCTCAATTACATAAGGATGTGTTTTGGTCTTTGCACGACAAAAGAGTTTTAACATACCAGGAGAATTCTTTTTTACCTTTACTAATAAGTTCATTACTGTTATTAGTATTAACCTTTGCCATCTCTGGGAAAGATGTGTGCTGACTATCTGAAAGGTAGGATATTGGCTCCTCATTTTACTATTATAACATTAGCATAATAGTGCCCAAAACAGATGTACAGTCTGGTCTGGCGATTTTTTGTGCACCAACCTCCCCAGTGGGTCAATTAGAGAGATTATTGTTCTTCCTGCAGGGAAGATCAAGGAGTGCAGCAAAAACGGGTACAAACAGAGAGGGATTGACATATCGATTTCCCAGCATTTCAGTAAAAAACCAAAGTTGACAAATAGAATCCGGAAATCTCTGGGCTGTCACCTGGATGGGCTCAGTGATTTTGAGCTCTACTTGGTGTCTGGGTGACATATTCTTTCTGAAGCTTTAAAAGACTTGACGCAAGCAGCTGCAGAGAACTTGATCCCACTATTTCCCAAGTGCATCTGAAAAGGGAAAGCAAATGCATTTAACTTTCAGTAAACAGAAAAAGTGAAATGAAAAAGGTGCCCCTTCCTCAAACAAACAAACACACCAACAACAGAGTAGAAAGGTATTTTGAAAAGTACCAAATCAAAAAAAATGAATGGGACAGAATCTCCCCCCTCCCTACCCCGTGAACCAAATAACGAAAGGACCCTATATTGTAAAATATTTTTTTCTTTTTAACTTACAAAGATAGGAAGATCAGACAAACTTTTAGAATCCTTTTAGGAGTTCTGCACAAAGTTCTAGACTCTTTGGCCAGAAATTGGTCCTCTTCCTCCTAAGGTCCTTGGCTAAGGTCCAAGTTTGTGTGTGGTGAGGGTGGTGGGAGTATAGTCCCCCAAGACCAGCAGCTGGCTTGGGAATGTGGAAGTGTGTGCCAGAAGGACACACCACCCTTCTTATTCCACACTGTCTTATGGCTATGGGTTTCTACCATAGGAACAAAGGAGGAAGGAGACCGGGAGATTACGAGTAGCCGAGAGAGTCCCCCTGTGAGAGCCAAAAAGCCTCGCAAAGCCAGAACAGCTTTCTCTGACCACCAACTCAATCAACTGGAGCGTAGCTTTGAGCGGCAGAAATATCTGAGTGTGCAGGACCGCATGGACCTGGCAGCTGCGCTCAACCTCACGGACACGCAAGTCAAGACCTGGTACCAGAACCGCAGGTAAGGGATGCTGTGGTGGGGAGCAAAGGCATCTGACCATCCAGGTCATGACCACTGAGCCGGTCCTCTTCCTTCCTGGCCTGGGAGACTCCAGGGACTCAGAGGCCCCAGAGTGGGCCCCTGGGGACTTTCTGGCTGGAGCAGGGATGAAGCACACCCCCCCAGGTGAGAGGGACGTATGGAGAGGCAGCTGGAGTTTGGAACATTTTGCACTTCTGAGTGTCTTGGCATATGCTACTTTTCCTCTGAAACCCGAGTGGCTGGAATCCCTCCCCCCACTTTGCCCCCAAATCCATTAAGCCACACCTTCTCAAATTGAGACATCTGTGCAGCTGACACTGGTCCGTAGAGCCTGTGCCATGCACCCTTTGGGCCTGCCCCCGGCTGGTTCCGAAGGTCTGCAGCTGGCCACACAGCCTGGCTGTTTCAATCCAGGAGGAGCTGCCCCACTGGCCTCAGCTTAAATGTCCTTGCCTTGGCTTTTGAGACAGCCAGACAGACAGGCTGAGGGTCTGTCCCTTCCCTAGATTTGTCACCTCAGAGCCTGCCAGGAACCACTGCCTCCACTGAAAGGAAATTCGGAAAGGGGTTGGCAGCGCTTGCAGGCTCTGAGCTGTAGTGAGGACCCAGGCAAGCTGAGGCTGAAGTTGTGCCGTATTTCCAAGCCTGGCAGTAGACACCCTTGTCTAGATTTTTTCCTCCCCCTCCTTTTCTCTCATTTGTCTTCTAATCGTCCATAAGTGCAGTTGGAAATGCCCATCCAGTTGTCATCTTTACCATAATTTTCTGTCTCATTACATACGGCTTCAGCCACCCTAATTCTGTCGGAAAACATTAGTGTCATTTGTAGCCAATTTAAAATGGGCGACATGTTTATTAATTTGGCTGAAGCTGCTGGGTATGGATGGCCCACCAGCCCTGAACTCCTTCATGGGGCATTTGAGCAAAGGCCTGTTTGCTGCTTCTTCCTAGCGGGGTACTATGGAGGAGGGAGGAGACCAAGAAAAGCTGATCACAGGTTTTAATTGTTACTCTCTCTCAGAGGAGAAAATATCTTGAAATGCATCCCCCACCCAAATGGCCCCGAGGTGCTGTCACCTTGGGAGAGCGCTCCTTCAAATGAATTTAATTTTGAAACGTTGGTGTGTGTCTTCCTTGTCCCAAGTCCCCCACCCACTGTAAGGTCCTGTGAGGCTGTGGAGAAGGACGTGTCTCCACAGCTCTGGGGACTGAGAGGGACAGGGTCTGAGGCCCAGGAATCTCTGTGTCCTTTTGTTTATGGTTTCTTCTCACTTGGACTGGAGGAAAGGGGGAGGGGCAGAGAGTGGACACTCTGGGATTGGGGGGGGGCCCTTGGGGAAAGGAATTAGGGGAGCAGGGAGAAAACCGCCTATAGAAAGAGGGGTCTCCGTTGGCCTTCAGGAAAGTTTCAGGAAGTAACCCAATTGTAAGGGGCAACAGCAGAACAGAGAGGAAAAGGCAGGGAAGCTTATAGAATTTCATTTACGAATGTCTCAGACATTAAAGCTGTAATTTATGAAACTGACATGAATTTGGGCCATTCTGTGAGCAAGAGGGTGGGGAGGGGGCCTAGGAGATGTGCTTCATTCCTGGTTCTCAGAGCTCTCGCAGTCTGCAGTCTCTCTGTCCCCCAAGAAAGAGAAGCCTGGAGAGGGTGAGAGAAGAAAGGGTCTGGTGCCTGGACTGTTCCCACAGCTGCGGGGCGCGCGCACGCCCGCTTTTTTTCAGGACCAAGTGGAAGCGGCAGACCGCGGTGGGCCTGGAGCTGCTGGCCGAGGCGGGGAACTACTCGGCCCTGCAGAGGATGTTCCCGTCGCCTTATTTCTACCACCCAAGCCTGCTGGGCAGCGTGGACAGCACCACGGCCGCCGCGGCTGCCGCAGCCATGTACAGCAGCATGTACCGGACTCCCCCCGCACCCCATCCTCAGCTGCAGCGGCCCCTGGTTCCCCGCGTGCTCATCCACGGCCTGGGGCCCGGGGGGCAGCCGGCCCTCAACCCCTTGTCCAGCCCCATCCCAGGCACCCCGCACCCCCGGTGAAGAGACAGCGATCGACGGCGCTGCAGTCCCTTCCCTTCCCGTCCCCACCCCGACCGGCCGGACAGCTGCCCTCCTCGCCCCGCACCAGGCCGCAGGGCCTCTCTCGGGAGCAGGAGCGACCCCGGGAAGCCGAGAAGTAAGAGAAGAAGCCGCTCACCAGTGGGAGGGGGGCCCCCAGAGAGGAACCAGCCCTCTGCTCTCATCTCCCCAACCCCCAGAAACGGGGCTGGGGAGCTCCCCACAGCAGTGTGACTGGGGAAAACTCCGACCCCACGCAAAGTGCGACCAGTAAGTGAAAACATCAACTAAAACAGAACCTCAAGCTCTTTTTAAAAATGACTTTAGGGACAAGCAGGAGGGAGGGAGGGGGGAGGGGTAAGGAGGGAAGAATGGAGGGCACGGAGAGGAAGCCGTAGAGGCAGAGAGAATTGTAGATGGACAGACAGCCTCAATTCTGAGGCACACGGCGTTGCTGTTGCTGTGGACATTCGTCTGCCCCAGAGAAAAGAGGAGGGTAATTGAGAACTTTGCACTGATTTCTCATGACCTTTTTTCTTTTGGAAAAGTGGCATGCTCCATAATATGAAAAAAAAATGTACATTTGAAAGACTGAGTGATAAGTGATATATCATATTTATTATATGTTGTCCAAAAAAGAGTCACTTATATACGTTAGTAAAACATGATTTTTCTTTTCATGTCTTTTTGATTCAGTAAAATAAATGCTTAGACAAAAATATAGATTTTTTTGTGATTGAAAATTACAAAAATAAAGTTTATCTTTTTTTAACAAGCGATGAAATTCAAGGGAGCTGATTTTACTAAAGCAGAATGTACTGTGATGAGATGCCTGACTTGGTTTAGGGGAAAAAAAAAATCCCTCTGGTAATACTAGAAATTTATAAAATCTGTAAAGACTTTGGGTTGACTTACATAAAAACAGCTCCAGTTTTCCTGCTGGCCTCTTCCGAGCAGTTATTTGATGTGTGAATTCCTTTCTTTTTAAGTGGATGATTTCAGAGCAGCCGGCCAGGCCAGGGGAGAAGAAGTCTCTGCTCGTAGGCTGTTCGTGCCGGCCAAGTGGGCCGCCAACTTTCCCCGATCCTGGCCTGCCCGGCAGCCCCAGCTGACCCGGGGCTGTCTGCCCCTCCTCCTCCTCCTCCTCCTGGGGCTCTTCCCCAGGGCAGTGAGGGTCCCCGGCACCGGGCAGCGGGCGGCTGGACGCTCCTCGGGCCTCGCAGCTGTTCCGCAGCCCGCAGCCCGGCGGCCACGCGGCGGTGGGACAGCCTGCGAGCGGGCGGCTGCGGGGAGCGCAATTAGGGCGCCGGGGGGCCTCAGAGAGGCCCAGCTAACAAACCCTCGAGGCGTCTTTGATCCTTGCCTTCGCATTCTCTGGCGGGCGTTGGGCTCCCAGCCCCTGCGAACCTCTGGTCCTAGTGAGTTCGTTGTGCTGGGATGCCTTGGAGCAGGAATCCAAGTCCAGCCAGGACAGGCGTGCCAACCTTTTTATCAGTATCCTTGCAGGGGTTGGGACCACAAAATGAAAGGCCCTGTCCAGAGGGTGGAGGAGGTCCGATGGCTGCTCTAGGAGTGTGTGTGTGTGTGTGTGTGTGTGTGTGTGTGTGTGAGAGAGAGAGAGAGAGAGAGAGAGAGAGAGAGAATGGAGTGTAAATATGGATAGTACCTGTGCCCTGGCTTCAGGTGCACCCCACCAGACTGGCTCCACACTAGGCTCCGCGTTCAAGACTATGCGTGGAACAACTGAGCAGGGGATCAGTTCTAGAGCTGCTTCCACCTTCTGCAGCTCCAGGGTCGTTTCCTGAAGGGCCAGAGTCAGATCCCCCATCTGGGTATTCTTCTATCTCTAGCCTCACACCTGCCCGAGTACAGTGTCAAAGGGGTAAAACATGCAGCTAAAACACAGCCAGACCCATCCTCCAGCTTTCTCTGATATTGAACCTTAGTGGAGTTAAAAACATTTTTTTAAAAAGTGGAGTGCTGTGGGAGTGTGTATTGGGGAGGGGTGGGAAGGAAGAAGGAAAGAAAGAGGTAAAATCCAGGAGGAGATTGCCTCAGGCGCCTTGATCAGACCTTGGCTAATTAGGGAGTGGTTTGCAGATTTCTATCTAGCTCATCAATTTGCTTTAAAAGTGGTCTTGGTCTCGGTTGATTCTAACAAAAAGGTCTGGATTGGCCCTTCTCATCTTCCTGCTGAGCCAGGGCAAACTCAAGACAGCTGGGTTGGGCTGGAAACTGGGCATCACTGGATCCAGTGGGGAATGCCCAATGCCTGGGCACTCTAGGAGACTCACCTTGTTCCAGCTTAGCTGCTGTTGGGCTTAAAAATCAAGTTTCAATAGTTCAGAATGGTCTGCGTGGGCCTAAATTGGCACTTTCCAAAGCCAGGGCGAGGTTGGGGGGTTGGCTGTAGCTTTTATCTGCACTTGTCCCAGGGCCAGTCAGCTTTGGGCACAAGAGGGACCTGGGAAGTCACCGGAGTTCACACATAACATATTCCCTATGAAAAATGACCTCAGGTCCAATTGGGAAAAACACATAAACAAACCTACAAATACAAACAAGGCCAGAGCACCCATCTGCTACCAGCAGCCAGCCAGCAGCTCACCAGCCACTCTGCAGAGGAGGCTGTCTGCTGTCCTTTCACTATCAAGGCTGAACTTGGACTCCATAGGTGGACAATGCAGGGGGACTCACTGTGTCTATATAAACCAAGGTTTCTTAATTAGCTTTATATTCCACTGCTGTTAGCCATTACTCTGGATGCACCAGAGTCTTCCTAAATTGGCTTTTCTTCGAAGTCATGTTTTCTTCAACCCCTGAAATTGGGCAGCTAAAAGTGTCAGTTCCCTTCTAAATGTGTTTTGAAATTGGCAAATTGGCTGTTGGGGGTGGGCGTAGTTTTAGGATGAAAATTGAGTGGCCAAATTTCTTCTTTTTGTTCTTTTCTTTCTGCTTCAGTATGGCAAAGCACACCTCAGCAGGTGCCCTTCTATTCAAACGTCCCCAAACTATTGCTTAAAAGTCAAATGCAAGCACATCCTTTTCCTCAGAAGGGGTCTCTCTGTTCTTCTTTGCTTGCCCTACAAAGATGGGGGGTGGCTGAGAGATGAGGAGTGCAACCCTAAGTTTCCTGAAAAGCGAGGAACAAAGGTAACAGGCAAAGGTCTTTTCTCATGGGAGATGTGAGTCCGTTGTGGAGGCGCAGAGGACAGCTGTCCCTGGGAGCTGTGCTCCTTTTCTTTTCCCCTAGTTTCACTTGGTGTCTGAAGGGCGCTCTACAGTTAGACTTTATTTGGTTTGGTCCTGTGATTAACTTGGGGATTGGCAAAACAGGGGCTTGGAGTGGCAATCTTTGCTTCCTACAGAAACCCAGGAAAACGAACTTGTTTCAGAGAGGTGTTTAAACACCTACAGTGACCCCTTTAGATTTGCCCACCCCCATGTCAGCTCCAGGACCCCTCCTAACCTTACAGAAATCTGTAGTGAGTGTGAAGTGAAAAGTTGACTGCCTGGCCAGCATCCAGCCAGTCTAGTCCAAGCCAGCAATTTTCAATGAGTTGTAAAGTAACGATTGCAGCTTGTCTTTAGCCTCCAGCAAATATACCTACCACCTTGTATCAGTTTATTTTTGCTCCACCCCTTAAAAAGAAAGCCCACACGATGGCAAATTAGACAGCGGATTTCCTCTGTTGCAAATAAAACCCACTTACCCTCAAACCAAGACTTCCCTCCTCTCTCCCTGCCTTCTGACTCCTTGCCTAGGTAGCTCTTCCCCAGGAGTCTGCTGAATCCCACCTCCCCTCTTTAAAGGGGTGGCTTGTGAGTAGTTTGTTTTGTTACATTTTTAACTTTCTAAAAATATTTGGAAAAGCTCTCCCCAGGGCTAAGGAAACTTTAGTTCCTGTTAAGCCACGTGGTAACAAAAATATACGGGAAGAGAGCTACTTAGTTTTCTAAAAAGTCAGGCAGGCTACAAGTCAACGTGCTTGGGAAGAGACTGACTTTTCACTACTGGTGGGAATGGGCAGGGACAGGGTGAAGACTCCAAAGGTACTGATGTTTCCTGCATAGCTCTGAATTCTTGGTGAGGGAAAGCAGGCTCTTGCCTTGGCTGTTGGCTAGAGAGGTATGAGCAGAAGGATGAGTGGGGGCTTTCCCAGGGTTTACCCTCATGGACCATGGAAAGTGCCTCTAGCCTCCTTGAGTCTCCCACTAGGTCTTTGTCTGGTCCCACTTTCTTGGCCAGTTCCCAGCCTGGCTCTCTACCGCTTGATTCTTTCCCCGGAGTCGGGGCGCATGGTTTGGGCCCACTGCCCCTCCCTTCTTACTTCTGGCAGGCTGAACAGCCCCAGGGCTGAGTAGGGGTAAGTGTGTAGGGCTGAGGGTGTGCGCTTTCAGAAAAAGGGAGGTGTCACTGGCCTCTTGCATTGGAAAAACAGGTCAGCTGCCTCAGGGCGATGCGATGACCCAGAAGGGACTTTTTTCCTCTCCTCCTTCCGGCTGAATTTTGAAGGTCTTTATCGGTCTCAGTGTTGCTGGGTGGACCGCCTTGGCCAACGCGGCGTTCTCAGTTTCTTTCTTGTCCGCCTCCGCCGGTCTCTACCCCGGGGCCTCGCACTCCCGAGTTCTCTCTCCTAGCACCACAGACAGCTCCCAGGGCGCGCGGTGGAGCGTAGCGCCGGGGGCTGCCGGGTTACCCGCAAAGCCTACGCGAGCGCCAGGGGCGCGCCGGGGAAGGGTCGACGGCGCCCGCGGGGGAGGTCCGCGAGGTGATTACAAAGAGCCCTCCCTCGCAGCGTTTCCTGATTAGCTCTAAGTCCAAACAGGGTCACATTCCAAAGAAGAAAATCTTCAGATCAATAAAGTAATTCAAAAACCCAAAGATCTAGGGGTAAGTAGTGCTCAGTGACAGATCAACTCTAAACCGTCCCTATTTAATAAGTTCTTAGTGGAAGCCGACTGGGGAGGAGCGGGGCCTCAGGTCTGCGGCTTCGAAGCCCTTGCGCCGCGGACGCCTCGAGGTCGCCAGTGCAATCGCTCTAAATGGCGCTTTTTCCTTCCTCCGCTCGCGCTGCCCGGACTGCTCCGCGAACCGCCGCCTCGGCCAATGGAAGCCCAGGAGAAGAGCTCCCAAGGCGAGTGGAGCGGAGGCTGGGATCCCCACAGCTGCTCCCACCCCGGTCCTTCTTCCCGCAGTCCTGGGAGTCTCCAGGCTTCCGCCACTATCCGGTCCAGGACAGCGAGCGGGTCGCCTCCGCGGGAGCTCCACAGAAAGAAGAGGACCTTCAAGCGCGCGAGATTGAACTTGATTTACGATAAAGGGCTTTGTCACTTTGCGGAGCTGATGGATTCCCACCCCCACCTGCCCCTATCTCCGGCCGCCAGACTTGATTCTTTCGTGCAGAGGTCCTCCCCTTTCTGCTAAAGATTCGCGCTCACACTGCAG
Source organism: Martes martes (assembly GCF_963455335.1). Lineage (NCBI taxonomy): Eukaryota > Metazoa > Chordata > Mammalia > Carnivora > Mustelidae > Martes > Martes martes. The sequence continues at coordinate 115,516,819 of NC_137891.1, forward strand.
CCCGCGGTTTGAGCCGAGGCTCTCACGGTCCGCGGCAGCGCTGGGGCTCCAAGCGGGGTCTCCCACCGTGCGCGCCCCAGCCGAGACTCTGCGCTCCTCTGCGTCCTCCACCCCCCAGGACAGCCCCGCGGCCGCAAGTCCCGGCGCCCGGTTACCGGCCGTGTCTCAGGCAGGAATGCGTGCATTAGGACAGGGACCCTTGAGAGCAGAGGCAGGAGTCCAGAAGCTTTTCACGGTCGGTGCTAGGGCTGGGCTTACAGAGCAGGGCCCCCTCTCTCACATGTCAGTGGGCTCGGAAGAGAATATAAGGGCTTCTCCTTTTCCGACAACGATAATAAATCTTTGCCCAGGTGGGTGCCCATATCTGCATTCCGTTCCATTTCCACCTCCCCTCAAAAGGCCTCGTGGCTGTAAACGACTGCCTTCCTCAGATTGTCCTCAGTTCTTGAAGCCAACTCCTCTTTGTTGATTACCTGCCCCTTCTCCATTACAGTTGGAGGGATGGAAATGCGAAGTGGAATTTAGGAGCTGATAGAGACTTGCAGTGGCATGGATTCCCTACATTTTGTAAGTTCCGGCACCACTGGGGAGCCCCCAAAGCGTCTGGGGGCTGGAGGAAGAAGTGTTCCAGTGCATCTTTCCCTGAAGTGGGAGGGAAAGTTTTCTATAGAGCAATAAGTATTTATAATGCCGCCTCAGGGGAGAGGAATTAGGCATTGGTGGTACTTTGTTTCTCCACTCCTATGCTACAAAATCAGAGGGCTCACCGTGAAAAAGTAGTCTACCTTCTGTCGACCTAAAAAAAAAAAAAAGAAAGAAAGAAAGAAAAGAAAAAGAGGTAAGTTCAAAATCGTCAAAAACATAGTTTGTTTGGAAGTAGCAGAGGAGTTGCAGTTTGGGACATGCTAACTGTAGCAAGCTACGGGCAAGTGTATTGAGGGTTTGGGGCAGGCCATATTTATGGGCAGAGAATGTAAAGAGGGGAGAGCTCAGTTAGCATCTGTTAAAATAAAAAACAAATGGAGATCAGCTTTGAAAATTCCCTGAGCAGACAAAACTGGTCCAGTCATAATAATAAAGCTCAATTCAGCTTATTTTGGAAGATCAACTGGACCTGGGTCATTTCTTGTTCATGTCTCTGGAAACCATAAGCAAAAATTTCCAAGGTTGATAGGAAGCAAATCCTGACCAACTCCCTGTCAACTTAAGAAAATTCCAACATTATCAGTTTTATATAAGTCAGGAGATTATGGGAAATCAGTCTCTCTGTCCCTAAGTTTTGTTTTCCTGAGTGCATGTATGTGAGATTTCTACATTTTATATCCTCTGGTTCCATTTTAGATTGAAATTCTTTTACATTTCCACCTTTTGATCAAGATCTTTCCTAGAAAGCACCATTGATCAATTACATCATTCAGGTATGGCTTGCTGATTTCTGTCAAAAGTATATTTCTTTATAGGTGGATTGTATTGTATGTCCTATGAAGGTGAGAAGGACCATCCCCAGGAGTCTTTTCCCATGAAGCTGAGGAAGGCCATCCTCAGGGGTCTAATCTTAGGGAGGAAGGAAATGATATGGAATTTATTTGGGCTCATTTGAATAACAAGAGGATTGAAAAAGGAAAAATCTCAGTTATGTCCTTCTAAGGTGGACTATTTAGTTTCCATACTCAGTTGAGTTTCAGGAAAAGTCTTTGAGAGGAAAATAATTTTATTTCATACATACATTTGGAGAGCAGGCATTTGTTTACTAATGCAAACCAGTAGAAATTTAATTAAAAAGATCAGACTGAGTACCAAAAGCCCAATGATAGCTATTGATTGAAATACACCTCTCAGAGGTGCCTGGGTGGCTCAGTCCGTTAAGCATCTGCCTTCAGGCTCAGGTCATGACCCCAGGTTCCTGGGATCCATCAGCACTAGGCTGCCTGCTCAGTGGGGAGTCTGCTTCTTCCTCTTCCCCTGCCCCTCCCCAAGCTTTTGTGCCTGCACATGTGTTCTCTCTCTCTCTCTCTCTCAAATAAATAAATTTTTAAAATCTTGAAAAAAGAAATATACCTCTCAACCAGTTTCCCCAATTGTCTAAATTAAATAGATTGAAAATGTCCCAAGTTCTGGGAGGTTGGCCAACTTCTGCTAGCAGCTTGATATCGTCTTTTGTTATTTTTAGTTCTTGTGTTATTTTCCATGAGTTATTGACATAAAAATAACATTCTTCCCCAAGTAAGGTGCAGGTTCCCCCTGCAGAGCAGTGAGAAGGTGAGTGAGGAGGACTCAGTGGTTTTGTAGGATTACTTCTGCAAGGCTATCTGTGTTAGCTGATATTCAAAAGCTTGGACGGAAACACTGTAAGTGGTAGACATGATTATAGAAGGATTGTGAATTGCTTTTTCAAGGTTTACTATTCTGATCTAAAGAAAAAAGCTCTGGCGAAAGCATGTCCCAAACCCTTTCTGCCCACTACAGGGTTATAGCTAAGCAGTCACCCAAAATTATAATGTACCCAGTTCCAACATATCCTTTTAAGTTGATAAGAGAAAGACCCCAGAGTAAGTATATAAGCAGTAGAAGGAAGAGTTTTTCTAATTTTGGCATTAGTGGTGAGGGTAATGATCCTACAACTTCCTCCAATTAAGGGCAAGTGTAGAATATATGTTTCTTCCACATAAAAGGAAACACTCAATGTCTATTAAGAGTAAGGCATAGTTTGGACCCTTTGTCCAAATTCTTATTCCTGGAGTGAAAGAGGGAATTTCATGATCAGAAAAATAATCATTTATACAGAACACATGATAATCTAGCTTATTAGTATATGGGAATGGCTATGTGGGCATCTTAAATATCTATAGAAGTGGAAGAAAGTATATTTGAAATAACAAGTGAATGGGGCACCTGGGTGGCTCAGTGGGTTAAAGCCTCTGTCTTCGGCTCAGGTCATGATCCCAGGGTCCTGGGATTGAGCCCAGCATTGGGCTCTGATCAGCGGGGAGCCTGCTTCCCTTCCTCTCTCTCTGGCTGCCTCTCTGCCTACCTGTGATCTCTGTCTGTCAAATAAATAAATAAAATCTTTAAAAACAAACAAACAAACAAGTGAACTGATCTATGTAAGCAAGGTTGTGGTGGAGGCCTGGAAGATATCTAGGGAAAAAGTAGGTTAAGTTTCCACCATTCATCAGATTTTTGGTTCAATTCCCAATGAAGTACATTGAGGGAGAACACATTGGCTTCCCATTTTCTGGTATTATTATGGTTCTCATTTCCCCACCATAGAGATATATTAATGGAAGAGATGATATAGTCTTCTGGATTCCAAATAGGAAGTGAGATCATGTTCATTTGGACCATATAAAATACTATAGTCACAAATATTTAATAAGAGTTATCCTACAATTTTGGCATTTCTGTCGTTGTTTTTTTTTTGAAACATAAAGAAAAAATTGGGGTCAGAGTCTAGGCCTGAGTGAGAAATGATCCTTTATGGGTAGGGGGCACCCAAGGGAAAACCATAGTATTTGGAACCAGTCTTCTAGAAAGAAGGACAGGTATAGCTCTGAAACTACCAAAGGAAAATCCTACATCCTTACCAGATAGGTTTTGTCATCCTTCTAAAGATAGTGGCCAGGACACCAGTTCAGATTCATCATGAGTAATATTTGCTCTGGTACAAATGCAAGAATCAGTAATTTTAGCAGAATCAGAGAGTTTTTGTAATGTGGGGCTAAAGGGATGTGTTAAATATCAAGTAAAGGACAGTAGACAAATGAAAGAAAGATCAACCAAAGACCTGAAAGACCTGATTTAACTAAACATAGAGTAATTTTTAAAAAAGAACAGGAAATTTTATAGGCCTTGTCCAGAGATCTTGGGTAAACTGTTTACTCCAGATGTCATCTATCTTTGTTCCTAGAAATTTTCAGTTTCAGGTCACCAGTTCATTCAGATTTGGGTTTTTGTTTGTTTGTTTGTTTTTTACATGTGATACATGAATCCCAGACAACTATTCCTTGAAGTTTGGCTGCACAGGAATTAGTTAATAACCAATGGTAGGGGCATTTTTAGCAAGGTTGAAGAGTCTTTTGGGAGACGTCTTTTCCAATAGAAGAAATTTCCAGGCTAAAAGTTGATGTTTGATGTCGTCATCTCCAGGGAGTGCACTGTTGAAAGATCGTTCTACCAGAGTGTGATTATTCTCTATGGACTCGATCTGGTCTTTGCAAAATTAACATATACCCACCTCCTTTGTTAGTTGTAGCTAAGTACATTGACCATCCTATAAGTATTTTATTTTAGATTTATTTATTTTTAGAGAGAGAGAAAGAGAGGAAGAGAGAACACTTTGGGGGGGTGGGGGACAGGGCTGGAGCAGAGGGAAAGGCAGAGAGAGAAGCTCAACCAGGCTCTGCTTGCAGAACCCAGCTTGGGGCTTAATCCCATGACCCTGAGATCATGACCTGAGCCAAAGTCAAGAGCTGGATACCCAAACAACTGAGCCATGCAGGAATTCCCTGTAATCATTTTAAATGGTGAAACTGTATGCATCCAAAAGGAAGTAGATTTAGAAGGAACAATGATAATGCTTTTGCCAAGCTATTTGTATGGTTTCCACTAATTTAGCTGAGCCAATAACTCCATTTGTATGTTAGACTAGTCCTGAGGATTGAGGACAATAAACACAATGAAAGTATTGCAGAACTGGCCAGAGAGCATAGACTTGTCAAGTATTTGATCATAAAATGGATTTCCCGACACTGTGAAGGCCAAGAGAGAATAATCTTTTCCAATAGCATTTCAGGTACATAAGATTTACCTGTCTACATGGGAGATCTTCAGTCCAATATGAAAGCATACAAACCATTACTGGAACTGGAACGTACTTATATCCATGAGATGGGGCAATTGTATGATAGCCATTTGCCAAACCTCGAATGATTCTTTGGGTAAACTAAGATACCTGGAGGCAATATAGATGAGTTTTCTTCATTTAAATTTAGGACAGATGGAATAAGCAAGATAAGCACTTTTTTGTGCCTTGCAGATATTTTTCATCAATGTTGATTCATGAACATTATCATTTTATCAGTGACTTAATTCATGTATGGTAGTTATTAATGGAAATTTTAGATTTTCTGGCAGGACTGGTAGTCAGAACTAGAGTTTCTTTTCTTGATGACACCAACAGCCTTTAGATCTCCAATTTTTTTTTTTCTTTCTTAGGGACCAATTGTTGTATATCTTTGGTTAATTCTCTTAGGTCATCACCGGGGGAAGTCGTTCTCCAGACCATGATAGAGGTTTGGTCTATGGATCCCATAAGAGCAGCATTTTTTTGTAAAGACATCTTGAGTGGTTTCCTTTGGCTTCCAGAGCATCAGAGTTAGAATGCCCAGGGACTTTAATAATAGACAGAGCTGCTGGCAGGAGTATAGCATCTAATAAATCTTGGACACAAGGACCATTTTTAATTTTGTCTCTGCTGGAAGCAAGAAAACTTTGGTGTTTCCATAACATTCCAAAATCATGGACTAGTCTCAAAGTATGCTGACTACTAGTATAGATGTTTGTGGTTTTACCTTTAGCTAGAATACATGCTTGAGTAAGAGCATGTAATTCAGCTTGTTGGGCTGAAGCAGCCTAAGGTAAGAGTGCAGCCTCAACGACCTCAAAAGGAGTTGGTATCACACATCCAGGACACCACTTACCATTTTCATTTATCAGGTAAGAGCTATCAGTAAACCATGAGAAATCAACATTTTCCCCAGGAGGTTTTGTGTAAGTTATCATGAGGGATTAATACATAATCTGTCAAAGTCAAACAGTCATGGGGATTTCACCAATGGAATAAGGAAGAAGAGCAGCAGGGTTGAGATTGATTGGACAAACAAGAATGATAGGAGGGGAGGTTAGCAAGGGAATTTCCTAGAAGAGGCTTGCTGAGAGGTGTTGGGTGTGGTTCAAGAGAGCTTTGATCTTGTGAGGTACAAGGACGTCAAAGAAGATCCTGATAATGATTTCTTCAGTGGCCTTTCCCAGAAAGGCAGTGGAAGTGACAGCCCTGAGGCATGGACAGGGGGGCCAGGGGATCCAATTGTTGGCTATAGTAACCTAGAGGTTGGTGTGGTAGCCTCCATGTATTTGGGTAAGTACTCTGAGGGCATTTCCCTCCTTTTCATATACAAAAAGGAAAAAGGGTAGGTGATAGTTTTGATGTCCAAGGACAGGTGGATTTATTAAAACTTCCTCCAAGGTTTTACAAGCCAGTTCTTCCTTGTTTTCCTAGGTAATGGGGTCAGGTTTAGTAGTTTTTAATAAGACACACAGGGGTTGGGCCATTAAGGAGAAGTTTGAAATCTGATCGCAACAATAACCAGCTAACTCCAGCAAACTCTGTAATTGACATTTGATTTTAGGTTTTGGGAAGCTCAAGATGCCATGAAGCCTACCAGGACCTAGAGGTAGCCCTGGTTTTGAGATTAAATGTCCTAAATATCGGACTTGAGTTGGAACAAATTGCAACTTTTTCTTTGAGACCTTTTGTCCCTTAGTCGTAAGAGTTTTAACAGATGAATATCGTCTTGTGAGGAGGACTTAGAGGGTTATCAGAGAAGTAAATCATTTTACCTCAATATTGTAGTAAGGTGGAGTCTCCAGAAAATTTTATATTGTCTAAGTCAGCTTTTAAAATTTGTGAGAAGTAAAAAGGTCTCCCAGTAAAAATCCTGGGGGCCTTATTGTCCAGGTATACTATTATCTTTCCCAAGTAGAATCAAACAGATATTGACTAGCCTTATCAGTTGGAATTACTGAATAAGGCACTGCATAACTGGACTACGGTGAAAAATTTGCTTTTGGTAGGGATGGATGCCAATAATGTATGGGGGTTAGGAACAAGAAGATGGCAGGGAGCCACATTATTATTTATTGCTCAGAGATCTTGGACAAATCTCTATCCTTGGCCATTAGTTTTTCTTAAAGGTAAAGTAGGTGTGTTAAAAGGACTGGTGCAGGGAATAATAAACCCCTGTGCATTATAGTCTTGTATGATAGATTTTATGTAAAGCTTTCTTGTTTACAGGGTATTGATTAATTTTGGGGAGAGGTGTTAAGGGATCAGTTTGGATTTTAAGGGAAAGAGGGACACTATGAATCTGCCTATGTCCATGGGGGATTTTGCCCATAGACTAGGGGACACTAAATCTAATAATGGAAATGGGTCTGAAGTTTGATCTTTTTTGGTTTATAAAATACATAAGAAAGAAAAAGGGTTTGGATTTTCTTGAGGATTTGATTAGCGGGATTTTAGTTCAGGAAATTTGAACTCAAGAGTTATTTCTCCCTTTTGAGAGAAAGAAATGGTAGCATGATGTTTTTCTAGGAAATCTCATCCTAATAAGTGGACACGAGCAGATTTATCAAAGCGATATGGATGTTTATCTTGCAAAGGTCCTAAGCAAAGGGGTCTAGGTTTAGAAATAAGGACACATTGTGGCTTATTTAAATTCCCACTATTTGAATAAAAGTATTACTCTGAGGAAGAGACTATTGTTTATTGTTGTCGTTTTATTTTGTTTTTAGGGACTATTTAATTGTAGTGGAGTTGACCACTGGCAGAGTAGCTCCTGTGTTGATTAATATTATAAGAGGTTGGTTCTCAATCTGGAGAGTAGTTTCCCCCAGCCTATTTAATGGTAGAATGGGAAACAGTCCTTGTGTTTTCCTCAGAACCCTGTCATTGGGATAAGACGACCCTTGGCTGGTGAAAAGCTGTAATTATCTAAACCTTTGTTATTTGTAGCAGTCCTTTCTCCAGTGGCCAGGTTTTGTTTTGAGCCTGCCTGCCTTGTTCGTTCCTTCGTTCCTTCCTCTCTTTCTCTCTTTCTTTTTGTTTTTAATTTATCTATTTTTTCAATAATGACAGAGTTTGATAGGGAGAGCTTGGGAGATTCCAACTGTTGAATTTGGAGATTTAAATTTTAGTTGCCTTTCTTCTGGATTCATCGTGTGGGGTACAGGTTAACTGATGAGCTAGACTGACAAGATCAGGGTTAGGCTTTGTTTCCCAGTCTATGTGAGTTTCTACTGACTCACAGAGATAGATCTCTGTTTAAACCATTTATAAGCAATGAATTAAAGGCCACCCTGAGAGATTCAACATCTATAGGGAGTCCAGAATTTAAAAACAATGTGGAGTCTGCTGTAGCAAGCATGAACAGATTTGGCAGGTTTCTGGGTGCATGCCTTAATTTTGTTCCAGTCTACCAGTTTAGGGAAAGCCCTTGGGATGGCAAGATGCAGCCTTTTGGCTATGGCGCAAGCTTGGTCATATAAAAGAGCTGGTGGCTGAGTTACTTGGAATTCTAAAGGTTGTTCGGGGCTTTCCACATTAGCAGTTTTCATCCAATGCTGGGTTTGACCTTCTTCAACAAGCATGTAGACTAACTGACAAAGAGGAGAGGTAAGGCCAGTAGGTCTGAATCACAATACTGAATCTTCTGCAAGTCTATGAGGATCCTCAGTTACCTTGGGAAAATATTTTACCATATATAGTTCGAAGTTCCGATTTGGTCCATGGGACATAAGAAATTAATGGTTTAGGGGTGCCTGGGTGGCTCAGTGGGTTAAAGCCTCTGCTCAGTCATGATCCCAGGGTCCTGGGATCGAGCCCCATGTTGGGCTCTCTGCTCAACAGGGAGCCTGCTTCCTCCTCTCTCTCCGCCTGCCTCTCTGCCTACTTGTGATCTCTATCTGTCAAATAAATAAATAAAATCTTAAAAAAAAAAAGAAATTAATGGTTTAGTTGGATCCTCAGAAAGCCTGATTTTAAAATCAGGGAGAGTTTTAAGAGGCTCAGTTGGTAAGGTTTCAGCATTAGAGAAGAAGGGGGGTTCAGATAAACGGAAGGGTTAGAAGAGGACAGAGACAGACCTACAGAGGAGGTGGAGCAATGGGGTTAGGGGCCTGGGCCAGTGTTGCCATGGAAGAGGCTGCAGAAGTTTTTTCAGTCGTCTTGTAGTAGTTTATTTGCTTCAGTTACTTAGAAACAGCATTTTCTAAAGAGGCAAATTTAGAATCTTGAATATATTCAGAAGCCTCTAGGTACCAATTAAAATAGCTATCCCATTCAGATTGTTTAATTCTGTTGCAGCCACCTTCTCATTTAGTCTGGAGAAAGAGAAAGTTTGAGGAGCTCAAAAGTTCCCCATAATGAACATTGAAGTTCTAAATTACCTTTGGTAAGATTGGTCAATTTAGTTAAAAATGCGCATGAGGAGAGGCCATAATTTTTTAATATACAACGGGCCATGGTCCCTGAAGGAGGGCCACCCTTAGAGCATTTTAGATGATTGGGATCCCATATTTTAGAGGTTTCCTTAAGAGCAAAAGAAAAAAATAGTCTTAAATCGCCTGAAGTGTATGCTTTCAGAGTTGGGAGTTGTGTTTTATTTTATGGTGTGTCCTGCACTGGATACCATTCCTAGCCCTCCTAGCTGGTCTAATTGTCTGATCCATGACCAGGCGTCCGTTGTTGCATGGAAATTGTGTTGCATTTGGCAAACAGCTGAACGTCAACCTGGCCTGTCCCTGATTACCTTATCCTTTCATAGGAGTCTTTGGCTTTGGAGACCGAAGACTTTCATAACGAGGTGGCCAGCGCTCTAGTAGCATTTATTTGCTCAACCCATGCACACTGATACCGTGTCTAAAAAAATTTATTTTGCTTAACAATTCCAAAGAAATTATAATTAAATTCTAGTGTGCTTCTTACAAGACAACAAACAAGGACTCACCAAAAGAGACAAAGCTTTTAAACAGATCCTAAATAAAGTCAGAGAGCTCAACCAAACGCAGGGAGTTTGGAATCCAAGAAAAGACTTCACAAAACAGAAAACAGAAAATGACCCGCAGAAGTGATGAATGCAGGGAACTCCTTGCGGACACGTTGCCGGATTCCAAGGGTTGTTCTTCGGGGGTCGTCTCCTGTGGATCCCACTTCTGACGCCAAGGGACGTCAGTCTAAAAATGAGGTAAACCGAGTCGAGCTCAAAATTCTCAAAAAAGATGCATTTATTTGGGTATAGCAGAGGAACTGGGATTCAGGACCTGCAGACTGCAGGAAGCTACCGGTGAGCCTGCTGAGGGTTTGGGGCAGGCTACATTAAAGGACAGGGAATGTAAAGTGAGGGGAGTTCAGTTAGCATCTGTTAAAATAAAAAACAGAAACTAGCTTTGCAAATTCCCCAAGCAGACAAACCCATTCCAGTCATACAAATAAAGCTCAATTCAGGTTATTCTGTGAGATCAACCCACCCTAGGCCATTTCTTGTTCATGTTTCTGGACATTTTCTGAGGTTGGTATGAGGTAACTCCTGACCAGCTTCCTCTCTTAAAAGACAACCCCAACATTATTAGTTTTCTGTAGATCAGCACTTATGGGGAATCGGTCTCTCAGTCCTTACGTTTTATTTTCCTGAAGGGACGTGAGTGAGATTTCCCATTTTATATCCTCTTGTTCCATTTTAGATTGAAATTCTTTCACAGTTTAAAAACCAATTTGCTGATAGTGTTAGGAAGATGATATGGAAATCAGTGCTCCTTACTTCCTACTGGAGGGAAGCTGAGCTAGATGTGAAAGTGGTGTCTTTCCAGAGAACAGACCATGGTAGGTCTCAGTAGGCAGGTTTCTGGTTGAGTGAACTGCTATGAAATCACTTTCTAATAATCTGATTCAGAGATTTTGATTTTCTAATATCTCTCATTTGGGAAAATTGTGATGTCATAATTTCTGAAAGATCAAATGTTTGCTAATATCACTGCAGGAGCCCATTGCCCAACTTTCTCTTGCACCAACTCCTACCTCCCCACACGGGGCATTTGCTTCAGTGGGCAGGGAAGTCCTATCCCAGATATCAAGAAAGACAGAGTGATACACTGAAAATAGGGTGTGTCAGAGCCTCGATCACTTAAAAAACCTCACCTTGTTATTCATCTGCCCCATTATCCACAAACTGTCATATTAATGGAAGCTTACCAATCGTTTCCATTGTTAAGAGGATTTCAAAGAGACACCTACTTCCTCACCAACCTTGAGGGAATACGCTATGGCATTACATTAAACGCACCTGTAGTGAATAAATGTAGAATTGTCAAATAATCCTTCATTGTTATGCGTCAACAGATTTGCCCAGAAAGTCACATAAAGCCCAGATGGAGAAGTGCGGCCATCGGGGTGTTTAAATTTGTCTTTCTTTTCTGGATTGCTCTAGAAAGTTCTGGTAATCCATATTTTTTATTCCTCCACAAAATTCTTTAGATTTATGTTACAGCAGATTATCAAGAACCAGTTCCTTAAAAACCAACCAACCAACCAACCAAACAAAAAACCAACAACAGAAAAAAACCAAAACCAAAACCAAAAAAAGAACCAGTTTCTTGCAGCTGGAGACAGCTCTGCCCATTCGTATCACGTGTCAGCTGGGGCTGCCCTCCCCCTCCGACCCCTGTCCACTCAGAGCTCAGGAAGGAAAGCAGCTGCGCAGGCTGTGGAGTTTCCCCTTCCTCTTTGCTCTTCAGCGCAGGCATGGAGTTTCCCCAGGTCCACCTTGTTGCAGAGACCCGGCCCACACTTACTCTTTCGTCTACCCCTCTCTCGTTATTTTTTTTTTTTTTTAATTTTTTGTTAAAACCCTTTGCCCTTGACGGTGCCTGGGGCTATTATGCCGCTCTGCACACGCCAGCATGCGTCTCGTGGCCCAATTATCCCTGAAGAAGGCACAATTAGTTTCACGTGCCCAAAGTCCTCCCACGATGGCATTTATTAGGGTAGGATTCGATTAGAATTTATATAAACCTTAAGACCTTTCCACCCCATTTAGTAAAGCAATAACGACGGCTTTCCTTTCAGGAGCTGGTAACAGACATGATGGGAACAGTCTGGGGAGAAGTGTCAGGTGAGTTAATTCCACCGCGGAAAGCTCTGGGCTGCTGGGAGACTTTTCCGGCCTGACCGTAGAGTCCCTTCTGCTCTCCATTCTCGCCTCGCCTTTATCCTCTGATTTTTTGCTTTGCCATTTTATGTGCCTGGGATGTTTTTAAGGGGCAAAGGTGAGGGACCAAGCATTGCTACTGAAGGGTGTCAATGCTGAAAAGTTGAATTAAGCATGTAAATTTATTGAATATTACTGTTTTGGAACAGGATTATAAAAAACCCAACTGTTCAAAACGTTGCTTATTAACATCAGTATTTCATACCTCCCTGCCATTTCAGGAAGGATCCCCCTTATTTGGCAACAGGTTTTATACGCTTTTCTTTTACTCCCATGAATGATCTAGTCCCATAGGCAAGCATGATTCTCACTTGATTCTGCTCAGAAGTTTGGCAAAAGGGTACTTTTCTAACATCCATATTAATAGGTAGTTGGTTTTTAAGCAGAACTGATTTTCATCCAAACCCAAGATTGGAAGGCATCTCAGAGGTCATTTAGTTTGATATCTATTCTAAGCTTTTAGTTCTTTCTACAACATATTTGCTTAAGTTTTTTGTTTTGTTTTTTTTCCCTTTCAATCCATACATTTTCTCCCACTTTCTTCTGTGGAGATGAAGAAAGGAAAGCGATACTGCAGGATTACAGCATTTTCAGATGATTCTTGACTTTAAATTTTAATGGAGTTAAATTTATGTGGTCAAATCCTACTAGAAAAGAAATGGAGACTTTTTGTAAAGATTATTAAAATTATCTTCCTATCGTAAAAGTAATGCATGCTCACCATAAAAAAATTATAAAATAGTAGAGAAGAAAAAAAGCCCACCTTCTGTCACTCAAAGAAAACACTACTAATATTTGACTTGTTATTTCTAGATTTTTGCTGTGTTTTTACATAGTTATGATCTATTTCATCTGGGGTATCGTTTATGTTTTTCCCATGCACTACAGGTATTTCTCTGTATTATTTAAAACTCTTTGTAAGTATCATACTTGATACATGTATTCTCTTCCATAAACGTGTCACAGTTGAGTCCTCTTCTTCCATAGCTGGACATTTAAATTGCTTTCCTTAATTTGAGATAGATAATGCTCAAATGCGCATGAAAGCAAGGTCTTGGAGATTGGGTTCTAGATGTTATTTGGGGTATCACGTTATTCTTTATCTTGTTTAGGGTGGTGGAAGCAATGAAATAGCGAGAGGATCAGATCAAGAGGGAAAATGAATTCCTCCTGAGCAAAGGCAGTGGTTTCAGTGAATTGTGCAAAAGTCAGCCTTAGTGAACGGAGTGCTACATGAGTTAGCACTCATGTATATGAGTATATGTTGTGGTAAAATAAGCGAAGAACACCACTTACTATTTTTTTTTTAATGTGTATTTGGTGTTTCCCTGACTTGGGGTGTGAATTTGGCAGCCTCCTCCCCTGAGAAGGAGACTTGCCTGACTGAAGAGGGAGGACGAGGTTAGGTCTCCTTTGATTTAGGTTGGTAGCATGTCGCCTGCCTCGCTTGCCCTACTGTTTTCTGGGCTCCAACTACTTTGTGGGTAAATAGAAGTCTTTGCCTTCTAGGGCTGTCAATCTGGCACCTTTCATCAGAACGAAATTCAGGTTAAGGAAAAAAGAAAAAAGAAACATAACCCACAAAGAAATTTGAGGGTGGGGGCTGAGGAACAGAAGGAAATAGCAGCAGACTACCCTTTCATTTACATGACACACATTAACCGTAACAGAGAAGTTCCAAGAGAACTGTCTTGTTCTCTTGTCTCCAGGAGCCCATGTAGGGCGCTTTAATTGCCACATTTTCAAACCGATATAATGGTGGGGATGTCTTAGTAATTACCTTAATGAGATAACACCTTTCCTTCCCTCAACCTACTCATTATCACGCCTCTTGTTCAAATTTCAACTACAAAGAACTATACTTGTAAAAAAAAAAAAGTCTGAAATGTATTGTTCCAGGTCTCATACCCTTAAAATAATCACATTGCACATATCTTAAAAATATGAAAGAAATAGTACAACATAGGCAATTCCGATATGTTAAAGGAAAGGCTTGAGCTAAGTAAACGAAACATCTGGGTGCCCTTTAATTATTCTTGGTTGGATTCTTTCTCTTGACCTATGGTGATGCTAAGGTGCCAAAGTGATGAATTTTAAGATGTTGGGCTGTGAAGACGTGCAGCTGCAACACTGATGGATTTAGGAAGGGATGGTAACAAGGTTAGCTGCATGTGAAGTGTGAATTGAGATTTTTGCAAAGAGACTGTGATTGCAGATGGGCATAATGTTGTACCCTTGCATGAAATCTTGCTATTATTGTATAATGGTCAGACAGAGTGTGAAATGACTTATTACTTTTCTTTTATTCTTTAATGAAGTTGGTTAGAGTAGCAGTACTACTGCTAGTCAATAGTGGTAAAGCACACACACAAAAAAACTATATGACAGGTGCTGACATATTAAATATTTATTTAGTTTTGACTTTTTTCCCCTAATTTTCATGAATATCCATATGCAAACACAAGCATCTCTTTATCTATATAGACCAATTTGCACTGATTTGCGAATCTGCGCTTACCCTCATTCTCCTGGATAAATATCCATACGGCCTTGATGCATATAAACGATTGCCACATCTGCGACGATTTCATAGCACTTTTAAATGTTTGAAAAGGCGGTCATGCTTTGGGGCTGATTCCTACCTGGAATTCGGATTTGAAAACTCTATTTGGAGTTAAGTGGGTAACATGAAATATCAGCTTATCGCTGTAGTGACTAGAAATGCTTTATGGAACAAAACATAGTAAAACCCATTTTGAGGCACACACTCTAACATGCTGAGTTATGGGGGAGATCAAATCTGGGTTCTTCTGTTTTGTAATATAGAGTACATATCCTTCACTATATCACAGAGCCCATAATGTAAATGTTTCTTTACTACCCAATATTGGCATCGCAAAAAGAGAACACCTTAGGCTTTACGAGTCAAAGGGAAATGATGCTATGATGTTAAAAACAAAACAAGGCAAACAAAAACCCCTCTTCCTCTGTAGTCAGTCTTCTGTTTCCAGATGTTTGTGTTAGAAATACTAAGAAATACGCATTTAAAGAAAAATTGGGGGGAAGCAGCTGGCTGGCTGGCTCAGTTGGTAGAACGTGAGACTCTTGATCTCAGCGCTCTAAGTTCAAGTCCCACGTTGGCCGTAAAGCTTACATAACAAAAAAAATTTGGTTTTGGAGATGAGGGTTTTTATTCACTATAGAATGATTTTTATATGGTCTATAAAATTTATAATTTTTAAAAAAATTTTATTTAAATTCAGTTAATTAACATATAGTGTATTATTTGTTTCAGAGATAGAGTTCAGTGATTTGTCAGTGGCATAGAGCACCCAGTGCTTATTACATCAAGTGCCCTCCTTAATGCCCATCACCCGGTTACCCCACCCCAAACCCATAATAATTCTTTTTTAAAGAGAGAGAGAAAGAGTGCATGCATGCATGTGAGCAAGGGGAGGGGGAGAGGAAGAGGGAGAGAGATTTCTAAGCAGGTTCCACGCCCAGCAGAGAGCCTGATGTGGGGCTTGTTCTCACAACCCTGCGATCATGACCTGAGCTGAAATCAAGAGCCAGATGCTTAATTGGCTGAGCCACCCAGGTGGCTTGCTTCATAAAAACTCTTAGTGCATTGGTTTGATACCCTTTATATGAGTAAGCAGTGTTTAGAAAAGACAGAAAAGTATGTTTTTAATATATCCCATTACATTTGAAAACTTAACATTCTGAAAGAAAGCTTATTTCAGTTTGTTTGCATATTTCATATTGTTATATAATTAGACTCTGATATAATAAAAACTCTTGTTCTGTTGTTTGGAATATACGGAACCTCGTATGATGTTCTTCAAGTCAACGCAGATCAGCCCTCAGGAACAGAACAGTTGGCTTAGAAAAACAATGTTTAATCTTGTCCCTTAGCACAGAGTTATTGACATTTCTCCCACCTTTTCTTTGGCTCAACTTGCTCCATAGGCTGAAAGAATTTCATGACTGTGTAGTTCCTCATCACTTGAAAGAGAGAATGACTGAATATTTATTTGGATGAAATCTGAGAATATGACATATATCATACTTTTTTTTTAAAGGGTACTATTTATTTATTTATTTATGTAACAGAGAAAGGGGGGGAGGGGCAGTGGGGGAGGGAGAAGAAGAGGGAAAGGATCCTAAGGAGACTCTCCACTGAGTGTGGAGTCTCATGACCCTAGATCATGACCTGAGCTGAAGCCAAGAGTTTGACACTTAACCTACTGAGGCACCCAGGTACCCCAATATATACCATACTTTAACAAAAAATTTCTTTTTATGGACAAATTTATCTTTTACTATGAGCCTCTTGGAGTGACTAGTCTAAGACTGAGTGGAATGAGTGTTGTTCTCAAGATTGTTCCGAGAGTACATGTAGTATGGAGCACTATGCATAGAGCAGATTTTTGAGGGACTTGCACTTGTGAGGTATCCTAACCCCATATATTTGTGGTGTTAGTTTCAGGAAAGACATGCATTCCCTCTGCTTACGTGGTGACTTGGTCACATCTATAGAAAAACTCAACTTTTGAGTTTGGGGAGCTGTAATTAGTGACCTTCTTTATTCGCTATTCCTTAGAGAAAGGTACTGTGACTGGCTTGCAGTCCACTAAGATCGGCCCTTCTGTAATCATGAAAACGAATCTGTGTAAGAGAATCCATTATGTGACATGGGTGAAAATCAGATCTACTACTTTATCAATCTCACATTTTTAAAACATTGGCGGAGCTGCATCAGTTGCCACTCTTTAGGGATCTGCCCCACCTTAACACCAGTGTTGTAAAAAGGTTTCAGCCTACTATGAATACACAGTATGGATATAACTGATTTTTATTTCAACTGATTTTTCAGTTGATAGCTTTACCCTCAAAGTTTCCTTTCTAATTGCATTCTAGGATGAGAGATACTGGTCTTTATGTTTGAAAGTGCTTAATGGTAGTTTTCTTTAGCAAGATGAGAAATATTCCTTGTGGATTGGTCCAGGGAAAGATGAAATGAAACATTCAAGTCTCTAATTTAAAAAAAAGTGTCATTACATCTCTCTCTAAGTGCTGGTTTCTAAATTTTGGATTGTTGTCAAGAACATGAATCTGTATACTTCTTGATCATAGCTAGTGAATTAACATCTAACACTGTTCTCAATTTCTGTTATATATATATATCTTTTTGTCTCCAGTCCCTAGGTCAGGGCCTAATATAAAGTAGGGATTCAAAAAGAAGTTCACACAATTGAATATGAAGTCATCAATCGATTAAAAACAGCAAATCCAAGTGAGGTTTGCAAGTTGAAGTATATTTCTTGAAGGGAAGAACCATGTCTGACCTTTCATTGTGCTTTAAGTACCTATAATCTAGGGGTCCAATGAATGTTTGTTACCACTGTTGAGTCTAGTGATGATATAGTGCAAATTTTCAAAAATCTAATTTTAATTTTCAGGTGGTGTAAGGGTAACAGCTTGTAGATGTCAATAAGAAGAAAGCACCTGGTAAAATTGTACCAGTTACAGGACATCAGCTTACTCTTTTTTTTTTTTTTTAAAGATTTTCTTTATTTATTTGACAGAGAGAGAGATAGCGAGAGAGGGAGCACAAGCAGGGAGAGAGGGCGAGGGAGAAGCATGCTTCCGAGCAGGGAGCCCAATTCGGGGCCTGACCCTAGGATCCCAGGACCATGACCAGAGCTGAAGGCAGATGCCCACTGACTGAGCCACCCAGGTGCCCCAGCAGCTTATTCTTGAACTAATTGTACTTTCGGCTTACATTTTATTAAACTCCCCCTTTTATCATAGCTCCAAAGTAGTTACTTGATTCACTAGACTTACTTGTTGTTGCTTAAAATGTGTAGCAAGTAGAGAAATGCACAAAATACTCCTCTCCCAACTCTTTTCTAAAAAACGAACCTCTTTCATAGGGATAGGAGTGAAGGCTGTTGTCAGGAATTGACTCCTCTTTCCATAGGATCCTATATTCTAAATTGTATTGGTACATAAATTCAGGCAGCTCCGTAAGCTAAGAAAAGGAATACAGAAACCTTTAGTTTATTAACAATATTCTTAACAGGGTAATGACAACTGGGAAAATAAATTGAGCTGGCAGTTTAATAGGTATAATTCAAAGAGTAAACAGAAGCAGCTAAATTTCATGGTTAATAGTAGTACCATTGAAACAAGGCTGTTGGAAGACACTGTTAATGAAAACAGTGACTTTCAAAATGATGCTACGTTTAGCAACTATTTTTCACTAGAAGTATTTGGCATGATGTTTGGGCTCAAAATTACTATTCTGTATTGCTTAATGCACCGCTAACTGGAATCTGAAATGTGAGTGGCAGAAGAAGAGAGAAAACTGATGCTTTTTCATGTAAGAAAGCTCGTGTCTAGATTCTCTCTGTATTTTACAACACCCATATTTTAAGATGCTTGGAGAACAAAAGCATACCAATTGAGAAAAATCTGTAACATCTTGTCAGGTATTATTTATGTATTATTATTTTGTTGGAAAAGATGTGAAAATATGAAGAATTAGAAAACAGAACCGCTAAAATAAGTTCTAATGAAACACGTTTCAAAAAAGCACACAAGGAAATAACCATGTCATGACAACACATTTTCATTATTCTAAAAACAGATTCTGTCTGATGGCTAAACCTTATTAATTGGGTATTTTAGCTACTTACCAAAGGAATAAGACTAGAGTAAGTAGCCTTTCCTTCTGAGGTGTCAGATGGAACTAGTGTTATTTTATTTGGTGATCTTCTGGTTCTCCTTAGCTATGTATCTTCTGGAAAGAGTGAAGGATATGTGGAAGGAATATATTATTGATGTATTTCATATGGTGACTTCAGATTTCCCAGACACTTTCAGTACCAAGGTATTTGAGGAAAAAACTGAAGAAACAAGAAGGAACTTTAGAGACATGGTAGCTATCCCCAGAGTACTACAATGATTCATAATTCACAAGAGAGCTAGGCTCAAGTGGATCATACTTTTTATGGTACAGATGGGATTAATATGGCACGTCATAGATACAACATGTTTATAACAAAGAAGACCACATTTCAGCTCCCTCCTGCTGTGTTAAGGCTTAGGAGAAACAACATTGGAATGTATTTTAAGCTTCCAAATTAAAAAAAAGACCAGTAGTTATTAGTGTCCAAAGGCAGAGATAATTTTGGAATTATTTTAGTTCTTTTCTTAGGGCGCTGAGGTCTCCTCACACCGTAACATTGCTATGATTCATGTTTACTGCTTGTGAAACACTGAAATGTGTGACCACCTTTTCAACTTAGAAGTTGTCTTACTGGCATACAAACTTCAAAACGATCTGTCCCTTGACTGAGTTCTAACTCTAGAAATGAAGCACATCCTCAAATGTTTATTTGCTTGTACTTCCTAGATACGTCTGTGAGACTTCTGTGAGTTATGGACCGCAGAAACATGGCTGGGGAGATTACCGCATGAATACCTATGGGGCAGGCGAGCCAGTTTCTGGAATCATGCTACACTTTCCATTCTGTATGTCAGTGCCTTTTCTCTGCTTGCTTGTTTGCTTGTTTTGTTTTTTTTTAAGGGTTGTATTTATTTATTTATGAGAGAATGAGTGCATGAGTTGGGGGAGGGAAAGAGGGAGGGGGAAGAGAGAGAGAGGGAATCCTCAAGCAGACTCCCTGCTGAGCACAGAGCCCCATATGGGGCTTGATTTCAAGACCCAGAGATCATGACCTGAATGGAAAACCACGAGTTTCGAGTTTTTGCACTTAACGGACTGAGACACCCCTCTCTGCTTTCTTTAATTTGCTTCCTTTTTCCTCCTGCTCTTTCCACAAATCCATCTTACCTTCATTTAGTACTTTTGTCATGCTTTTGTATATCTGATTACTTGTCTGTTTTTCTCCTTAGACTGTAAGCCTTTTGAGGACATCTGATACACATTTAAGAAATTTCCTCAGCGCCTGTCAGAGATGCTCAATAAATGTTTATTGAGCTCCCACAAACTAATATTCTTATCTTGCAAATTATGCATGAGGCTTTCAGGATTATTAAACTCTAAAGTAGGGCTTTTTTTTTCTTCTTAGTATCTGCATGTACCAATTTAAATTTCTGATTTAATTTAGACCTAATATGTAAGAGTGATTGGTTGCGATTATCAACACAATGCTAATGGGAATAATATTAAATGTTTGGCAGGTCAGAGTCCCCTGTACAGCTTCTTATTTACCAGCTGGGGCCGGTGGTTTATAAAGATTTTTGTGCAAAACATAAGACTGGTTTTTTTTTTTAATCTTATGTTTTGTGCAAAACATAAGATTAATCCTCTGTTTCTTTTCTATAACAGCCAAGAAAGACTGGAATATAGAATCGTAGGGAAATTGGAGCTGTGAAATCTTATGAGCTAATTCTTTCCTAAAAAAATATTCATAATACATATGTGTATGTATATACATATAATATATATGGTATAAATATATAAAATAACATTTAATATATATAATGTATATAACTATACATAATTATGGAGAGGGCAAGGAAAAGAAAAGTGTTTCTCATTCGTAGGCTTTGGGAAAATTTAGTAAAATTTGTTGATGAAATATCTAAGAAATATAAGTGTTGGCATTTACCAACTATTTTGACTAAGTATTCTGGCTATTATGAAGTCATTTTTGGTATTTATTAAAATGCTCTCTTGGCTCCCAGTTTATTACTGGTTCATCTAATTTGAAGGGATAATTGGACAGCTCTGATGGATGAATATTAAAATGTGTCTGGTTTCCTTATATGTTCTGCTAGGGTTCTGTCCAGTGTTTCTCTGCAATGCCAAAACACCAGGGTATCTTGGCAAAGAGAGTCTCCAGGCTTTGGCAATAGAGGGTGGGCCTACATTTTTCTCAACTGCCCAAATCTCTGTGACTTTCCGTCTCAGCAGGCGTCCCGTTCTCTTCCGTAGCAACAGTACATTTGGGGGATTACTGTGTGTTTTTTCTCCTCCCTCCTGTGGGAGAATACCACTATTTCTAAGCTGGGATAAATCAGGTCACTGGCAAGAATTCAGTATGGCCCTGTTCAACGCTGTTTCTATTTGATACAGGCCTTCTTTTGGAGCGAGAGAGGGGAAAACACAAGCAAATTCAATACAATGTCAGGTTCAAGCTTGTATTTTCTTTTCCTATTGGGGGTTGTGTGTGTGTCAAAAATGACATCTCTCCTTTACAAAATGAGCATAGATATAAGTAGTATGTCGAGAACTAATCCTCAAAGTTAAGATAATTTTCATAGAATACTCTTTTATTAAACCAAAAATTTACAATGGATAAGGATCAGATAACTTAAATGATACAAGATGACTTTTCTTTTTTTTTTGAGTACTTCACTGAAAGCATTTTATGGTACATGGATTGTTTTACTGTGAACATTTCCAGTGATTGGTACAAACCTTTGCCAATGAATGACAAATTTACATACACTTCATGTCAGCCAGCAATATTTTGCAGCTTTAATTGCTTTAGCTTCAGGCATTCCATGTCAAAATAGAGTGTTTAATGTCCTGCAAGTTGTTCAGTTTCTTTGCAACATTAAATTATTCTGTAATTTGCCTGTTTTCCTTCTAATGCATTGTCCATTAAGTCCTTTAATAATTTATAATAGAAGACGTATGATGCAACTTTAGAAAACATGTGCAGCTTCCTTTTTAGAAAGTTTGGGGGAAAACTCATGATATACTATATGGTGGCTAGCTGAACATAATAATAAAAAATTAAAATAGGGAAAGAAAGTTCTGGGTGTCAAGAAGACCAGAAGACCTGAAATGAATTTGCATAAAGTGTTTACTCCTACTTATATCTCAGTTCAAGGGATCTTCTTTTATGTTGTCAAAGTTTTGTCTTAATCTGAAGCATTCTGTTTAATACTAATAGATAGGTAATATTATATTATTTTTTAATTTTAGGTAAAATAGCATTTTTGCTTTAAAAAAACTCCAGGTGGGCAATAAAGAATCCATTAAAAGGATATGGATATTATTCTATGCAGCCAAGTAATTTTAATGATAAGTTGATTCTATTCAGCAAAGTCTGAGAGAATGAGACTAGAAAAAGTTATTTGTGACCATTTAGTTAAGCCAAGTTCGACAAAGAAGCATCAGCCCAGAAACATAATCTTTGATGTGTCTTTGGGTGTTACAGGTTTGAAGCATATTGAAAAAATAATCTTCAGCTTACATTATACCTGAGTGTTTTCATTTTTTAAAAAGACTTATTTATTTGTAAGTAATCTCTACACCCAGTGTGGGGCTCGAACTCATGACCCCAAGATCAAGAGTTGCACACTCTTCTGACTAAGCCAGCCAGGCATCCCTGAGTATAAACATATTTCATGGTTAGAATTTTATCTGATGTCCTTTTGTAAAGAATGGCCCTTTCTCAGTTCCTGTTTCTGATGTGGTATTGCTATGTGCATGTATATTGTGTCTTAGGTAATAAAATAGCAAAACTCAGATAAATGTATAAAAGCTAAAGAATGTCAAACATCTTTTCTTCTCTATGATTAATGCCATGTTCAAAGATGGCCTATTCTTTAATTATGTACAATATTATCATTTAAAATAAGTTTCAAATGAATAACGATAACACATTCCTCAGGAGATATCCAATGTCTCCCTGTTCAAAGTAGTGTTAAAATCTTAAAAGACCAAAAAGGATTTATCTCTTCTGTTTTGAATACTTCTGTTTGCCAAGATGAGAAGTTCTATTGAAGACATGGAAAATGAAAATTCATATATCCACATATTATAAAGTTACCTTTAATGGTACCCGCCTCTTGTGCCTTCCTCTCGTCATGAGGGTGTTTCTTCAATGATTGTATTTACTATCAAGTTTCCACAGTACCCTTGGACAAGTTTAGCTATAATTGGGTTATTGGGCCTTTGTGATCCTTAAAACAGATTCAGACAATTATATAACTGGTGTCTTCAGAATTTTGGAGTGCTGTAGTGGCACCTGGGTGGCTCAGTCGGTTAAGCGTCTGCCTTCGGCTTAGGTCATGATCCCAGGGTGCTGGGATCAAGTCCAGCATCGGGCTCCCTGCTTCTCCCCCTGCCTGCCACTCCTCTTGCTGTGCTGTCTTTCTCTCTCTCTGACAAATAAATAAAATTTAAAAAAAAAAAAAAAGAAAGGAATTTTGGAGTGCAGCAGCAATTTCTAGTCCAATCTTACCTAACGATATAGTCAAACCTTTTAATCAATTTTTTAAAGAAGAGATTTATTTATTTATTTGAGAGAGAGGGGCCCACTTTCAAGTGTGAGGTGGGGACATGGTGGGGAGAGGAAGGGAGGAGCAGAGCATGAAGGAAAGGAAGAGGGAAGGAATCCCAAGCAGACTGTGTGCTGAGTGTGGAGCCTGGTAGGGGCTCCATCTCAGGACCCATGAAATCATGACCTGAGCCAAAACCAAGAGTCGGTGGCTCAACTGACTGAGCCATCCAGATGCCTCCAGGCTTTTTATAACTTTGAACTCCTAGAGAAAAGTACATTGTCTGATTAAATAATTTATAATTAAATAATTTTCAGAGACTCTATCTCTTGATAGTTCTTTATATGGAAGAACACTTCACACTTAAATGGTATTTGTGAATCAACTATAATATTTACTCTGGTGTTTAAAAATAATGTATGATGACACTTTATTGGAAGTATTTGAGCACCTTCACAAGGCTTGCCTCCAATGGCTTTACCTTTAATATTTCATTTGTGGGGAGAGTATCTTTTTTTTTTCTTTTAAGATTTTATTTATTTATTTGAGAGAGAGAGAGAGAGCGCACAAACAGGGGGGAGGGGCTGAGAGAGAGGAAGAAGCAGCCTCCCTGCTGAGCAGGGAGCCAATGCTGGCTGGATCCCAGGACCCTGAGATCATGACCTGAAGGGAAAGCAGATGTATAACTGACTGAGCCACCCAGGCGCCCCTCGTGGGGGTAGTATCTTAAGGGGAAGGCTGACCAGAGTGCTTATTTTGTATTAGTAGGATTTTCCCCCATTATAACCTTAGTTGATCACTTATCAAGAAAGTTTTCTTTTCTCTTCTTTTTCTTCCTTCCCTTTCCTTCCCTTTCCTGATAGGAGGATTAAAAGAAAATACATGTGCAGCAAAACTAATATGGTACCATACCTGGATTTGGTGAGCTCGAATTCCTTGCTGATTTAGACTATGAAGTGAGGAACCTATATCTGCCTTGACCTTTGAAAGCCTGAATTAAGTGTTACAGGCTTGCAGTTACAACCTTTTTCAATTTCTTGTTCCCCGAACTGCCTGGAATAAATTCAAAAGAGGAAGGAATATACCTTAACCGACAGCAAACTCCTTTATTGCATCAGAAGAGAGCATATTTGCATTATCAGGCAAATTGGGGTTATTGGCCATAACAGAGATGTTCTTTCATTTCTCTGTTTATTTCATTTCTGATGGAAACTCAGGCCAGAACATTTTATGAAGCAATGTTGAGATAAATATGGCCTGTCAATTCTAAGAGGGAACTCCCTACCGCTTGCTAATTTCAGGATGTCCAGGGTAATTAGAACAGTCCTCCAACCAAAAAAGGAGAAAGCCGTGTAAGTAAAAATCTCTTATTCTTCTGCTTGCTTCTCCAGGCCCATGCCTTTTCTCCTTGCTATCTTTTTGGAATCCTAAGAAATAATGTGATACTCCATCACGTGCCTGGGGTGGGGAGGGCGCAGGAAGGGTGAGGAGAGGGGTGCTTGTGGCTACATTTCTGTATTGAATTTAATTTTTCATTGATAATTAGACTCTCAAAGCCACCTGATATTTTTGACCAGCAGGAAACAAAAGCCCACTGATTGACTCAGGGGATGCCGGGGAGCGGCCCCCACTGTGCTCACACAGCTTCTCCACAAAGACTAAAAACAAGAGCTGTGGCAAATTGGATCACCATGCAAGTTCCAACTGGCCCATTGTGTACAAGTAGTAAATTGGGAGCTGATATTTCTGAGAACTATTTATTAGCAAAGCTTGGTGTTTTACTCCCTCCCTCCTCTGCCCTCCTCCCCCCTGCCCTCAGTTGTTTTTTCTCGTTTCCTTTCTGTCTTTTATTTTCAGCAGACTGCTTTTTATTGAGTTAAGTGAACAATCTAAAGCACTTAACAAAAAATTCAGGTAATTATCCAAAGAGTTGTCCAGACTAGAAACGTACGGATTATATGTGACAAATTGAATAAAAATTTTTTCAGTGGTCTTAACAGGTATTTATGTGTGCATAATGGCACAAAAGGCAAAAATGGAATGACATTTGCAAGAGTTTACTGAAATGCAAGCAAAGAGATAATATCCTAAAAATTCAAGCCTACTGCTGCATATATTAAGATTTGTAAATGAAGATGTCTCAGTGACAGCTTCTGGTGGAGTGATCAGTTCTAACCATTTAGTACAAAAAAGGTGTGAAAATACTAGCCTGTGGCCAGTTAGCAGAAATTGTAGTTATACAAGTCTAGACCTGCATGTCTTACAGAAGAATTGATAACTCTGGAGTTTTTTCAATTTGAGTAATACAGAGAGGGAAAAATGGAGTCTGTTTCATTAGCTGCTTATATATGTTCCATCTTTGAGAGTTTTAGCTTTCATTGAGTTGGGAATATGGTATTACTTCTACTACCAATATCATAGAGAAAATGTATACAGAAGGCTGTATGACAGCAGAAATAAATAAAATTTTTGTTAATCTTTCCCAGCAAAGTTTTCAAGATGATACCAGTTCATTTATGGGCACTTACTCATTTGATCTTTTATAGAAACCACTACATTTGGTGCATTTTTGTTTCCATGTGCTTCCATTTTCCACCAGTGTATAATTAATTCTATGACTTAATGAATTGATTTGGTGAGAAGAGCTCAGACTAACATGGTTAAATCCTGGTGTTCCAGCCGGGGAGCATCATGAAGACTCTCACCGAGAGGGTACAAGTAAATTCTGGTCATTATTTTGTATCCGAGTATTACTACTCAACCATCAAATATCAAGAAATGCCGTGGTGTCCAGTAATGTACAGGAGTGCCGTGGTGTCCAGTAGTGCTGTGGTGTCCAGTAATGTTGCAGGGGATGAGAAGAGTATGCTGCTTGGTTTCAGACATTCAGAAGTTTATCATTTAGTAGGTAAACAGAAGTTACCAACAAAAACAATGAACAAACTCTTCAATTACAGAGGTTGTGAATATGATATTGCAGAGGTAATTGGTATTTGAATGCCTATTTAGATACTCTTATAGAAAGAATTGAAGTCTAGTCTTTCTTAACCTGATAGCTAGCATAAGGTGGGTGGGGTTATTGTGCCTCAGAAAATCATAATAGGGGCGCCTGGGTGGCTCAGTGGGTTAAGCCTCTGCCTTTGGCTTAGGTCATGATCTCACAGTCCAGGGATCGAGCCCCACACCAGGCTCTCTGCTCAAAAGGGAGCCTGCTTCCCCCACCTCGCCGCCTGCCTCTCTGCCTACTTGTGATCTCTGTCTATAAATAAAATCTTAAAAAAAAAAAAAAGAAAATCATAATAGAATTTAAAGGTATCTTAACAACTTTTTTTTTTTTTTTTTAGAAAAACAATTTCATTTGATGCTTGGAAACCAAAGCAGACAACAGACGCTCAGGATTCAGGGACAGTGAACAATCTCATAGATGAGGGGGATGTTCTTAGAGTATGGTACATTATAGAAAACTATTCAGTTTTTGCCATCACAGATTTTTTTTAAATGGAGAGAACCTGGGGCGCCTGGGTGGCTCAGTGGGTTAAAGCCTCTGCCTTCGGCTCAGGTCATGATCCCAGGGTCCTGGGTTTGAGCCCCGCATCAGGCTCTCTGCTCAGCAGGAAGCCTGCTTTCCCCTCTCTCTCTCTCCCTGCCTCTCTGCCTACTTGTGATCTCTGTCTGTCAAATAAATAAATAAAATCTAAAAAAAAAAAAATTAAAAAAAAATAAATAAAATGGAGAGAACTTGAAGATGAGCAAAATGAAGTATATGCATAATAAGTCTCTGATTGCGTTGCTGTAGGACTAAATGACATAAGTCATATAAGGTGGCTGGCACATACTATGTTTTTAAGAAATACGAGTTATTAAAAAAAAAAAAGAAAAGAAATACGAGTTGTTTTTAAAATAAAGCTGTCAGGAAAGGGGGTAGTTTCTCAGGGCCTGAGAATGGAGAGTGAGATGGAAGTGATGGTGCATGCTTTGGCTCTCTGGGCTCTCAGGGGCCCTGATGGGTATATGGCCATAGATCTGTCCTCTGTGACACTCTTGGCACTCTCTAGGCCTGGCGGTCTCCTTACTGTCTTAGCACTGGTTTCTAATATCTGTCTCCTTTCCTGTCAGCACAAGAAATAGAACTAATTTCCATGTCCCGTAGACTCTTCTCTGCAGCATTTGACATTTTTGTGCTTCTTTGGGATCTTCCAAAAGAAGAAAAAAATCCCCTCTTTCCTTGGTTTCTGTGATAATCACACTCTTTCATTTTTCCCACTTTCCTCTCAGTTTTTTGATGAGTTCTTGAGTTTCATCCTCTGAGAGCATGCTTATCCCTCACGTTTTTTTCCCCAAACCCAAGTCCTCTTCTCACCCCCCTTTTTCTTTAACTCTACAAACCTCCAGTGAGATTCTCATCCTCCCCCCCCATGATGTCAGTTCTCATCGGATGCCCAACAGTTCTCCATACCCAGCCCCAGCCTCTCACCAAGCTGTAAAAATGCATTTCCCGTTTATTTTTCCTTATAGCATCTGTAGTTGTCTTAAATGCAATGTGTCCATACAGAATTTATTTTCCACTGTGTTCCTTCTCCTGTATTCTGTATTTATGTTAATGGTATTCCTACCACAGGGCATTCAAATGTGCCAGTGTGCCTGGGACTAAAGGATTTCCCTGGATACAAGACTTTCACTGTGAAAACCACCAAAGTCCTGGGCAATCCGGGACTCACCAGAACATCTGAGTTTTCCTCTACTTTTCTTTTTCCTCATCTCCTACCTTTGAGTAGTCACCAGGCTCAGAGGATCATGTCTCAGAACTCTGTCTTGAAACCTACCCCTCTTTTTTTTATTCTCCATATGACTGTGTGCGTTCAGGCCTTTATTATTTCGTATCTGGAGTATTATAATAGAATCCCACCTGGTATTTTTTACTATAATCTTGCTCGTCTTATACACTGGCAGAGTAGTCTGCATAACTGCAGATCTAATCATCATGGCAGTATTAAACAATAAGCCAAAATGTTAGGAAGTGATAAGTCCATGGAGAAAATTGAGTTCTGCCATAGATTAGAGGGTCTTAGCTCTTCAACCCGGCCACAGGAACCCTGTGACTCTGAAAGGAACTGATTGTAACCTCAGTATAATAAATCTCTGTTAGAGATCAACACAATTTTCTCCTCAGCTTCTGGATCGATTTTTTCCCCTCTGCCTGGACAGCAGTGCTTGCTTTTTAGAAATTGCTATGGGAACATCAGCTTGCATCAGAGTTGAATCAAAATAAGACGAAAAAAATTCTGTGATTATCTGTATACAAAGAACTAGATATTAGTGATAGGGAAAGGAGATAAGAAAGAAAATATAAATTTTAACCAAGAAAACAAATTAGAAATTTCGCTGCTTGGGAATATTATCTTAAACACACCCAAAGCAGCTCACCTCCCCACACCCTGTTCTAGGACCTATCTCTTGCTTCAACGAGTCTTACTAGTGGTGACATCATTTTTTGCTAATAGCATGCTCCTTCATTGTGTCAAGTACATGAACTTGGAGTGGGTGGGGGGTTTTAAATATATCCATAAAGTCTTTGATATTCTTTTCTTTTAAAAACTTTTACTTTTTTGGGGCACCTGGGTGGTTCAGTGGGTTAAGGCCTCTGCCTTCGGCTCGGGTCACGATCTCGGGGTCCTGGGATCGAGCCCTGCGTCGGGCCCTCTGCTCAGCGGGGAGCCTGCTTCCTCCTCTCTCTCTGCCTACTTGAGATCTCTTGTCTGTCAAATAAATAAAGTCTTAAAAAAAAAAAGATTTTACTTTTTTAAGTAATCTCTACACCCAACATGGGGCTTGAACTCACAACCCTGAGAGGAAGATTTGCTCGCTCCTTCTGCTGAGCCAGCCAGGCACCTCAGTCTTTGATATTCCCTTTTTTTTTTTTTTTTTAAATTTTTTTTTTTTAAGCTTTTATTTATCTGTCAGAGAGAGAGAGGGAGAGAGAGTGAGCGAGCACAGGCAGAGGCAGAGGGAGAAGCAGGCTCCCTGCCAAGCAAGGAGCCCGACGTGGGACTCGATCCCAGGATGCTGGGATCATGACCTGAGCCGAAGGCAGCTGCTCAACCAACTGAGCCACCCAGGCGCCCCTGCTTTTTTTTTAAGATTTTATTTACTTACCTGACAGAGATCACAAGTAGGCAGAGAGGCAGGCAGAGAGAGAGGGGGAAGCAGGCTCCCCACTGAGCAGAGGGCCCGATGCAGGGCTCGATCCCAGGACCCCAAGATCATGACCCGAGCCGAAGGCAGAGGCCTTAACCCACTGAGCCACCCAGGTCTCCCAAGTCTTTGATATTCTATCCTATACGATGTGGAGCTCAATTCTCTTCCTCTTGAGTGACTTGCTTCTAATGAATAGAATATGTCAAGTAACATAGGTGTGTTTTTGAGACTAAGTCATAAAAGAGATTGTGACTTCTTCCTTGCTGTCTCTCGGATCACTCACCCTTGGGGAGGCCAGCTTGCGTGTTATGGCAATGTTCTCCTTATGGAGGTATCTACATGGGGAGGTACTGAGGCTTCCTGAGCACAGCCAGAGCTAACTTGGCAGGAATGTGAATGAATTATCAGTGTGGGAGCAGGTCTGCCTGCCCCACTCAAGCCTTCAGCTGACAGTAGCCTTCGTCAACATCTAGACTGCAACTCATGACTAACTCTGAACCAGAATCACCTAGCTAAGCTGCCCCCAGATTCCTGATCCATGAAACTGAGTGAGATAATAGGTGTTTATTATTGGGAGCTGCTAAGCTTTGGGGTAATTTATTATTCAGCAATAGGTAACTAATACAGAGTAGTTTTTATTTGATCCTTTCTCTCCTACTTCTTTCCTTTTGACCCTTTTCCCGAAGATTCAGCCCCTCAGATCATAATACATTTTGCTGATTCTTCTGCAAAGAAGCTCTATTCTTTACCCCTCCCTTACTGTATTTTCTGCTCTGTTGTATTCCTTCATTTCTGAAACCTTGGCTTCCCATCCACTCATTCCAAGGGTCTGCCCAGCCTCCACTGTACAGAGACCACTCTCCATAGGTCTCTTGCATTTTACATAACTTGTGAGCAGAAACACTAACTGCCTTTTTGTTCTGGTTGATCTTTCCAAGGATGCAGATTTGCTTACTGTCCAGTATAATAAAATCATGTCTTCCAGGGCCTGGGTAGCTCGGTTGGTTAAGCATCTACCTTTGGCTCAGGTATTGATCCCAGGTCTCTAGGATTGAGCCCTGAGTCGTCCTGCCTGCTCAGCGGGAAGCCTGCTTCTCCCTCTCTCTCTGCCCCTCCCCCTGCTTCTGCTCTCTAACTCTCTCTTAAATAAATAAATAAAATCTTTAAAAAAAAAATACTATCGTCCTCTGGCACAAAGGCCAGACAGGCTTGCTTATTGCCCATTAGAGAAGATTTGGGTTTCATGAGTTCAGTATTCCTCAGCTGTGAGGCAAACCTACCATATCCCTCAGTGGGATCTACTGAGGCCCTTCTCTATCACCCCTGGCATTTGGAGAGTAGGGGTAACCCAAACTGAAATGGTGCTCAGGTGGCTGGTTGTGCCGTGGACAAGTAGGACCTTTGTCTGATGCAGGATCTCATGGCTCTTGCGGGCTCACTTGTCAGTGTGCAAGTATGGTAAAGCTCAGTCTCTTCATAGTTCTTGACAGTTTTGACCCACTCTCCTCAGTCCCACCTGAAGTTGTAATCATGCCTCTATTCTGTTCTCTCCTTCATTCACCAAATGAAAACCGACTACATGTGCTAAATCTCTAACTGCCGCCCATTCTGATTGCATTTGGTTTTGTTTTGAACACATCTTAGTAAACGCTGCAGGCGAATCTCAAGCACACTCTTCTCATTTCTGCCTTGGAACTCTAGAAGGTGGCCGTAGTTTTTTCTGTTACATCTTCCGTGTATTCTTCTCCCTGGAACCATGACGCCTCCCCCTTATACATGTGTGAAACTTACCTCTTCTGGGAAATAGTTACCCATTGTTCTTTCCCTTTTTGTGGGCATCAGCTGAGTCCCCCTTACTCCATCCTTGCTTTCTCTTGCTTCCCTCTACCACTTATCTCCTCCGTGTTACACAACAGTAGTTAATGGGAGACGTTAATGTAGGTTTTTAAAAATCATCTTTTTCCTGGATAGATGTCTTTTTCCTATAGAGGGTAAGAAAGCCCTTGAAAGCGAGGGACTTGGAATTTGTTTTTATTTATTTAAGATTTTATTTATTTGAGAGAGACACAGAGATAGGGAGAGAGATAGAGGGAGAGAGCATGAGCTGGAAGGAGAGGGAGAAGCAGGCTCCCCACTGAGCAGACAGCCTGATGCAGGGCTTGATCCCAGGGTCCTGGGATCATGACCTGAGCTGAAGGCAGCCACTTAACCGACTGAGCCACCCAGGTGTTCTGGAATTTGTTTTCTTTTCTCTTTTTCTTTCTTTCTTTTTTTTTTTTTAAGATTTTATTTATTTATTTGACAGAGGGAGATCACAAGTAGGCAGAGAGGCAGAGAGAGAAGGGGAAGCAGGCTCCCTGCTGAGCAGAGAGCCCAATGCGGGGCTTGATCCCAGGACCCTGAGATCATGACCTGAGCCGAAGGCAGAGGCTTAACCCACTGAGCCACCCAGGCGCCCCTGGAATTTGTTTTCTTAGTAAGACATTCAGGTCTGGAGAGTCCACTTGACATGGTGGTCACTTACCCAGTGTTGGCAGACCCACATTGTCTGGCTTCCTGGGATAATCTGAATCTCATCTGGTGACCTCACCTTGTTTCTCAGACACAGACTAAGAAGCCCTGAGCAGGCACTGAAATCACGTCCATCCCACGAAGCCGATGGCAACCCTGGAACTGGCCTGCGGCTGCTCCTGCAGAGCTGTATCTTTTTTTCAGCCCAGATCTTTCTTATCAGTCTTAGCCTTTATCCACGACTTCTTACCCTTTACCTCAGGCTCCTGTAGTGTAAACCGTCCTCTGGAGAAAAAACCACCAAAGCTCTTCAGTCTTTTGTCCGTTGCCTAACTCTTAAGTTCTCTTTCTTATGCCCTTTAATGCTCTCCCTGTGAGATGAGACTGGGCTCCTTGGTTTCATATTCTGTTTTCTGTGGGAAAGCATTAAAAATAAGAACTAAACAAAAAGTTTTACTCTGAGGAGATTTTTTTTTCTTTTTGGGGTCTCTTCTTTTTGAGGTTTAATCTAGTCTGCAAACACAGAATCTTGCTTACTCTGTCCTTCGCTCCATATAGCTGCACTCCTGGAAGCTCAGTCCTTGTGGGCCGTTTTGTTTTTTGGTATTGGGGAACTTCTATATATAGCTTTTTAGAGACCATCTCCCTTCTCCACACCCTCTCCACTGCGGGCTTGTGAACTTGAAGCCACATGCGTCCGTGTGTGCGCACGTGCACACATTAGAAAGAGAAAAAGAGATTTCTCACC
This sequence comes from Martes martes, assembly GCF_963455335.1. Taxonomy (NCBI): domain Eukaryota; kingdom Metazoa; phylum Chordata; class Mammalia; order Carnivora; family Mustelidae; genus Martes; species Martes martes. The sequence goes on from NC_137891.1 coordinate 115,549,582, forward strand.
AAGCATGCTCTTTCCCGTGTCCTCAGCTAGTTTTGGAATCTGTGAGTAGCGTGAGGGAGCCCAGGGTGAATTTGTCCTCCTGGTGAGTCACATGGCTAGCGGCTTCTTCAATTCTGTCAAGTTATACAATAGCAGTTTTCCCTACCAGTTTTGTGACTTGCCTTTTTAGAATTTGAACGGATTTGAGGGCTAATAGGTAAAGTAGTGAGAGAGAGGAAATTATGGCTCATTTTCATTGGTGGCAGGAGGGGATTCCTAACTACAGACATTTTATTGATAAAATGAAATATATGAAAAATGCAATAGACATTTTTTATTTTATTTTTTGTTGTCATCTCTTACTATGTATGAAATTGTCTCCAATGTAAGTTTTAACCTGATTAAATGTGATAGACATTTAAAAATCTATGTAAATTCAAAAAAATTCTCTTTATGTATGCTGTCTTTTGTCTAGAATCTAGCAAATTAGTACCTTTCATTGCAGGACTTCTGCTTAACCTAGTAATTAAAAACAACCAAAAAAGAAATACAAACCAAAGCAACTACAAATACCAATATTGAATAAAGCATTAAAAAGAGAAACAAAACAAACAAAAATAAAAAGAGAAACACAGGATCGCTTCTTCCCTTTGAAAATGCAGAATGAATATATAAGTTAGTGCACCCCCCCGCCCCCCAAAAAAACCCAAGAAAATAATCATCCACCTCCAGGGTAAACTTTCCTGCTCAGGGGCACATGCTGACTGTAGATCTTCTCTGTGTTCCTATGGATAGCACAGCACAGGCTCATACAGAAGACTGTGCCAGATATTATCACCACAGCAGTCCCGATGCCCACGCACCAAGGATGTGGGATTTGCTGTCAGAGACCTCTTTGATGGCCTCAGAGCAAGGCTTCACTGGGATGCTTGGGAGGAAATCCTTTCAGGGGGCGGATGTCTGAGATAAATTGTTGCACTCCTCCTGCCACACCACAGTGGTCCAGTGCAGAGGGGACGGCTGTTAGCATCCTGCTGGGGCTCATCCTTGACTTTCAGCTTGTCCTTGTAAAACTCCTGGACTGAATCACTTCATCTTCATGGGACTATCCCAGCTGCCTGCTACTGTTTCAATGGCGAATATCACCAAGAGGAGGCCAGAGAGCAATCACTGCATGCACTGGGGCTCTTGCCCTGCAGCCCAGCAGCCCAGGAAACCCACCAGCATCCCGAGGGCGCCAGCTGCAATCAGAATTTATACTCAGTATGGAAGCTGGAATGGTCATTTTCTTGCTTCAAGTTGTTCTTGGTCTCAGATTCAAACAAGAGCTAAGTCCACGGACAAGGAATGCAAGCCTGGGGAGCCTGAAGATGAAACTAAACCCAAAGAGCAGGTATATGAGGTCCTTGGTGCCTTTTTTGACCAGCATGGTGAAGGATGGACAGGCTGGACTCCCGGTGTGGCATGAGGCATGTGCAACGGCTGGGACCTGAGGTGTCTGCAGCTGCCCGAACTTCTTTTTGATACTGTTATTCTTTCAAATTGCTATTAAGAACCTAATGAAAAGAAACTCTGTTAGGAAAATCTTTATCATTTTGGTCTGGTGAAAATAGAGTATTTGTTTTTATTGCAGAATTGTTTTTCTCTCTAGATATTAAAAATACTTTTTACAAGGGACTTTCAGAAAAAAAGTAGCTAAGTACATGTAGGCTATTTTACTTGACATCTTAATATTTAAAGGTTTTTTTCCCCCCCTTGGGCCAGATTATTACTTACGTTACATACTATTAATTTTTTGTAAGTTACTACATAACTGGCAGAAATATTTGGCTTAAATTACCATGATATTTATCACAATTTCTGCTGGAGACATGCATATATTTTTAGAAATTATAAAATATTTCAAACATAGAAAAAATAAAATAACTGATTCCCAGATTAAGACTATGAACTTTTTCCTATTCATGCTCCAAATTCCATTTTCTCCTCTCCCTCTCTAGAAGTAAACTTAATTTTACTATATCACAGGTGGGGTTCCCCCAGGAAACAGACTCTGAGACTGAGGTTTATACGTGGAGGTTTTCTGTGAGGTGCTCTCAGGAGACAAACTGGTGAAGGACGAGGAAAGCAGAACTGGGGAAAACTTTCAGCATTTTAATTATATGTTTGGGTGTGGTTTTCTTTAAATTTATTCCATGTGGTTCATTGAGGTTCTTGGATCTGTAAATTTATGCCTTTCACCAAATTTGGGGCATTTTCAGCCATTATTTAAATATTTTGGGGGAGACCATTTTCTTTTTTCTCTCCTTCTGGAACTCCAGCAAGATAAATCTTAGACCTTTTGGTATTGTTCCAATACAGAGCTTTGTTTATTATTTATATTTCTTCCCCTATTATTCAGATTGGATTTATTTCTACTCTTACTCAGATCGGATAATTTCTACTGATCTGTCCTCAAGTTCACTCACTATTTATCTCTGTTCTACTATTGAGGTCTCTCTGGTGAATTAAAAAATTTCTGTTACTGTAATTTTCAATTATAGAATTTTCATTTAATACTGATTTGCTGAAAATGCCTATTATACCATTTGTTGCTAGATTGTTGTTTGCCCTTACTTTGTGTGGCGTGGTTATAATAACTGCCATAGCTTTTTTTGTTTGACAGTTTCAATATTTGGAGTCATCTTAGTGTTGGTGTCTGTTGATTGCTTCTTTTCAGTTGTCTGCATGTTCCTAGATCTTTGCATGTTGAGAAATTCTGGACTGTATCTTGGCCATTTTGAATACTATGCTATGAGATTCTGGGCTCAGCTAAAATCTGGAGAATGGCTTCTGGTTCTCTTCCTCCTCCTCCTTTTACTTCTCTCTTTTTTATTGCAAACAGTTAACACTATGAGATATAGACTTCAAGTCCTGACCTGTTTTCTGTGGACTTAGAATGTTAGTTAAGTTTTCAAAGAGTTTGCAGTGCTCTTCTGGTTTTCACAGTTTGTGCATCTTCCCTGGTGGTCAACACCATAGTTCTGTTCTCAAAGCCTTCGCTATGCTGATTCTGTTAGATTTCATGCATGTTCAGATTGAGAGTGAATTCAATGACTTCATACAGAAGTTTAAAGAATCACTTTCTTTCAGCTTTTTTCTTTCCAGATTTATTCCGCATTTCCATATTGTTATAGTGTATGTGTGTTTTGGGGGGTTATCCATACAAACTTGGCTTATCATTTTTGCCAAAACCAGAATTCTACATAATTACATTAAACAGTTTATTACATTCATGTAATTTCTTTTATGACAAAAGGATGCAATTTTGATATTTAAAAAGTTTTATCAAAAGTTCATGTAACAGATGATGTTAATGCTCCTCTACTGTTTCCTCGGGTCCCTTTACCATTTTGTCCCCAGAGGCTTTCATTTCTGACAGCCAGCACCCGCACTGTTTTGTCAGGAAGCTGCTTTTAGGCTGTGAGTGTCTAGTTTGCCTGAGGATGCTAGTAGAGTCTGGGAATTTGCATCCTCGGTGGACGGCCCCAACACCAACGGCCAGTTGGGATGGGAGTGTCATCCTTCAGCTCCCTCAGTCCTGATCTGTCAACCCTAAGGTGGAACCTAAACTGCCCAGCTCCCTGTTGGAATTGAGTTAAAGTTCTCCCTCATGAGACTATGCTGAGTATTGGCATCCTTGTTTGGCTCCCTTAAATTCCCTGCCCACTTCCCCACTTCTTTGCTGTGTTTTCTTAGAAAACTTCTTCATAAATAACTTTCCTTTAATTGTTTTTCCAAGATCCACTTTTGGGCCAGTGTAACAGATAGAATTCTAAGATAGCCCTCAAGAGTCCCTGGTGTATATATCCTGTATAAGCCCCTTCTTTTGAGCATGAATGGGGCCTATTTTTATGATGAGACAGTCACTCCCTTAATTCAGTTACATCATGTGGTGAAGGTGATGGGATCATCCATTCTTGATTACTAGGACTCAGTTTTGCACTCTGGGGTGAGATACTCTCCTGGACTGGAGAGAAGAAAATTATGACGTTGTGAGAGGGCCACATGGCAAGGAAATGCAGGGCCTTGGGCAGCCAGCAGGAAAGGGGACTCCCGTCCTGCCATATAAGGCATCGAATTCTGCCAACAGCCATGTGAGCCTCAGAAAGGTCCACAGCGGGACTGATCTTGTGATAGAGCACGGTCATGAGTATGGGCTCTGGAGTCCACCCTAAGTTAGAACCCTGTCCTTCCACATTCTTGTAGTGACTTCAGGCAAGTTGGTTAATCTCTCTTCCCTTTCTATTTGTAAAACTGGAATACTAATAGTACTTAACACACAGGATTGTTGTGCGAGTTTACCGGGTAGCTATGTAGCTTAGAATATGCATGGCACAAGGAAAAATGCTTTGTAAATGGGGGCTATTATGATAGTTACTATTGCAGAAATACAGAAATTATTTAATAATAATTACATCAATAGCTATTAGTAAATAAAATGTATTAAATACATCAAAGTGTAATGTTAAGATATCAACATTTAATGATAAATATGTAAAACATATGCAAATATGCCAAATGTATTTTATAAAATACATGAGCTATTATTAATCACTTCTTTAAATAATGAAATCATTATTAATAGTGGCCACATAGTAGTAATACATTGCTTAAGAGGTGTGGAATTATGACCTTTTCTTCCTATCCCTCTTTCTCTCTAGCCACTCTTCATGTTTTAGAACCTATCCATCCTCCTGGGTCCACCAAAAAACGTTTTTTCTATAAATTCTTCTGTGATCCCACCTAACTCTGAAATTTCCTTAGTGTACTTATATTTCTCTTATGGTATTTCTCTCATTGTCCCCTGGTTAAAAGGTCTGATTTTGAATTGCATATGATAGAAACTCAATAAATATTTGTTGAATGGATGCATGAATTAAGAGCATTGAGAGAACTTTTAAGAGTTCTTAAGCTATTCACTTACCTTTGTCTATTAATTTCTCACTAACCACACAGTGTTGTTCTAATTCATAACAGGAACTCTCAAAATAAAGATATCAACTACACAAAACTGTAAATTTTCAGTTGTTCTTTTTGGAACTCTGTGTTTATGGGGAATCTCTGGCTATCTTTTCTTGGACAAAATGGTAGTATGGAGAGTAGCCAGAGGGAGTTGGAGTGATTTGAAAGCATGGTAATGCTAAGTGGGGGCAATGCTATTTCTGTAAGGGGGAATGTTATCAGTATATTTAAAAATGTTTTGAGGACTCTTTTAAAGTTTGATTTAAAAATTCTATGTCATCTACCAAATGTATGCCTTTGGATTGGAGGGAAACGTTTGCTTTGTGCATAGTGAAGAATGGTTTTGAGTCTTGCATTTTGGTGCTCTGAAGATGCTGACTTTTGGGGAGGACATTGGACCATCAGCTGCTTTGTCCCAAGATGTCAAGATGAGAAGATCTTGTTTTTCCTTGACAACAGGAGCACAGGAATGGATAATATGTTAAATAGCTCTCACAGGGTATGAATGGTGTGTGCTTGTTACCCAGAACACGTGCTTTTCCTCTTGTACAGTACAGGATAGGTAGGGCTGTAATTATCATACTACCTAGCCAGTTAGCTATTCTGTGAGACTGTGATTATGCAGAGTGTAGAGAGAACTTTATTTATGAACTCATTCTCAAGAAAAAAACAAAAGCAAAAAGCTAAGCCAGCACATCATCTAATTCTCAATGTAAAATAATGCAGAAGTGCGGAAGATGAACATCTGATTTGTCACATCTGATACACTAATGTTTTATCCAAAAGGAAGAACACATTGTAACTTGCTCAGTCATCTGCATAAACACCACCTGGCCCTTTACAGGCACCTACTCAACTAACAGGAGTAAACGAATGGCAGCTCTGCTCACAGCCTTTTCACTGGTAGAAAGAGAAAAATCTCTTTTCTTTTTTAAAAAACAAAACATTTATGTATCAAAGTAGCAACATCTAATACATTTTTTTTCAACAGCATAAAACCTGGGTGATTAAAGTGAAGCCACCGGAACCTTCCATATTAGGGAATAGATGATCACAAATTACCCAGTTTTTGAATAGCTAAAAAAAATTCATTATCCTTTAAGAAGAGGGTAGCTCAAACTAGTCCTTGTGTAAACCAGACCTTATTATTATTGCAAACTTGAAGCCACTTTCTACCCTGGGTATGTCGCTTAGTAAGTCTTGCATAGAATTAGCTATAGTTTAGTGTAAAATATTTTGCCAGAGATGGGAGGTTTTTTTCCTCCTCTGAACTGACACATTCTGGTTGTATGCCTCAGTGATCATACCTTTGTGCTACATTACACACATAGAGTAGAGGTAGCATCCCATTTCCAGTTGCACTCATATAAAAATGAGGAACCTGGGTCACTAAACTATATTGTACCAGTTTGCCTGTTTTCAAAGAAAGGGTTAGGAAAAACAAATCTCACTTGCCTTTACATTTTAGATTCAAGCTGGCTAACTACAAGGTGTTAACTGCTTTATTTTTTCATTGAGAAAAACCCTGCCAAATTCTCAGTGTATTTCTGTCCATAGACGATAGTTGAGTAAGTTAATCTTCTGTGTGTACCAGTGTGGGTTTTTTTTGTTTGTTTTATTTTAAAGAGGAGACCATGTTCAAGTGTCACTAAACTCTGCCCTTGACCCATTCTGTTATTAAGACTGCCTTTAGGGCGTCTCTAGATTCCCTAAATTCCTTTTTTTTTTTTTTTTTGAGGTTTATTTATTTATTTATTTACAAAAAAGTCTTTATTTATTATTTGTTTGACAGAGACAGAGAGTGAGTGAGCGCACAAGCAGGGGGAGCATCAGAGGGAGAGGGGGAAGCAGGCTCCCTGTTGAGCAGAGAGCCTGATGCGGGGCTCAATCCCAGGACCCTGGGATCATGACCTGAGCCAAAGGCAGATGCTTAACTGGCTGGGCCACCCAGGCTCCTATCTTTAAATACATCTTTTAGTCATTTATCACCCTAAAATTCTCCCTGGGGCCACGTGAAAAATGACAGTTGGGTTTCTGGATCCCATGACCTTAGTTGATGCTCTCATTAGTAGCCTCCTTACAGATCTATTTGGTGGTGGGGATGGTTCAACCCTCCTTGTCTTTGATTTAATGCATCATGATATTATACAGTTTAATTGCCCAAGAAAATCAATGTCAACACAAAACAAATGTTTAATTTTGTATACGCTGTTCAAGTATGTATTTCATTTGTCTCTTCATGTGACATAGAATCCCATTTTTAGGGGTGCCTGTGTGGCTCAGTTGGTTAAGCATCTGCCTTTGGCTTGGGTCAGGGTCCCTGGGTCCTGGGATCAAGCTCTGTGTGGGGCTTCCTGCTCAGTGGGGAGCCTGTTTCTCCCTCTCCCTCTGCTGCTCCCCCTTCTAGTGCTTTCTTTCTCTGGCAAATAAATACAATCTAAAAAAAAATTTTTTTTTCCTATTTTAATTGTATCCCCTGATTCATGTTGGAAAAGTAAGCCATGGATTAGGGAGGGAGAAGGAGCTTGCTTTTATCCCCAACTCCCAGTGCAGCCTGGAAAGTCATTTCATTTTTTTATTTATCCTACTAGCGAGTTTAAAGTTCTTGCTATATACCAGTGTTGGGGAGAGAATAATGAAAAGTAGACATGATCCCTGCCTTCATGCTTTATGCTTTCTGGTCTAATAAATTTGAACAAATATTCATGAAATTCCAGATTCCAGAAATAACCGACAGGGTTTTTGTCTTCAGGGCCAGGGAGAAGGTGTCATTCTAGCAGTTAATATGAAATCACACTTTAAAAAATAAACCTAATATCCACTGAGCATTATGTTACATGTTATCTCATTTAATCTTCACTTTAACTTACAAACTTACTAAGTGGGGATTATTCATCTAGTTTCCAGGTAAAGAAATGGATACACAGAGAGGTTCTGTAACTCTCCCAGTGTTAGACAGCCACCTCTCTCTATCTGATTGTAAAGCCGAATTCCTGGGTATTTGTACTGATATCAGGAGCTGAATAACCTGCTTCTGCAAATGAATCAAAGCTTATGTTATCTAGATGAATAAATAACTATCATCTCTTTCTGATGCTGACCAGAAGTTGTAAACTCAGATGTCTACAGAGAAACCAGACAGATCTCACAACATAGCAAAGCAGGAGGGTGATAAGGAGTGGTGGGGACTGGAGAAATTCAAACTTATATTCTTTGTCTGAATCATCCAGGTGATTGTTGCCATGTAGGAATGAAGGCCCAGAGTTAGTATCATTCTAGGTTGTATAGCACTTTTGTACAACTTAGATAAAGGCGCTCCTATATTTTGTGGGTATAGACCTGGCACAGCAAATAAGTGCGTGTTGGATGTCAGCCTCACTTACTGCTTAGGCCGATTCTCTGTGCAAAGAGCAACCTGTATGGTCTTTTCCAAGAGAAGCTGGATCTCTGGATTTTTAAAGTGAATTTTCTTGATTTTTAAACATGGACAATGGATTCAAAAATTTAAAAAAAAAATCACTGTATAGACCAAATAAAACTTATCTATGTGTTGGATTTGATCTCTTGGCCACCAGTTGAAGCTTCTGAATTACAGGTTAAGCCTCAGACGTGAGAAGTAACAGTTCTAATTTATTTGGCCATCATGCTTCTCAAAAATCTGGAGACAAAAGTATTTTCAGTTTTGGTCCCAGAAGTAAGAAGCGTTTTAAGTATCTAAATCCTAAAGGCTAATTTGAAGATATATCATCTTTGGCTCTGAGAAGTCTAACTGTATTAGTCATGAAAAATTCTCAGGTGTTTTGTTATTTGATAGTTACCTATCTATAACATGAGTACTTGGGAGTTAAAAGTGCATGAAGGTTAATTATAAAAAGTAGGTAGAACTTGTGTAAATCTCAAATTACCTTGAACTGTTGTTTTTTGTTTTTTTGTGGGTTTTTTTTGGTTATATGGTATTAGTTGGGGGCTATGATTGGTATTACAATAATATTTGATGATGCTAATAAGGTGTGCTAAGAATAACACCAAAAAATTTACATTATCTTACCCATAATTTGGCTTCTGGTCATGGATTTAGGTTGTCCTCAAATAATTTTTCCCTTGTCTGAGGTAATTGATCATTTTAAGTTTTAGCTTAATTGTTTGTCTTGGTAATGACTTTCTGTGTTATTTTATTTAAGCAAATAAACCAAGCCATGTCCTGCTTGGGTCAATGGAATCATGAAAGATATGTATTGCAGTGAAAAGGGATAGGTACCAAAGGTGTACCTAACAACCCTTGTGTCTTCTAAGCTGGTACTTCAGGGAAATCTTGTCTTGAGGAATAATGGGAAGTTGCACACAGAGAGAGAACAAATTGAATCCTTTTGCAGAGGTGGGAAGAAAATACCAGGTCGCTGTGAATGATTACTAATGACCTCTTTTGATGAAATGCACTTCTTTTCAGGGACTAGACTTGTTTGGATCTTATATAGTCATTACTTTTGTGAAGTTCCATAACCATGAAGTCCTTTTTTATATACAGGCAAAGTAGAGCATAGGTCAGTGGGAACACTTTATTTTTTCCCTTCTCACCCACAAATGAAACTTCTGTAACTCTGCCTAAGTTCTTAAGAAACCCAAACTGCAAAACCACAAAAATTGAAGCTACACATGTGAAATTGCCACCAGCATATGTAGTTGTCTTGTCTCTAATGCATTCTGGAGAGAGTATCCTTTTTGTTCAGAGAGAATCCTAGAACTAATTTTGATTGGGTTTCTAAAACCTGACACTGAATCAAAAAGGTTTCACTAGAAAATAAGTTGGAGATACAAAGTAAGAACACAGTTTTTCTTGATTATTATAGCATCTAAAGACATGTGTCTTTCTTGCCTCCGAAAAAGGGTATCAATGAAACAAACCTTTTAGGATATTCAGTTGTAGTTTTTCTCCTAACATGTTATTTTTGGCTAGACTATTAGAACTAGGAGGAATCTTAGTGATCCATGTCATTTCCAAACCGTGGTACTTGTAACCCCATGTCACTTTGGATATATTTCAGTGTTCTTCTAAGAGTTTAATTAAAATTTCATTTAAAAAAGTATGTGGTCGGGTGCCTGGGTGGCTCAGTGGGTTAAGCCTCTGCCTTTGGCTCGGGTCATGATCTCGGGGTCCTGGGATCAAGTCCCACATCGGGCTCTCTGCTCAGCAGGAAGGGGGGGCCTGCTTCCCCTGCCCCTCTCTGCCTGCCTCTTTTCCTGCTTGTGATCTCTCTCTGTCAAATAAATAAATAAAATCTTAAAAAAAGTACGTGGTCAATTCTGAATTATCTAGGTTATCACTGGCAGTAAAGAAGAGATAATTAGTCAGGGGTTCAGAACCCCAGCTACATTTCAGCCAAAGTGGCTTCAATTTTACTTATTCATTTATTAAGGAAATATTTATGTAGTACCTGATATGGCCAGGAACTATTTTGGGTGCTGGGAATAAAGTATTTGGAAAGGTAGACAAAGTCTTTGGTCTTATAGAGGGTATATTGTGGGATAGAGTAGGACAGGAGACAGGAATGGATTTCTCATAAGTGTACTTACAGAATAGCTAGAAGGTCTGGAGTACCTACCCACAGCATGTATTTAGTAGTTAAGTTCTGTTGTTCACTGTGCTAGAGTGCAGTGCAGTATACAAGGAGCAGAAAGCTAAGAGATGAGGTCAGGGAGGTATCAGGGCAAGAACATGTAGGTTCTTGAAGGCATGATAAGGAATCTGGATTTTATTACAAGTGCAGGGGGTGTGACATCTGATTTATGATTTAAAAGGATCATCCTGGCTTCTCTGTGGCAAATAGCCCACGGTGTGGCCAAAATGAAAGCACCAAAGGCTGTTAGGAGATTTTTATAGATTTCAGAATTTGGCCCAGGGTGAAGGCTACTTCTGCAGAAAATAAAGGTTGTAGTGATAGTGTGGGGCTAGAGTGACAAAACCCAAGACTGAGGTGCACCTGGGTGGCTCAGTGGGTTAAAGCCTCTGCCTTCAGCTCAGGTCATGATCTCAGAGTCCTGGGATTGAGCCCCACATCAGGCCTTCTGCTTGGCAGGGAGCCTGCTTCCCCTTCTCTCTCTGCCTGCCTCTCTGCCTATTTGTGATCTCTCTCTCTCTGTCAAATAAATAAATAAAACCTTAAAAAGACTTTCCCAAGACTGGGGAAGTGTCACATGCATGGCCAACCTTCCCTTTAAGACATTTTGCTGAGTTTTGAGGCTTTGTAAGAGATTAAGGAGATAGTTTGAAAACTTCTGAAAAGTAGAGTGAAATATCTTATGGTCTCATGATGCTTAGGAAACAAAGATCCTTATAGGGGAGGAGGCCCAAAAGCAAAATAGGTAAGGGATGAAAACCCTAGAAAGAGTAGTGAATTGACCTACAGGAACTTTTCATCTGGGGTACTTACTAAATCTGGGTGCATCTAGAGTTGAAAATCCAGACCTGACTTTTGGCAGGAGACCATTCCAGAGAGGCAGAGAGACCAGGAGAAATCTGGACTTTTAGGGGGCTAGAATAACAAAATGGGAGATTTAAGGAATCTCAGGCACATAGTTGATCTTTCCTTGAAAGACATTTGCCCCATATGAAACTGTGTGGAGTAGAAAGCTAAAGAGCTAAGTTGTAAACCTCTGAAGGGGGAAGAACTGAATCTATCTCAGACTCTCGGATTTGGGAAATCAAAGTCCTCCCAAGCTTATGATTAAAAGGCCTGGGAATTCATGCCCTAGGAACAGGATCAAGAAAACTAGATTAGGTTTTACCAAAACCTCATCACAGCCCCAACTCAGCTCAATCTTGGGTTGGCTTGAAAAGATTAGTTCCCCCAATAACTAACCTTGCTATTACCAGAAATAAGAAAGCCTTTCTGGTAGGCAAATTACATAATCTGGAGGCTCTATGGTTTTCTGGAATTGGAAAATAAGCCAACAGAAAATATCCAAGCAGAAGCTCAGAGAGAAAAATAATGCAAAAGCAGAAAAGTGCACAGTGTGGTACATTCTGAAAAAGACATGTAATTAAGTCCCAGAAGGAGAGGAGGAGAGAGTTAATGGCTACCAATTTTCCAAAACTATTAAAAATATCCACAGATTTAGGTACGATAAATACAATTAAAGCAATATCTGGCATCTTGTACATAAAACTGCTTAAAAGCTAATAAGTAGAGAAATCTTATATTAGGCCAGAGAAAGACATAACTTTCAAAGGAACATAACAAGACTTACAGCTGACTTCTTGATTTAGACCATGGGAGTCAGAAGATGATAGAATAGACTCTTCCCTCTCCCCCAGTTTTATTGAGAAATAATTGACACACATAACTGTATAAATTGAAGACATACGGCATGATGGCTTGATTTACATATATGGTGAAATGATTACCACAGTAGGCTCAGCTGACATCCATCTTCTCAAATAGATGGAATTTAAAAAAAAGGAGAGAGTAAAAGAATAAAAGAGAAATATTTTCTCCTTGTGAGGAGAACTCTTAGTATTTACTCTTTTAATAACTTTCCTATATATCATTTTATTGTCATCATTTTATGCCTCGCATTGTAGTACTTATGACGTATGTAGTACAGTATCTCATAACTGGAAGTTTGTATCTTTTGGTTACCTTCCTCCAACGCCACTTCATTTCACCCCTTGCCTCTGGTAACCATAAGCCCAATCACTTTTTCTATGCGTTTAGTTTGTGTTTGTTTGTTTTTAGACTCCACATATTACTGAGATTATACAGAATTTGTCTTTGTCTGACTTCACTTAGCAAAATGCCTCTAAAGTTCATCCATGCTGTCACAAATGGTAGGTTTTCCTCATTTTTTATGGCTGAATATTATGCCGTATTCATTCATTGGTGGACACTTATGTTGTTTCCATGTCTTCACTATTGTAAATAATGCTGCTATAAATATGGAGGTGCAGATGTCTTTTTGAGTTAGAGTTTTCCCCGCTTTGGGTATATTCCCAGAAGTGGAATTGCTAGATTGTACGGTAGTACTATTCTTAAATTTATTTTAAACGATTTTATTTATTTATTTGACATTGAGAGACACAGCGAGAGAGGAAACACAAGCACGGGGAGTAAGAGAGGGAGAAGCAGGCTTCCCACTGAGCAGGGAGCCTGATGCAGGGCTTGATCACAGAACCCTGGGATCATGCCCTGAGCCAAAGACAGATTCTTAATGACTGAGCCATCCAGGTGCCCCTATTCTTAATTTTTTGAAGATCCTCCATATTGTTTTCTATACTGGCTGTACCAATTTGTAATCCCGCCAATAGTAATCTGTCTTTTCTTCACATCCATGCTAGCATTTATTATCTCCTGTCTTTTTGGTGATGCCATTTTAACAGATGTGAGGTGATATCTCATTCTGGTTTTAATTTGCATTTAATGTGTGTTTTAACTTGTATGAGTATGATGTTGAGCTTTTCTTTTACCTGTTGGTTTTCCTGTATCTTCTTTGGAGAACTCTTTAGGTCCTTGGCCCATTTTTAAATTGGGTTATTTGTTTCTGTTTTTGTTTATGTGGATTTTTTTTTTTTTTTTGCTATTGAATTGTATGAGTTGTTTATGTTTTAGTTTTAACCCCTCATCAGATAGGTGTCATATCCAAAAAATTCATTACCAAGACCCATGTCAAGAAGCTTTGTGCTTATGTATTCTTCTAGGAATTTCATGGTTTTGCATCTTACATTTAAGTCTTTAACCCATTTTGAGTTAATTTTTGTGAGTGGTGTAATTTATGGATCCAGTTTTATTCTTTTATACTGAATATCCAATTATTTCAGCACCATTTTTTGAAGAAACTGTTTTTTCTCCACTGAGTAGTCATGTTTCCTGTATCAAAAATAAGTTTGCCATACGTGCTTGGGTTATTTATGGGCTTTTGATTCTGTTGTCTTGGTCTGTCAGTTTTTATGCCAGTACCATACTATTTTTGAGGACTGTAGCTTTATAGTATAGCTTGAAATCAGAATGAATGATACTTCCTGTTTTGTTCTTTTTTTCCTCAGGATTTATTTAATTCATGGTCTTTTGTGTAAAGTTCTAAATTTTAGGATTGTTTTTTCTACTTCTATGAAAAATGCCTTTGGAATCTTGATAGGGATTACACTGAATCTGTAGATGGCTTTTGATAATAGTGATATTTCATTTATTTATTTTTGGTAGTAGTAATGTTTTAATAATATTAATTCTTACAATTCATGAACATGGGATACTTTTCCTTTTACTTGTATCTTCTTCAATTTCTTTCACCAGTGTCTTTTTAAAAAGGATTTTATTTATTTGAGAGAGAGAGAGAGAAAGAGGGCACAAGAGGGACAGAGGGAGAGGGACAGGGGGAGAAGCAGACTCCCCATTGGGCAGGGACCTCCCCCATCCCCACCCCATATGGGGCTGCATCCCAGGACTCTGGGACCATGACCTGAGCTGAAGGCAGATGCTTACTTGACTGAGCCACCCAGGTGCCCCTCTTTCACCAGTGTCTTAATAGATTTTAGGATAGAGATCTTTTGCCTCCTTAGTTAAATTTATTCCTAAGTATTTTGGTTTTTTGGTGCTATTGTAAATGAGATCAGTTTCTTTCTCAGAAATTCTGAAAAATGCTACTGATTTTTGCATCTTTATTCTGTATTATGCAGTTTTACTGATTTCATTGATTAGATCCAGCAGTTTTTGGTGAGTTTTTAGGATTTCCTATGTACAAAATCATATTGTCTGCAAATTTCCCTTCTTTCTTTATAATTTTGGTACCTTTTATTATTTTTTTCTTGCCTGATTGCTCTATGTAGGATTTCCAGTACTGTATTGAATAGGATTGATGAGAGTGGGTACCCTTGTCTTGTTCTTGATCTTAGAGAAAAAGCTTTCATCTTTCAATATTTGGAATGATGTTAGCCATGGGCTTGTCATATATCCTTTACTATGTTGAGAAGTCTTCCTTTTGTGCCTATTTTTTAAGAGTTTTTATCATGAAAGGATGTTGAATTTTGTCAAATGTTTTTTCTGCATCTGTTGAGATGATTATTTTGATTCTTTCTTATTCTTTTAATGGGATGTATCATATTGACTAATGTGCATATGTTGAACCATCCTTGCATCCCAGAGATAAATCCTACTCAATCATGGTGAATGATCCTTTTGCTGAATTCAGTTTGATAGCATTTTATTAAGAATTTTTTCATCTGTATTTATCAAGGATATTGGCCTACTTTTTTTTTTTTTTTTTTTTAATCTAGTAGTGTCCTTTCTGATTTCGGTATAAGGATAAGTCTTGCCTCATAAAATGAGTTCATGAGTTTCCTTCCTCTTTGATTTTTTTGGAGGAGTTTAAGAAGGATTGGTATAAACTCTTTAAATGTTTGGTAAAAATCAGTGGTGAAGCCCTTTTGTCCTTTTTTTTGCCTGGGTTGGGAGTTTTTGATTACTGATTTAGTGATTACTAGCAATTGGTCTATTCCGATTTTCTAGCTCTTCATTCAGTCTTGCTAAGTTGTGTGTTTCTAAGAATTTTTCCATTTCTTCTGGGTTGTCTAATTTGCTGGCATCAAGTTGTACATAGCAGCTCTTCTAATTTTTTGAATTTCTGTGATATCAGTTGTAATGTCTCCAAGTAAAAGACTGTAAGACTGGATAAAAATACAAAATCCAAGCATATGCTGCTTTCAGAGAATAAAGAATGCAAATATTTGAGGATGTAGCAAGATTGAAAGTAAAAGGATAGAAAAGACAAGCTTGAAAACACCAAAAGAGCTGTTTCAATTTTACTGATATCAGACAAAGTAGACTTTTAAGGTAAAAAGCATAATTAGCGAGAAGAGGAATATTTCATAATTGTAAAGGGTCCAGTCTCTCTGGGAGTAGGCTATTGCAGTAATCCATGCCAGAGATGATGGTGACTTGAACTAGAAAGACAGCTGTGGATGTAAGGTACGGTAGCGAAATTCTGGATATATGTTATGGGTGGGTGCCAATAGGACTTGTTATTGTATGAGATATGTAACAAAGAGAGGTATCCAGGATGATTTCAATGGTTTTTGTCTTGAAGGACAAGGTAAATCGTAGCACTATTTACTGAAATGGGGAAGTTTATTGAGATTTGAAGCTAGGAAGGAGAAATAAAAGTTATTTTTTGGCCCAGTGGAACAGAATTTGAGGAAATAACAGTAATTCAGTTTTGAATATATAGAATAGTGGTGTTGAGAAGGCATTTGGATACATGAATCTGTAATCTAGTGTAACACTCAAATTACAGATAAAGATAGTAAGGCTTCAAAACTGGCTCGTAGGGCACCTGGTGGCTCAGTTGGTTAAGCACCTGCCTTTGGCTCTGGTCATGATCCTAGAGTTCCTGGATCAAGTTCCACATCAGGCTCCCTGCTCAGCAGGGAGTCTGCTTCTCCCTCTCCCTCTGCCCCTCCCCCTGCTTTTGCTCTCTCTTTCTCAATTAAATAAATAAAATCTTTAAAAACAAACAAACAAAGCCCAGCAAAACTGGCTTGTAGTTACATAGCAAATAAGTGGCAGTGCCAAAACTAAGATCCAGATCATTTGGAGCTAAGCCTAGTGTCTTAAACCATACCATGTGTTACTTCTCAATTTGCTTTGTTGAACTGCAGAAAATAATTCATATAGGAGAGTAGTAATTGGTAAAGTGTATTGAGTGTTACCATATGCCAAGAATCATGCTAAATACTTAGGACACATTTTATTCTTAAGGTCTTTTTTTTTCTTTTATAGCCTAACAAGGCAGATACTGTAATTATCCTCATTTTTACAGTTAAGAAAACTGAGCTTTTGAGATTAAGTGACTTTCTCAAGGTCATTGGTGAAGCTATTCAGATAGCCCCAGGGGTTCAACTCTTGTCCCCATGTTTTAACCACTGTGCTTTACCTTTTCCAGCACACTAGAAAATAGACACTTGAACCGTGCCATGTCCCATTTCATTCTCTCGATTCTTTTGTGGGTTTATGATTAGGTCCCACACAGACTATTTGATTTTTTGGCCTCCAGTTTTTCCTCTAGATTTTGCATTTGACTAAGGAGCCATTTCCATCCAGTTCCATTTAGGGAACTTATGGATACTTCCATGGGGCTCTTTTCCCAGGGCCCAAGAGGAATGCTTCATTAGGACCGAGTGACAGCTTCTTGTTTCAGCAGCTGTAACTGCCGGCTTTTTGGAACAAAGGAGTAATTAGAAATCATTTGTAGTAAAAGCCTCCTTTCTCTTTTAGACATAAGAGGCTTTGTATTTTTGTTGACTTCTTTGAAAATTGCAGAGAAAATAAATGAAACCAGAAAAGAAAATGCCAGAAAACCCAACACCTCATCCAAATTGCCTCCCCAACCAAGACTGAAACATCCTCAGAAGGAAGATTTTTTTTTTTTTTTTTGGTCTTTAATCTAAGGGTAGCGTAAAAGCCTAGGAAGTCTCTGGGACTACTTTAATCAACTTAATGCAGTCTGTGGACTTCAGGCTTTGGGCTAGTACAAAGAGACACTCAGATGTGAGCCAGTGGGTGAATGCTTTCACAGGGCACTGGACTAAAAACAGCTCTATGCGATAAAAGGAGAGGTCCAACAGGAGTCAATGATATGGTCCATTCTGGCTGGATTGATACCGTCTGGAAATGGGTTATGTTACGAAAGGTGTAGTGGCAAGAGCCAGCTGGTCCCTCCATCTAGCATAATTTCCTTCACAAGTCGCTTGTGAGAATAAAAGTGCATGGTGATGGACCTTTGTTAGTTCAAAGGTTTTTACCTCTTTATTCTAAAGCCCCATTGTGAATTCGCAGGGCTTAAAATATGTATTACTGTCCCTTTCATTTTATCGTTCTAAAAGAAATCAAAGACAAAACTTTTTTCTTCCCAATGAGCTTGTCTTTTTGAAATCATAGGGTGTTTGTACACAGGGTCTTCTAATACCTCAGCTGAATCTTTGCACTTTCTGTGGGAGTTGTGAGGCATCTGTCTTCCTTAAAGAGTTGCAAGGAGCTGTTGCAGAAAGACTGGTTTGCTTTCTCTTCCTTTTCAGTAATTAGTTTAGTTTATTGTAAAATAAAACAGAAAAAACTACAAGCATATTTTTAAGGGGATCTGGAAGGCTCTTAATTGCCCCCGTCTTTCTCAATGACAGTTGAGTAGTTCATCTTGCTATAAGCTCAACTCTTCAGTATTTCTGTCCACAGCTTTTGCTTCAGCCAAACTTCTGGCTGAAATCAAATAGGATTTGAGGCCAAACATTGTGTATGACATAGGGCAATGCTAGTTAAAATATGAAAATTTTAGCTGTACAACGAAAATAATACTCTCGTGAACATTACTAATTTGCTGTTTGCTATGATTGGCCTGAGGAATTTTTCCTGAAGGCACATACTTTATATTGTGAATTGCTTGCTCACTGGGGTCTCCTTGTCCTATATTTTTTTTGTCTGACACATCATCCTTACTATAAAGTCTATCTTTTATCCATTCAGTACAGCTTAAACCGCAATTTCCGTGATTGACAGTTTGTAAGGAAAAAAAAAGGAGAAATGCTCATTCTTTTTTTAAACTGGGGAAAAGAATAGTCTCTTACCAGTACAAAAACATTGGTGACACTACCCAGTTTCCCAAAGAAATATTCTGTTCATCATCTCCTGAAATGTGAATCACAACACTTATGACAGTGGGATGAAGAGAGGAAAATTAAGATATGGGCACAAACAAAAGCGGCATTAATAATTCAGGTAAATAAAATTTGTATACAAAAGAAAACTGTCAAGGTGATGGAGAATGTTTCCGCAAATACAGGACATTTAGGCAACAGGAAAATGAGTTGAGCTTTGAATGTTTTACATTCCTCGTAAGGGCTTTATGTAGTTTGAATTTTCTTTTCCTGATTCCATTGTTGTAGCAAACATTATTTATTATGATTTATCATCTTTCCTGGGTTAAGTGAGTTTGAGTTTTTCCTTTATCCACATTGCTGCAATTTGAAAGGACCAACCACAGGTAGACTGTGAACTGTTCTTTAATATTTTGTAGTTTATTTATATTAGCTTTAATTGGTTGAAAGCCCTTCCTTTCTTACCTGAGCCATTTGTACTAATTTTGTCACATCTCACTGGTAGTGCCCCTCAGTGGGTCTCTCCATGTAGTTGGGCTGCTTTAATTTTTAAGGCACAATATAAAAACATCATTCACCAAAGTTATCTTTAAGATGTGTGGCATTGACAACAATCAAAAGATGCATGGAAAAGAATCACTGTTTTCAAGAAAGACCTTATAGAAATGGTCACTAACCTGCATTAGAATGATACCTGGTCTTTCTAGCTTGCTTCATTTATTCAACAGATATTTACTGACATCCCTTTATGTACCTGGAGCTGTGCTAGCATTTGAGGATAGGAAAATAAAAGAGGTGCATATAAACATGAAGAGGATCACAATCAGAGTTGAGGTACTAAGCAAAACAACACTAAGGAATAATGGCAACTGGGAATGAAGGGGACAAAAAGGCTTCAGGAAAAGAGAACAGCGCGGGCCCTGACTAGTGAAACTGGGAACCTGCAAGTATGTCTGTATGGTGCGGGGGCAGGGAAAGAGTGGAGGTGCGTAGATGAGGCCAGACGACATTTATGTGATAAGAAGACAATGACTGATGACTGACTTTCTTCCTTTTTTCTTTTTTTTAAAGATTTTATTTATTTGTTTGACAGACAAGAGATCACAAGTGGGCAGAGAGGCAGGCAGAGAGAGGAGGGGAAGCAGGTTTCCTGCCGAGTAGAGAGCTTGATGTGGGGCTTGATGCGGGGCTCAATCCCAGGACCCCGAGATCATGATCTGAGCTGAAGGCAGAGGGTTTAACCCACTGAGCCACTCAAGCACCCCACTACTGATGACTTTTAAGCAGGGAAAGGCTGATCAAACTGGGGCTCTTGAGAAATCACGGGGGCAATTGCGTGGAATATGAATTCAAGAGATACTGGCTATGGAGTGAGTAAGAAGGATCCTAGAGCAATGTGGGGGAGGTCTGATAACTGTGTTAATTAAAGCAGAGGGGATGACTGGTTGGGTACAGATTCATGAGCAGTTTAAGGGGGTGGGGTTGATAGCATTTGGTGATTGGATATAGGGGGCGAGGGGAAAGGTAAAATCCTATACAAATTCCAGGTTTCTGATTGGAGAGGCTGGGTGGAGAGCAGTCGAATTGGGAAATGGAGGAACAGAAATGTCTCTGATGGTGGTTGGTAGTCATGGGTGAGGTAGTCAGATCAAGAGCTGCTTAGTGTTAGGTTTCTTGAGTTTTGATTTTATATGTCCCTGGGTCAAGAGAGAATTCTACGTCAAGGATATAGATTGGGGAATGTTTTATTTCTAATAGTAGCTAATGCTTCAGATAAAGATACGCCACTTTTAAAAATGTCCTTTCAATATTTTGTTTATTTTTTAAATGGAAAATGCACGTATATGGTAAAAATCAATAACATGGATACAATAAAAAACAAATCTTCCTCCCATCCCAGACCCACAATTTCTGTCTTTAGATGTAGCTATTGTTAACAGTTTTCAGAAACGCACACAAAATTTCCTTTCCAAGTACAAGGATAGAAGTGAGTAGATGTGAGTGTGTATGAATATAAATACGTGTATGTATTTTAAATGGAAAAGATAGTATATTGTATTTACTCTTCTGTGTGTAATTTGTTTTTGCTTTTCATTATACCTTGGAAATCATGCCATATTAACATCTATGGATCTACTTCATTTTTTTTAAATTTATTTTTTATTTTTTAAAAGATTTTTAAAATTTATTTGTTTGACAGACAGAGATCACAAGTAGGCAGAGAGGCAGGCAGAGAGAGAGAGAGGAGGAAGCAGGCTCACCTCTGAGCAGAGAGCCCGATGCGGGGCTCGATCCCAGGACCCTGAAATCATGACCTGAGCCGAAGGCAGAGGCTTTAACCCGCTGAGCCACCCAGGCACCCTACTTCATTGTTTTTAATGGTTGTGTATATCCCATTTCATGCGTGGACCTAGTGCCTTAAGCCTTTTTTTTTTTTAACTGGTGACTACTTAAGCTTCTTTTCTTTCAGTTCTTATGATAAACAATACTTCAGTGAACATCTTTGCCTATATAGCTTGGCTTATTTTTGCAAGTAAATTGCTAGGAATTTGCTGAAGGGTAAATTCCTGGCAGTTAACTTGCTATGAAACTTTCCAGATTGCTTTCCAAAGAGGTTATGCCAATTTACATGTTCACCGGTTGTGCATGAGGGAGTCTGTTTCCCTGTATTCTAGCCAATATTGAGTACGACCACATATTCTGAGGTCTACCAATCTTATACTGAATAATTGCCCATCATTTAAAATGGACTGGTGGCTGTAAGCCTGCGAGCTTGCCTTGTTACTGTGACTACCCTGTAGAGAGAGATCTGTTTCTTGGAGAACCTCTAGCGTCAATGTCTTTAGAACTTTTCTCTTACACTAGTCAGACTCTAGTGGGGTTGCAGATGCTCCCCACAGTCTCCTGCCCAGAGGATGAATGCTTGACTGCCAGTGTTTTGGGAGCCAAAGAGGGAAGTCTGTTTTCAGTACAGAACTCATGCCTTTAACTGTACATGGGGTCCCCTGGTCAAGGACTTGGTTACCAATCCTCCCCCCAAGAATAAATCTCATCTGTTTTCCTAGATGGGGGGCAGGGATGGATGAGGGGGAGGAGATGTGGGGGGATATGACTGCTTTTTAAACAAAGGTTTCAGCTAATTCCCCTTATTTTTAGTACTCCTGCCCTTTACTCCTATTTCCAGAAGAACCTGGAATTCCTATTCTGAATCATTGCAGGGATTCTGCCTTACGAATTATGTGGGTTTTCTGTTTTCCCCACCACCACTTTAAGATACAGTGGTCTGCGGTCTGCTAAGTCATTTACCATTCTCAGTGTATTTACGGGTTTGCAAAGATATTGCCCCCTCTCCTGCTCATCCTGTCTCACTTAAATAAGGTGAGTGATGTGTCTGGAGGGAGCAAGAGTGGTAGATGAGTGTTCAGTCTGCTGTTTCATCTGATAGTCCATTAATGCCTGTAACTAACTCCCAATGCCTTTACCTGAGGACAGGGATAATAGTAGTGTTTACTTCAGTCGCAGGGATGGAATTGAGGAAATACAGGGAAAGTACACATCATGGTCTCTCAATAAATGTTAGTTGTTAGTATAATGTGTGAGTATGTATGTATGTTAGTATAATATGTAACCTGTATGACTACATCCCTCCCACATTTATGGAATATATTGCAAATATATTGCAAATAAATCTTTTTTTCCTGCCAGAGTGTCACAGATAGCTGTTACTGGTGGGTTGGAGCATTTACCAGAGACTGAAGCATTTGCCAGTACTCAAGGTGCTGGGCCAGAGATTAAGCTGGGAGACAGAAAGCATGCCATATTTAAAAAACTGCCTTCTCTGAGAAAGGGGAACCCTCTTGCACTGTTGGTGGGAATGCAAGCTGGTGCAGCCACTGTGGAAAACTGTATGGAGTTTCCTCAAAAAGTTAAAACTAGAGCTGCCCTATGATCCAGTAATTGCACTAGTGGGTATTTATCCAAAGGATAAAAAACACTGATTAGAAGGGACACATGCACCCTGATGTTTATGGCAGCATTGTCAACAATAGCTGAAGTATGGAGAGAGCCCAAATGCCCATCGATGATGAATGGATAAAGAAGAGGTGGTGCGTGTACACAGTGGAGTATTCCTCAGCCATCAAAAAGAATGAAATCTTGCCATTTACAAGGACATGAATGGAGTAGAGGATATTATGCTAAGTGAAACAAGTTAGACAGAGAAGGACAAATACCATATGATCTCAGTCATAAGTAGAATTTAAGAAAGAAAACAGGTGAACATAAGGGAAGGGGGAAAAGAAAAAAAAGAGAGGAAAACAAACCGTAAGAGACTCTTCATGATAGAGAACAAACTGAGGGTTGATGGAGGGAAGTGGGTGGGGGATGGGCTAGACGGGTGTTGGGCATTAAGGAGGACACTTGATGAGCCCTGGGTGTTGTATGTAAATGATGAATCACTAAATTCTATTCCTGAAACCAGTATTGTATTGTATGTTAACCAAGTAAAATTTAAATTAAAAATAACCTGCCTTCTCTGATCCAGATCAGATTTGTATGCCTTGCTCTCTTTTTACTGTCAACATAATAATTCGAGGAACTGACTTTTCACTGGGTATCTCCAAATGTCAGTGTGTGTTGGTCTTCTCTTTTGGGCTAGCTGGTTTTCCCTACGTGGCTTTGAGTGGAAGCCACTTCAGTCCTATCTTCAGCTATGCCAGTGCCCCTGGGTGTGGGAGCTCTGGGGTTCAACATTCCTAGAAGAAAATCTCTTATCTCCTGTGGGGGATGGAGCAGTTTCATGGCTCTGTGGGATGTGGGGGGCAGTTCTGGGACTTGAATCACTCTTTATAGCAATGCCTTGCAACCTTTAATGTATTTACTGATCACCTGGGAATCTTAGGCTCTGATCAGTAGGTCTGGAGTGGTACCTGGAATTCATTCATTCTTTCTTTGTTTTTTTTCTTTCCTTTATTCACGAGAGAAGGCAGCAGGGGAGGGGCAGAGGGAAAGAGGGAGAGAGAGAGAATCTCAAGTAGACTCTGCGCTGAGCAGGGAGCCTGACTCGAGGCTCGATCTCACAGCCCTGAGACCATGACCTGAGCTGAAATCAAGAGTCAGATGCTTCACTAACTGAGCTACCCAGGCGCCCCTGGAATGCTGCGTTTCCGATAGGCTTTTCGGAGATGCCTAGGTAGCTGGTCCACAGACTAAATAACAAAGTTTTGTACAAACTACCCATCCAGGTCTCTTGGTGCCTTGTACTTCTTTGCTTTCCTGGGGTTCTGGTGGCATGACTAAAGCTTTTTGTTAGTTTTTCCTTCTATAGGCTCAGGCTTCAGGTTTTCCTGCTTTGCAACATGAATGACCACTTGTTAATACTCAAGTGAGATAAAATCTCTCTTCTGCTTTTGTTTCCTTTTCTGTTCTCTTAGTCCTTGTGGGTTTGTAGCTTTCCATTTCTTGTTTTTCATTTTAGTGAGGGGCAAGCAGGAGCAGAGGTAACTATATGAGTTCAAATTGCCATGTTCTCTGAAGTCAATTTAGACAATTGCAGATGTCTGAAAAACACTTTCTGATTGTAAAGTTCTATAGAAGTTAGGTAAGAGATTATTTGTTAAGCATACCAGGAGTTAATTTTCAGAGAGCCCTATGTACTCTTGTTCCATCAAGTACGTAACTACTTGGTAAGTATGGCCAGGATCCATCAGGTATAGGGCTGGGACCTTGAAGAACAGGAAGAGGGAGAAAATGCAATGAAAGTATGAATATGGTGGGTAATTATGGATTCAGCAATAACCATCTTACTGTTGCACATCTATAGGAATTTTTCCACCTTAAATGTTGGAATAATACAACTTCAGTTCTGATTAAATTTAAGACTGAAGGTTTGGCGATGCACTGGTACAATCGGGGAAACAACCATAGACTATGGGCCAAAGATTTGATTCTATCATCTATCTATTGTTTTTCTATCTACCACATACAGATGTAAAGGTATATATAGCCCCTCCAGATGTATATCCATATCCTCCAGGATTTATTTATGCATCTAGGAGCCAATACAATTTATATTATTTTCCTCTTCTTTTAAAACAAAAGATAGCTGTTATAAATATTATTCTACAGAATATTTTTTTTCCCATAGCAGTATTTGGTATACAACCTCATGCTTTTTAATAGTTTTCATTACTATTCTACTATATGACTATACCATAGTTAATTTAGTCCATCCTCTGTTGGACATCTGATAGCCAGGTTGTTTCTAATCTTTTGCTTTTACAAATATTGCTGAAGTCAATGTAATTTCATGTGTATACTCTTAAAATTTTATGGTAATTTTTTTAATGGAATATCTAGATCACAGGGAACGTTACATTTATAGATATTGCCAATTATCAATTGTTCTCCATAAGTATAAAACAAATTTATACTGGGGTGCCTCTGTAAGTATAAAACAAATTTATACTGGTGTGCCTGGGTGACTAAGTTGGTTAAGCATCTGAATCTTGACTTTGGCTCAGGTCATGATCTTGGGGTGGTGAGATCGAGCCCAGTATCAGGCTTCCTGCTGAGTGGGGAGTCTGCTTGAAATTCTTGAATTCACTTTCTCCTTCTGCCCCTCCCCACTGCATTCTCTCTCACTCAAATAAATAAATACATTTTTGGGGGCACCTGGGTGGCTCAGTGCGTTAAAGCCTCTGCCTTCGGCTCAGGTCATGATCCAGCGTTCTGGGATTGAGCCTTGCATCAGGCTCTCTGCTCAGCAGGGAGCCTGCTTTCCCCTCTCTCTCTGCTTATCTCTCTGTCTACTTGTAATCTCGGTCTGTCAAATAAATAAAAATCTTTAAAAAAGAATAAATACATCTTTAAAAAAAATTTATACTTCTGCCAGCAATGCTGAAGAGTGCATATTATCTCACAAATAATACATGACCAGTTTCATATTGTTGCCAATAGGATAGGTTTTTAAAAAAGGCATTTTTCTTGGTAGTTCTGAGGTTGAATCTTTTTATATGTTTAAGGGCTACTTGTATGCTTTATCTAGAATGTGTATATTTCAGATGTCCAGTTTCTTTGCCAGTTTTTCTACTGAAAATTTTTAACAGTTTTTTAGGTGAACTCTTTATATATTAAGGAGATGAGGCACACATTCTAAAGTGATCCCTGTTGAGTGACACACTTGTATAATTCCTTCTCCTTAAATGAGGACAGAACCTGTGGTGGCTTGCTTCTAACAAAGAGAATAGGTCATAGAGTAAAGAGATTTTGTGTATCTCATAGAAGTCCCTACCCACTTAATTTTAAATTTGTAAATACTCAAGTAGCATTTAGTAGCAAAAGCTCTTAAATGTAACTTGGTACATTATTTCTTTGAACTTTTGGGGGAGGGGCTGTTTCTTAGAACTCAGGAATTTTGACTGATCATCTTTGTATCCCCATAATTTAGACCACTGTTTGGGATACAGTAGACCCTCAAGGAAGGCTAATTGAAGGAATGAATAATGGCATTCATACAATACAGAATGTAATTTATGGAATGCCTTTGCTTAATGTTAACCTTCCTCAGCCAGCAGCTGAATTTCAGTTTAGGGAATTATGATTTTGGGGCTCAAGCTCTGTCCCTACAGATGAGTCTATAGATATATATTCAGTGCATATCTGCACTGATACTTACGCAGGTATGGTTGTCATCTTGACCAGAAGAACCAAAGAGAAATGAAGTGGATAGCCATGTCTTTATATTCCCACCCTGCAGTTGAGAGAAAGCAAAATAAACTTGCAATCAGTAATCATTTGCATTTATTAGGGGTGATGGGAATCACTTACTGCTCAAACCTCTAGTTTCCATGGGAAGGAATTTCCCTCTTAACTTACCACTTATTAGAAAGGAACCCACAGAGTTACCGTGAGTTATCTATCTAGTGAGTTTGGGAAAGAAACTGGACATACAAAGCCTAGCCATTTTCTCATACCATGTGTCTGTATATGTGTGTGTGTTCAACTGCGTCTAGGAAGCACACATTCTAATCTGATTTTCTTCAAAAATTTTTTTTAAATTTAAATTCAATTAGATAAACATATACTGTATTATTAGTTTCAAAGGTTGAATTTAGTGATTCATCAGTTGCTTACAACATTATAACAAGTGCCCTCCTTAATGTCCATCACCCAGTTCCCTCATCTCCCCACCCACCTCCCCACCAGCAACCCTCAGTTTGTTCCTATGGTTAAGAATCTCTTCTGCTTTGTCTTCCTGTTTTCCTCTTATTTCATTTTTTCTCTATGTTCATCTGTTTCATTCTTAAATTCCACCTATGAGTGAAATCATATGGTATTTGTCTTCCTCTGACTGATTTTGTTTAGCATAGTACCCTCTAGTTCCAGTCCCATTGTTGCAAACAGCAAGATTTCATTCTTTTTGATGGCTGAGTAGTATTCCTGTGTGTGTGTGTGTGTGTGTGTGTGTGTGTGTGTGTGTGTGTGTGTATGTACCACATCTTTTTTATATCCGTTCATCTGTCGATGGAGACCTGGGCTCTTTCCATAGTTTGGCTATTGTGGACATTGCTGCTAAAAACATTAGGGTGCATGTGTCTCTTTGAATCACTATTTTGTATCCTTTGGATAAATACCTAGTAGTGCAATTGTTGGATAGCTCTATTTGTAACTTTTTGAGGAACCTCCATACTGTTTCCTGAAGTGGCTGCACCAGTTTGCATTCCCAACAGCACAAGAAGGTTCCCCTTTCTCCACATCCTCACCAACATGTGTTGTTTCCTGACTTGTTAATTTTAGGCATTCTGGCCAGTGTGAGGTGGTATCTCATTGTCTAATCTGATTTTCTATGTAAATTTTCTAAAGTAGAAATTGGATAAACTGGTGGTAGTGTTTACACTATGTGGTCTTAGAGAATGCATCCCTTCAATGCTTGATGTTCCTAATGGCCAGGTGGGCCTGCATTTCTGCACTGCATGGGACTGAGGGAATGAATTTACTTCTGTCCACTGCTGACACACACCTAAGTCATGTCTTTCAACTGGTCTGGCCTTTGCTGGTGATCCTGCCGATGTTCTGATCTCTGTCTCTTGTTTAGCTCTCAACTGGTTTGGAACTTGGGCTGAGTAAAGGGTTCTACTTAATGGGCTTCCTCAAGCCTTATCAGTGTTTTATCTGAATTCCTTTATTTATTTATTTTTTTAAAGATTTTATTTTTACTTGAGAGAGAGAGAGAGAGCAAGTGAGAAAGAGAGAGCATGAGCAGGGGAGAAGGGCAGAGGGAAAGGGAGAAGCAGACTCCCTACTGAGCAGGGAGCCCCACATGGGTTGGATCCCAGGACCCTGAGACCATGACCTGAGCCGTAGGCAGATGCTTAACCACCTGAGCCACCCAGGCGCCCCTAATCTGAATTACTTTAATTGTAGTCTTCCTTTGATCACCTCCCTAAACTCTGTCTTTTGAAATTACCTAATTTAACGAATTTTGTTTTAACATATTGTGTGTTGGCTCAGTGTTAAGTATTTAAAATTGAGATAATGGACTAATTTTACTAATGGTGGGGGGTGTTTAATGTAGCTGTATGTCTCATTTCTATATGCTCGTTGATGGCAGTGCACATTATGTATGGAGGTTCATTCGGTAGTTTCAGAGAATGAGCAGAGCTTGTGAAATTCATTAAATATTGCCACAATAAGAAAAAAGGACAAACCACAAGAGAAAAACAATCTGTACATGAGACTTCACTGCAAACTAGACTGTTTCAGTGTTTATAAATATTCGTCTGTGGAGAGAAGTACATGTATTATAATAATTATGCATTAGTGCCTCATTAGTAGGGGGTTACATCCATGCTGTTTCTTTTTCCTCTAGTGTATTTCTGATAAGTTAGCATTTTTAAAGTCTTATTTAAAATGTAATAAAAACAGAGGAGAGAGAGTGTGTGTATATTCAAGACTAGATCATTTGTAATTCCTTCAGCTGTGAGAAGAAACATGTTCCATGGGCTTCTGAGCCTACAGAGACGATGTAAAATATTGCCTTCCTCATTCAGGACCAGAACCTGATGACTTGAAAGGAGACAAAGAGGTCACATCAGCACAGAACTTTTATTGTTATTGATGTTTTATTTTTGGTGCCATAATATACATTTAAATTCTAGGTCCCTAAATATGTTTTTTAAAAGAGATCCTTTCCTGATCAGCATTCTCAGGATTGCTTATTATGCGCTTTGTAGGTACCTTCTAATTGCAAAATCCATGAATACTTTCAGTCTTTGAAAATTTGACCTTCCTGTCAAATTTCATCTAGTTAACCGATTTCTCCTTTTTGGGGTTCTTTGACCCTTGACTCTACATGTGGCGCATTACTTTTTCTCCTCCAGCCTCTCCGACTGCTGTTTCTCTTTCTTTTTTATGCGGTCCTCTTTGTTTTCTTTGTTTATCCCTCACATATTCCCCCAGATTCCATTTTTTCCTCTCACTGCTCTTCTCACACTTCATACTCTCCCTAGATGATCGTCTTTTTTCTCATCGTTTCCGTTATCACCGTCGAATGCTTATGATCCCGATGTCTATGTTTCGGCTCGGTTCGAATCTCTGAGTATCAGGTGGCCATTTCCCTCTGCATACTGGCTCCCTCTTTCTAGAAATCTCAGAGGTACTCAGAACTGACCCAAAGACCAGCTGGATGGCATTCATCTCATAAGCTTGCTCTCACTTCTTTATTCTGTCTTAGATGATGGCATCACTGTCAGTCACCAAAAGAAGAAGCTTGAAAGTTACCCTTGACAGCTTTCATTATGTTCTCCTCTCCCGTGTCCATTTAGGCACCAACCTCTGCCAAATCTACCACTCAGCATGCTCTCCAATCTATCCCCTTCTTTGGGTCTGTCTTACCACTTCTCTAGTGGGAGCTCTGGTGATAAGCCACTTGGGCTGTTGCAATGGACTCTTCACAGGCCCCCTGTCTGGTCCTGATCAAAGCCATGCTCACTCTGCTTCAGAATGCATTGCCGGCCAGACGCTGCCCTTCTTAGAACTCATCAGTGGTTTCATATGGTGTGAAAGGCAAGGAGCAAGCTCTTAATATAGGGTACAAGGCCTGTGATTTGGAAGAAAGAGGAGTGGGAAACTTTTTCAGGTATGACGTTAAAATATAGAACAAAAAACCCATCTTTCTCCAAGTCCATTCCCCAAGAGTAACCACTGTTAGAATATAGTCAAAGGTTAAAA
Source organism: Martes martes (assembly GCF_963455335.1). NCBI lineage: Eukaryota > Metazoa > Chordata > Mammalia > Carnivora > Mustelidae > Martes > Martes martes. Next base: position 115,579,427 of record NC_137891.1, read on the forward strand.
TTCTTACATGCAAGTTGCAGAAAATGCTGGCTGACTTAAGCAAGAAAGGAATATATTTAAAAAGATATGTGATAGCTTTCTGAATCTTAAGAAGGAAGGACCAGATTGGGGATGATGCAGCCAGGAGGTAATAGAGTGCAACATCGAAACACAGAGTCCATCGCTGCAGTGGAACCAGCACCATGGCCATTACTTCTCAGCAGCTCCATTCTTCTTTCACACCACTGCTGCCACGGACACACCTGTTCCTAGTCCCTGCAAGTCTGGGCTGGGTGCTTTGGTTAATATCCTAGATGTAGGGGCGCCTGGGTGGCTCAGTGGGTTAAGCCTCTGCCTTCAGCTCAGGTCACGATCTCAGGGTCCTGGGATTGAGCCCCTCTGCTCAGCAGGGAGCCTGCTTCCTCCCCACCCTTCTCTGCCTACTTGTGATCTCTCTCTCTGTCAAATAAATAAATAAAATCTTTAAAAAAATATCCTAGATGTAATGTGAGGGCTTGGAAAGCAACTGTCTGGGATTTTCAGGGACAAAGTTGTGAAGAGATTATGAGTAGGGACTCTGGAACCTAATTTCTTGGGCTTGTCTATTTATTGGTTGTGACTGTGAGCAGGTTACTTGACCTCTATGTGTCTCTTTACTTTCTGTAAAGTAGGGATAATAGTTGTAATTATTCCATGGGATTGTAGTGAAAATGAAATAAGTTATTTTAGGTATATTGTTCAGGAACGTTCCCAATTGAAATCTTACCATTTACATCGACGTGGATGGAACTAGAGGGTATTATGCTGAGCAGAGTAAGTCAGTCAGAGAAAGACAATTATCATATGGTTTCATTGCTGAGGAATATGAGAAAAAGTGCATAAGATCACAGGGTAATGGAGGGAAAAACAGAATGGGAAGAAATCAGAGAAGGAGACAAACTATGAGAGGCTCTTAACTATAAGAAACAATCTGAGGGTTGCTTGAGGGGAGGTGGTTGGGGGAATGGGGTAATTGGGTAATGGGTATTAAGGAGGGCATGTGATATAATGAGCACTGGCTCTTGTATGCAACTGACGAGTTACTGAACTCTGCGTCTGAAACTAATGATATTCTATATGTTGGCTAATTGAATTTAAATAAAAATGTTTCTGGGTGCCTGGGTGGCTCAGTTGGTTGGGTGACTGCCTTTGGCTCAGGTCATGATCCTGGAGTCCTGAGATTGAGCCCTGTTTGGGCTCCCTGCTTGGCAGGGAGTCTGCTTCTCCCTCTCACCCTCCCCCTTCTCATGCTTTCTCTCTCTCTCTCTTGCTCATTCTCTCTCTCTCAAATAAATAAATAAAATCTTTAAAGAAATTAAAAAATTTCTGATGATAATAAATATACAAAATGTTAGCTATTATTATTATCATTTCAGATTACATAGTGAAACTTGATTCTTCCCATTAAGACTTACATGGAAGAGGAGGATTACGGAAATTTAGAAAAGGAGTTCATGAAATGGGCAGCCAGAAAAAATGACAAGTATACATTATCATAGTTGTCCTTCCAGACTTTTTACCCCTCCATTTGCAATTAAGACATTTGTGCTTGTGCTTGTGAGTGTGTGTGTGTGTGTGTGTGTGTGTGTATCAGTTAGAATACTCAACTCAAACCTAGTTCAAACAGCTTCAGACACAGAGGGTAGGAATTTATTGGCTTTTGCAATCAAACCACAAAGAGGGAAGACAGGGATGCAGCTAAGGTCATAAGGAGAACTGGAAGCATAGCGACCAGTGCCACTAATGCTCTTTCCATCTCTCACCTCTGCTTCTCTTGGTGTATCATATCATTCTCTTATATCCAGTTCTTTTACAAGACTGGAAAGTACCTTTCTGGCAACATCAGGCTTCATATCTTGGTGTATCATATCATTCTCTTATATCCAGTTCTTCTACAAGACTGGAAAGTACCTTTCTGGCAACATCAGGCTTCATATCTTCCTACTTCCCCATTGTAAGGTAGTGGAGATGTCCTCCCTCTGATGCCTAGGCAAAGAATTCTGGGAACCGGTGTGGGCTGGCTTCAGTCCATCACTGTGGCTGGCTGGATTATCACGAGGGAACATGGAAGCTTCTCCTAAGACCACATGTTTCAAATTGGGAAAAACATTTTTTCAGACGAAGTAGCGAAAGGTATTTGGCAGGCATTTTTATGTATTTTTTAATTAACCCCCATAGCAAGCTAAAAATTCCTTTATGTTAAAAAAATCTGTTCTTAAATTAGAAATAAAAAGCACATGTAACAGAAGTGTTAGGTGCTGATTTTTAAAACCTTGCAGGTGAGCAGCATGTTGACTTGGGCTGCTAGGTTAACTTGTACAGTTCCTTGGAATAGACGTCTATCATCTTTCAATTGTTGAGTATCCTGGGTTGCAAGGGAGCTTTAAAAAAACTGTTACTATTTGCAACCATTTATCTGTGTGAATCAATTCTCTGCCACCAAAACAGAATACAACAAAACAAACAAAACGAAACAAAACAAAATGCAGGGATACTGCTATGACTGTGGCTGTTATCTGCCACTCCTGATTTCTCATTTTGTGTTCAACCCAACTGCTAGGTCTTCTTGTTGATTGACTTCATATTAAGTGAATATTTTACATCTTAATTTATAAAATTAATGTATACTAAAAATACTGCATTCAGATGCTTTATGTTCTGGTAGGATTTCATTTGAAAGGATTTGACTGGGGCGCCTGGGTGGCTCAGTGGGTTAAAGCCTCTGCCTTCAGCTCAGGTCATGTTCCCAGGATTCTGGGATCTAGCCCCACATCAGCCTCTCTGCTCAGCAGGGAGCCTGCTTCCTCCTCTCTCTCTTTGCCTGCCTCTCCATCTACTTGTGATCTCTATCTGTCAAATAAATAAAAATAAAATTTAAAAAAAAAAAGTGTGTTTAAAAAAAAAAAAAAAAGGATTTGACTGATAAAATTTGAAACCCAATATATTAGAGCAGAGGTTAGCAAAGTTTCTGTAAAGGGCCATATAGTAAATATTTTAGATTTTGCAGGCCACATAGTCTCTGTTGCAATGACTCAGCTCTGCCATGGTAGTGTGAAAGCAGCAATAGACAATATATAAATGAACTATGGTGACTGTTCTAATAAAACTTTACGAAAACTGGAGGCCAACTGGATTTGGCCAGTGGGCTGGGCTATAGTTTGCCATTCCCTCTATATTAGAAATTTGCCATAAACAGATAGATTGGACTCTAAAGACTACTTACATAGTTACCTTTAATGAAGCAGTGAGGGAGGGGGAGGAATATTGTTCCCTGTCATTCTGTATTAACGGTTACTTTTAAGAGGGGTCTTCTTAAAAAGTTCTGATTTTAGTTAAAATTATCTTGCTGATAGCTTAATTGAAATTGTTTCATCACATTGTTTTTGAGATCCACCAACTTTATTTTTTATTTTTTTTAAAGATTTTATTTGTTTATTCAACAGACAGAGATCACAAGTAGGCAGAGAGGCAGGCAGAGATAGAGAGAGGGGGAAGCAGGCTCCCCGCTGGGCAGAGAGCCCAATGTGGGGCTTGATCCCAGGACTCTGGGATCATGATCTGAGCTGAAGGCAGAGGCTTTAACCGATGGAGCCACCCAGGGGCCCAAGATCCACCAACTTTAAATTAGCCCCAATATGCGCATTTTTTTATGTTCTTCACTGTAAAATAATCTGGAAGAGTTTGTATGTCCTGTGTTTGATGATAATTATCTATTACGGTGGAGGTTTACTCATTAACTAATCTTTAATTCTAATCTCATTTGCAAGAGTAAGTGACAAGTTCAAACTAGGCATACTAATCCAATCTTCCAAATTGATGCTTCTTTTTCTTTTGCTCACAATAGCTTGTATCATCTGAAAAAGGGCCCGAATAAATGTATCATTTGTCACTAGCTAAAACCTGTCATCATTAACTTGATTAATCAAATGCTGCTCTTAAAGATGGATTGAAACATAAAACAGCCAGCCTGGTTCCACATAATGAAGAGATTAATTTGACACACAAGACAACAAATTTAGTTTTACTCAATGATCATGCTTTATTTAGGAAGCCATCAATTAGTATATTTTTACTTGATGCTCTGTTTTGTCTTTCTAACAAGAAATGGTGATTTCCTCAAAAGTTAATCTGCTTTCCTTAAACATAAAAGGATATTCGTCTTAGCACTCTTAAATTCCAAAATGTGAAACTCTATCTTAGGAGTAAAGAGAAAAATAATGATGGATTAAAAGGCTTACAATGGAAATCTTTAGGATATTGCTGTTTTTTCTTTCTGTAACATGATTAGGGTTATGGTGGTAGAAGTCACAGCAAGAGAGACCCAGAAGCCCCTATTCTTACTTCTTTTGGATGGAGATTGAAATGGACTGTGTACACGTACTGAGATGTCAATTGTGCACTAACTCGCGAGGAAGTTAATTAGATTTTACTGCTTTTTTTGTGTATGTGGTGGCTGGGAGAGGTTTTGGGCGAGGTAAGAAGAGTGTCAAGTCTCACAGTATCAGTTTTCTTTGTGTGATTTATGCAGCAACAGAGAGAGCTGTATTCAGGAGGTTTATGTGGCATATGGATTTTTTAATCATCCTCTGTTGAGTAGCATTTCTTATTATGTGGGAAGAAACAGCAGCAAGTATTTCATTAACTAACTTAGGGCAGATGATGCTTTCTGGACGCGGAGTTTACTATGAATGCGCAATTGGATTTGATGTTTAAAGACTTTTGACTTGAATTAGATTTCAAATGCTAGACTTGAGGAATTTTTAAAAAGGGAATGATGCTATTTCACTAATAGTTGGTGGAAATTTACCACTTGAAAGGCCGATGTGTTTTGGAACCTATTACAAGTTATTAGATGGCATGCCATTTATGCATTTGACAGATTGTTGAAATCTGTTTTGTTTTGTGTTTTGTTTTTTTGTGGGGAGGGGCCTTGGCAGAATGGTACGTATATGATATATTTCTTGCCTGTGTGTTTCTGCTCAAGTGTGTCAGCCTCCTGGTGCTTGTGGAAGCTTTACAGAATTCCAGGGGACTTTCAACATGCAGGAGGAGGAGGAGGCACGAGTAGGTGGTGGCCCAAGCTAGACTTCTCTGGTTCTGTAACTTATCGTGTGGGCTTTCTCCCTGCTGATAAAGCAGGATAACAATCAGAAAGTGGTGATTCAACATTCCTTAAGCCCCCAGTACCATGGGCCACACTGGTGTTTGATGATCTTAGTGCATCTTCTGTCTCCAAGACGACTGCATGGAGGCTGCTTGGAGTTGGGTCCATGATACTAAGAGTTCCCTTGTTGCTATTTGAGGAGATCACTTAAAGAACAAACATTTCAAAATTGTGGAATGGATTTCAGAGACCTGTTTCCCAAGAGGATGACCTTGGACTAGGAGCCAGGATTACTGTGTTCCTAGGCCTCTTGCCACCACTAAGTAGTCGTGTCACCTTGGGCAAGTTTCCCCGCTCTTTGAGAGGTTAGAAAAGTATAGATTTATTGCTCAGATAGAAAGTGGGCAACATGAGAGGACAACATGAGAAGAATACATTAATATTTTAATAGTGTTCAGAGGCATAAGCATGAACAGTTGTAGAAAATATGTACTTGAGGGAAAAATAAGTTTATCATTGAGAATGGATTCCCACAAAGCTAAAAGAATCTGTTAAGGATTGATGGCTTGACCTTAAACCCATCCATATATTTTTCATTCTTAAAAGCGAAAACATCTCTTCCATCCCCCTTCCTGCTGCCCTTCCTCCTGATTACAAAAGGAAGATTTTTCTTTTGTAGAAAATTTGGAAAATACGATTACAAGGGAGAAGTGAAAAAAATTTTACTACCCAGTAATCAAGCCCTTAAGATTTTCATATAACCTTACTGCTTCTTTCCTCTGTATGTGTATGTGAATGTGTGTATGCACATAATGCCAATCCTGCTGAATGTAGTTTTTCCAGTGTATTTTAATTTAATAATATCCTGCGAACATTTTCTCACCTTGACTATTCTTCTAAAATATAATTTTAAATAAATGTATAGTATTCCAGAACATGCTACTTGTTTAAAAGAGTTTCTTTCCCATTACGAAATGTTCTTTGGCAACAATTTTGGAAAATATAGAAAGAAAGGAGAAAGATAAAATCAATGATAATTCAGTTATTCAAAGAAATCAGTCTTCTGGTCTGTTTTTCTATGTATTTTCACTATATTTATGTTTTGTCTTCTGTCTTTTAATATTATGAAATAGGTATTTTCCTTTATTATGGAAATTTATCTTAAATATGTTTAACATTAAAATGTAAAGTTATGTTTGGTATTGTACAGTCTTCATAATTAAATACTTCCGTGTGATTATGTATTTAACATATGCAATTATGTTTTACCATTCATGCACTTAACATATTTATTGAGAGCTTATTATGGACTAGATGCTTGGTGTACCCTTATGAATGGAGCAGATGGTACAGATTATGAATGGTAGTAGATGTTCTTTCATAATCTTTTTTTAAGATTTTATTTATTTATTTGATAGTGAGAAAGAGAGAGAGAGAGTGCATGCACAAGTAGGGGGAGCAGCAGGCAGAGGGAGAAGCAGGCCTCCCACTGAGCAGGGAGCCCGATCTGGGGCTCGATTCCAGGACCCTGGGATCATGACCCGAGCCGAAGGCAGACACGTAACGACTGAGCCACCCAGGTGCCCCTCTTTCATAATCTTTTTGTTTCCATTACCAATATGTCTTTACACACGAACTAGTAGTTTGATCCTGTTGCAATCCTGTTGTTTCACAGATTTACCACTGGTTGTTGGGTTGCTGTCAGTTCTTTCATGCAAGAATTGTGATGAATATCCTTATAGCCAATTATTTTTTTCGCGTTCTTAATTATTTCCCTGTGACAGTTTTCTGGAGTTTAATGTTTTGATTAAAAAGCATACATATTTTTAAGACTTTTGCTATCCACTTTCAAGATGCTACCCAGAGAGTTTGTATCAATTTTCACTTGTAACTACAATGATTGAGGGCCATTTTTCCTAGGCAAAAATGGCATATCATTGTCGCTTTAATTTTCATGTCTTGCTTTTATGCCAGAAAGTCCCCCCGCCTCCCATCACTCCTGGATAATTGGATTTAACAATTTTGATGCGTCATCTAAGTGAAAATTATTTATTCTTGTGAATAACAATGTAAGCATTAACTCTTTTCCCTCCTAAATTCCTAACCAAGGGTCCCTGCACCATTTACTGAACAACTAATCCTTTCCACACTGATTTGAACAGCCGTCTGTGTATATGGTTGGATGTATTTGCTGGGGTTTCGGTAGTACTTAAACGTGTTTACTGTACAGTTATTATTCAGTTTTGTGTCTTGTAGCACAAATTCATTCCTTTCTAATATTTTTTCAGTCTTTTCTTTGACTTTTTGATTCTTTCAGATGCATCCTTTCTCTTTATTCAGGTATGTTCTCAATTTAGTTTAGTTTTTTAAACGGAAGTGGCCAAGTTTGCAGCTATTCCTGGGGCAGGGAAAATAAGGTCAAATAGCAGAGAAGGAGCCTAACTCTGCTATCTCCAGCCTTTTCTCATTGACTTTATAGCTCCAGAAATGTCTCCTTGTTTTGATTTGCAGGTGGCACATCTCCTCTGCTTCTGGTACTGAGGTGGATTAAAAAACACATTTATTCTGTAATTGTTGGATTTGGGGGAGGGAGCAGAGGTAAACATGTCATTTATCAGCATCAGAAATAAGAATATTCAGCCTTTTTATTTTTTTTTAAGGAATGTGAGCATAACATAAAAGTTGTTAAAGGGAGTAAACATACAGAAGTCAATGTCAGGTTGCTCAGCAGCTCAGGCCTGTCAAAGAAATATGCACAAGTATGTTCCCAGCATTTGGATCATTGAAGCTTTGCCACAAGCTGTAAACATGTAATTGTTACTGCCATACTCGAGGAAGACAAGAAAGATAATTCAGACATTTGGGGCATGTTTGTTCTTTTAGCAGCAGTAACTTGGCCAGAATGTTTCTGGATGACGTCTGTAGCAGATGCCTCGGGCACCCTGTGTCATGTCTCCTCAGCCCACCTCTGTTTATGGCTCAGCTGCAGTGGACAGTTCCATTCAAGGAACCATTCACCTTGTGCTGATGATATCACACTCCATGTGTGTCCTGTTCTCTGCCCATCGGCTTTCTCTGTTGCCATGGCACAGGACCCTGTTTGGTCCCTGTGCAAGCCCCAGGGTGTGGGGATGTGAACGCCCCTAAGTTCAGCTCTCAACCAGTGGGGGACAGAGCACAGTGGATAAATGCTCCAGCCTCCTGTCTTTCGGGTAGAGAGTTCGGGATGGGGTGGTCATTGTGTATGTTTCTCAAATGGCCCTGACTTGATCAATTCCTCATTGCCCATGGTAGGGAGGTGGGTAATGCAGACTTATTTTGGGGTTTCCTTCCTTCTTTTCTTACTGTCCCGGTTCCCTCCCCCATGTTCCTTACAGTCACCTTCCCAAAAATCACTTGTGCACATGGGCTTGTCGCAGATTGCTTTTGATGGAACCCAAACCAAGACTCTGTCATTAAGTGTCTACTCTAGAATTTTAATGAATTTAGAGGTTGAGATGAACTTTGAGGTTGAGATGTTTCACTGCTGGCCTTGCCTGCATGAAGGATGTAGAAAAAGAATAGGGAACACCACTGGGGTTCTCATGTTTTATTGACCTTCAGAAACATTATCCCATATGAGAGCATAACGGCTGAGAAATTCTTCTAGTTTTCCCGCATCTCGGGACCACAACAGTGTAGATAATGAGAGCAGGGATGGAGGAAGTAGCTGCTAGGTGTCGTGTGCTTTCTGTAGGGTGCTTTGTGTGGATTACATTTAGTCCACTGAATAAACCTTAAAGGTGGAGATTAGAAGCCTCACTGTACCTAAGTCTGAGGATAAAACAATTAAATGACTTGTCTAAGGCCACAATATCCTGTAAATGGCAGATTTAGCCACTAGGAATTCTACTTCAAAACCCAAGCTTTAGGAGCACCTGGGTGGCTCAGTTGGTTGAGCATCTGTCTTCAACTCAGGTCATGACCTTGGGGTCCTGGGACAAAGCCCCACAACAGGCTCCCTGCTCAGCTCCCTCTGCCCCTCCCCCAACTCACGTTCTCTTAAATAAAATCTTAAAAAAAAAACCAACAACAACCCATGCTTTATAACTTCACTAGTATTAATTTTAAATGGATAATGTATATAATTCATTTACTCACATGTTCAATATTTTAAAAACTTTATGTTAATTATAAATATTGTTGAAATTCTTACTCAAAGTAGTATGTGTGCATGGTACAGAATTTGAAGATCTGAGAAGGTATGCAGCAAAAGCATGTCTCCTTCCTGCCTCTGTTCTAGGCCTGTATAGGAGGCATCTAGTATTGCTGTTTTCTTGTATATTCTTCCAAAGTTGGGTTCTATGTATATGTATTATTTTATTTTATTTTATTTTGTTATTATTATTTTTAAAGATTTTATTTATTTATTTGACAGATAGAGATCACAAGTAGGCAGAAGCAGGCAGAGAGAGAGAGAGGAGGAAGCAAGCTCTCCGCTGAGCAGAGAGTCCGATGTGGGGCTCGATCCCAGGACCCTGGGATCATGACCCGAGCTGAAGGCAGAGGCTTTAACCCACTGAGCCACCCAGGCACCCCGTATTATTTTATTTTTAATTTTTACATACGTCATCCACATTACCCTTTTCTTATCTTTGCCGTTTTCCCTTAAAATATCTTAGAGATCCTTTCATTTGATTCACAGAAAGTTGACTCATAATTTTTAACTGCTGCAGAGTGTTCTATCCTATGGATAGAATCTATATTACTGTTACTTAAATTTTACTATTTACTTAAATTACTATTACTTAAATTTTATCATATAAAAAGTTAATACTTTTTGATATCTGTTGAAACAATTATTTAAAAAATCTTCTTGGAGCAACTGGGTGACTCAGTCAGTTAAGCATCTGACTCTAGAGCTTGGCTCAGGTCAGATCTCAGAGTAATGAGATCAAGCCCCGTGTTGGGCTCTGCACTGGGCATGGAGCCTGCTTAGGATTCTCCCTCTCCTTCTGACCCTCTGCCCTTCATGCACTTGCTCTCTCTAAAAAAATAAAATAAAATTCTGAAACAAATTAGTGGCAAAAATTATCTATAACTTATAAAACATAAGAAATGTTCTCTAAAAACTAACAAATGATGCTTTTATCTGTTAATGTATAGCAAATTTTGAAATAAGTAGAATTTTTAATTCCTTTCAATTAGATATCTCTGTGTGTCAGTCTCTCTCTCCCCACCCTTGATAACCAGCTTTTAAAATGATGATATATTCTTAGAAGTCAGGGATTGAGTTTGGAACTTGTGGTCAGTGTCCCTTTAATTCCATTTCTGTTAGTTTAGAGGTCTTTTCAGAAGCAGATATAAATTTCAGAAACAGGGTTTTAAAAATTCACATTGACAAGGTAGATCTATTGGTTATAGATTTTTTTCAGGTGGCATAAAAAAATCAAAATGCATGCATAAGGTAACTCTGGTTATTCATACTTAGAGTCATAGAGCCCTCTGAAAATTTGTGTTCAGAGCAAACCTACTTCCATGACTAAAGGAAGATTCCAGAGCTTCCTAATGAAACCAATTAAACCAATTAGTTAATTAAAATTAATTCATAATTTTTCATATTATCTTTTATTCTCTCATGTCTTGGAATGATGCTGGAATAGCCACACTCAAGCTCACTTTCTAAAAAACTGTCCATTAATGGAAAACATTTTCCACAGACACATATGTATTTTTCTTAATTGAACAAAATTTAATTTGGGGACAATTGTAGGTTCTCATAAAGTTATGAGAAATAATACAAAGAGATCCCATGTACCTTGACCTAGTTCCCCTCAATAGTAACATCTTGCAAAACTATCACAATCAGGATGTTGACGTTGATACAGTCAAGATAGCAACCATTCCCATCGCCACACCCATTCTTCATGTTGCCCTCTTCTAACCACATCTACTTCCCTCCCACTGCTGCCCTTTCTTGAACTCCTGGCAATCACTCAGCTGTTTTCCACTTCTATAATTTTGTCATTTCAGGAATGTTCTGTAAATGTAATCATATTGCATCTACATACATTTTTTAATGGGCTTCTTCAGGAATCACAGCTAAATTCATAGGTAATATTCTTAAATTGACATGACACATTTCCTGTGTCACATTGGTTTGATTTTCTTTTTTAAAGAAACCAAATTGTCCCTTAACTATTCAATATTTTCATTTATAGAAACTCATTCAAACCTACTGAATTAGGTTGGGTTCCCTGGAAACTGACTCAGAGGTGGAGGTTTGTATATAGAAGGTCCCTGGGCTTGGTCTCTGGAGACACTCCCATAAGGAAGTATGGGAGGTAGGCTTGGGCAGCAGGGGAGACTGCCCCTCAGTATGATTGCAGCTGAGGCCTCAGTAAACTTTACTGGGAGCTCTGAAACCAGATGGTCCTTCACGGTTGTCCCAAATTGAGAGAAGGGGACTAGACCTATATATTTCTTCATATATATTTTTAGAATCAGCTTATAGATTTCTACTAATGATCCTGCTGGGATTTTGATTTGATATTGTTTTGAATCTGTAAATCTATTTGGCAGGAACTGACACATTAAGAATATTGAATTTCCAAATAAAATCTTAAAAAAAAAGGGAGGGGGGCGCCTGGGTGGCTCAGTGGTTTAAAAGCCTCTGCCTTTGGCTCAGGTCATGATCCCAGAGTCCTGGGATCGAGCCCCACATCGGGCTCTCTGCTCTGCGGGGAACCTGCTTCCTCCTCCCTCTCTGCCTCTCCGCCTACTTGTAATCTCTGTCTGTCAAATAAATAAATAAAATCTTAAAAAAAATTCAGTTTTCAGTTGGTCATTGCTGGTGTATATTATCCTGTGATCTTGCTAAACTGACCCATTAGTCCTACTAGCTTTCTTGAAGATTCTTTAAATTTTCTCCTTAAATTAACATTGATGTCATTTGCAGAGAGAGAGAGAGAGGTTTTATTTCTTCCTTTCTAATTAGTTTGGCTTTTATTTCTTTCTCTTGCTTTCTCTTACTGGCTATGTTCTACATTTCAGTGTTAACTATAAGTGGGGAGGGCAGACACATCTCTGCCTTGTTTCTGATTTGGGGAGGAAACAATTTAATCTTTCTTATCTTTCTTTTCTTTTTCTTTTTTTGAGGGTGTGTGTGTGTGTATGTGTGTGCGCAAAAGCTTTATTGTTTTGCTTGGTCCAGGCTTGGGGGGCTCCAGGGTTGTCAAGAGAAAACAATTTAATCTTTCTTATCTTTTTCGTGTGTGTGTGTGTGTGTGTGTGTGTAAAAGCTTTATCGTTCCTGCTTGGTCCAGGCTTGGGGGGCTCCAGGGTGGTCAAAAACTGCCTAGCCTCTACAGGGAGAGCCTCAGCCCGAGGCCCTGACATCAGGGGTGGGGAGCCAGAGGGGCCCCTCAAAGCCTGCGGGATGTCCTGAGGCTTCTAACCGTGCTGGAGGTGGGCGTTTGGAAGAGACGCCCGCCGGCCCAGCCTGAGGCTGCCAGCCCGCCTGCTGAGTCAGGTGGTCGCCATCTCCTGCATGAGCTTCACCTGCGTGCGGACCCAGGCGGTGGTTCTGCAGGAAGCCGAGATGGGCGCCTGCGCGGGCGGAACCCAGATATAAAGCGCGGGTTGAGGGTCGGCCCCAGGCCTCTAGCGGCCGCGTGGCGTCCCGGCCTTCACGCCCCTGGACTTGACACGGCTTCTGCTTCTGCACGTCGGGGCCGAGGCCGGCCGCCGCGCTGGTTCTGCGTCTTGGAGAGAAGTCGTCTGGCTTCCCCTCGGCCTGCGGATGCTCATCCTGGCGGTGGAAGAGAAGCCCGAGAGAGGTGGGTGCGGGAGCCCCGGGGAGCGCGTTGACCCGGCGGTGGACGGCTGGGTGGCCTCCTCCCCTGGGGGAGTCATTCTGACCAGTCCGGGGACTCGTGGTTGAGCCACTATCAGGAGCTCAGCGCCAGACGCCGTGCAGGCTGGTCCCAGGGCCAGAGGGTGGCCGAGAAGAATGTTCCAACTGGCAAAGACGTTGCAGGGCGATGGGAGGCTGGAAGAAGGGGTCTGGGACCCTTCTGTCCACGTGCTGTTGAAGCAAGACACAGAGCCCCGGGGCAGCCCCGTGCACTGCTGAAAACACCTGGTGTTTGACCATTATGGGTGATGTAGGCTGCAGGTGTTTTGTGGATACCCTTTAGTAGAGTGAGGAATTTCTCTTTTTCTGAGGGGTTTTATGGTGAGTGGATGTTGAATTTTATCGGATGTTTTCCCCTGCTACTACTGAGATGATCCCAACAGTGTCTTTAGTCTTTTGATAGGATCAGTTACGTTTTTTTGATTTTTCAAATATTTAGCCTTGCATCGTGGGGCAAACTCTTATTTGGCCATGCTATGTTTATTTTACAAATGTACTGCTGGGTTTAATTTGCTGATATTTAGAGATGATCATTGTGTATATATCCAGGAAAGGTAATGGTTTGATGTAATATCTTTGTCTGCTTTGGGTATCAGGGTAATGGGTAGCTTATAAAATGAGACAGGAAGTGCTAGTTTCTCTTCTATTTTTTGGAAGAGTTTGTGTAGAACTGACATTTTTGATACTGTTTCTTTCTTAAGCGATTGAGAAATTTTTGCCAGTAAAGTCATCTGGGCCTGTGGTTTTCTTTGTAGGAAGTTTTAAACTACAAATTTATTTTCTTTGGTAGGTGGTAGGAAAATTCAAATTATCTATTTCTTTTTTGAGTAAGCTTTGGTAATTTGTGTCTTTTAAGGGGTCTGTTTCATCTTTTTTGGTCAAATAAATGGCCATAAGTTTTTTTGTAATACTCACTTACTCTCCTATGACTGTATGATCTGTAGTGATATCCCCTCTTCTATTTCTGATATTGGTAATTTGCATCTTCTTCCATTTTTTCTGAATTTGTTTGGTGGGAGTTTTATCAATTTTATCTGTCTTTTCAAGGAATTAGCTTTGTGTTTCATTTTTTTTCCTTTTTTGGCCTTTTTTCCCCATTTTTAAATTTATTGGTTTCTGCTCTTATTTTTCTCCTGCTTGCTTTGTGTTTAATTTGTACTTTTTCTTCTTTCTTACAATAGCTTAGATCATTGATTTGAGACCCCTCCTCCTTTTTTTCTTAATGAAAGCATTTAATACTATACCTTTCTCCTTATGCCTTTTTTGCATCTCACAAAGTGTCTATGTTGTGTGTTTGTTTTCATTTACTTAATATTTTCTTATTACTCTTTGGATTTTCTCTTTGACCAGTGGGTTATTAAGAAGTCCATTGTTTAATTTCCCAATATTTGAGGGGAATTTTTAGTTATATATCTGATTTTGATTTCTAGTTTAATTCTGTCATTGCCAGAGAACATACTTGATGTCATTTCCAGTTGTTTCAAATTTCGGGGGGGGCGGGGTGTGATTTATAGCTTGGAATACTTTTTGGTGAATGATCCATGTGCACTTAAAAGAACGTGTATTCTGTTGTTGTTGGATATCAATAATATAATGTTGGTAAATAGTATTGTTCCTAACTCCTGCATCCTTACTGAGTTTCTGGTTTTTGTTCTTTTTTTTTTTTTAAATTTAATTTAATTTAAATTTTTTTCAGTGATCCAAAATTCATTGTTTATGCACCACACCCAGTGCTCCATGCAATACTATTTCTGTTCTTTTAATTACTATTGAAGTCACTGGTGTTGGAGTCCCTGTCTATAATTGCAGATTTGACTGTCCTTTTAGCTCTGTCAGTTTTTGCTTATGTAATTAATTAATTAATTTATTTAAAAGATTTTATTTATTTATTTGAGAGAGAGTGAGAGAGAGCATGAAAGGGGAGAAGGTCAGAGGGAGAAGCAGACTCCCCTTGGAGCAGGTAGCCCAATACGGGACTCGATCCTGGGACTCCACCTCGGAACCTGGGATCATGACCTGAGGTGAAGGCAGTTGCTCAATCAATGGAGCCACCCAGGCGCCCTGCTTATGTATTTTAAAGCTCAGCTGTTAGGTATGTAAATATCTAGAAAAACAATGTTTTTCTTTCTTAGTAAATTGACCCTTTTATCATTTAATGTCTTCATTAATCCCTTGTAATATTCCTTGTTTTGCACTCTTTGGTGTTAGTATAGCCACTTCAGCCTTTTAATTAATTTTTATTCAAGTATAATTAACATAAAGTGTTATATTAGTTTCAGGTATATAATATAGTGATTCAACAGTTTTATACATTAGTCAGTGGTCAACAAGACAAGCATACTCTTGATCGCTTTCACCTGTTTCCCCTATCTCCCTGCTACCCCTACATATTTAAATAATCACATTCTGTCTTCAAATATTATACCAATACACATATTGTATGAAAACTTTACAACAGCATACTCCTAATCTGTCTCTCTTTCATTGCAATCTTCTGCTCAATTGTTGTCCTGTATTTTACTTTTACATATACTGCACTGTAAACTCTCAATTCACTCCTAGTATTTAAAATTTAGAAAGTTATCTTTTAGAGCTAATGAGAAAAATCTTTTATATTTACCATTACTTTAATCATATCTAGAGATGTAATTTCATTATGTGGATTCAAATTTCTGATGTTTTTTAGTTTTTCAGTAACAAGGAATAGGACATTTTGTACAGTGCAGGTCTGCTGGTAATGAATTCCCTCAGTTTTTTTTTTTTTTTAAGATTTGAGAGAGTGTGGGGTACCTGGGTGGCTCAGTGGGTTAAGTCTCTGCCTTTGGCTCAGGTCATGATCTCGGGGTCCTGAGATCGAGCCCCTCGTTGGGCTCTTTGCTCAGTGGGGAGCCTGCATCCCCCCTCCCTTTGCCTGCCTCTCTGCCTACTTGTTATCTCTCTGTCAAATAAATAAACAGAATCTTAAAAAAAAAAAAAAGATTTGAGAGAGTGTGCACACCAGTGGGGGGAGGGGCAGAGAGAGAGAATCCTGGATGAGTGGGGAGAGCAACATGGGGCTGGATCCCACTACCCATAAGATCATGACCTAAGCTGAAACCAAGAGTTGGATTCTTAACTGACCTGAGCCACCAGCTTTTGTTAGAAAGATATTTTCACTGTGTGTAGGATTCTGAGGATATAGGTTGTTGTTGCTATTATTATTATTATTTTGCCTTTTCAGCATTTTAAAGATGTCACTCTGTTGGCATCTGGATTGTATAGTTTATGATAAAAAGTATGGTATATTTAATATCTTTTTTCTCAATATATTAGGTCTTTTTTCCTCCAACTTTCTTTTGCTTTCCAAATTTCCTCTTTTTCTTTGGTTTTCAACAGTTTGAATGTGATGTACTTGCAAGTGTATGCCTATCTGTGTGTGTGAGTGTGAGTGAAGAGACTGTTTTAGTGTTCATGCTTTTTGGGGCTTTTCTGAGTTTTTTTGACTTATGATTTGCCATCTTTCATGATTTTAAGAAAATTCTTGGCTGTCATCTTTTCAGATATTTCTCTAGGTTGTTTTATTCTTCCTTTTCTGGTATGTTAGGTCATTTGTTATTGTTCCACAAATCTTTAGATGTTCTGTTTTATTCATGCTTTTTCCTTTGATTTTTGGGTAATGTCTGTTGACCTATCCTTAAGTCCGCGGATTATTTCCTTGGGTGTGTTGATTCTGTTGATGAGTCTGTGGAAGGCTTATTTCATCTCTAATATCAGATTTTTATTTTTACAACATTTCTATTTTTCTTACAGCTTCCAATTCTGCTGAAATTTGCCATATGCATGTTGTCCACCTTTTTTTATCAAAGATTTTCCTATATTAATCCTAGTCTGATAGTTCTATGATAGTTCTAACGTATGGGTCTGATTCTGTTTTTTTTTTTTTTTTTTTTAAGATTTTTATTTTATTTATTTGACAGAGAGATCACAAGTAGGCAGAGAGGCAGGCAGAGAGAGAAGGGGAAGCAGGCTCCCTGCCAAGCAGAGAGCCCAATGTGGGGCTCGATCCCAGGACCCTGGGATCATGACCTGAACTGAAGGCAGAGGCTTAACCCACTGAGCCACACAGGTGCCCCGAGGGTCTGATTCTGTTGATTTCTTTATCCCTTTATAGTGCATTCCTCTCCCCTCCATTTGCTTTTAGTGTGTTTTGTAATTTTTGGTTGGATGTTGGGCATCATATGTAGACTAGCAGAGACTGAGGTAAGTACTTATTTATTTTTTAAAGATTATTTTTTTAAATTTATTTGACAGAGATTACAAGTAGGCAGAGAGGCAGGCAGAGAGAGAGAGGAGGAAGCAGGCTCCCCACTGAGCAGAGAGCCCGATGTGGGGCTCAATCCCAGGACTCTGGGATCATGACCTAAGCCGAAGGCAGAGGCCTTAACCCACTGAGCCACCCAGGCGCCCCTTACTTATTTATTAAAGTACTAATTTATACCTGGAAATCTGCACACCTCTCATAATGATATGTCATTAGTTTGTGTATGTGGTGCTGGGATAAGTTAATATAATCAGAAGTTGAGCTGGGTTTAACATATGTCCTTTAGGGCTGTTTTTATATTCACTGAAAGTTTTTTTGTCAGTCGTCACGCTCTACTCTTGGCTTTTGCTGTGAACCAGTGTCTCTTCATCTTCATATTTCTCTTTTAATGGTGGTAGATAGTCTTTTGCTTGTTCTTAGAACTTGCTAGCTTGGTGGTAGGAGCTGGGAAGGTTCTCTTGTATACTGATTTGTCTTTGGTCTTAGGTAGGCCTTGTATCCCTGAGTCTTGGAGGATGCTTATCCCAGCAGCTTAAAGGTTTGTCCTGTAAGGAACAGGACTTTATGTCTTTCTTTATGGGGCTTTATATCTTTCTTGCTGTGGCAGCTGTTCCTGTCCTCTTCTGCTACCACTGCAGGAAGCTTTGGTCTTCTTTCCTGCCCTTGATCTGTTTTATGTACAACAGCAGTCAGAGAAGAGCCATGTGAACTTTGTTTCTGTGGAGATAAGTAATTCTATACACTCATACTTGTGTACACTCAGTCTAACAATTTGTTAAAAATTTCTTACATTCTTGCTTGGTGCCTTGAACCTCTCCTCCTATACTCTGCCACAGGGGAGCTGGTAATTGTGTGTTAGTTACCTTACAAAGGCTTTTCTTTATATTGCCAGCTTCTTGGTTGTCACAATTTTTTTCTTTTTTTAAGCTCTGGTAGGTTCAAGAAAAGTTATAGTTTTGTATTTTATCTGTTTTTTTTTCTTTTTGTTTAGGTAGTAGTGATGTTCTCTCCAGCTTTCTATGTAATAAATGGAAGAGGAATCCCTTTAGTTGCATCTCTAAGAGGCCATCCCACTGCCTTATAAGGCAGTGGCTCTGGATAGTGTGGTATATGGATCCCACAGTTATGTGTCCACCATTACACCTTTACTGTAAAGTAGGTCTCTTGGTTTGATGCAGTGTTTTGTGGGAACTCATGTTAGTGAATCAAGTACTGCCTAAGTGCTTGGATATTCATGCTGGCTCAGGCCATGATAACAAGTTGTTTCCAGTGTTGATCCCATATAAGGTGAATCTCTACTCCTTCAGGGGTGCAAGACTTCTTAGCTAGTCATCTTGCCACTATGGGGATATTTGACCTCAAGGGATGGTGCCATATCAGGGGCTTAGCATTGATCTCTGTTGCTGCCAGTTTGAACATAGAGCAGTGGTGATAACTAGATCAGCCCTGGTAAGTGGAAGCCCATACTGTTGGGCCTATGCATATCCTTCATCCCTGTCCCCCTATTTACTTCATTAATGAACAGTTCTAGTACTAGTGTGGGAAATGACATCAACTGGCTGAGTACTACCACCTGTGGTTATTTAGTAACTCTTCTGTGGTAAATGCCTTCTGGTGACAATTAACATGAAATAGAAAAATCTTCATACTTTGTGCCCACTTTCATGTATCCATCCACATGTCTTGTCCTTAGACTTCCATGTTTCCAATCCTCCAATCCTTTTCCCCACCCTTGAGCTCCCTGAAAAAAATAGCCAGGACCTTCTCTGCTGCCTCTGGGTCTATGTATGTTCTTATCCTGGGCTACCAGTCTTGTCACAGGAACTAAATGACAAAATACACTACCTGGAGCTCTATCCAGTGGGAGGACTACCTTCTTACTCTGTCATGGTCACTCCTGAGTGGGGGGGATGTAGGACAGAAGTCTGTTTTTAGCTTTTATTCACATACTGAGGTGACCCATCTATGACTCAAATTCAGTATTTTTTCCCCCCATCTGATAGTCCTAAGTAACCTCTCCCCATTCCATACAGCTATAGCTGAGAAGTGAATGAGAGATGTCCATGCAATACTGGTGGAAAACCGGCAGGGTGTGACTTACCTGTTGATGCAGCTTACTTGTGACTTCTGGCCCTCCTTATTTCCAATGCTGAATGTATGGCTTCTGTCTTACTTTGGATTGCTGCTGTGCCTTCTCAACCTAACTTTTGTCATTAGCTTGTGATGGGAAGCTTTGGCTGCATGGTTGCTTGATGTCCCTATCAGAGCCCTGTAACATGATGGGAGTTGCTTTTTAAGTGGTGCATAGTTCTGTGCTGCAGATGGCATATCTTTGCTTCTGCCACCCCGGGCATGTAGTCTCTTGTGGAAGGGCTGTCCTGTGCATTTTAAGATGTTTAGCAGCATCCCTTGCCTCCATGTACAAGAGGACAGTAGCCATACTTATTGGCTCCCTTAGCTGTGTCATGCAAAAATGTTTTCATACATTACCAGATGTTTTCTTTGGAGCAAAATTTCCCCTGGTTGAGAACTCATGGTCTATACAATTTGGGTCCCAGAGAGTTAATGTAGTCTTAGGGTAATACTATAATTGTATATTGTTGTCAGTCCCATGAGAATGTGAACTACTTTTGATCTTCTATTTATAGGAATGGAAAGGAATACACTCCCAAGATCAGTAGCCTCATACCAAGGGCCCAAGGCTGTGTTTTTCTGTGCTAGCAAAGATACCACATTTGGCACAGCAGTTACGGCTACTACTTGGTTATGTTTGTAGCCCTTTACTATTCTGCACTGTGATCCTTTGGATTTTTTAGGGGCCAGATAGGTGAATTAAATGGAGATACAAGGGAACCATCACTTTTATATTCTTTAAATCTTTGGCATGGTACTAATATTGTCATTCCCATCAGGATGTGATGTTTTGACTTACTACCTTGGCTAGACGTGGGGGGCAGTTTCTGAGGCTTTTGCATTGTTTTCTGTCTTAGGATAGTTCTTACC
Organism: Martes martes; assembly: GCF_963455335.1. Lineage (NCBI taxonomy): Eukaryota > Metazoa > Chordata > Mammalia > Carnivora > Mustelidae > Martes > Martes martes. The sequence goes on from NC_137891.1 coordinate 115,599,746, forward strand.
TCACAGGTCAAGGAGTCAAAATGTGGGTTCTTCCAGCTACAACGTATTCTTAGTCCAGTTATACATTTGGAGTCCAGAAAATGATCACCACTGGATTGGAGTATCCAGTGGATTAAGTAAACTCAACATGAGCCAGAGCTTGGCTATAACTCCATATTATTAAAGTGCTTCCTTATGTCCTCACTGTAAGAAAAAAACCATGATATTGCTTTGGATCCCTGGATATCAGTGTCTTTTAGACCCTGTGCCCAGCAGTTCTCAAAAGGTCTGAGTATTCTCCTTTTTCCATTGCATGGTTATCCAAGGAAACAGCCATACATTTATTAGGGAAAGACTGGAGAATTACTACTGAATACATTTGTTACGGTGTTGCAGGGTTCATCCTCACAGGGGCTTGGCCTACCCTTTAGCCAAGAGGTTCTGGATTTGAGAACTGGTGCAGGTCTAGATGAGAAATTGTGATTTTTGCTAGGGTGGCTGCTCTTGGTTTCCAGATTATCTATCCTTTGTTGCATAAATTAAGCAATATCTTTGTTGCCTGCTCACCTTTTTGCCCCTGTAAACACTGTGTTCCAGTAATCTTCTCCATATCTCTCTGGGGGTTGAGGTGTCCTGGATGTCACTCCAGTGTAACCATTCATCACAATAATTGGACTCACTTTCCTTTGGATGGTTGAGTGTTATAACTTCTTTTATTCCAGGCTTCTGGAATCTCTTCTTCTAACAGTATCTCCTGCCACTAACTTTGGCCTACGGAGCGCACTACTAAACTGCTCAATAATGCTGGTGTCTCTTTGCCTAGCACATTCCATACCAGTAACTTTGGTAAATGGAGTGTACTTTGGGCCCTTCCTTGAACATCATTGACTGGGGATTTTCTAGATTTAAGTGGTATATCCATTCTAACATATCTCCTTCTATAATCTTTGCAATTCCCTTTTTTTCAAATTACAGCAATTCTGGAATTTCTAATTTACTTAGTGTGAGCCACTGATTTTCCAAACTTCCAGGACCTGAATGAAGTAGGAGGGTGTTAGCATTGCTTACTGGGATCTTTACCATTGACTTAAATTCTACATCCCCCATGCCCCAGTAGCTGGGGGATGGGTAAATCAGCTCTGACAAAGAGATTTCATGGAGCACCACAGTAACTACTCACTAATTTCTCAGAAACACGCTGTATCTGCCATCATTAGTTTTGCAATGGCTTTTGTCAAAAAATGATACAATCTGACCTGGTAGCGTGATCTCCAAATAAGTGACTCAAACTATATAGAAACAGAATTTAAGGACTACATGCTGAAGGTATCAAGGAGACACAAGATACTTCTACTGATGGAAAGCTTTAAATGATATGACAGTTATGGGGAATTATAACAGTCAACAGACAAACGAGTGAATAGGTTGGAAGCATTCCTCTAGCCAAAGACAAGAGTTAGCTCCTTTATATTGTAATATAAAATCCCTCAAACTATATTCATCCATATGGACAGTGCACTGAGGTCTGTTCATTATTATTTGGTCTTTTCAATCCCGTAGAGAGATAATAGTTGCCATTGCTGAAACTCCTTCATTAAACAATATAATGGTGATAGCTACCATATACTTAGTTTTTTAGTATATGGTAAAATATAGCTCCTTAAGTACCTGTGTATCCATGTGAAGAGTTGATCATAAGAAACGTGATCTTGTCAAAGCTATAACTTTCATGGTTGTATACTTATTCCACTGAAGTCTGTTATCCGCGTTCAAACAATTTCATCACTCTTGTTTGGGAATTGCTGTCGGAAACTGTAACATTACTCTGAAATCCTGTATGTGGTACGTTGTCATTCTCTACAAGAGGATTTGGTGTTTTGGAAACCATTCAGGACCAAAGGGTGAATAATTTGGAAAGGTATTCAAAGTATATAAAATAATTTAAGTTTTTTAAACTAGAATATTTGACTTATTGACTATTACACAGTAGTAATCTGTTTACTTGGGTTTTTGTAAACTGTCTCTAAAGCATTTCTCAGAGTAGTGGCAGAATATGCTCTGAGGAATGACAGGACTGTTGGAATGAAGATGACCTCTTAAGGTGACTATCTGAAGAGCAACACTTATGTGATTAAATTCCATTAATTAAATTTATTTTACTTTGCACACAGGTAAAGAAATGAAGAGGAACTACTATGCTGACTTAAAAATAGGTATATTTCCTTATATGGAAAAAAAAGCTTTATCCATTTTTTTTTAAATTGTGAAGATTTTATTTTTAATCTTTGTACCCAGCATGGGGCTTGAACTCACAACCCTATGATTAAGAGGCAGTACCTATGTTGCATATTCTGTACTGACTGAGCCTTCCAGACACCCCAGTTTTATCCATTTTTTACTCTTAAGGCATAGTTGCCTTGCCCCTCCTATTTTATAAGAGAGTTTTGATAGACTTGTTTTCATATACATGATCTTCAGAATCTTGAATTATGTTACCAGAGCTTAGCAAATGGAAGCTATATTCTTAGTTTTCCTCTGTATATTTCTTCATTATATTTTTTAGATTGATTGTATTCCCATGCTGCACTTTTCATTCCCATGTATTTATTTTAAATGCATATTCTATTATCAAGATATTGATAAAAAAATGGAAAAACAAGTTTTATATTTAAGTTATCTTAAGCTTATGATATTAAATTACACATATTTTTATAAGTGGAGCACTACATTTGATGACTTCTAACATTTCCCATAAATATGTCTTATCACCTTTAAAAAAATTTTTTTTGGTCACCTTTATTTTTATCTATCTCTTCTAGTGGGTGGATAAATTTTATTGTAGCATTGGGTGGCAAAATCTCTGCAAGGTCAAAAAAATATAGGAACGTTGATAATGTACTTGTGTGCTAACATGGAAGGATTTAGAGCATTTTATGGAAAGGTTAAAAAAAAACAAGAAAACAAACCATATCCACATTCTTAAAAAAATTAACAGCAAAATCTTCTCTCCTGACTGTGTCTGTCACAGGGAGGCTGCTGTGCATGCCGGATGCTGTCTGTTAAGTTGCACCGAGGATTTACAACAATTTTTATAGGTGTGAAGGTGTGCAGGTAACTTCAAAATTGATTGTGTCAAATGTCATGCTTAATTAAAAGGTGTTCCTTGTAAATTCAGATCTAAATTTAGGCCTAAGAATTTATCCTTCCTTCTCCGCCTTTCTTGGGAAACAATCCAGTGTAATTCGGGGGCCTGCTGAATAACCTGAAAAGAAAAGGTATGCTTTTTTGAAGATGAGAAGAACATTTTTCCTAGCAATGTGTGCAAGGAGCTGACTGTAGCAGGTAGTAGTTCTGGGTTTGATTTGGGCATGTATACCTTGGCTGAAAATTCTCATGGGAAATAGCAATTAAAAAAAAAAATTACCCTCAGTTTCCCTGCTTCAGATTTGTTAAATTGCACTGCTCAAACAGATGCTGTCCTTGTCAGGCTAAGAAATCGGTTATTATTCTAAAAACTGGTTGCTGCTTTTAAAACATAGGCACAGTTAGTCCTGTAAAACAGCATAGCAATTTGTTTAGAAATAGACCAGATTATTATTTTGCCTATGGTTTCATCAGCATGGTTTATTACCTTGTGATGATGATGTTTTAGTCACAATAAACTCTGTTATCGTTGAACATGCTGAAAAATGGGTTTTTGTCTTAAAAGACTGTCAAAAAGGGAGTACTTATCATTAATGATATATTTCCACATTTCTCTATCATGCTTCTGAAATTTAATTGTTGGATGCTAAGAAATAATCGTTACATAAATGGCAGATTTTTTCTGGTAAATATCAAGAGTTTTGGTAAATATTAAGAATTTCTACACATTTTCTGGCTAAACTAAAAATTTTGTTGGAGAAAAGCCACAAAAATGAATTCAACTTCCTGAAAATAATTAAAATAAATTAAAATGCAAAGATGCATTTTCAAATCTGGCTATTCTTTTCCAAGCAAAAAAAAAAAAAAGAGCGAGAAAGGCTTTTCTTTTCCAAGCAAGCAATCTCTTGTAAAATCCACTTTGTTGCCTCTACTCGAATCGTAGAGCAAGATTGCCTCATTCACCAGACTTTGGAAATAAATCAAGGACCATTGTACGTGCCACTAAATAACGTCTGCGGTATCACACACCCAGCAAAGATGCCTTCTTTTTTCGTTGCCTTGCTGTCTAACTTGCTCCATATACTAATGTGGTTCTGTGATGATTGTGGGAGATGTTGATATTTGGGAATGCTGCCGATCGGCTTTCTGGTTTCAGAAATTGCACCAAAGACTTGAGGTTTTAGCGGAATTGATAAGAGGAAAGCCAACATAAGAGCTCTTGCTTTGATGCATGTTATAATAGCCAGCAAACCCCACCATGGGCAGCCTGAGAGCAGGCCACTACTCTGAGGAGTACTCAGTTCTTTGGGGCTGATTATGGGTTATTGAGGCAGAAAACTTGTTCCAGTTCAAACTCTTTGAATTCCTTGTTCACTCAATAGTGTGTCAAAAAAGAGCATTCAATGTTTCATGTCACAAAATCACCGCCAGCCTAAATTGTTCCCATTTCTCTTTTGCATATGGTGTGCAAGAAAATTTTCAACCCTCTTCCGTAGCACCATAATGCTTTGATATGGGGAACATTGCCATAACAGCCTGCATTAAGGAACTTATATTTTATTCTTCTTTTCAGTGTACATAAAAATCCCAGCTTAGTCCTTTTTTGTCTTTTAGAGCCTTTGAACTCTTTCAAGCTATGTTTCAAGACTTTCTGGGCTTTGACGGGGCTGGGCATTCACTGTAAAAGCAGTCAATGCCTCAGTGAGACCACAAGCAAAACTGTGAGTGTCTTAAGCAGGGACCACACAACTCTTGTGAGTATTTGCATATTTTAGCAACTCTGTTGAGTTGTGAATCTCAAAGCCAAGAAGGCTGCTCGTTTATTTCCTTCCTTAAATGTCTTGGGCCATCTCCTTTTCCGAACAGACGTTACCTGTGTTGGATCCCTTGGAGCTGGGGGGTTGGGGGGCGGGTAGCGTGCACGTGCTCGCGTGGGCTCTGGAATATAGGGGTGTGTATGCGACGGCGTGTGGGCGTTTTGGAGTCCTAGCTTGGTGTTATCTTTTGAGAATATGTTTACAGTGCCGTGTGAGATTCTGGAATCAAGTGCTGATTCAGACATACAAGTATATACCCTGCAGTAGCCAACTGTGGGCTCAAAGAGAGCCAGGCTAAAGCTGGACTGCCCAGTTCATTTTCCAGTTCAGTAGCTGTAGTAATCCAACTTCGCCAGCTGCTAACAAGATTGGGTCTGAAGTTTACCTCCACAATGAGATAATCAGATTACCAGCCACAAAGATCAAATAATGACCCAGCTTTCGAGCAAGTTCAGCAGGCCCTTGATAACACTGTGTGGTCCTTGAGGCTTGATTAAAAAATTAAATGGCTAAACTTTGCCTCAATATTTTGCGTTGGGATTTTGAGTGACTCGATGATTCTTTTCATGGTGCACTTTTCTATTCTTGCGTAGGTTTGAAATTAAGAGGTAGGAGAGAAGGAGGATGCCCCCGCTGTGCAGTTGTTCTTGGGCCCGGCTTTAAACGAAGCATGGAGAATTTTTAATTTGGTGGCGTACGGAAGACAAGGCAAACTCAAAATCCTTCCCGAGCAAGGAGCTGGGTTGTAACAAAACAACAACCGCGGCCTCTCCTCGGCGCTGTCTCCCAGCCCTGTGCTTCTGGACCAGAATGGATTTGGTCTTTCGCTCCCAGGCCAAAAATGTTTGAAAGTTTGGGTTTTGGCTACTATATGATAGCTGTTTTCAGTAGTAAAGGGATTATTCTGAGAGGCATACAAATGTGATTGTCTCACAGCAGATGGTGCGCACTGCTTCACCTTTGAGAAAAGTTAATTAAGCCAAGCATATTGTGCCCATAGAGAGGAAAATGTAGATGAATATTGAGCAATCAAACTCAGTGTCTCCTTTTTTCATGCCTTTGCAATGGGACACAGAATCCCATTGAAAAAGAATTATGTACAGAATCAAATTAATTCACATCCAACTTTACTCTCTTCCCACGTTTTAACAGGGGTGCACACCAGGCCCTTCACAAGTTTTGTCCACAATCAATGGGCCACACTGCGGTGTCCACTAAATTAAATGAACCAGTGCAGAAGAATCTCTTGTGAGATATTAAAAGGGTGAAAGGCTGTTTAATTCAAATCCTTCCGTAGAGTCTTTTCACAGCCCCCTTTCCATAGTACAGTATAAATTATTAACTAACTCCTTTCATCTCAGATCAATTTACAAAACAGAAACAATTACCCCTTGTTAATGAGAGTGAACGCTTCTAATAATTATGAAAGTTGCGTTTGATTCTGTTTCCTCACAGGTCCTTGTTTACAATCTAATTTAGAGTTGCATCAAAGGGAAATAAAGCAGGAATTCTCAGTTTGAGAACTGACTGGTCTGAAATAAAGGGGCTTCCCATGTTAATGAGTGTTGCTTGAGGAATGCATTCAAATATGATTCAAATATGATGTCTCCTTCCGTTCCAGAAATTCTACTCTGTGATGGTGCTTGCAAATACCTAGGTTTCTGGGGGGGCTGCTTTGTAATTTGGGGGTTTGGGAAGGTGTTCGCGCCACCAGCTCTACAAATGGCGGGTAATTGTTGATGGACAGGCTTACCTCTAGGAGAAGAGGGAGAAAGGGTTTTACTGGGGCCTCCTGCCATGCTGAGTAGTTTGAGGCCTTAGGCAGGCTCCATGGGCTTAACTTTATCTTTCCCTTCAGAATCAGTGACGAATCCAAAAGGATAAAGGTAGACTTTAGACACCAAAGGAGCACTGAGACTCAAATAGAAAAGCACATTTTCATCTCAATTGGATAAAGAGGGGCCAGAGGAAATGACTCAGATCATTGAAAGAAAAGGCCAAGTCTGAGGTAGGCCCAGCAGCTGGGTTTCTGCACCTGTCCAGCCCTCCTTCCCATGCCTGGCCAACCCCCAGGCTCAACTATTATTTTGGTCTCTCAGGGTGTATTCAGAGAGGCGAGTAGTGATTATGGAGCTTGAAGGGGAGAGGGAGGCAGTCATTGGAAGAGAAGGGGATTCTAACACAGGCCAGCAGAGGCCAGAGTACTTACTAAGAGTTCGTCCTTGGCTGTGAGGGGAAAGAAATTCAAAGTAGGAAGAATTTCACTAACCAGGTCGATTATAGAGAAGTGACTTTAGAGATAAGGCCTTACAAATCCTACTTTGTGGTCAGTTCCGATAAGGACTATGGGGGAGGGGAGACAGAATGTCACCCGAGGACCTAGGAATGATGAACATAGTGGGTGGTAACGGCCATCTCATTGGTATGTTAGAGGGCTTGATTGTAGAGGCATCATGGCAGAAATGAAGTCCTTAGTAACTCATGTCTTTGGAGACTGAATTTACCAAATCCTCTTGTGACTGAGTGTTGGAGTATCATTTTAAGTATGTGATATCTCTTTTTCCTATACTTCTTAAAAAATGAAATTTTGATTTTTTTAGGCTTTTTGATTTTTTAGTTTTAGTTGTGAAGATCGTACAGAAATTTCCCATATGCATCACACCCAGTTTCCCCCATTATTAACATCTTCCATTAATATAGTACATTTGTCACAATTGACCACTATTGACACATTAAGAGGGACTCTAAGCTACTCAGATTTTCTTGGGTTTTCCATGCTGTCCTTTTTCTGTTCTAGGATCCCATCCAAGATACCACATCACACTTATTTACCCTCTTGGATTGATAAGTTCCATGTTTTTAGTGGCCTTCATGGTTTTCAGTACTGGTCAGATGTTTTTTGTTTTGTTTTGTTTTTGAATATCCTTCAATTTGTCTGATATTTTCCCTGTGATTGGATGGGGGTTATGGGATTTGGGGAGGAAGGCCACAGATATAAAAGTGCCATTCTCATCACATCCTATCAAGTGTACATCCTATCTTCATGGGGTCACTATGGTGGTTAACCTTGATCCCTTCAGTGATGTAGTGTGTGTCCTGTTTCTTCACTGTGAAGTTAGTCTTGGATCTATCCTACTTTCCATACTATTTTGAAGGGAAGTCACTGTGCCCAGCCCACACTTAAAGTGTGGGAAGTTATCTTCCACCACCACCAGGGTGGAGTTATCGGTACGAATTACTTAGAATTTTTTTTTTAAGGTTTTATTTTTGAATAATCTCTACCCCCAATGTGAGAGCTGGAATTCACAGTCCTGAGATCAAGAGTCTCATGCTTTACTGACTGAGCCAACCAAATTACTTAGAATTCTTAGGCATAGAATATTCTTCTCTTTTTTCCAACTTAATTATTCAGGCATTTATATCAGTATGGACTCATCAATATTCATTTTATACTTTAGTTATAATCCAATACTTCTTTATTTATTGGGTTGCTTAAATTGTTTTGGCCATCGGGGACTTTATCATTGACTCCCGAGTCCCTTTGACACACTTACATCATTTTTTTTTTTTTACTTCCTTACTTTCCCACACTATAAGATGTTCCAAACTCCTCTTGAATGTTGCCTGCCCCAGAATGAGCCGAGAATCATATCTCCAAGAATCTCTGGTTTGTTTTATTTAAGGAGTGGCATTAGGAATCAAGATCTGGGTGCTAAGTGTCCTGTATCTTAAAATATTGCACCCCATTAAGGAAATGGATTGTGTTAAGAAACTCTGGTAACATCCATTCATCCATCCAAACATTCACTGCAAAAATTTTTGGGAAAGCTTATAATGTCGTATGCCCAGTGCTAAAACTGGAAATACAAAATAAAGAATAATATTTGTTTGTATGGAAGTTCATGGTTGGCTGGTTACAGGAGCTTAGACGCCTATACAAATGCCATGATAAAAATCTTACTTGTTTAATTTTATTTGACAAATAATTATCATGTGCAGTTGGTCTTGTGCTAGGTACTTGATATACAAAGAGAAACATAGCCCAGTCCTTGCCTTCAAGGAACTTACATATAAGTGACATGGGGGTGGGGTGATCAGAAAGCGCATGTCAACAGGCACTCAAAAGCTGGTGCCATCTGGGGTGTGGAGTCTATTCCTGACTGATGGTTTGAGACTTGGTTAATGTATCCTTCCCCAAATAGCTTTCCAAAGGGCAATACCTTAGTCCCCCGAAGGTCTGTATTATCAATAAATCTAGCCTTAGACTTTCATAGTGTCTGCCTTCTCTAATGTGTTCAGAAATCCTTCTGGATTTTACTCACGTATAAAATGTTTGCCCTATCTCGTGCTGGTATTGTATAGAACAATCCATAACTGTTCCCACAAACTGCCCTAGGAGTTCCTATGTCCAACTTTAAAGACTTTGCTCTTTCTGTCACTGCTGCCACCCCCTGGAGCTAAAACACATTACCGTCCCCTTCCAGGAAACATTGCACTGGGGCTGAGTCCCCTGCCCTGGTCCTATTTACTCAAATAGGGAACTGTCATGTCTCTTACACTTTGAGATTGGACCTGCAGCTTGGATGTAAATATTTACATGTAATAGAAGAAATTAATGTGTATGAAGAATCCCATAACTTAGCCTGACTTTGTACAGGATTGCTAGACTTGGAGTCAGGTCATTTGGTTGTATAAATGGATGACTTTGGCCAAGGCGTTGACAGTGGCAATGAGCTTTTTGTAATGCCCCGTTGCTCTCTTTTTTCTAGGTGGGTGACCTTGGACAAATTGTTCAATTCTCAGACTCTCTGGTTTTGCTTTTGTGAGGCAGGTGGGAGTATGATGTATTTGCTAATACCCTCTTGGGGCTGTTCTGAGTATCCAGTGAGTTAATGGATGGGAAGTAATTTTCCCTAATGAAAAGTGTGATAACAATAGTACTATTAATAATTATTTTTATCAACAAAATATTCGTTGAATTTATAAGCATGTAACTTTGGAGCTAGATAGACCTGAGTTGAATTCTGTGACTTTGAGCAAGTTATTTACCTGTCTGAATCTCCATTTGCTTATCTATAGAGTATCACTAGAATGATAGTACAAATTTTAGAAAGCGAGCCAACATGTGTGACTGAATACTTGGTGTTACGGAAGGTACGTTTGTATCTTCTCAGGATTTATATGTTAAAACCCTAACCTTCAATAGTATGGTATTAAGAAATGGGGGTTTTGAAAGGTAATTAGGTCATGGGGGCAGAGCCCCCATGATAGCATCGGTATCCTCATCAGAAAGGGAAAGAAGAGAGCCAACCTTCTCTCTTCCATGTGAGGACACAGCAAGAACAAGGCTCTTTGCAACCTAGGAGAGGATTCTCAAGAGAATCCGACTATGTTGACTTTCTGATCTCGGATTGTTACCCACCATAACTGTGAAAAATGAATTTCTATTGTTTCAGCCTCTCAGTGTATGTATTTGTTTCCAGCAGTCTTAGACTCCTGGACTAAGGTTATTTATTTTCTCATGATCGACACAACATTGATGGCAGAAATCACACCTAAGAGAAGCCTTAGAAGATGTAATCTTTGTGAAGATTAAATGATATAATTGATTCATTCCTCAAATATTTACTGCTATATTCTAGGTGCTAGAGAAAGCACATAAAAATTCCTACCCTTGGGGAGCTAACATTCTGGACGTGGTAGAAGGATAGAGAATAAAAAAAAAAAATTAGTAAGTATGGGACTTGGACTGTTCGGTGGTAATGGGTGTTGCGACAAGGATTAAGCAGATGGGAGGAATTTCTGATTTTTAAGTAGGGTGGTCAGGGAAGGCCTCACTGAGGAAGTGGCCTTTGCATAGTGGCTGGAAGGAGGTGGGGGTGAGAGTCAGAAGATGCCTTAGGGGAGAGCTGCTGAGGCAGAGCGAAGAACAAAATACAAAGGCCTGAAGTGAGCACGGATTGCAGGCCTGGCTGCATTTTGAGTTTTTTTAATTAAGGCAGGGCACTGATGGGGGAGTCTTTAAGACCTGGTTCTGATTTCTTCTTAGAATGTTCATCCCAGGCAGTGGGCTATAGTTTGGTGCGGGAGGATACTCTCAAATTGGCATCATAAACTGGCCATGAAAACCGCCACAGAGCTTAGCCTAAGCCTGTTGTCAACAGCGAACTCCATCCGGGCTGGCTTGGTTTTCATCTGAAAATCAGACAGTGGCCTACTTCTTCTGACTTTCCGATTTCTAAGAAACAAGCCCAACCAGCCAAAAATGCTTATCATGCTGTAGAATGAGGTTCTCAGCTCCTTTCCCTCATGGTGTCTTAAGTGGAGAAAGAGAACGCATGCGTACCCCTGGAGGTCTGGAGGCATGGCCCGCAGTGACATCACAAGCTTGAAATTTCCCAAAAGCTTGTGTTTCTCTAAACAATGAGTGCAAAATTTACAATACACTGGTTCTCTCTTTGTAAAATATCAAACTTTCAAAACCATGAGCACTCCAAGATAAGCTCCATTTATCCTAAAGCTTTCTATACCCCCTGGTACACTGCTGTGTATCCCGTGGATACCCCATCTTGGGAAGTATAGAAAATCAGGCTATACTAAGTAGAATTATTTTGGTTTTGAGGTTAAATATTCCGTGCAAAGTGTATTACATCCATAAATCTTGCAAGTGCAAATTTGCATGCAAATTGTCACCCATCCTGATTTCCTCCTAGTCATGTTGTCTCTAAGATACAAATTCCCCAAGTGGTTAAACATTGCCTCTTTTTGACAACCTTCCTTTTTTGCTCCTTGCTTTCTTTTTCTTTCTTTTTTTTTTAAAATTGAAATATATTTGACATACAATGTTGTGCAGGTTTTGAAGGTGTGCAGCACGTTGATTTGATAGATTTATGTATTTGCGGTATGATTCCCACCGTAGTGTTAGCTAACACCTCCATCGTATCACATAATTACCATTTCTCTTCTGTGGTGGGAATAATTAAGTCTACTCTCTTAGCAAGTTTGATGTTTATAATACAAAGTGCTTTTTTCTCCCCCTCTGTCTTCTCACTACTGGCAATGCTTATCCTTTTTGTGTGTGTTCGGGTCTCTTTGTCTTCTTACCTTTTTTGCTTAGCAATATGGTTGCTGAAGCCAGACTACCTTTTAAAATTTTAAAATTTTCGAGCAGTGTTATTGAGCTATGCTGCCTGGGTTTTGAATCTCACCTCCACTATTGACTGGCTCTGTGACCTAGACAAGTTACTTAACCTCTCTAGGCCTGTTGATTTTCTAAGGAGGATAATGATGGAGTCTATGTCCTAGGGCTCTGGTGAGGATCAAATGAGTTAATGTCTGCAAAATGCTTAGAACAGTGTGTGCACGTAGAAAGCGCTCAGTAAGTGCTAGAGGCTGTCTGTTGTGATTGTTGTCTGTTCTTTTCTGTGCTTGGTCACTGGAGTGTGCTCAGCACCGTGGGAGGTATTCATCTTCTTCCTCCTCCACTCAAAATGCTCCCTTCTGAGTGCTCCCACAGAACTTTCTGCAAAGCAGCCCTTCTTGTTCTCTTGTGATTATTTGATTACAAAGCCTTGTGTCTCTTTTGGCCAGTCACTGTGAAATCTTGCCCACCTCCCTGCAGGGGACACTTGGCAATGTCTGGACATATTTTTCAAGGTCACATTTTGATAGCACAACTGAGACGGGGCTACTGGCTTCAGTGGGTAGAGGCTGGAGTTGCTGCTAAAGTGCTAACCCTGCTCTACAATGTCTGGGATAGGCCCACCACAAAGAATGAGTCTCCTGCAGATGTCGGTAGTGCCATGGTTGGGAAACCCTGCCCTAGACTCTGAATCCAAAAGGCAGGTATCCTCTTTCGTTCTGTAATCCAACTCTGGTGTAATGCCTGGTCCAGAGCAGGCACTCCAACTATTTGTTGAATGGGTTCCTGCATGAACATGTTGATGTGGAGGACACGACATTGCCAGTGGACATTCTGTCGCCATGCATACTTAAAGAAGGCTGCTACTAATCATGGACTCTGGCGTTGGCATGTTTATCAAGTATTCATAAGCCTCCAAAAGACAGCGCTGATAGATTTGCAGGAGAGGCTATGTCTAATGCTGGATGTCTCAGCATATTTAATTTCTAACTTTACTGTAGTATTTGCTCAATAGGGAAGACCTAATCCGTATAGATCCTGTGATGCAGAACCTCAAAGGATGATTTTGACTCATTGTAGATCTCTACCTAAGAAGAGTCCAAAGAAGATTTCTATCTTTTCTCTTTTCCTCTTGTCTCTCTTGGCTTCCCTCCCTGCAGCCATCTGAAAATGGCTAGGAGAGACAAGACTCCGTCCTTGCCCAATCATGGCTTGAATCGCTAAGTGGATCAGCACAGAGGTGCAGCCTCTCCTTTTCCCTGTGCCTCGCCAGTTGCTACCAGTCTGGGGACAGAAAGGAAATGACTAAAAATTGAACGGAGGCCTCCAACAGGGCTGTGAGAAGATCTAGCCCATTTTTAGCACCTTTTAATGTGAAAATGTCTCTCAGCAGGACATCCCCCCTCATTGTTTGTTTAGTTATGTGATCAGGAAGTGGACACAATTTTCTTGAATTATTCCTGCCAGACACTAAATTATATCTCAAAGAGCAAGGCTTTTGATTTTTTTTCCCACCATTCATTTCTATTTTTGTTATCACACAAGGCGGGCTGATAGTAGAAGCCATTTTCTCACTAAATGCCAGTGGAAGGGGGAGGGCGGGGAGCCAGTTCAGAGAAGCAGCAAGAGAGTTGCGCAGTTGACTATAATGATGAGATCTAGGATAGTTGAATTCAACTGAGTTTCCTTAACATTTTGAAATGTCCACGTGGGTCCAGAAGAGGGATCCCACGATCCCCCTACACCATCTCAGGAGAAGGGGCCTATGAAGGGTGTTGTTCAGATTTGCTAAGTATAGGGTGGGAGCAGGCAATGGGTTCACTCTATGTATGAAGTTGTCACTGAGGGAGGGAAAAGAGAAGGGTTGGGGTCAGAAGAGAAAGATTATGCTGTGTTGTACGAAACTACTAAAGTTGACATCGGTTGTAAGCTGAACTTAGATTAAGGAGAGGAAAAAAATGACAAAATATGATTGAGCTTTGAAAAACCGCTATCCTTTCAAGTTATTTCTGACCGAATTCTTTTTACTAGAACTACCTATCTGTGTCCAGTCTGAATTATGTTTCTACACAAAAGTAATTACACTCAACGGATGGGGACCAGATGGCTTCAGGCACTGGTGGGTGCTGGCACACAGAAATGAAAGACACAATGCCTTCAGAGTCCTCCTCTCACCTACAGAGTAATCGGTGTCTAATCTGCTTGTGACTAAGATTCTCTCTCTGTAATCATGTGTAATAACCCCATTTGTTTGCTGTGAGACTCAAATGAAATAATTAATGTATGGAAGCCTGTCCACTGAAAACTATAAAGCCCTTGTTTTGCTTTTAGGATACGAGTATGGAGGTGGCTTACATCACTTCTATCCACCTCTTCCTGGGTAAAACACAGTCAAGTTGACAAGGGCATCTGGCCATATAAAGGAGTGTGTGGATATTTGGGGAGCATAAATACATTGTTTTAGAGGGACGGAGGTAAGGGAAGTCTGGACTACCCAAATGATACTGCACTTCTCAGAATGAAGTAGTGGTTAACCTTTAAACGGTGATGAGTGTTTGTCCCATATGATTCCCTGTGCATGCAGAGACCAAGTCTAAATTTCCAAATTATTTTATTACTTTACTAGCTATGTTCTTTTTTTTTTTTTTTTAAATTTTTTATTTATTTTCAGCGTAACAGTATTCATTGTTTTTTCACCACACCCAGTGCTCCATGCAATCTGTGCCCTCCCTAATACCCACCACCTGGTTCCCCCACCCTCCCACCCCGCCCCTTCAAAACCCTCAGGTTGTTTTTCAGAGTCCATAGTCTCTCATGGTTCACCTCCCCTTCCAATTTCCCTCAACTCCCTTCTCCTCTCCATCTACCCTTGTCCTCTATATTATTTGTCATGCTCCACCAATAAGTGAAACCATATGATACTTGACTTTCTCTGCTTGACTTATTTCACTCAACATAATCTCTTCCAGTCCTGTCCATGTTGCTACAAAAGTTGGGTATTCGTCCTTTCTGATGGAGGCATAATACTCCATAGTGTATATGGACCACATCTTCCTTATCCATTCATCCGTTGAAGGGCATCTTGGTTCTTTCCACAGTTTGGCGACCGTGGCCATTGCTGCTATAAACATTGGGGTACAGATGGCCCTTCTTTTCACTACATCTGTATCTTTGGGGTAAATACCCAGCAGTGCAATTGCAGGGTCATAGGGAAGATCTATTTTTAATTTCCTGAGGAATCTCCACACTGTTCTCCAAAGTGGCTGCACCAGTTTGCATTCCCACCAACAGTGTAAGAGGGTTCCCCTTTCTCCACATCCTCTCCAACACACGTTGTTTCCTGTCTTGCTAATTTTGGCCATTCTAACTGGTGTAAGGTGGTATCTCAATGTGGTTTTGATTTGAATCTCCCTGATGGCTAGTGATGATGAACATTTTTTCATGTGTCTGGTAGCCATTTGTATGTCTTCATTGGAGAAGTGTCTGTTCATATCTTCTGCCCATTTTTTGATATGATTATCTGTTTTGTGTGTGTTGAGTTTGAGGAGTTCTTTATAGATCCTGGATATCAACCTTTTATCTGTACTGTCATTTGCAAATATCTTCTCCCATTCCGTGGGTTGCCTCTTTGTTTTGATGACTGTTTCTTTTGCTGTGCAGAAGCTTTTTATCTTGATGAAGTCCCAGAAGTTCATCTTTGCCTTTATTTCCTTCGCCTTTGGAGACATATCTTGAAAGAAGTTGCTATGGCTGATATCAAAGAGGTTACTCCCTATGTTCTCCTCGAGGATTCTGATGGATTCCTGTCTCACGTTGAGGTCTTTTATCCATTTCGAGTTTATCTTTGTGTACGGTGTAAGAGAATGGTCAAGTTTCATTCTTCTACATATAGCTGTCCAGTTTTCCCAGCACCATTTATTGAAGAGACTGTCTTTTTTCCACTGGATATTTTTTCCTGTTTTGTCAAAGATTATTTGACCATAGAGTTGAGGGTCCATATCTGGGCTCTCTACTCTGTTCCACTGGTCCATGTGTCTGTTTTTATGCCAGTACCATGCTGTCTTGGTGATCACAGCTTTGTAGTAAAGCTTGAAATCAGGTAACGTGATGCCACCAGTTTTATTTTTGTTTTTCAACATTTCCTTAGCAATTCGGGGTCTCTTCTGATTCCATACAAATTTTAGTATTATTTGCTCCAGCTCTTTGAAAAATACTGGTGGAATTTTGATTGGAATGGCATTAAAAGTATAGATTGCTCTGGGCAGTATAGACATTTTAACGATGTTTATTCTTCCCATCCAAGAGCATGGAATGGTCTTCCATCTTTTTGTGTCTTCTTCAATTTCTTTTAGGAGTGTTCTGTAGTTCCTCGAGTACAGATCTTTAACCTCTTTGGTTAGGTTTATTCCGAGGTATCTTATGGTTTTTGGTGCTATAGTAAATGGAATCGATTCTCTAATTTGCCTTTCTGTATTTTCATTGTTAGTGTATAAGAAAGCCACTGATTTCTGGACATTGACTTTGTATCCTGCTACATTACTGAATTGCTGTATGAGATCTAGTAGTTTGGAGGTGGAGTCTTTCGGGTTTTCCATATAAAGAATCATGTCATCTGCGAAGAGAGAGAGTACTAGCTATGTTCTATCAGGCAACTTACAACCTTTCTGAGCTTCAGCTACCTCATTAGTGAAAGGGGCCAGGCACTGCCTCTCTTAAAGCCTTCTGTGAAGATGAGAGATAAATTTGTGAATTGCCTTTGCTTGGTGCCTGGCACCAAGTAGGTCCTTAAAAAGAGTATATATTGGGACACCTGGATCACTCAGTGGGTTAAAGCCTCTGCCTTCGGCTCAGGTCATGATCTCAGGGTCCTGGGATCGAGCCCCGCATCGGGCTCTCTGCTCAGTGGGGAGCCTGTTTCCCCCTCTCTCTCTGCCTGCTTCTCTGCCTACTTGTGATCTCTGTCTGTCAAATAAATAAATAAAATCTTTTTTAAAAAGTACACATTAATGTTTCTGCCTACTTTCTAGCATTATAAATGAGTAGGTAGAGACCCGTAAAGTGTCTCTGCCAAAGACCCAGAGCTGGAACTGGACCCCACTTGTATTACTCCTAGTCTGATGTGTTGTCCCTTCTACTACCGCCTCATGTTAATCTGTCACCATGACTTGAGGTTTCTTTTGAAATGTTTCTTTTAATTATCCTTTCATCTCCCTTTTTTACTGAAGACCCCTGGTTGGATTTATGCAGTGTTGTGAGTGGCACTTTCCTTCAGGTTTCCTTCCTGCTCTCACTCGGTTCATCTTCTAGATTGATCATTTGCCTGTCCTAGACTTTCCACTATCTACTACATCAATTCTAAATCTTTCTGCCGATTTTTCAAGGTTTTCTCCCATATTCTTTCTGCCAGTTTTTCAAGTTCTTCTCCCATTTCCTTCTTCAAGGACCCATAGAGCCTGGGGAATGGGATCTATTCTGTGCATGGCTGGGCCACTATAAGGAAACATAACATACCTGTTAGAGTTCTGGAACCCCACACTTGTTCCCTCCCATTTTCCCAAATACTTACGTGTCCTATACCAATGATTGGCATACTTTCCTGAGAAGGGCCAGAAAATAAATATTTTAGGCTTTGTGAGTCTTACGGTCACTATCATAACTATTCCTCCCTACTGTTGAGTGAAAGTGGCCATAGACTATCTGTAAATATAGGAGTCTGGCTTTGTTCCAAGTTTTACTTGGAACAAAAATAGGCTGCTGGTGGGAGTTTGAAAACTCCTGTTCTAAACTACAGCTTTACTCCACTTGTTCTTATCTCTCTTCACTTTTTCCTAGGCACATAATCTCTCTCTCATGTGGACCAGGCTTCTTGCTATTGTATCCAAGGACATGGACATTATCTTTCTTCTTTGTCTTTGCTTGCACAACTCCAGAACCTAGAAAGTCCTTCTTACTAACTATTCTGACACTCTCTTCATTGTCTCTGCTGTCTGACCGCTTGTCTAGTCTGAATCATACATTCAATTATCCAAATGCGATTTATTGCTAATTGTTTCAAATGTTGTCTTAGCTTTCTCATATTAAGTACTTTGCCTGTATTCCCAGACTGTGCCTAAGGCAATATAATTAGATACTACAAAATAAATATAAGTTGGTCCACTTTTTTATAACCTATATACTGAACTGAAAATTTGAATTAAGATCTTGGCAGAGGACTCCATTCAGAAAGATTCTTTTTTTTTTTTTTAGGAAGATTTATTTATTTGACAGACAGCGAGAGAGGGAACACAAGCTGGGGGAGTGAGAGAGGGAGAAGCAGGCTTCCTGCTCAGCAGAGAGCTCTATGTGGGGCTCGAACCCAGGACTCTGGGATCACGACCTGAGCTGAAGGCAGACACTTAACAACTGAGCCACCCAGGTGCCCCATTCAGAAAGATTCTGTGCAAGATCATAATAAAGTTCAAGTAACTGAAAAAGAAAAAAAAAGGTTGGGGCACCTGGGTGGCTCAGTCAGTTGAGCCTCTGACTCGATTTTGGCTCTGGTCATGATCTCAAGGGTCCTGGGATTGAGCCCCTGCATCAGGCTCTGTACTCAGCAGAGAGTCTCCTAGGATTCTCTCCCTCCCTCTACCTCCACTCATGCTCTCTCTTTCTCTAAAATAAAAATCTTTTTTAAATAATCGGTGTGTGGTAAAGCCTAACTCAGTAAATGTCTAGGATGTTCTTTATTTTTCTTTTGGGTACAGAAATCTTTCTTAGAATTTCCTATGAATTCATCTATAGGATTAAGTGATTTGGACCTAATTCTTTCAAATATCCCTACCAGGGTTCCAGGCCTAAGAAATAAAGATTTTTTTTCCCCACACTGGGCCATTGTGGCTGGAGTATGAAGAGACTCCACAGTGTGAGTGCTCTAGAATGTAGTAGGACTTTGGTTCAGATTCCACAGTTTTCCCACCCATTTCTTTAAAAAATCTTAATGTATATTAACAAATGCTAGATATTAGGGATTTGGGAATGTGTGTGAGCTTCACAAAGGAATCCATGGCTGGGTGCTGAGCCCAGTGTTTTTGATATACTTTGGATTTCTTTCTTTCTTTTTTTTTTTTTTTTAAAGATTTTATTTATTTATTTGACAGACAGAGATCACAAGTAGGCAGACAGGCAGGCAGAGAGACGGGGGGGGGGGGGGGGGGGAAGCAGGCTCCCTGCGGAGCAGAGAGCCTGATGCGGGGCTCTTCCCAGGACCCTGGGAATCATGACCTGAGCCGAAGGCAGAGACTTTAACCCACTGAGCCACCCAGGCGCCCCTACTTTGGATTTCTTGCTTGGGTTTTTGTAAGCAAACTTGTTGGTTTAATCTATTTAGTTTGCATGTTTTGTATCAGATCCGGCATTCTATGAGCCTTTATTTACGAAGATTTCTATAGTATATTCTCCCACCTCTTTTTAGCCTCTCCAGATCCTTTTATCGTTGCAGCTTGGTCAGGTTGCCTTCACTGTGAAATCTCCATGACCAGTTCATCTTCCTGCAACTTCTGCCTTGTCCGAAGTTGTAGACAGTTGAATGCTTGCATCATTCACTTTCCTAGCATAGTATTTTGGCCCTTACCATTTATTTTCTGATAATATCGCTTGGTTGCCATGTTGTTTTGTTAGTAAACTACAAATGTTCTATCTCTTGTCTCTCCGATGAGACTTTAAGCTCTCCAAGGGCAAATACCTAATTTAATCTTTCTTTGAATTTTCCTCAATATGTGTATACTCATCTTGACTGATTGAATAGATGAGTGTCTCAAGATTCTAGGAGCATAAAAATGGTATCTAAATGGCTGTCTGTTCTGGAGTAAGAGTTGGGTGTGTAGTATATCAGAAAGGCTCAGATAGTGTTGTCAAGATAGGAAAGATTTCTTCAGTCTTCAGTACCTTCTTCAATGGCCAATTTGAGTTCTCTTAAGTAGACTGTGCTCTGCTATTACTAGGGAAGTATCAAAAGGGAACTCCAGAATTTCCCAAGAGACTAAATGTTTGAACTATGGGGGTCATGAATGTTACTTATTAGTGTTAAATGTTCATCCTTTAAAAGCCCTAATAAAAAGCTCCCACATCTTCTCTCATGACATTTTATTCATGGAAAGGCATCAGTCAGTTGAGGGCTGTTTATTCATTCATCCGAAGAAGTCTGTGTTTGGGGTTAGTTGGGCAGGTTGTGTTATTGAATTAAATTTGAATTAAATTTCCTTTTCAAAAATGAGGGAAAGTTCCGCATTCCAAAGGAAAATTTTATAATTTTACTTTCATACCTCAGTTTCTTATAAATTCCTAAATCAATGTTACTGCAATTTTGGCAATAAATGCTTACAAATAAAAGAGACTCTAATTAAAACTTTTCCAGAAAACACCCAAGTCTCTCTCTGGATTTGGTAAACTCTAGCATTTTAATGGAAATTCTAATTCTTGAAAATCAGGCCCGTTTTTAAAGAGGTGGATAATTAAAGCAGATAGCTAGGATGGAAACTTGACCTGCACTTCATTAAGATATTTTGTGGATATTGCCCTTCTTAGCTTTAGTAGACCTTTCCAGAGCTGCTAATCTCTGTCTCTGGCTAAGTTCTGTCCTGGCCTTTAAGGGTGTTTTTCCATACAGTTTGTGTGTTGGTTCATTCCTTAATTTACCAAGCATTTGTTAAGTGTCTACTTGTCTTAAGCACTTTTAACCATAGATGAACTCATACCATTAAATATGCTGTGAGAAATCCGCTTGAAAACTTCTAGGGGCTTGATACATGGCAGAAATATCAAATCCACTTAAGTTCAGTATATGCTCAAAGAATTTGTTTTCTTTTGTCAACAGCATGCCTGCCTTTAAAAAAAACAAAAAACCCAAAAAACGCAACACAGTGAACTCCTTAAAGATAAAATGTGGGTCTCCTGCATCCTTGCATTTCAAATGCCTTCTGTGGATAAGCAGTCAGTATCTCTGTGTTGGACAAATAAGTAGAACCAGCATGCAATGTGTAAGTTTATTTTTTTACTTAAAAAATAGTAAGAACATTTACCATGAGATCTGCCATCTTTAAATTTTAAATGTGTAATACAGTATTGCTAATTATAGGCACAGTGTTGTACAAGCGATCTCTAGAACTTGTGTAGCCACCACTTCATACCCAATGAACAGCAACTTGCCATTTCCCTCCTCCTCTCACTCCTCTGCTGCAGTGAACATGGAAGTGCAGCTTTGTCTTTGAGATCCTGAGTTCAGTTCTTTCAGATACATACCCAGACATGGGAGAGCTGGGTCCTATGGTAGTTCTGATTTTCATTTCTCTGTGGAGTTGCCATAGTGTTTTCTACAGCAGCTGTGCCTGCCATTTTCTATTTCTACCAGCTGTATATGAGGGCTCCAATTTCTCCATGTCTTTGCCAACGCTTTTTATTTTTTTGTTTTTGGAATTAATTAACAGCTATCCTAACAGGTGTGAGGTGATAACTCATTGTGGTTTTGTTCTTCCCAGTGATTAATGGCCTGTTGACCGTTTGTGTGTCTTCTCCAGAGAAGTGTCTATTCAAGTCCTCTGGCCGTTTTTTGAATTGGGTTATTCAGAGATTTTCTTTCCCCCATTGTATATTTTTGGCAGCCTGTGGAAGACCAGTTGACTGTAAACATATGGGTTTATTTTTTGGCTCTGTATTATTCTGTTCCATTGGCCTGTATACCTGTTTTACTGATAGAACTGTATTGTTTTAACAAGTGTAACTTGGTAATATATTTTAAAATCAGGAAGTGTGGTGCATATAAAAGCATCAGAATAGAAAGGGAAGAAGTAAACTTATCTCTGTTTGTAGACAGAGTTTTACACAGAAGACCTTAAAGGTGCCACAAAAATACTGTTATAACTAATAAATAGATTGAACAAGGCTGCAGGGTGCAAAATCATATGAAAATCAGTTGCATTTCTATACACTTATAATTTCCCAAAAAGGATACTAAAAACAATCCTAGTTGCAATAGAATCAAACAGAATAAAGTACTTAGGAACAAACTTAACAAAGGAGGTGAAAGGCTTGCACACTGAGAACTAGACCATTAGTATGGAAGATGAAAAAGGAAGGAATGATGTATGAAAGATTGATGAAGGAAATTAAAGAAGTTAAAAATGAAAGACACCCCATGTTCTAGGATTGGAAGACTTAATATTGTTAAATGTCCGTACTACTCAAAGTGATCTACAGATTAACCACAATCCCTATCAAATCCCAATAACATTTTTTATAGAAATAGAAAAATAAACCTTAAAATTAATATGGCAACACACACACACACAGACACCCACACAAACCACAAGAAGCTGAAGCCATCTTGCTGGAGGCATTGCAATATCTAAGTTTTTAATAGAGAAAGTACCAGAGAAACGCGTTTGAAAAAATAAGAATTTGGACAGTGTAAAAACATCATTAGAAATGGAGTTTATTATGTTGAAAATGAACAAAATTTTGGAAGATAGCTTCTTGGAAAAATATATTTAATGGTGCAAACCAAGTGTTTCTGAAAGAGTGCTTAGTGTTCCATGGACTAATAATAAAGATCTTTTATGAAGAAGAGTGTTCTGTGGTCACCTAAAGCTTGAGAAATAATGGGTTAAACAAATCTTTGTTGCAGGGCTTGTCTGAACCTTTAATATGCATGGTGAACATCCAAGAATAATTATGTGTAGCATATCTCAAACATATGTGACCGTGACATCCCACTAACGGAGAATATTTCTCAGTACTGATGTTTTCACAAAACATACTTCAGAAAGTGCCATTTTAGAGCAATGATATTCCAATTGTGTTCTGTGAAGTCCCAGGACCCTGCAGAGGTGCTTGGAGACTGCCACGGAGAAGGGGAAGAAAGGTAGGAGTGCAGGCTCCCACTGTAGGTGATCAGTTTTATCAGTTTATGGATTTGAATTCTATGTGACATTTTATATGTGACATTTATATACATATAAAATCTTGGCAAGTCACTGTTCTGAGGGCTAGGGAAATTAGTGTTTTTCTTTTCTTTTTTAAAAAATAAGTGCTGCAATTTCCAAATATAACTTGAAAGCAGCTGTAATGTTCTCTATGCAATAACAGATTTCAAGAACGTGTGCTCTGGCAACACCACAGAGCTTCTATGAACATTGGGGTACAGATGGCCCTTCTTCTCACTACATCTGTATCTTTGGGGTAAATACCCAGTAGTGCAATTGCTGGGTCATAGGGTAGCTCTATTTTTAATTTTTTGAGGAACCTCCACACTGTTTTCCACACTGTTGGTGGCTGCACCAACTTGCATTCCCACCAACAGTGTAAGAGGGTTCCCCTTTCTCCACATCCTCTCCAACACTTGTTTCCTGCCTTGCTAATTTTTGCCATTTTAACTGGTGTACGGTGGTATCTCAATGTGTGTGTGGTTTTTTTTAAAAGATTTTATTTATTTATTTGACAGAGATCACAGGTAGGCAGAGAGGCAGGCAGAAAGAGAGAGGGGGAAGCAGGCTCTACACCAAGCAGAGAGCCCAATGCGTGGTTTGATCCCAGGACCCTGAGATTATGAGCTGATCCAAAGGTGGAGGCTTAACCCACTGAGCCACCCAGGCGCCCCCTCAATGTGGTTTTGATTTGAATTTCCCTGATGGCTAATGATGATGAACATTTTTTCACGTGTCTGTTATCCATTTGTATGTCTTCTTTTGAGAAGTGTCTGTTCATGTCTTCTGCCCATTTTTTGACTTGGTTATTTGGTTTTTGAGTGTTGAGATTGAGAAGTTCTTTATAGATCTTGAATATCAGCCCTTTGTCTGTGGTGTCATTTGCAAATATCTTCTCCCATTTTGTGGGCTGCCTCTTTGTTTTCTTTGCTGTGCAGAAGCTTTTTATCTCAATGAAGTCCCAAAAGTTCATTTTCACTTTTGTTTCCCTTGCCTTTGGAGATGTGTTTTGAAAGAAGTTGCTGTGGCCGATGTCAAAGAGGTGATTGCCTATGTTCTCCTCTGGGTTTTTGATGGATTCCTGTCTTACATTGAGGTCTTTCATCCATTTTGAGTTTATATTTGTGTACAGTGTAAGGGAATAGTCGTGTTTCATTCTTCTATATATAGCTGTCCAATTTTCCCAGCACCATTTATTGAAGAGACTTTTTTTCCCCCCATTGGATATTTTTTTCTGCTTTGTCCAAGATTAGTTGACCATAGAGTTGAGGGTCCATATCTGGGCTCTCTATTCTGTTCCATTGGTCTATCTGTCTGTTTTTGTGCCAGTACCATGCTGTCTTGGGGACCACAGCTTTGTAATATAGGTTGAAATCAGACAACGTGATCCCCCCAGCTTTGTTTTTCTTTTTCAACATTTCCTCGGCAATTCAGGGTCTTTTCTGGTTCCGTACAAATTTTAGGATTGTTTGTTCCAGCACTTTGAAAAATGCCATTGGTGTTTTGATCGGGATGGCATTGAAAGTATAGATTGCTCTGGGCACCATAGGCATTTTAACAATGTTTATTCTTCCAATCCATGAGCATGGAATGTTTATCCATCTTTTTATGTCTTCTTCAGTTTCTTTCATGAGTGTTCTGTAGTTCCTAGAGTATAGTTCCTTTACCTCTCTGGTTAGGTTTGTTCCAAGGTATCTTATGGGTTTTGGTGCTATTGTAAATGGAATCAGTGGTCCACAATAGCCAACTGTGGAAGGAGC
The DNA here is from genome assembly GCF_963455335.1 of Martes martes. Classification (NCBI taxonomy): domain Eukaryota; kingdom Metazoa; phylum Chordata; class Mammalia; order Carnivora; family Mustelidae; genus Martes; species Martes martes. The sequence continues at coordinate 115,624,542 of NC_137891.1, forward strand.
CAAGATGCCCTTCAACAGACAAGTGGATAAAGAAGATATGGCCCATAATGGAATATTACTCAGCCAACAGAAAGGATGAATACCCAACTTTTGTATCAACATGGATGGGACTGGAGGAGACTATTCTAAGTGAAATAAGCAGAGAAAGACAATTATTTTATGGTTTCACTTCTTTGTGGAACATAAGGAATAGCATGGAGGACATTAGGAGAAGGAAGGGGAAAATGAAGGGGGTGGAATTCGGAGGAGGAGATGAACCATGAGAGACTATGGACTCCAGGAAACAAATGGAGGGCTTCAGAAGGGAGGGTGGTGAGGGGATGGGCTGGCCTGTTGGTGGGTATTAAGGAGGGCATGGATTGCATAGAGCACTGGGTGTTATGCCAAACAATGAATCATGGAACAGTACATCAAAAACGAATGATGTGCTGTGTGGTGACTAACATAACATAATTAAAAAAAAAAAACGGAAGAGAAGAAAACAGAAAAACAGGGGCACCTGGGTGGCTCAGTGGGTTAAAGCCTCTGCCTTCAGCTCAGGTCATGGTCTCAGGGTCCTGGGATCGAGCCCCGAATCAGGCTCTCTGCTCAGTGGGGAGCCTGCTTCCTCCTTTCTCCTTGCCTGCCTCTCTGATGACTTGTAATCTCTATCAAATAAATAAATAAAATCTTAAAAAAAAAAACCCAGAAAAACAAAAACACAAAAAACACCACGGAGCTGTGGACTTGATGTGCTACACTCCTTACTGGCTTTTCTTCGAGTCCTTTTCTCTCCACTGACCATGTTTCGTCTCTGAGCTTTCTTCATGTCGTTTCTTACACATTAAATTGTTACAAAATACTTTGGTCATATGAACATACAAAGGTTACGGATGAATAGTTTTTATTAAGAAATACTGCCTGCATGTAAATAGTATAGAAGAAAAAAAATGTAAAAAGCACAATTAACCGCCATCTATCCACCACCGTGTTGAAACCCTCTGTGTGCTTTTCCTAAATACCAGATGTCCTCCACCACCCTCCTCCTGGAATTTGGAGTTTATCATTTGTATGTATTTTCTTAGAGTTTTATTCGTAAGTATGTATACCTAAACAATGTGATGTTCTTTTGCATGTTTTTACCCTCAAAGTTATCTTTATGGATCTGTAGCAACTTTTTTCAAAAATTCACCATTGTGTCTGTGAAATTTACCCATGTTAATATGATAACTAGTTCCTTTCTCTTCTTGCTATTGAGTATTGCCTTATTTTTACTCCAACCTTACTTTTGGTCTACTCTTGATTAATATTTACATTGTTTTCCTTTTTGGGGGGCAAAATGAGGCTGCGGTTAAAATTTTAAACTTTTCCTATGCACAAATGGAGAAGTTTCTTTACTGAGAAGTGGGATTTATGAGTGTTAGGATGGTCACACGTTCAACTTGACTAAATTGCTTCTCGGGTGATGATGTCAATTTATATGCTCCCCATATCAGCTCTCCCTATAACAGCTCCTCAGATATCTCTTGACTCTGCATCCTTGCCAGCACACAGAATGTAAGGTATTCGCCAATTGGACAGATGGGAAATATCTCAATATTTTAATTTGCATTTCGCTGTTTACTAGTGATGTTCTGTAGCTTTTTATATGACTTTTGACCCCTTTGGAGATCTTACTCTTTGAAATGACTCTTCATTTCTTTTGCTCCCCTAAAATCCTTCATGTTTTTCATAGCCTTTTTCCTTTTTATCTCAAGTTGTCAGGGCATTTTATTTTTTCTTTTCAACATCCTGTCCTGCAGCCTCCGCTTCCATGGCAGTTTTTTGCCCAGATGCCAAAAAAAAAAAAAAAAAAAAAAAAATCTTTAGGTCCCTTCTGGAATCTGACAGGGTTATTTTGCGGCTCACTATGAGAAAATTCATCCTTATCTTAATCACACGCACATGGGTTGAAGGAGAAGAGTGTGGTTTTGGCCTGTAGCCCTGTGGGACGTCTTGAATAATCTGTCACCTCTCAGAGGGCTGGCTTGAGGTGATGGTGGCACAGGGGATTGGAGCATACCCTGTCAGGAGTCAAGCCCAGGTGAGCTGCTTCAATCTCCAGGATAAATCTGGAGATTTAACAAGACTCTACACTTCAGCCTAGCACTTTTCATCTGAAAACCTCAAGGCATTCAGGAAACACTAATTAATTAAGCTTTATAACAGCCCTGTGAAATAGGTAAGGATATTCAGGAATGTATCTCTAGGGAAACAACATGGCAGCTGTTTAGCAACATGCAGGAATACTAAGTGGCAGGCAGTAAGGAGCTACGGAACTGCAATGAAAAAATGATCAGAGCACTTGGACGTGAGGTTCTGGTCTGGAATTTGGCCTGGGTCCTGGCACAGACAGCTCTAGTGTTAGGAGGAGGCTGGTCCAGGCAGTGAGTGCTGCTGGGAGCCCAGGTGGGCCTGGACCATTTGACTCTAAATGCAGTACTGCCATGGACTCTTAGATAAGATGACATTTGTTTGTTTATTTCATAAGGTTAGCTACTGCTTCTCATGACTCAGAGTTTGCTGCTTTGAGGAGGGAATGGAGCTAATGTAGGAAAAAAAGTCAGGAAAACATGTACGCTTCTAAGTGAAAATTTCTATTTTTGATAGTCAAGAGATTGCCCTGGGTTTCTTTTTTTGTATCAAGGCAATCTGGAGGAAGGGGAAGCCAATCAGAAAGAAAAAAAGAATCACATCAACAATGCCAGTGCTTAGGATTTTGGGGGAAAAAATTTAGGTGTTCAAAAGTTGAAAATTTAAATAGATCTGTATAGTAAAGAAAAAGTTAGGAGATGATCTAAATGTCTTTTCTTTCTCTAGAAATTTTTCACCTTAAGATCCTGAGTTGTTATTTATGTCCATAAAGAAGAAAAGCTATGAGCTTAAATTAAAATGAGTTTGGTGGGTCCCAGAGAGTTATTAGCTCTCATCATTATGGGAGAATAAAATGAGCATTTATTGAGTATTTCTACGTACTTATTTATTGAGTATATATACGTATAAATACGTACGTATTTATTGAGTATTGCCACGTACCTTATATATGTTAGTCTCCTTTAAACTTCATATATATTTCCCATATAATTAATAAATTAACCTTACAGAAAGGCATACAATGAAAGTAAAATATCTCCTTTCTCCTCATCTTGTTCTTTTGTATATATTTCCAGAAAACTTTTATACATACATCTGTATGTGTAGAAATATATGTATATGTATATATATATTTATATATAGATAGGGTATACTCTACATATGTGCGAATGTATATGGATATATAGTATGTATACTTTCTGATTTATGTGTAAGTTACACAAATGGGATCATACTGTGCATACCACAGTCTATATAACTTTAAAATGTAATAGTCTATATGGAGCTTTTTTTTTTTTTTTTTTAACCTATAGACCAATCTCATTATTTTTATTGGCTGCATGGCATTATATTGTATGAATGTACCAGAGCATATCAGCTTGGTTTTTGTTGATGAACATTTAGATTTTTTTTTTCTGTTTTTGTAGTGACCAATGTATATAAAGATGTATCTGTATCTCGATATATATTTTTGAATATACATATTCAAATTTTTAGAAAAATTTCTAACAAGGCAGTGGCTGAGTTAAAATATACAAATGTTTAGAAACTTGACAGACAGCCAAATTACTATCTAGTATTTTTTTTTTTTTTTTTAAGATTTTATTTATTTATTTGACAGAGAGAGATCACAAGTAGGCAGAGAGGCAGGCAGAGAGAGAGGGGGAAGCAGGCTCCCTGCTGAGCAGAGAGCCCGATGTGGGGCTCGATCCCAGGACCCTGAGATCATGACCTGAGCTGAAGGCAGAGGCTTTAACCCACTGAGCCACCCAGGCGCCCCCAAATTACTATCTAAAAATACTAAGTAAATGGAGTAGTGGAAGTTCCAATAAGAACTTTAATGAGTTTCTATTTCCACGCAGTATTACCAGCTCTAAGTATTGAGATTTTTAAATTTGCCAGAAAAGTGAAATATGATAACTCATTATTTTGATTCATATTTCTTTGAATTTAAGAAGTTGTGTCGTGTTTATAGGACCTTTGTCTTAGTTTTTTTTAGGAACTATCTGTTTATAGACTTTGACTGTTGTCTATTTTATTGTCCTTTAAAAAATTGATTTAAGGTCTTCAAAATTAGGAAATAAGCTTTTTACATTATATTGCACACTTCTTTCCAGGTATTTTGTCTTTTGGCTTTACTTAAACATTTTGTTTGTACAGCTATTTTGTGTCTATGTGGACAGGTTTTCATTTTTTATTGCTTCTGGTTTTTGTCTTGTTTACAAAGATCTTTCCAATTCCAAGTTGGTATGTAAAGTTGCCGATGTTCTGGTGCTTTCACAGCTTTTATTTTTGCAATGTTTTGATTCCTCTGGATTTTTTTTTTTTTTTAAATAAAAAGTGCTATTGTGTTAGGTTGCACTTTGAAGCAGACTGAACAAGTAGGGGCTGTGGGAGGCGGGCTTTGTTGTAAGAAGAAGAGGAGGGGGACCTCTGATTCCTGCGAGATGATGTGATGAGCTTGTTTGAATAATTTTGCTGGCTGGCAGGAAAATGAAAGCAGTTAGGTTGAGGACCACGTGGAGTGTAGCTGGTCCTTCTCAGAGGGCAACTATCCAGCTGGGGAGCCTTTCCACTGGATGAGGGACATACCTGGTGAGAGCAGGGGAGCTTCTGCCTTAAGAGCCATCAGGCTCCAAGATGTCAAGACAGCACATGAAATATTAGGATTTATACTATCGTCTTCCAATTTCAATATTTTAATTTATTAAAACATCATTTTATTGATTAACTTTAAAATGGGAACATGTTAAATTTAAGGTTTTTCAGTATTCTCTGAAAAAATATTGCTTGTATTTGTTAAGCTCTATACTTGTAAGATTTTGGTTTGGAAAGAATTTTATACAGTCTTGGAAACCAAAGAACTTTCCTCTGCTGTTTCTGATAGATCACAAAACTGCTCCATTCTTGAAGAAAATTAAGAAGGGATAAACAATAAATGATGAAGCATATGTAGAAGATACAGTTGTGTAAAGTCTAGGCTCTTTACCTATTAAGTTATTCTTTTTTCCCTTTGTAATTCCCTTTGTAATATTTCATTCCTCATCAAACTTAGTTTATTCTCTTACTATATTCATATGGACTCATAGTTTTCTATGTATTTCAATGGTTATAGTTTATTCATATCTTAATTTTAATGCCCACATTGTCTCCAGTTAAGTTAGTGGGAATTCCTTCAAGCAGATTCTATGGTCAAGGATATGGATGGGTTAGAATCTACTGTCTCACTGCCTATTCTTCATTCCATTTTTCCAATTCTTTGCCTTTGTTTGGATCGACAGTTTTTATAATTTTATTTCATTCCCCTTATTGACTTTTTTTTTGATCTAGAATTTTTTTGTTTTATTTCAGTGGCTATGTAGAGTTCATGGTATCCACCTTAGCTTATCACAATCTATTGTCTTCTGGCTTACATTGTTTCTGATGAGAAGTCTGCTGTCATTGTTATCATTGTTTCTGTAACTTTTCTTTTTTCTGACCACTTTCCAGATTTTCTTTTTGTTGGTTTAAAATAGTTTTGTGTTAGTGTGTCATTGTATAATTTTGTTCAAGTTTCTTGGAGTCAATTGAGCTTCTTTGATCTCTGGGTGTATAGCTTTCATCAACTTAGAAAATCTTCAGCCATTATTTTTTAAAATACTTTTGTCCCTACATTTTGTTCTCTTTAGGGACTTCAGTTACTGATAAATTAGGTCACTTGGAATTGTCCTTTTTTTTTTTTTTAAATTTGTGGTTTTTTGGCAGATAATTTCTCTTGAATGTCTTAAAGTTCACTCATTTTTTTTTCTCTGCAATGTGTAATTACTCTTACCCTGTGTACTTTTCATCTCAGACTGTAGTTTTTATTTTTAGCAATTTAATAGAGATTTTTAAAGATTTTTCATATCTCTGGTTAACATGTTCAGTCTTTTTCTAGCTTCCTGAACACATGAAATGCAGTTACAGTAACTGTTTCAGTGTCTCTGTCTATTATCTGTGTCATTTCTTGGCTGGGTGTGATTGGCTGCTTCTGCTGATCATGGGCCATGTTTTTCCTGCTCTTTGAATGCCTAGTATTTTTGATTTGGTGATCTTGTGATTTTACCTTCTGGTGTGCTGAACATTTTTGTGTTCTTAAAATACATAACATGTCTTGCTTCTAATCTTTGTTAAGCATGACCAGAACAATTTTTATTCAGGGGTACCTTCTTTGGCCTTTCTTTAAGGGTGGCACTGCTAATGACCAATACTGTTGATTTACCTTTGTTTGATAAGTGTCTTTATTTCCCTTTTATGAAGGATAGTTTTGCCAGATGTAGAATTCACAATTTCTGGTTCCTTCCTTTCACCACTTGAAAAATGTGCCACTCTCTTCTGGCCTTCATGGCTTCTGATGAGAAATCTACTGTTACTTGAATTGGTATTCCTTAACAGGTAATAAGTCATTTTTGTCTAGCTGCCTTCAAGACTTTTTTCCTTTTCTTTAGTTCTCAAAAGTTTAATTATCAAGTGTGTGTTTGGATTTTTCTTTATTTTGGGGGGATTGTCTCAGCTTCTTAGAGCTGTGGGTTTATGTGTTTTTCCAAATTTGGGAACTTTTTAGACTATCTTTGAATACTATTTCAGCCCCACACTCTTTTTCCTGTCCTTTTGAGACTCTGATGATACACATGTTGGGCCATTTGTGGTTATCTCATAGGTCCCTGAGACTCTTCCCCATGCCCCCCATTTCTACTTTCTTTCAGATTGCATTAATTCTATAAATCTACTCTTGAACTTTTAACATTTTCTGTTACAGGGCACCTAGGTGGCTCAGTCAGTTAAGCGTCTGCCTTCATCTTAGGTCATGATCCCAGGGGCCTGGGATCAAGCTCCACTTTGAGCTCCCTGCTTGGTGGGGAGTCTGCTCTTCCCTTTCCCTCGGCCATCCCCCCCCCCGCCCCACTTGTGCTGTTTTTCTCTCTCTCTCTGTCAAATGGATAAATAAAAATCTTTAAAAAAAAAAAAGAAAATTTTGTTACAGTTTTCATTTCTATAATTTCTATCTGATTTTTTTTTTTTTTTTTTGGTAACTACTGTTCCTTTGCTGAGATTTGGGATTTTTTCTTTTCCAGTTGTTCTACATGAAGTTGTACTTGCTGCTGAAGCATTTTTATTTTGGCTGCTGTGAAATTTTTGTCACTTAATTCCAAAATCTGATTGATGTTGGTAGTGGTGTCAGTTGATTCTTTCCTCCTTCAAGTTGTGCTTTTCCTGGTTCTTGGTATAATGGCATTTTTAAAAATTACATCTTGAACATACTGGCTATTAAGTTAGGTGACTGTTGAGCCTATCTTTTATTTTAGCTGGCAGACACCCTGTTTAAGTTTAGCATACAGGTCTTGGCTTACTTTTCTAGACTGTGGTTCCAATGACCCTTTGGTTTATGGAGAATTTATGGTGCTACTTGGTCCTGTTGGTTTATCTTCTGCTGCTGGAGCTTCCATGGGTCCCTGCTGGTGCTGCCCAAGGAGTTCTGCAGGCCAGTGCCTGGTATTTCTAGGTTAAGGAGTATGGTCTCGGTCCTGGTAGGAAGGAGGGCACTTGCTCTGGCCATTTATTGCCTGCAAGGCTTCTGATGAATTTCCCTTGCCTTGACTTTACCTTGGTGTTGTCAGGGGAGCTCACACTTGATCTGGAGAAGGAATGAATCTATTTGGGCCACCTTTTGTTGCTAATTGGAGATTGGAAAACACCAGATTTATGTCTCTATTTGGGAGAGAGTAGGCAGACATAAAATATTTTGTCATCTTGTTGTTCCTCCAATTCTGGGTCTCCCTAACAAGTGTTCACCTTTCTCTTTCCACCTTTCAGAATTCTCCTTTGGTTGCCCCTTACATTATTATCAGGGTTGTACTTAGTGGAGCAGGGGGAAAAAGTCTATGATGTTTAGTTAGTATCAGGAGTCTCAAGATTTGCCTTGTGTTTTTGTAAATAAGAAATTATTTTTTTGTGGCAAAATACACATGCTGTAAAACTGACCATTTTAATTTTTAAGTATACAGTTCATTGATATTAAGTACCTTCATACATTATGTATCTATCTCCAGAATGTTTGCATCTTCCAAACTGAAATCTTATACCCGTTAAATGCTAACTCCCCATTTCCCTCTTCTCCCAGTCTCTGATAGTTACCATTACACCTCCTGTCTCTATGAATTTGATAACTCTAGCTATCTCATATAAGTGGAATGATAAGGTATTTGTCTTTTTTTGGCTTATTTAACGTAGCACAATGTCCTTAGGCTCATCCATGTTATAGCATGTGTCAGAATTTCCTTGCTTTTTAAGCCTTCTTTAAAAAAAAAAAAAAGATTTTATTTATTTATTTGTGGGGGAGAAAGAGTGAGAGAGAGCATGAGAGGGGAGAAGGTCAGAGGGAGAAGCAGGCTCCCTGCAGAGCTGGGAGCCCCACGTGGGACTCGATCCTGAGACTCCGGGATCATGACCTGAGCCAAAGAGAGTTGCTTAACCAACTGAGCCACCCAGGTGCCCTGAACCTTCTTTTTTAAATGGTAGTTTTCCTGTGTGTGGAAGTCTATCTAGCCTGATAGTTTTCCTTCACATTGTTTGCTTATCTTCAGAGATGACTCTATCATGGTCAGAACCACAACTTGCCAACTAATTGCTTCTTAAACCAAACTTTTAACCAATTCTCTTGCTTTTCAGCAATCTTCCCATATTGAATTGGGACATATGTAGTTCTTTCAGTTCCTAAATCTAGTTAGGTTCGAGCCAGTTTACCTCTTTTTGATGTCCTCTATGACAGGGATTGAGATTGTAGTTTTTCTCTGCTCTGACAAATTAGTCACTATATAACCACCTTTCCATTTTTTTTGAAAAGCAGTAAATTTTCTGAGTTGTCATGTCCTCTCTTGTTCTTTTTGGAGAAGCAGATTCCAATCTGAGGTGTTTAACCAAAAGCCACCCATTCAGTACTCTACTGGTATCAGATGCAAAACGTTATTACATACATAAGGTAAAACTTACAAAAATAATCCTGCCAATTGAGTGTAGGAATGTATCAAAAGAACATTAAGATCAAGTTATTTTAGAATGAAGTTGAACAAGATGAAATTTATCCACAAAATCTAAGTTAAAAGAGCAAAATTACCTGATTAAATAAGTAGATGCTGTGGGGCATCTGGTAAAATTAAGCAGCCATTCTTTTTTTTCAAGATTTTATTTATTTGAGAGAGGGAAACATAAACTGGGGGAGTCGGAGAGGGAGAAGCAGGCTTCCCACTGAGCAGAGAACCCAATGCAGGGCTTGATCCCAGGACCCTGGGATCATGACCTGAGCTGAAGGCAGATGCTTAATGGCTGACCCACCCAGGTGCCCCATAAGCAGCCATTCTTAGAAATTAAGCAAAACAGGAATAGATGGGGACAACTTAAACATTATAAAAACTAACAGAACTGTAGTAGAGGATGAGCAAACTATGACTTGTGAGCCAAACACACCTTGCCATCCATTTTTATAAAGATGCATTGTACCACAGCTATGCTCGTTCATCAATGTATTGTCTGCTTATCATCCTTGTGATAGGATAGTAGAGGTGAGTAATTGTGGCAGGGACCATATAGACCATGAAGTCTGAAATATTTACTATCTAGCTTCTACAGAAAAAGTTTGCTGACCCCTATACTAGAGAGTTAAATGATGAAGTTATTCGTAGCAAAATGTAGGAATAATTCAGGGATGTGCTTTATTCCAAATATCCATTCTGTCCTCCATTATATCAGGCAAAGTATGATGATGATGATTGTTGTCGTCGTCGTCTTCTTTTGGATTTTATTTATTTGAGAGAGACAGAGATAGTGTGTGTGCATGTGTGCTGGAGAGGGAGAAGCAGAATCCCTGCTGAGCAGGGATTCCAGTATGGGACATCAGGACCCTGGGATCATGACCTGAGCCAAAGGCTGATGCTTAACTGACTGAGCCACCCAGGTACCCCAAGAAAGGTTATCTTCTTAAATACAAATCTGAGCAGGTACTTTTCTTATTGAGATTCTTTGATATTTTTCCTATCATACTTGGGGTAAAGAATCCAAATTCCTTACTGTGACCTGCAAGCAAGGTCACGTAGGCCTATCCTTTAGAGACCTTTTCAACCCACTGTCAACTCTCCCTCTCCTTCACTATGCTTCAGTTCCACTGATGGTCTTTTAGATCATGAAGACGCCCATTCTTTCCTACCTTAGGGCTTACATATACTTTTCTCACTCTCCGGAATTTTGTGCCCCTGTCGTCTTCTGGCTAGTTCCTCAGCTTCTAGTAGGCCCCACCTCAATGTCATTATCTCAGAGACATCTTGCCTTTCTTTGTCATTTTCTTTCTTTTTTTTTTTTTTTTAAGATTTTATTTATTTATTTGATAGACACAGCGAGAGAGGGAACACAAGCAGGGGGAGTGGGAGAGGGAGAAGCGGGCTTCCCGCTGAGCAGGGAGCTGGATGCAGGGCTCGATCCTAGGACCCTGGGATCATGACCCAAGCCGAAGGCAGATGCTTGACTGAGCCACCCAGGCGCCCCTCTTTGTCATTTTCTATCTCTAGATTTTCTTTTCTTTATAATACTTGTCACAATTGGTAATTGTTTTACTTGTCTGTTGACTTTTTTTTTCCCCTTCTAGAGTATAAGTTCTATGAGGGCAGAAACTTGGTCATTCTGGTCCTTGCTCTTTCTATTTGCTAAATAGATAAAGATAAAATGTGAAATGTGGCTGGAATTTAAATTCGTGCCTGCAGAATGATCTTCACTCTACTGTTTATTGCCATGCAAAGTCTATCCATGTAGTTATTCATTTTTTTGATTCATTAGATAATTATTTATTGAGCACATGGTAAGCTTCAGGGATGGGGGTTGTGGAGACACAAATGGAAGGCTCCCTTTGAGACGTCAAGAAGCTCACAGCCTGGCAGGAGACCTCTAACAATCGGTTATAATGGAGCCTCTCTAATAAAGGACTAAAGAGGAGGGAAACCTAATTGGCTTCTGAAGAGTAAAGGATGAAGGTAGTTTCTGGAGAGGATGCTGCCTGAGTTGGAGTTGAAGGCACATCTTGTGTGTATTATATTACAACGTAATGTAATGCTGGGGTGCTTGAGACACTAGTAAAGTTTGGTTATTGTACCTAGAAATAGGAGAACCAGAAAACTGTGGTGATGAGGGTGTACGGAAACAAGTTCCAAGAAGCAAGAGTAGCACAGGAAAAAGGATGGGGATGAGCTAGGATATGGCCCATTTGAGGAAATGCAGAGACCAGCTTGGGAGAGTTGGGTGGGGTATGCTGGGGAGAGTGGCAGGAGATGAAATTAGGAAATTAGGGCACAGGGGCAGATGATGAAATACATTATCTACTGAACATGAAATGGGAGCCATTGAAGGACGGTGGTATGAATGTACTTTAAATTACTTAGAAGCAACAATTAGAGAAAACATGCTCCATTTCTGTTGTCCTATTTGGGTAAGAGTTTTGCCAGGAGATTTGTTTTTTTGTTTTTTTTTTTTTTTTAAAGATTTTATTTATTTATTTGACAGAGAGAGATCACAAGCAGACAGAGAGGCAGGCAGGGAGAGAGGAGGAAGCAGGCTCCCGGCTGAGCAGAGAGCCCGATGCGGGGCTCGATCCCAGGACCCTGAGATCATGACCTGAGCTGAAAGCAGAGGCTTTAACCCATTGAGCCACCCAGGTGCCCCTTGCCAGGAGATTTGATGCATCCTTAGATCAGACTTCTTTTGAGAAGTGTAGGCTTCTATAGTGCTGATTTTACGATTATTTTTTTTCTTCCTGAGAGAAATTGACTTCAGTGCCTGGCAGTCATATGCTGTTTACATTCTTAACCACTTTTAAAATACCTCAGAAACTGTCTGGTACACTCTTCTCTGCAGGCCCAGGAAGGAGAATTGACCTGTAACTTGCTTAGCGAAACCCTCCCCGTGCATGATTTCCCTAGGTAGAGGATTGGGGCATGCAGGGTAAACTACAGGCCTTGAATGTGTCTTTGCCTCCCTCTTTGGAGCTGGAGAGGGTCTGGAAATAAATACCTTCTTATGCTGAGTCAAGTTCAAAACAACATGCACAGCACCCAATTTACACCTGTGGGGAAAGAAGAAGCTTCAACTAGAGCTAATTGAATAGCTTTGCCCTTGTAGCAGCTACTTGTGCTTCTGCTAGTGGAAAGAAAGCCCTGGAGAACCAAGAATCAGGTGGCCTAGTTTCCCTGGGAATCCTTGCATTCTGGAGAAGTACAGGATTTAGAAGAAATATTTTTCTGTTTTCTGAACACGTGGAGTATGTGCAGGATAAGCAATCTGTTACTTCTCTGACAGCTGCTGCAGGCCCCTCTGAGGCCTCTTGACAACAAGCTGACAACAGAGACCAGTGTCTGGTTGTAGGCTACTGAAAGGGCGTCCCAAAGTAGAGTACAGGGTCCTACCCTGAAAGAATCCATTGTCTGGTGGCTTCACAGGTACTTGTCTCGGAAGGACTATTCAGGGTAGTAACTAGTGAGATAGGATAGAATGGACCAGACTCGCTGAGGGTCTTTCAGAGAAAGGGAAGAGCGCCACAGGGTGGGAGAGCCAGACAAGGCTTCCCAACAGTGATGAATTAATTAGGAGAAGGACCTTGAGATTAATTTGGGATTTGACATGGAGAGGAGAAGATGTGAGGCCATTCTAGACAGGTGGAAAGCCGGAGAAGTTGACCATAGGTCTTACTGATAGTTCTGGTGATCTTTTTTTTTTTTTTTTTAAAGATTTTATTTATTTATTTGGCAGAGAGAGAAATCACAAGTAGACAGAGAGGCAGGCAGAGAGAGGGAGAAGCAGGCTCCCCACTGAGCAGAGAGCCCGATGCGGGGCTCCATCCCAGGACCCTGAGATCATGACCTGAGCTGAAGGCAGAGGCTTAATCCACTGAGCCACCCAGGCGCCCCTCTGGTGATCTTTTTAATCCTGTCTCTGCCATGCTTACAATCTGTCACTGGTTCCTCATCACCTGTAGGATAAAGTGTAAGCCCTTAGCCTGACATATCATTGACCTCTGCTTACCTCTCCAGCCTCTTCCTGTGCCTTGGTCGTTATGCTTTAGCAGTACCTTCCTCTTATGCCTCTTTGAGTACTTCACACTATTTCATGCCTTCGTGATTTTGCCATGAATGTGTCCTCTTCCTGGGATGTTCTTTCTTGCCACCTCAGCCTGGTGAAGCCTCTCTCAGTCACCAGAGTTCTTCTAAGTCTTCACTAGCTGTTCAGGTCGCTCAGTGAAGGGAGTCAGGTAAGTCCATTGGGTTTGATTCCAGGGCCTTTGCTGTTCACCACTGTTCTGTGGCTGGGTCTTAATTTATAAAAGTGACTGATGATATGGAGAGTCAATGCCATTGAAAGAAGAGTTTAATCTAACTCATGATTCTTTTGGAAATGAGAGGCATGGCTTGCCACCGAGGACCACAGAGGAACACTAGGAAGCAGAAGCAGGAGCAATGACAGGTTTTAGCCAGAGCCTTTATTGGAGTTTCTGAGGGAAGACAAGGTAGGGCAGGGTAAATAGTTGAGGGTTGGCTGGATGGCTATAGGGGTGGTGTCTTGCCTGCCACCTGATCCTAGGATGATTGCCTTCTGAGGTATGTAGGCCACACAGAAGAGCTCTTGCTCTGGACTTGTTAGTTTGCATTCAAAGGCAAGCTCCTGGCTCAATCCCTTGCTACCTTGAAGAATTGGTTTGCCCTAGAAGGGGCAGTCTCTTCCCAGTCAGAAAGGTTTTTCCAAAGATGTCAAAACATCATAATTTACAGGGGAAAAAGACTGGTACAACTGCTGTGCTATCTGTAAGAAAAAAAATCCATCCTTCACAGTGTGTTTTCTGAACACATGAGTGAGTCTTAGTGGATGAGCTGAGTGCTTTGGGAAGAGACATGCCCTGGGTTCGAATTTCTTCCTCCTATGTTACTTTGAGCAAGACCTATTTTCCCCCATGAGCTTAGTTTCTCATTTGCAAAATGACCACATTGATCTTACATACCTACAGAGTATTTTTTGTTCTATCAATATACTTATTTTTTTTTATACTGTAGGAATATTGGCAAAGTTTAGCTGATGGATATAGAATTGTACCCAAGCACCTAAATGAGTGACTTCTACTTGAATGTCAGGAAATTCAGTGATGGATTAAATTCCTGATGGAATATGGTCTAATATCAACGTAGGAATTTAAAAACCAAAAACAAGACAGGACTCATCTTTGTAGGTAGTTGGAGGAAAGGAGGGTAAAATGAATCAGAAAGATTCTCTGGGTTGTCTTTGTGACCTGGGGCAGGATTACCCTCTGATTTTCCGACTCCTGTAGAAATGCGGTCCTAACGTAAGGTACTCCATAGGGTTGTTGTGAAGATGAGATGTGGTCATGTGTGTGGAGATCTTTGCATAGTGTCTGGCATAAACTGTATAGCCCAGTGGACACTGGCTGTGGATTGGGGGAGGGTGCCACAGGGACTGGGAGGGCTACGGGTCGTTAGTTGAATGCTTACGAAGACCTCAGGCTTCCTTCACTGGCAAATATTTCAGCTCCTATTTCTATTTCTGATTGGTATGCCCTCAAACTCAGAGTCAGCTTCAGGGCTGGGGGTGGTGATACCATATGACTTCCTGGATATAGGCCCTGGGATAGCCCAGGAAAATCCTGAATACTGAAAGTACAGAAACTGATAGTAGCAGTAGCATGAGCGGCAACAGCAATAATCATGACCAGACCTTTGATTCCAGAGCCTGTACCCTTGACCATTTGTGTGTTTCTCTGAGATGCCTGACAGTCATCCCTGAAGGAAAGGGGGAAGCCGGTATCATTATCCATGGCCTGAGACACTCTGATGGGTGCAATAGATAAAGTCCCTGCCTGTGATAAAGCGAGTGTTTGTATGGTGTCGTCAGGTGGGCAAGGAGTAGCCCTCGTGAGCCAGCTGCCTTGGAGACAGAGGCATTGACAGCTTCTACTAAAACACACATGCACTCCATCAGGCCTGGTGCATCAGTCCTTTACCAGGTTTTCTGGAATCATCACATTAGTAAGTCTCTTGTTGGGGCAGGAGGCAGGGGAATAGGGAACATAGGTGTTGTTTTACCTCTACCAATAGTTGAATACTAAACTGTCCTAGTATCTCTTCTGTGTCCACATCTGGTTTTCTTTTCACTGGCTTTATAGTTGAGGGAAGGTAATTCATGTACTACTCCATATAGTACTGTACATTTTGTAATACAGAAAAACCACAATTTTTTTCTAAATGAATAATACCTTTGGAAAGCTTGCAGTATGTATTGGCTAGTTCAAGTTCAGTCTTTCCCATTTTACTTAAATTTTCCTGATACTCATTATAATCTCCCCATGTGTATGTAAGTATGTGTCCTTTCTTACCGCTTTATTGACTGCATTTAACTCCTATTCTCAAGTAACTGAAGTAACAAAGAACCTTCTTAGGAAGGGCCCTGAGGAAAATATGAAAATCAGTAAATAAAGGCTCTTCACCCTCAAAAATCTTCAAGTGGAGAGACAGTTCCCAAAGCTGGCGGGCAGTGAATGCCTGAGTTAGGCTAATGGCTCTGGAGGCCCCAGCGAGGACCTGGATACAAGCAAGGATGAGATGAGGAAGGAGAATGAGCCAAAGATGAAGGTTTTGAGCTTGGGTTATTGCAAGAACCACGGTATCAGTAGGAAGGGGAATGCAAGAGGAGCAGATTTGGGGGAATGAGGATAGAAGGAGGATGTGCTGAGTGTGATCTTAAAGATGTCAGGTTTAGATGGCTTAGACTTGGAAGCTGGGTAAGGTGTTCAGCTGGGTAATTGTCCCCTGTATTGAAGATGAGTGGATTGCTGAGTTCTACCTCACACTTAAGCCACTTCCTCCTCCTCAAACAATTATTCCACAGGGCTTTGTGCTGGACGACGAAAATGAATTTAAAAGATACAAATGGCATGATCTTTGCTCTTCCGGTGTTCCAGTTGAGTCGGTGCACAGTTTATCTTCAGTAGTGCGGGGCACTAATGGTGCTGTGGGCAGTGGTATACGGAAGGGCAGAAGGAGCCATTTGAGGAGAGGGGAGGGCAAACTTGGACCTGAAACAACTATCTATAGAGGATTTTCTGGGAGTCCAAAGATCATCGTGACCCAGATGACTTTCTTGAGGAAGCTATCCAAAATGAAAGGACCTCATTTCCCAGCACCGGGTTTTACTAAAAATGGGTAAAGGCAGTGTAACCTGTCTATGTGTTTACAGTAGTAACCTTACTAATGTATATGGTTAAGGCAATGTCACTAATTGATTGATTTTTCTTCTTTTCATGAGGAAGACACCTTTTTTTGGATCCTGAATGAAGGGGACTTAATACCTGACCTCTAGGAATAACCTGTCACTACCAGGGGTGGGGGGTGCCCAGGGAAATCACCCTTCTTGCCTGTCACTTTTCCACCCACCTTTGTCAAGGTGCATTCTGGGTGCTCTCTCTCCTGGAGCCTGCTGGCACCGTGTTGAGACTCCCCAGTGTCTGACTGCCTGTTACCGCCACTGAGCTTTGTTCTTAATGGCAGTGGTGACAGTGGCCTTGGAGTCTAAACTTTGAAAGGCTGTGCAAATATGATGGGACAGGCACCTGCTTATGTGGTTATTGTCTAGGGCTAACTCTGTCCATGTGGATAAGATTTTAAATGCCCTGTGTATGAGCTCAAAAATACCTATAGCCATAACCGAGCCTAACAAGGGAAGTTGCTTAGCTTATGGAGGAGGTATTGAAAGGAGTCAACTTCCTATTGGTGATTTATGTCATCCTAACAATGGGATTGGGCAAAAGTGAGAATTTATTGGAAAGTATTTTCTTTCTGACAAGTCAAACATTTGAGTATTATGGAAATTAAAGAGAAATTCCAAGGTTGGAAGATTTCACATTGGGAATAATAGTTGTTCTTTCATTTAAACATATGCTGGTATCCAACAGTAAGGATGTCAGGGTAAGGGCTCTACTACCTCATTAAAATAGTGCCATCTAGTGGTGAATATTTCAAATTGTAGCTAGGTGCCCAGAGAGTTGTCAGAAACCCTCAGGGGGCTTGGCTTAAAGATCAAACAGCATTTGTAATGCGTTCATTCATTTATTCATCTATTATTGCACTTAGTTTATTTGTCACTTACTACATCATGGGCATCTTGACGGGTGCTTTGTGGAAAGAGATGAGGAAGACAGGTCAGGAAGCCCTGACCTCAAGGTATTCACAGTCAAGTAGGCAAAAACGAACACTTCTGAATCTGTGATTGCGGTCCAACCATAATACCTCTGAGAGAAGTGCGGTGGGGACCCGGATGACTCTGATGTCGCAGGCATTTCAGGGGCATGGCTGGAAAGCCCTCCTGTTTGTATTGAGAACTTGACTTAAAGGGAGGATATCAGGAAGGAAGAGATAGACTGTTAGAAGTATCATCAACTTGCACCAGCATTGGATTCCTGATCCTGCCAGACCTCTGTTTTGGGTTTTCCTCTCATCTCTGGCTTTACTTCTGAATCAGGAAACTGAGTGAATTTGCAGTTGGCTGCCAAACAGAGCTGTCTCTTTCATGGGCTTGATTCTCAGTGTCCTAGGATCTAACTGAACATGAGGTAGTATATTGAAAATGATGGGCATTTTTTTCAGGAATCACATCATAAACTTGTATATGTCTTATCTGCCCTTTGCTCATTTATATTTTCATTTTCTTCTGGCCTGGGAGGTTTCTTGTAAGTCTGTTCTTCTTCTTCTTCTTTTTTTTTTTAAAGCTTTTATTTACTTATTTGAGAGAGGGAGAGAAAGACTGCACATGTGCATGTGCAAGTTGGGAGGAGTAGAGGGAAAAGGAGAGGGAGAAAATCCCAGGCAGACTCTGCACTGAGTACAGAGCCTGACACAGGGCTGGATCTCATGATCCTGAGATCACCATCCAGCCTGAAATCAAGAGTCAGATGTTCCACTGACTGAGGCTCTCAGGTGCCCTTCATAGGTCTGTCCTTAATGTAGCTTTCTCTGGGCCACCTACACCATTCTTCTCTGGAGGAGTGCTCATGTGATCCTATTGTGGTATCTAATCTTACAGGCTCCAAGGGTTTTCTCTTAAAACCAGTCCAGTAATGTTGACCTACCTACTTGAATCAGTGCTGGTAAAGTGCTTTAGTTATAATTTAGTATTTTATACCATCCAAACACAAGCAAAAGGCTTGTAACTTTTTTTTTTCCCACTTGTTTTAAGTTTTACCGTGTGAAAATTTCCCCTTATACTGTTTGGGGTAGAGTTTAACACTTAAATTTTCTCCTTCACTTTTTAACACTATGCTTCTTGAGTAAAGTCTTTTTACTTTCCTTTGAACTAGATCTCATGGGTCTCTTTAGGTGTGTCCTCCTTCCTTTCCCTCTTTTTTTTTCTAGTCTCTTTCCTTCTCATGGTTTGGCTTAACTTTACAGTTGTAACTCTTACCTTTACTTTACTTTTTGCCTATCCAGACTCTCTTCAATCTATTACTTCTCTCTTCTGGATCCTCCAATTCCACCTTTCTTTCTCTTTCACTTTTCCATGTGTCTTTCATTACGTTTCTTTTGGTGTCTTGATCTTTTAGGTTCTACCTCTCAGAAGTTCATAGGTAGTTGTTGCTGATGGAGGGTTCCTTGTTGAGTTTGTCCCAGGGACCACCATGGGAATGGGAACATCACTCTGCTGGTGTGAGGGAGAGAAGAGATCTGTGAGGAAGAAATAATGAATTCATTGTTCATTCATTGATTTATTAGACGTGGATTGAGAGCCTGCTGGGTTTCGGGGATTGTGCTAAGGGAACAGGCACAAGGACAGATACAAAGAGGATTGAGATGGTCCCTGCCTTTCAGGGAGCTCATAGTCTAACCAGAGATAAATAAGTCGGTAACTATTATTAATGATACAGTTAGGATAGGGTCTATAGTGGAGAAAGGTAGAAAGTGTAATAAGCATGCAGAGACCTAAAGTAATGGTGTATGCAAGAGGTGGGGAAGAATTCAAAATGCATGAGATATTTGGACTTGGAAATGAAGAATGATTTGGAGGTTCATTGGTAGTGGTTTGAAACGCTGAGGAGTACTCCAGGATGAGAGATGAATTAGGAAACGTGGAGAGTTAAATGAATGTGGTAGGTATAGAGAAATGGAGATGGAAGATGTGGGGATATAGTGGCAAGTGATGAGACTGGAGAGATGGGAAAGAGACAGTTTTGTGGAGAGTCTTAACATTCTGTATAATGGAGCCAGGGAATCATCCTGTAACTCTTGGGGAACCATGGGTGGATGGCACTTAATTATCGGAGTTATATGTAGAATAAGGGGATGGATAAGAGTGAATGGCTTTGTTGGACATTAGAGAATTCATATGGACAGAAGGAGTTATTTGATGTGGAAGGTGAAAGGCAGTGGACCTTTAGGAAAAGTCATTGGCATTTGCTTACATTGGCATATTTGCTCCCTAGGATTCCAAATTCTTATGAGTTACATTCTTTTCTATTTCCTAGTGTTGTCCTTTAGTAGTAGGATCTTTCCTAAAGAATCTAAAATTTGAAGTCTCTTTTCAGGTAATTGGCAAAAGTGTTCTAAATTGTGGCACTTCTGGTTTCTTATCGTTCTTGAGTTGGGCTGACTTATCTGTCCAGCACTGGTGATTCTCAAGATAATCATTGATTCCACTCTCAAGCTTCTGAAAGAGGCAGATGATGGAAACCAGTGTCCCCATAATGTGTGTGTGGGTAGTGGTGTTGAGGGAATGCTAAAGAGCATTTTACTTATCATGCAGACCAGGTGCCCTGTCCTTGTTGATTAGGTGGAGGGAGAAATAATGCAGAATAGTGGATAACATAAAAATACATTATTTTATATTATTAATGGGGGGGGGGGACAGAGACTTGAGAAGGAGGTTGATGACCGCCAGGCTTTCCCTTCTTCCTGTATTTTACTTAGATCGATATTGACATTTTTCTATATTTCTTACATTCATATACTGGGGTAGGGAAGGATGTCAAATTGTGATAAATTTTGTGGAGACTTAAGACCAGGTTAGGATTCTTCTTCCTCAGAAGGATTCACTAAACGATAATGACACCAAATTATCTTAAGACCTAATATCATGACTTAAGAAAGGACAGACTTCAAATTGGGGATCTATCTGCACTCCCTCCACTCCCTAACTTCCAATCTGTTGATTCAGTTGATGTTTTTAAGATTTGATGTTTCTTTTTTCTTTGTCAAAGGTCACATAAAATTCATAACTCTTTGGGTTCATCATTCTCCCACTGTCTCCTCTGTCCTGGCTACGAGAACGTGCCTGGGCTAGCCTGCTGGAGGATGAGCTGTGTGGAGCAGAGACTGCTGGTCTTGTCACCCCAGTCAGTCGCTCCGTCAACAGAGGTGATCCCAGATATGTGAGCACATTTGGCTAAGACTGGCAGAGCCTCCTAGTCAACCCCCAGCTAACTGCAGATGTAGGGGTGAGGCCAGCCAAGGTCAACCACAGCCAGCTGACATGAGCTGAACCCCAAACCAGGAAGCTAAATAACGTTTATTGTTGTATGTCACTGAGGTTGGTGGTGGTTGCACAGCACTGTTGTGGGAATAGATAATGGGTGAACCAAGTGTGGGGACGTCTGGAAGGACAGAAAGTCTCCAAACTCGAGCAACTGTTACTGAAACCAGCAAGTCCAAAAATGAAACAAAGGGTTGTCATGCACCTCATGGTTAGCCCCCTTTCCCTCTATTTTTCAGAGTTTATTTGGTTTAATTTTTTGTGAGTATGTGCTAGGACTCTTAATAAGCAATTAAAAAAAAAAGCCTTAAGTAAGATTAGCAATTTGCACCTTTTAAAAAATTAACAGCGCTCTGTTGTTTTGATATTGAGCTCCATTATCAATTTGCATCTTTAAAGAGGTGTAACCTTTCTCAGATATTTTGCTCTGTGTTCTTATATTTAACTAGCAAGACTTGATTTTTACATTGCTTATGTTGCATTTACCTCTGCACAATTAAAGCAAGGGGAGAAGAATAAAAAAAACCTAAGTTTCAAGAATTAGGGGCCTGATGTAGATTTCTCTAACCTGGGCTATTCAGGGCTGATGAGGATCCTGACAAGCAGTCCTTCACATTAATAAAGGGAAAAAAGTTCTGGAGTTGCATGAGACCTATGAACAAAAGTTTCTGCATGCCTAAATGGTTGCGTGCTCTGTCTTCTTCTTAAATCAGCAGCAGGGTACAGCATAACCTTCAGCCTGCCATGAAATCCTGAACCCTACTCGAATGACAGGTGCATCTTGACCATCTCCCCTGTTCCACTTCATTATTCCCTGGCAACTGCTCTGCTTTCTCCAGCCAGATCATTCAACAAAGAATTTGCAGGGCTGCCTCTTGTGGGGGGTGGAGGGGTCATCCATCTCAGGGGAGGGGGAGTCATCCTTTGCTTTCCATTGTCATCTTCTATAGAAAGATGATTCTGGTTGGTGGCAGTAAAGTCCTTCTTCATTAGGTAAAAGTACACTAAGTATACCTTGCTGTTGAGGAAAAACAAAATCATCCTAACCATGTTGTCCAGTACAAGGAATGTTAGTAATAACCTGTATTTTTTTCCCCCCAGTACTTATACCAAACTATTAAACATTCTTGCATCTTCTGGACTTTGGTTTGAACCTAGTTAGCAAATTTTATCAAACTGTGAACCAAACTGTTGTATTTTATTTTTTCACCAATGGTCTAGCTTAGTTAAAGCTGAGGACTAGCCTGTGTATTTCCCCAGTTTCCCAAGCTGGAACCAGGCATCAAAATTTTCTTCAGCTGAGTTGATACTTTACTGAGTTAAATCCCTGTTGAGATCCTAGGATGGGGGGGGGGCAGTAATTCTTGGCTGCTTTTCAGAGTCGTGTGTGAAATCTGAAAGCTTAGGTTGTATCTTTGATTAAAGCCAGTTTCACCTTGAATGAATTTCTAGTGGAATAAATGATAAAAGATGATGTCACTCATTACAGATGAGGGAAAATACACAGCACATTTGGGCGGATTTTATGTTTGTCTTCACCATGTACTTGAAGTCATTTGTTAAATCTTACTTTTGACCTCAGTCCCACAGTTTGCCAGGGGATATGTGGATGTGTTGTTCCATGGAGTAGCGCTCTCTCTATATATGGTATTATCTCTTTGGAGAACTGGATCCGGGAAATCATGAAGGGATAGTCTTTAATTTCTAACTTACCATGGAAGTATAGTCAAATAGTCTTCCAGTTTTTGGCTTACATACTTCTTTAATCTAAATTACAGGTTTAAAAAATCACATATCTAAATATCTATAAACGTAATGTGTAAAAATAATTGCATCACTTAGAATTTGAGAGCATTTCAGCCACATTGGTTAACTTAATAAAGGTAAATTTTGATAATGGACTTAATGACTTTTTCAAAGATAATATAGACAGGCCTTTCTCATGTATATTGAAAAACTCAAAGATGAATAAATAATAAATAATAAATAATAAATAATCGTTAAGATGCCAAAGGTGTTTAAGAGTTATTATATAAAATGAGCTGCATTTGAAAATAAAGGAAGAGGGTCACCTAGGCGGCTCAGTTGTTAAGCGTCTGCCTTCGGCTCAGGTCGTGATCCCAGGGTGCTGGGATCGAGCCTGCATCAGGCTCTCTGCTTGGCGGGAAGCCTGCTTCTCCCTCTCCCGCTGTCCCTGCTTGTGTTCCTGGGCTCACTCACTCTCTCTGTCAAATAAATAAATAAAATCTTTAAAAAAAAAAAAGGGGAAGAAAAAAAAGATTCCTGAATAGATTAGGGTATAAAAGGAGTTAGGATGATACTGGGTCAGTTTTCAAAAATAGTACCCTGAAGAACCCTTACCAAATTTGGTCTTTGGCTCAGCAGTGAGTAATAGGGTGTTCAAAAGAGAAGATTTTTGTGGTGGTCTTCTCTAATGAGGTGCTGGCTACTGCTGCTGAACTTAAATTTGGGGGGACCATTGCTCTGATTTTCACATTTTCCATTTGTTATTTTCGAAACTACAAAGTAATCTGTTCTTGTTACAAGCGAAACGATGTAAAGATGTATAAAGAGACTACTCATTTTCACTGTCCCCACCCCCTTCCATTTCCAATCCCATGCTTTTCAAGGATTCAGGGATAGCCGACTGGTGTGGGCCTTCCACACATTGCTCCTTTTCTCATTGATACAGATACATAAATACATGTTCGTGCATAATTTAAGAAAATTGTACTAAGTAGGGCAATGTTATGCTTGTTAATTTGCATTTTGCCTTTTCACTTGGAGCGTACCCTAGAAAATCCCAACAGAGAATAAACACAGCCTGCTTTATTCTTTCTCATTTTTATTCTTATTTTCTTTATGTGCATATATGCACACATAGAGATTTCTACATAAATAGGATTATTTGATAAAAATTGTGCTTACATGTTTATTTTCTTTGCTGCCCTTTTTCTATCTCCTGTTTCCTCTGTTTCTCTTTCAGCCTTGTACCTCCATGTACAGTCTGGTGTACATCCTTCAGTACTTTTCACAATTCTCGTGTAAACCTTACACGTAGGTGCGCACACACTTCCCCCCTCCCCCGCCCCCAGTTACATTTCTCATTGTATCTTATTCCTACAATGTGCTTCAGGTTGAGGTTGGAAAGAGTGACCCTTTTAAATCTCTTTTCTGGACTCATATTTAGATCTCATCTCATGAAGGTTCTCAGTGTTATGGGCCTTAGCTCACTGCTCTTATTTATTTATATAAGCTATCTACACACTCTCTTTATTACATTCTCTTTATACATTCTAGGAACTCTTTATGCATTCTCTTTATTAACACCCTTTCATTGTAGATGCCCAAATCTATGTTTCCAACTTTTGGTTCCCATATTCAACTTGCTGCTGGATATTTCCATCTGATTTTTTCACAGGTACCTCAAAAGGAACGTGCCCCAACTACTCCCTCCCCTTATCCCCTGTGCATTCCTATTATTAATTGCCATTGATGCTGTCCTCATCCATCTGAATGTCAAGCTAGAAACCCGTCACTTAGAATCAATCACCCAATTCTGTGAACTGTATCACTTGAACAGTTTTTTTTACTTGAATAGTTCTTGAATTTACTCTTTTATTTTGATTTCTCCCATTAGTACACTAGTTAAGATGTGTATTAGACTTCATATAAATTATTGCAAAAATCTTCCAACTTGTTTTTTCCCCCCATTTAGACTACATAAAATAGTGAATAAATTGCGGACATATGACCCTAGTCTATCAAAACACTGCTTTTGGTAAGGTTGAAAACGGAATGCTTAATATCAAGGTTCTATTCTTTCTAGAGTAGAAAATGAAAAATATTTATAAAGATTTAAAACAAAGAGAAACCATGAGCAGACAGAGAATCTGGGCAAGAGTATTAATGTTCCAGGGAAAGGATCAGACCCAAGCAAGAATTGTTTCTCCTACAGCATGGGGATCATACCCCTGGCTTCTGCCTCTACCCACAGCCCATGCTGGTGCCTTCCATTCTGGACTAGTGATTTCTGTGGTATCAGATCTGTGTCTGTTTTTTTGCAGCCAGTGGGAGCTGTACAACACAAATTTGATCTTTGTATGACTTAGCATTGTGGTACATGGATGAATGTGACTGACTTTAAGGGCTAGAGTTAGTTCTAATTGAGCTAGCAGAAGAACAACTGAGAAAACAAGGACCATGAGTAACGGAGAAAGCTGCCATCAGAAGACCTCTGAGTTAATTGTGTGGGCACTGGCCAAGAAGCTAAGAGTGGTCTCAGCTCTTCTGAGGTGTCATACCAAATCACCCACTGGAGTGGATGTTTTCTAGACTGTGTGGCTGGTTAGTATACTTAGTCTATGTTCTTTCTTAATCTCTAAAGAGCTGGTATAAATGTCATCTGTAGCTGAGGCTTGCCAGGAAATGCTGGGGTTATATTTCATAGATAGAATGGAACAAAGTGGGGGCGCCTAGGTGGCTCAGTGAGTTAAAGCCTCTGCCTTTGGCTCGGGTCATAATCTCAGGGTCCTGGGATTGAGCCCCACATCAGGCTCTCTGCTCAGCAGGGAGCCTGCTTCCTCCTCTTTCTCTGCTGCCCTCTCTGCCTACTTGTGATCTCTGTCAAATAAATAAATAAAATCTTAAAAAAAAATTAAAATTAAAATTAAAAAAAAAAAAGAATGGAACAAAGTGGGGCACCTGGGTGGCTTAGTGGGTTAGGCCTCTGCCTTTGGCTCAGGTCGTGGTCTCAGGGTCCTGGGATCGAGCCCCTCATCGGGCTCTCTGCTCAGCAGGGAGCCTGCCCTCCCCACCCCCCTGGCTTACTTGTGATCTCTCTCTCTCTCTCTGTCAAATAAATAAATTTTAAAAATCTTTAAAAAAAGGAATGGAACAAAGTATTGGGAGGAAGGTGTAGATGGTAGTGTTGCAGTAAGATTGGTAATGGGAAGGAGGAGGAACCTACGATTCTTACAATGGGTGTTGTTTCAATGAAAATCCTATTTTATGGTTGAATTTTTTAAGCCTTTGAAGACTATTTCGCCAATATGGTGATAAACTAAAATCCCTGGTTCCCATTTGTCATGGACATCCAGCCTTCTTCAAGATTATTTTGGTAGTGTTGGTGGTGGTTATGGATGTGAATCTTTTGTCACCAGGATTTTTATGTTACAGTATGGCAGTAGGGCCATATGGTATGGCCCTATACCATGAGGTGAGGTCACTATGAAGTTCAGAAACATCCGTGACGAAGAGCATTGCAGGATTAATAGGTACTAAAGTTTCCTTTTGAGTTCCTTAGTCCTTTCCTTGGCAGAATTTCATATTTCACAAGTACTGAGGAATAGGCTATCATACTTCATTCTCGATACCAACTACCAAAATTTCTGTGTTACTTTGAAAAGTTTAGAAAAATGTTTTGTTGTCCTGAAGGCAGGGTCACAGCACAGGTATACTTTTTCTGGTTTGGACCTACTCCTGTACATCATGTAAGTATAGGAGACTCTTTGAGGATGGGCACTGTCAGATAAAGCCTGAATTGTTAGATACCCCTGTGGTTGCTTTTTGGTCAGGAATATTGGATCCAGTTTGCAGTGAGAAGTGGCTTCGCTCTCCACATCCTCAGGGAGGGACTAGCACCAAGAAGGTTCTGGATGATACGGGAGAGAGTTGGTGGTTCCAACATTAGTAGCTTCAGATAACTTCAGGTTAGTAGCTTCAGACTGGGAGGTTTATGCTGCCCTCTTAGGAAAATTCTCATGTTTTTGTCTTGTTGGCAGGAGGTGTCAGAGGTAAAATGAGATGACCGACTGTAGGAGATCACCCTGCTGGTGGATTAGTATTAGCTAACTGGGAGAACGGCTTTGTTATTTAATTTAGACTCGAGAAAGCAGAGAGGAAAGAGGGCTGAGAATGCCATGGACTTCAGAAGCCCCCCAAACTATGATCTCAGAGAGAAGAGTGGAAGGTTGATCGCTGAGTTCCACAGAGTTCCTTTTACCCAGAGAGAATGTAGGTTTTAGCAGCAGGATTAGCCCCCTGTGAAGTTCTGGGCTAAAGAATAGAGGCCCCAGGCCCCTCTTTTGGGGTGGTGGGAAGTCTTGCTTTCTAGAGTATCACTTTGAGGACTCACTTTCTTCAAAGCCATTTTTTTTTTTTTTAACGAGGCTAAGATAAAATATGCAAAATAACATCCATATCAAGGTCACATGAAAGGCCCAATTTTACCTAATGTTCTTTGCAGTTCTACCCCACCTAAGGAAATTTCTCTCAACTCCCCTTCATTTTCAAGGCCTCCTTTAGGTGTTCTTACTCTTCTGGCTTTCCACATTCCAGGATGGCCGCGGGGGGACAATAAATCCACTGATCTGGGGATGAATTTCAAATGTTGAGTCTAAAGCAACTTTGAAATTTAGCCAAGTATCTTCTCCCATTCCTGCTTTCTCTTCCTTATAATTTCCAAGAAACTTCCTGCTAGCAGACTTCTCAGACAGTGACAAACCGAATCCTCATTAAAACAAAGAAAGGTTAAGGGGAAAAAAATAACCTATTTAAAATGAGGTAACTCACCAGTCTTTCAGCTGTAAATTGACAATCAGATTTATATAAATCCATAATTGTATCTCTTTTACCTGCAGTTAGGCTAGTTAATGATGAAAAAAAAGTATACAGATGATTGTGTAGTTTTAATGAGGATTCTTTTTACAGAGTTAAAAAAATCCACCAAATTAAATTCTGCCAATTTACTCCATTGCAAATTGAGCACCACCCTGTGAGCAGGGGGAAAAAAAAAAAGAAAAAAAAAGAAAAGAAAAAAAATCATCAAGTAGCTTAAATCAGTTACAGCTAAATGTGTAAGTCAGCATGTGCTTTAGCCTTTAGTCATGAAGAATATATTAGATTTTAAAAATAAATGGCTTTCTGCTGAGTCTTCATTGCAATGGCTTTCTGACTTTTAATTAAATTTTCAGTACTTGTGGATGCTTCCTCATGTACTCTGGCCACAGAGCTCGAATTGCCTCCATCATTAAGTGGAGTGGAAAACCAAATTGGAGATTATTAAGCTTGTTCATTTCTTTGTTACCGGTAGCTGGTGACTCTCTCCTTTTTACTTGTTAAATAGGGATGGGGCTTTCTACCAGGATATTTTCCAAGAATGAAATAAGCTCTCGTAAACAGAGCATGATTAGCCCTAATTCGGGAGCTTGTTAAATGTTGCTCATTATACATTTCTGGTCTGTTTCATCAGTGTTAAATGAACTTAATGTAAATTAATAAAAACAGGTTTGCATTATTTGTAACAGGATTGAGAGTAAAGAAGAAAACTGTAAGCAACACTAAACTCCGCAACCAATGTTGAAGTTTGCACTTTTTCTCTGCTGCCCTTTCTGTTCTGTGGAACTGAATGAATTGTTCCAGAGGTTTAATATTTAATCTTTTGGAATGGAGCATTATAATTTAGGTCTTACATTAGAGACTTTAATTGCTAATTTGGTGCTTTTCTGCAAATTTTGTTTTTGCTCCTTTTGAACTTCCCAGAAATAGATGGAGGAGAATAATGTACTGTAGGAACCAGTCTTCAACAAAGGAATGTGAATTTTTATACCAACAGGGTCAAGAACAACATAATTTTGGCTATAGGACCTAATAGTTGGTTGGTTTTAAATTCATATTTGTTTTGATTTATAAAAAGGAGTTCATTGCAGATGCTTCAAGGCAAATGTGTAATGTAAAATTCACATTGTTTTAAACAGTGACATTCTTAAAATACAAGGCTGCTTCTCCTAATTAAGGAGAGAAGCCAAACTGAGAAGACTTAAACATGCACGGAAGGTCAAAAAGCTAAGGGCCACTAATCTAAATGATAACATGATTTATCTCCGAGATGTGGAATTAGATGCCTATGAGCAAGTCAGAATAATTGGGGAGACCAGCACGTAAAATTTCAGGACCTTCATTAACTAAAGTAGGATGTTCCTAAATTGCAAACTCCTTTAGATTACATTGTCAGGAAGATGAGGCTGCTGTGATTTCAACGTCATGGTTGGTGTTGGGGTTTATGTTGTTGAGGTGCAGCATCTGTATGTGGGGTCATGGTTATGTGTTAACCTCAAAAATACTGTTACAGTATTAACACCGTTAACCAGTGTTAACAATTTTGTGAAACCAAGTTAAAACTTATAAATGGTGAAAAAAGTGTGTCACATAGGAGTTTTCTGAAACTTTTTGCTGAAAATTTTATAGCTTCTCCAACTCAATAGTGGATATTAACTATTTGTTTAAAATTAGTGGTAACACATATGGCAAAATCTTGGTTTTCATTAGAATTCTCAGAGAATGTCATGTTCAGAGTCTAGAATAAAGCAAACAGAAAATGTATTCTATGAATATCACCCATGACAGATAGAACTAATGGGTCACAGAATGTGTTCCTGTTCAACTTGGATTGGCCTCAGAATCCTTGTTAACACAGTAATCCAGGCAGCCCCTACCAATAGATTACAGGTGTTATGTGAGACTCCTGAGGCTTTTTTCCATCCCTGTTCTAATTAGTGAAATTTTGGATTAATTAGATGTAGTCAGAGAATCTCTGTCTTTTTTTAAATTTAATTTTACTTTATTTTTTTTATCAGTGTTCCAAATTGCATAGAAAATCTCTTCTTTTGTGACAGAAACATTTTGGAACATTTTTGGCCTTAGTAAGGTACGGTGAACACATTTTAATTGTCATGTCATGATTCATTTTAATCTTTGCTCTTTGAAGAACTTGTTGTAATTCAGTGCCATCATTATGAAAATTAATTTTATTTTCATAATGAATTATATATGCAGAGAAAAGTACAGCAGATTGATCTGAAGTTGTACTGAACTCAGAATATGTATTAGAAAATTTCTCTTCCTCCTTCCCGCTTCTGTTCCTTTTTTTTTTTTTCTTCTCTTTTGGAAATCCCTGTCCTCTTGAGGTTTGGCCAAATAACCAAGAAATAATTGAAGTGTCCCAAAGCATGGCTTAGAGGAAAGGCAGACCATAGGCCTCCTGAAATGACCTGTTGGTTGGCCATGTCAAAATGTTCTCTAACTGGCTTGGTTACGGGACTCTCCACTCTGGACCTCAGCCTCATTCTGCTTTGCTGCTCTGTTTACGTTCTGCCCTCATTCAGATTTCACCTTACCCTCTGGTATTTATTTGCATGCTTGCTTTTTTGTTACAGGCTAGCTTCTGTCCTGGGTCCTTCCACTGGATGAAGGTACATGTAGCTCTCTTCTGCCTTACTTCCCAAGTAAAGCATTAGAAATCCGTTCTGGTTAATTGAAAGCTTTTATTCACAGAACTCCATTGAACAGTTTGCTGGGTTTTTTTAGTCAATATATTTGGTGAACGAAAACTTAACCCTTGCTGGTATATACTAAAGACTTCCAGTAATTCTTCATGTGTGTGTGTGTGAAGGTCACAGAGAAAAATTCAAGCAGAAAAACTTTGGAGAATCCAAGTGTTACCTTAATCTAAAGAAATGTAAAGACTGACATGTGACCTACATGTGGACTTAACTGTGGTAACCATAAATGGCTCTACATGATCAAAAAATTTCAGAGAGGGGTGCCTGGGTGGCTCAGTGGGTTGGGCCTCTGCCTTCGGCTCAGGTCATGATCTCAGGGTCCTGGGATCAAGCCCCGCATTGGGCTCTCTGCTCGGCGGGGAGCCTGCTTTCCCCCTCTCTCTGCCTATTTTTCTGCCTACTTGTGATCTCTCTCTTCTGTCAAATAAATAAATAAAATCTTAAAAAAATTTTTTTTTCAGGGGCACCTGGGTGGCTCAGTGGTTAAAGCCTCTGCCTTCGGCTCAGGTCATGATCCCAGCGTCCTGGGATCGAGCCCCACGTCGGGCTCTCTGCTCAGCGGGGAGCCTGCTTCCCCCTCTCTCTCTGCCTGCCTCTCTGCCTACCTGTGATCTCTCTGTCAAATAAATAAATAAAATCTTTAAAAAAAAATGTTCAGAGATACACAAAAGTGACAAGAAAATATTCTTAAAACACAAGGAAGAAGTGAATCCTAGGTCTATAAAATAACAGTGATGATATTATTACAGAAATATTAACTGAACACTTACTATGCAATGTGCACTATTGCAAGAGCATTCTATGCATTAACTCATTTCATAACCACAACAACCCTATGGGGCAGCTGCTCTTATCCCCATTTGATGATACACTGTATAGTAAAGACAGCAAAGGACTTGCTCAGTGTAAACAGCTAGTAAATGTTATACCTGGGAACTGAGTCCAGGGAGTCTGACTCTAGAACCCACATTTGGCTGGGTGGTTCTTTTCAAAGCTTAGTGCTGCGTTTTCCTCTCAGCATTCTTGAACTTAATCTAAGAAAGGAGCTATGTAGGTGTAGTTACCACATCACAAGTCAAGCTCTTGGCAGAAATAATGATGCTAGAGAGTAGGGTAAAAATAGAGGCTTCTGGACATTGATAGAATAGGGGAATATTACCCAAAGGGCGTTCATTTTTATCAATCCAAAGGTGCTAGCCTCCAGGAAGTCAGAAAAGGAAATCAGAAAAGGATCACCAAATTTCAGACTTGAGAGAACACCTATTAAATGTGGGATTGTTCTTTGTTGCCAACTTCCTTTTCAGGTATTTAAGGAAAAATGAGATGATAATAATGTTCATAGGCATCAAAGGCGGTGAGTGACCAAAGCTTAGAGTTGGCATAAATAAAGCAAAGTCAAGCCAAGTTGAGGAACTGGGTCAAAATCTACCATCTAGTTGGGCAGGCCTTGTGAAAGAGGTAGAGCAAACAAAACTGGAAAGTGCATGTAGGTATTCCAAGTAACATTGTGTGGTGGTGATGATGGTGGTGGGGCACCAGGGCAGAGGTCTGGGCATTTGTTGCTACCCCAGTCATCTGGCAGAATTGGTCATCGTGTACTCTGGACTAGCTAGTTGCTTTCAAGAGCTCTCATTGTATTTTGAGTGGATTCTAAGAAGTTATCTTTCAGAAATAAATTATTGTGCTTTTCATACTTCCTGAGCATCTAGTGTGTATGAGGTCTAGTACAAATCCTATAAATGAACCCATTCCTTGTGGGTAGATGAAAACAATTACAGGTAGTCATGTGTTCCTTTTACCCCACTCATCCCTTCTAATATTAGCACTGCCGATTTATTTAGTAGAGGGTCACCTGGACAAGTGCTGTCAGCCATCTAGCTAATTCTCATTAAAATTCTCTCTGCTTTGCCACCTTTCAGGCACGTACTGAAAGGACCCAGGTAGGTGCTAATTTACACAGTTAGAATATCTCCACCATGTGTTGTTCTGCCTCTTGGCTCTTTATTACATAAATGTACACAACATGTTAGACCCCACACCTATGACACAAACACTTGGAAAAAACTTGGGGGAAATGAAAATCTGTAATTCTGGCTTCTGAAATCTCTTGTTTACTTCAAGGAGAAAAAAGCAAAGGAAGGAACATGATTCGTGTAGTCTTAGGGAAATCTTAACAGGTGGTGAGATTTCTTTCTAGAATGCTATGAAATCTTATCAGTTGAAAGTAATTCTTGGGATATTTAGCTCAAATGGGTGCAGTTGTCTCATAGGCTGCTCTGATGAACTTCTCTTGGAGGGTTCTTAGAAGAATTTTGAGTGATTTTCACTTCTGTTTGCCAATTTCATAGATTTTTCCCAACAAAAAATTCAAAAAGCAGAGGGAAGCTCTAAATCTGTTTAAAAGTGATGCACAAATGTGGTAGAGCATTTTCTCAGAATCAGTTGAATTCATGCCATCACTCATCAGAGTGAACACAACCATTCGCCTTCCCCCATCCTCCCCTTCCTTCATTTGCTTCTGCAGAACTGCCCATGAATAAATCAGCTGGCAAAATAAGGAGCTATTTGGTCGTAACAGCATGATGTAATAGTAATAGCTGTGATTTATTAAGTACCCGGTCCTTGACAGGTGCTCCCCTGGGACGATTTCTTTGAATCCTCAAGGCAACCCTTCAAGACAGGTGCTGACCCTCTTACTTGGGATGAGAAAACCAAGGCTCAGAAAAGTTAAGTGACCTGCTAAGGTCATCCAGCTAGTCAGAGGTGGGACTGGGGTTCAAGAATAGGTTTGCTGGATGCTTTCAACACTATACCTACCATCTCGCTTCCCTATGTTACCTGTTTTTTAAAAAAAATTTTGTGTCCTCGAGCTCATGCCAGAAACAAAGGGACAGCCATTGCCATGTTATCAAGTTCAGTCCTGTGAGGGTCAGGCAGCCCCACCTGCCTGGATATTTCTGATCACTGAGAACTAAGGCTTTGGATACAAGCTTTAAAAAAATAAAATTACAAAAAAAAAAAAAAAAAAAAAAAGGCTTCCCAGGCTGGCAGGTGGGTTGGCTAGCTGGGATTAAGGCACAGGAACTCTTTGCTGAGCAAGGTGCTCCTTCCTGTCAGAACACATTTCCGTAGAGCCCCGCAGTCGCAAGCCGGTGGCACCTCCTCTTGCTTCTGCCTCCTAGTGG
Source organism: Martes martes (assembly GCF_963455335.1). Taxonomy (NCBI): domain Eukaryota; kingdom Metazoa; phylum Chordata; class Mammalia; order Carnivora; family Mustelidae; genus Martes; species Martes martes. The sequence continues at coordinate 115,657,753 of NC_137891.1, forward strand.
GCTGTCTGAGGGAGGCTATACATATGTATTAAGTTATTAAGCGGTGGTATGGGTTCTCACAAGTTCAAACACAAAGCATGCTGTGTCTCTGCTCCAGCATCTCCAGGAGGGCCTGGATTAATAGAAATGCAAATAGAGCATCTGCACAAGGCCATATGATTAGAGCCTCCCCCTCACACCTCAAAGTCAAGAGCAGAAAAACACTGCATGAGAAACACAACAAAACATGGTGATATAATATGCAAAGTCTGTTCCCCATTGCAGCAGCAGTCAGCAGAACGCTTCTGCTCACACCACTCACAGCAGTTCTGCCCCAGCTTTATTATGTAAGCTCATGTTTTTCATCGGCATAAACTTGCCGTTGGTGTGTTCAGCCTCCCGACTCCTTTATTGCTTGAGACTCTGCACACCACTGCCTGGCCTGCTCTAGATAGAGGCTCTCGAAGAGAGAAGTGGGGCTTGCTTTCTTTCTAATACCTCTGTGCTCTCCATCCTTGGGGGGGACGGCGTGGAAATGCAAGGGTCCAAGAAGCACTTGGGCCAGAGTTTACTTCTGAGTTGGAGGAGAGGACTAGGGCTCAGGCTCCAAACCTTCCAGCCTTGTTCTGCTGAGAGCCATGGCATCCCTGGGTTGATTCAGGCTGTAGAGTCACAGGTTTCATCTCCATTTGGGCCTGGTTGCCAACCTCTCTTCTGTGGCTGCCGTGTTCATTCTGTTCCCCAGGGAAGGTACAGCTCTCTCGGGCTTCTCAGCACAGAGCCTGAATCCCAGCAACTGGCCTCCTGGTGGGGCCGGCGGGGTGGGGTGGGGTGGGTGGGGGAGGGGAAGGCTTCCGTATAGGTCCATGGGACGATGGAATGACGTGAACAAGGGAAAGAAAAGTCTGCTTGCTTCTCAGTGCAGGCTGTGGGCAGGAGGGGACAGGTGTGAGGGAGTGTGGGTGAGCTGGCGTAGCCATCCCTCCACCCCGGAGAAGCAAACTCAAGTCCATGTGTGACTGGCCCTTCTTGGTCTCTTTGCTTTCTGCTAGTGTTCTCCCACTTCGGACCCATTCTTCTCCTTTACTTGACTTGGTTGATTGAGTCTATGTATGCATATTGCAGCTTTAAAAAATTTTCCTTGGGGCACCTGGGTGGCTCAGTGGGTTAAAGCCTCTGCCTTCGGCTCAGGTCATGATCTCAGGGTCCTGGGATCGAGCCCCACATAGGGCTCTCTGCTCAGCGGGGAGCCTGCTTCCCCCTCTCTCTCTGCCTGCCTCTCTGCCTACTTGTGATCTCTCTCTCTGTCAAATAAATAAATCTTAAAAAAAAAAATTGTCCTTCTCCAGTCATGACCCTGTGCAGTTAGGTGACTGAGGGAAGGAATCATTGCAAGAGGGGACAGTGATGTGGCTGAGAGTGGTTCATGTCTGGGGATAGACGGTGAGGTGAGGCTGAGCCTGGATACTTGGTATTTTCTGTGTTCAGGCAGTGTCGTGCTTTGAGTGGCTGCTGAGGTGATGGAAAGGTCACAGACCCATCAGAGCGCCTGCTTATATTTATACTTGTATTTCTAGGGAATGTTACTCATTATGGGAACTTGTCTACAAATCGATGCAGTAGATTTCCTGAGCCTATTCATGTGAGGCATTGCATCTGTTCCTAATTTGGTTACTGCCCCTGCCCCAACACTGTTCTATCCCTTACCTGGGCCCCAGCCGTCTCCCAGCTCTGGGCTCGTGCCTGCTGCTGCTCGGTTGTACACATCCACGCTTCTTCCAGATTCGTCATTCTAGAGCCCAGCTCTGATGAAGTAACTCCTCCGCTAAATGTCTTTGATGATTTCCCATTGCCTAGCAAATAAAATGCAGTCGTCGTCTTCTGGCATTTAGAGCTCTCGAGGCTCTGGCCCCAGGCTGCACTTTTCAATATTTTAAATTGTTCCACTCTATTCATACAGTGTGCTTTCCCTCTCTCTGTAAACCCCTTCCCACTCTTTACCTCACTTAAAATGAAGCTCCCATCCTGGGCCACCCCCACTTGTGGGCCTGTCGAAGTTCCTTACCTGCCACCTTCTGCTGGAAGTCAACCAAAAGTGGCCCCGTGACTGCGTATCCCACTTCGTCCGTCTTATTGGCCGACATCCCGCTTTGCTCTGTTGTCCAGGTAACGCTTGTCCCTCGGCTAGGTGCGCAGCAGCTACTTGTTGAACAAATGAATCGACGCTGAGTGAATGTGCTCTCTTGTCTTATCTCCCGTTAGAGTTTGTGAGGCTCCTGAGAGGCCAACAGTGTGAGGTAACAGCAAGAAGCAAGCAAGAAGCAGGGCTGTGGGCTCAGAGAGGGCTGGCCCAGAGTCTGCAGTTGGCATTCTGTTCACTGCCAGACTGGGGGCAAGCTTCCTAACTTCTCTATGCCTTGCCTGAATCAGTGCTTGTTGAATATGTGAACTTTTTCTTGTGGATTTTTTTGTTCGTATGCATATTCTTTAGTCCCTGGAAATGTTGAAAAGCAAAGTATTGTTTGTCTTACAGATAGAAAACATTCTCTTCACCTATGAATTATGGCACGAACTGACATCATAATATACACCACAGACCTAGTAAGATTTCACTTGAAAAATAATGAGGCAAGGAAGCATTTCATGGTCACCAGCATCTACCTCTTCGATGGCTCTGAATGATGGAAACGATATGCTTGCCTTTAAAGACTGTCCGTTTGGATAGTTTAACTCATTGGCAGCCCAGTGACAGACAAACACAGTACTGCTAATTCAAGTATCTATAATGAAGAATTTCTTGGAAAAAGAAGGAAAAGGAAGGAAAGGTTCCCACAGTGATTTCTTGCATCTGCAATCCTAAATCTAATTTAGTATTAGTGCTCCTGACAGGAAAAGAAATTTCAGGGCAGTTACTCACACTTTTGAAGGTTTTATTTGGTTTAACCTCAGAAATAACTGTACTGATGGTGCTGAGTGCTCTCGGATGCGGGTTTTTTCTCTGAAATAATGGACTCCTGAGTTTCTTCTCTTCCTAAAATTAGGTCTGAGATGCTGTCAGGGCTTCCTGATGAGTGGCTTTAACTGCTGTGTGATGTTAAAACATAGAAAAGTAATCCCTCACCTACTTAGTGAGGTTTTTTATTGTTGTTGTTGTTGTTTTGGTTTTTTTTTGAGAACATGTAGGAAACTGGGAAACCTCAATGACCACACCATAGATTTTATTGTGATGGACAGTGGACCTCGCTGGAGCCCTATGTCCTCATCGTCATGCCCTTCCCCCGCGAGCCAGGACCGGTCTTGGTGCCACAGCCACTGAATTATGGGGAGAGTTCCATCCACGTCTCAGATACTCTCTGGGAGTCATTTTCATGTTATTTATTGCATTGTCTCCCTTTTCATGGCATTGGTCCTTTTCTTTCAAAACTTCCCTCTGGCCTGTTGTCAAACTACAGTAGTAAACATAAAACTCCTTTTTCTGTTGCGCATGAGGTAAATAACCAAACAAGAAATAGTTAATCTTATAATGAACACTACAGGTATAATACTGCTTCGTGTCCTAGTTCTGGCAGAAAAAGGAGTTCTAGTTTTGATATAGGACGTAAGTCAACACAGTGCTAAATTTTTGTTTATTTTATTTTTCCTTGCTGATGGAATCCCACAGAAATCCAGAAATCACTAACATTTGTATAGTTCTTTGCAATTTATGAAGCACTTCCCACAAAAGTTTAAATTTTTAATAGAGCCTCCCTGTAAACTTTGTTATTTTTATTTATATTTTTTGATCATGAAATTGAGATGGGGAAGTGATTTTGTGATTTGTAAGAAATATATATTTGGTCATTCACATGACCAAAATGAATTTCTTGTATATATTTGTTCTTTCTCTATGGTTCTTGACTGACAGCTTCTAAATTCCTTGAAATTCCCTAAGTGTGGGGAATGATAAAGGTATCTTTTGTGACATTAATGAAGGTGATTTTTGGACTCTGCCCAAGAGCAGGGGCTGGTTGCCAGAAGGACCAACCCTATGATTAAAGAGTTGGAAATTTCAGTTCCAATCCCACCTCCTGGGGAGGGGAGTGAGACTGGAGTTTGAATCAGCCAGTGGTCAATGACTTCGTTAGTGATGACTATACAATGTAGTCTATGTAAAACCCCCAAAGGACTGGGTTGGAAGAGTCCGGTTGACGAACACATGGAAATTGGAGAGAACGGTGTACCTCGTGAGGACATGGAAGCTTCACACCCTTTCCCCATACTCTGCATCTCTTCATCTGGCTGTTAGTTTGAGTCCTTTATAATCTCCTTTATGTAACTGGGAAATGCCAGTTTCTCTGAGTTCTGTGAGTCACTTTAGCAAATCAAAAGAACCTACAGAGGAGGTTCCAATTAGAACTTCCAATCTGTAGCAGGTAGGTCAGAAGCACAGGTAACACCCTGGGGCTTGCAACTGGTGTGTGAAGTAGGGGATAGGGGTAGTCTTGAAGGACTGAGTCCTTTTTCTGTAAAATCTGATACTACCTCCAGGTAGGCAGCGTCAGAATTGAGTTGAATTCTTGGACACCCTACTGGTGTCTGAGAATTGTTTTTGTGTTGCTTGGGGGGTCCACACCCTCACCCCCACTGTGGAATTGGGTCTAGGAGGTCTTCACAAGTTAAGTGATAGAAACCACAGAACACCTGTATTGGTCATAGTCCTGCCAAGAGTGGTTCTCAGAAACACCAGGACTTGGAACTCCACCCTTAGACGAGTGAGAATCCAGGGCAATCAGCCTGTCTGGTGCCTGGCTTGAAGGTTCCAGGCTGTGATGTTTAGACATCACAGGAAGAGATGAAGCCCAAATGGAAGCCAAGCATGCCATCTGGTAGAGGTGTCATTCTGAGGGAACTAGGGGGAGAGGCAGATCTAGGGAGGAGGTAACTGGACAGAACCTATACCAGCACACCAGCCTTCTAGGTGTAGGTTACAGAGTGAGAGTTGGAGCTTGGCAGGAATCGGAGTCATTGAGAAACACCCGCAGCTGTTTGGTATGGGACATATGTAGCCTTGACCTTGAGCAGGGAGGAATGGGCTAGGATGTCAGATCATGAATTTGGGCATGTTAAATTTTAAGAAGGACAACATCCAGAAGATAGAGCACAGTGAAGAAACATTTGAACACATATTTTGGGTTGAAAATAGAAGTAGCACTGAATCTAAGAATTTCCTAGACCATCTTTTCCTTCTTCCTTTGCTTCTCTCTTTCCTTGACTTCCTCATCTCTATCCTTCCTTCTCTCCTCCCTTTCCTCTTATTTTGTATTTCATTGTGCAACTACTTGACTTTGCTGAAGACTGTGTGAGGCTCTGGGGAGGCAAAGATGACGGGGAAAAACATTTACAAATCTTTTGCTGATGTGGAAAGCTATGTGCCTATCTTTATTTTTGTCCAAAATGTTTTAACTTTTCAAGTAGGCGAATTTGTGGGTTGGAAATAGAAACAATGATTTTTAGATGCTCCTATTGAATGCCTGTGTGTGTGTGTGTGTGTGTGTGTGTGTTGTGTGCACACACAAAGAAATATATTGCCTACTGCTTGGGGTGTTTAAATGTGATAAGGAGTATCCGTACTTTCAAGTCATAAATTAGCTTTTCATATCTTTGTATCTTTCATATAGTTCATTCCATTTATGTAAATACAGTGAACAGTCAATAAGTATTTGCTCACTTACTATCTTTTTTTATTAACTCCAAGTTTTTCATAAATCTGTTGTCCTGAAAATAATGATTAACATTTCATTATTTAAAAACTCTCTTCCTGGGGCACCTGGGTGGCTCAGTGGGTTAAGCCTCTGTCTTCAGCTCAGGTCATGATCCCAGGGTCCTGGGATCAAGCCCTGCATTGGGCTCTCTGCTCAGCAGGGACCCTGCTTCCCGCCACCCCCCCACCCCCCCGCCTCTCTGCCTACTTATGATCTGTCTCTGTCAAATAAATAAATAAATAAATAAATAAATCTTTAAAAAAAAAAAAGAAAACTCTCTTCCTGTGATTTTAAAGAAGCCCTTTTCAGTATTCACCTTGCCTTCACCTGTTGGCTGGGTACTTAAAGCAGGTATGAAGATAGAATGGAGCAGTTGGGGTAACTGAGTAATTTGCAGAATCTTAAGGCCTTTGCTATGGAAGCAAAAGTATTGAGAGCTTGAATAATGGAGATTGCCTTTCTATGTGGACAACAGCTAGCCTCGGTAGCAACACAAAAGTTTAATCTGCTTTTTCCTTGAGAACACATGACTATACAAAAACTGGGATGTTGAAGGAGAGGATGTAGTAGTTCACCAAAATATACAAGTTTACCCTAGAGCTGTAACCATTCATGTTCCTGTCTTTTCAGAGAATCGGTGCATTAAGTCCCAATGCATTAAGCTTTCAACAAGTTATAGCACTAAGTCAATGAGATGTATTATTATCATTATTATCATTTAGCATTCACACTTCATCAGCTTGTACTTTCTCAGGCTCAAGACAGCAATTTTCAAAGCACTGGATGGATTGAAGCTTTATCTTCATGAGCTTGTCACTGAGATCCAAGTATACTTTATACTCCTGGAAAATACTACCTAATGTTCTAATTATGTATGTCTATTTTATTTGAACTCAGAAATTTCAAATACCTCCATGCATAGGTTTTCCAAATGATTACCCTCATCAAAATTACACAGGCAAAAAGGAGGAATAATTAGCAAAATGAGAAGTTAGATTTGGGGCTCGTATAATTTTCCATGCTAATTGCTTATCCTGAGAGCCCATTCTGGGAAGCCGTCAGGAAGTGGACTTTTCATATGTGTATACCTGGATGTGGGTCCCTGCCAGTGTTCTTAGAGGAAGTGGACAGCAGCTGTGATCCTAGAAAATCTCCCCCTCCAGTAATATGGGGAAAGAGCGATTCCTCTTACCTTCAGACATTCTCACCTGAGGTTTTCTAGGGGCTTATCCCAATTCATTGAATTTTGTGAAAGAGAAAGTGGCAACTAAGGAATATTCTCTCACTTTACAGATAGGCTCACTGAAGTTATTTGTCCCAGGTTGTAGATTGGGGCCAAAAGTAATACCTAGTTCTGAATTTATTGTGTAGATAATTCACCAACTTAAGAAAAAGATAAGGTAGGATTCCAAAATCAAATAGAGAAGAGAAGATTTACAATGACAACAGAATGCATAAAGGACCTTCTCACTTTTCCCAGCTCCTCACCTCATCTGGCTAATAATTACGTCTTGTCTTTTTCTATAGAGACCAGTTTATTTCAGCCAGACACCAGGAGAAGATCATAGGAGAGACCTGAGACCATGGTCTCAAATCTAATTGGATTCTTGTGGAGAGAGATGCAAGTTGCTGGTGAGAAGGTCAGATGAAACAGGGTGCATTCAAAGATACCTTGAGGTAGGGAAAGGTCCTGATGGGCCATCGGCAGGCGGAGGACAGCCAAGGAAGAGCTGGCGGAGGGCAGGAGAGGGAGCCGCCATTCATCACGAATCAGAGACAGATCTTGAAGACCCATACAGGAGATGAATTGTTCCCTAGGGCTGGGAATTACCCCAGTGAAGCCTGTTCCATTTCTTGGAGTCCTTTAAGATCACTCTCTGTTATTACTCTGCTTACATGTATCCTTATGTTAACTCGCTTATCACCTCCCCAACATTTTCTTGAGTCAGTTTTTTTTTTTTAAGATTTTATTTATTTATTTATTTATTTGACAGAGAGAGAGAGAGAGAGAGAGAGAGACAGAGAGCACAAGCAGGCAGAGAGGCAGGCAGAGGCAGAGAGAGAAGCAGGCTCCCCACTGAGCAAAGTGCCCGATGCGGGGCTCGATCCCAGGACCCCGAGACCATGACCTGAGCCGAAGGCAGTGGCTTAACCCAATGAGCCACCCAGGCGCCCCTCTTGAGTCAGTTTTATGTGATGTCTGCTCCTTGCAATCAAATCAGCTGAACATAAACCCCTTTTACAACAATAAGCAACATTCCTCCTTCCCTCAAAGAACAACCAGCCTCACTCCCCAGCATCTGTTACAAAGCAGGGTTGCAGTTGCATTTATCTTTACAGTGATGGAGAACATAGATGTTTGTCAGGAACCACTTTTTTTCCCCCCTGCTGCTTTTTATTGCTCTTTAATGCTTTTGGCAATTTCAGTGGAGAACGGATCACTTGAACTTGTAGTCCTCAACTAGCTTTTATTCAGGGGAGTCATCTGCAAAGAAGCAGTGCAAAATCTTTGAAAGCAGAGCCTGGACTGCCGTTGTTGTCTGGCGTCTTCATGGTTTCTTATAATACTGTCAAAGTTCCTTGTAGAAAGAGGAGAACTTTGTTGATTTGTCCACTGCTGCTTGCAGGGAGGGTAGAGAGGGTGGCAAGAGAGAATGAATGAATGAATGAATGCACAACTGAGTTATGGTGTTACTTAGCCATAAGTCATCAGATAAAGTTCTTGCTGATCCACTTTCCTAGTTAACAGGCAGATGGCCACACATGGCAATGGCCTCTTTCAGTGTCTCAGGAAGCTGGTGAGCTGAGTTGGGTTTCCTATAGGCCTACATAATGCCAGTATATCAACAGTGCTCTGTGGATTGCTGAGAATTCCCTAGGCCCTGCTGTGTTGCAGCTCTCCCAAATGGTGGGGGAGAGAGAGGGATCTGGACTGGACCTGTTTAGATCTCCTTAGAAAAGTTCCGAGGTCACCGTTACGAGCGAGGTATAAGATGGAGGAGGAAATGGGGTCCCACTGATAACCCAGATCGTAAACAGAAAACATCTCTCTCCACCATGAATTTGTACACAGTGGTATTTTCCTCCTGTGTTCCTGAAATCAGTGTCTGGTATTCGTGCTCTCCTTGCCAAGTGATGGATCCTGGGCATTTCAGGTAACAAGCTACCTGCTGTCTGAGTGGAAGTATTTAAATGCCTGCTGTTCTTCATCATTCAAGTTGTTTGCCCCTATGTTTCTCCTGCTAGGGAGCAAGGCTGCCATATGTACAGGGCCACATGGCTGGCAAAACATGAGGATTATGTTTGGTGTTGGATTTATTTGATGGCATAATATTTCTGGCAGCTGGCCTTATGCTGGATTTGCTTTGGCAATCCTGGACAGGAGGTTGTCATCATTACGCTCTAATTTGTAGACTCTCTACAGGGCACCAGTCTCAGCTGAATGGTTGAAGACCAGTATGTATGATTATTGTCCCCTAACAACTAGATTGGAACCATAATAAGTTCTTAGGATATTAGCTTCAAGTCTTTCAGTCATTTAGTTTTAAGGAGTGGTTAAGAGTTTGAGTTCTCAAGTGGATAGACCTGGATTTAGATGCAGGTTTCATTTCTATTACTTTTTGGCATGGAGCAAATGGCCTAACTTCTCCAAGGTCTCAGTTTCTTCATTTGCAAAAGGAGGATAAAATCAGTATCCATCAAGACAAAAGGGTTGTCTTGAGGATGAATGCAGTAATGCCTACCTATGAAGCCCTGACCTTATGTCTTGTCGTACAGTGAACGTTCCGTAAACATTAGCTCTGTTGGCTTTGCCAGATCGTCCTTCTGATCTTTCTCTCGTTATCTCCCTTAACCCAGCTAGCAATGCTCCAAGTATTAAGTAGCTTGTAGAAAAGATGTAAGATTTATTTTCTGCTTTTCTCCTTAAATATTTTAGGAAACTGAGCTTTGCAAGATTTATGCCAAGTGCGAAGCAGTTCAGAGGAGCACAAATGCTGGCCTTTTTTTGGTGGTCCCACCCTTCAGAAAACACTGTAGGTGCATGAGACACAAAGACAATGTGATAATTCTCTGTCATAAGTATCCCATTGAGGGTTGTGCTTAGTTTTCTCTTGGTGACTTTAATTTTCAGGGTTTTTTTTTTTTTTCATCTTTTTTTGTTCCTACTGGCTATACTCTAGTTCAAGATCTAGGCACAGGAATAGAATCGAGGAATCCTAGATCCTTGACTGAAAAGGACATGAAAGGTCATTCATTCTTGCTGCAAGTGGCAGCTTGTCCTGTTGTGATGTGCTGGGTGTACTCTAGTAGTTCTGGAAAGGTCTTCTGGAAGAAGTGTGAAGAAGGTGTGATACAAAGAAAAGGAGATTGTAGATACAATCACGTAAGAAAGCCCACAAAAGATAAAAGAAAATAATAGGTGGGGGAAGAAAATTAAAGGAAGAGTAAAAAGTTTAAAAATTTAGCCTAAGAGTGAAGTTTATATTTGAATTAGGCTGCAACAGGAAAATTTCTGGAGGTTTTAGGAATGAGTATTCTAATAATAGTAAGTTTCTTGAAGCACATTTTGAAGGTATATGAAGGAGCCTCTACTTTCTGGAAGGCCCAGAAAAAGAATTTCTCCCTTCCATGGAGCTGTTAAGGTTAATATTATGATCAAGATTTTGTTTCTGAAATTATAATGTAGGGACTCTTAATTTTGCCTTGATTTTTGTTTCTTCAAGTGAAGGATTTATCTGCAAGTTGCGAAATTCACCATGGTAAATAATCATGTAACTAACCACTGTATTATGCAGCCATGATGCTGAATGGACTGAAAGTAAAAAAGTAAAGAGCTACCTTCATCTTTTTCACTTCAAGTACCAAAGTTTGGGTAGGTGAGAAATTAGCCTATTGGTTTTAAGTTTGTGGAAAAATGGAAAAGGAAGGCAGGCTTCATTTTAGTCCCTGCAGTCGAACAGAGCCAGATGAAATGCCAAATTAACGGACCACACTGGCCACTATAAACAAGCAAATCCTTCTGTTGATGAGAGCAGAAGAACATGCATCACACACTGTACTCCTGTTGCCTACAGCGTATTGCTCAGTAATAGCAAGACAGAGGCAGGGCTTGTGGAAGAACCTGTGCACGACAGAAAATCTGTACAAGTAGGAGAGAAGACTATTAGGAAGTTAGGAATGTTATTGAAGAATCTGTTGGCCAGAGATGGCTGGATTATCCCCCATTAAATGGTCACTCTTGATGCCGCAGGTGACCTAGCAACCAACTCAGCTATTCTAACCTAGAAATATTCCTAATTAAAAATTGTTTGGATTATTAGTTTTGGAAAAGGCCCAAGGAAGAGAAAGGGATGCTGAAGGGAAGACTCCGTAATGGAAACCATTTGGCAGAATAAGATCATATATTGGAGGTGATAATTTTGTGGAAAGGTGTATATTTAAATAAGGACCGTATAAATACAGGTATGTCTATTCAGAAATAGCCCTATAACTAATTTGATCCTAAATGCTTCTTTCAAATGCCAGTGACAGTTCGTGATTTACATGACCTGCATGGGAAATACTGTCATGAATTAGTATAATAAGGTGGACCTTTCAATGGTCCTTTTGTAATGCAGGCCCTTATGTGACTGGTAGCAAATACGAGCCCTTGAGGAGAGTGAGGGAGTGCAGATGGGATATTAACATTCTCAGTTCTTGGCACCTTATCCTCACCCTTTTGAGTATGGCACCACATGAGTTTTAAGGAACTATCTTGGAGCTGAAGTAACTGGATAGAGATGTGGGTAGAAGTTGGGGCCCACTATCCAGAAATGCACATATAACAAGTTGATAAAGTCTTCCCATTGACTCTAGGAGACCCTGGAGAGTTCTAGCCTTTTGAAGAAGGTTTCAGATATTGGGAGCACAGAAGAAGATACAAAACTCTTCTGATTCTGCAGTAGTGATAAGATCATTGCTCCTCTCACCCACCTGAAGAGAAGCGGGATTTCTGCTAGCCTGCTAAGGCTCTGTCCCTGTACCCATGTTTGGCAAAACATATCCTTGTCTGTGCAGTGGACAACCTGTGTCTGTTATTCAGTGCTTTCAGTGGACCTATAGATGTGTCAGTCTATCTACAGAGGAAAGAGCTCCCCTCCTGCATTTTACAGATGAGGAAATGGGCCCTTAACTGGAGTCACACAGTTAATACAGGGTGAAATTAGGATTTCAATCCAGATCTCTTGACCCTAAAGCTGATGGTCTCTCGTCTGCCCTACCACGCCACCTCCTCAGGGCTGTGTAGTGTTCTTTTCAGAGACATTTGCACTTTATGCCATAGAATGTAAGGGTTTTGAGTCCCATTTAAGGACTTTTTAGGAGCGTTGAGCAGATGACCAGGTGTTTGTGGGGCGGCGGACCCCTCCTGGTCTCACTAAAGCCAAGCACTTTATTCTTTAGGTTACAGTTGGGCCCTGCCCCCAGGATTGTAGCTTACGACTGTGGTATCGTTGTCACCACACATTTGATAACTTTGTGAACAGGCGAGGTGCAGCAAAGGAGAGCAGTTTCCATTTTATGAGGAGGAAACTGAAAGGGAAACATTCTTAGGAGATGCAGGTTGTGTTCTCTTAACCGAGTTAAGGCAAAACCCCCAGATTTTGGCCTTTCCCATCAGTGCTCTCTCCAGCAGACCCCGTAGCTGCCATCTCCTTTCCAGAAAAACTGGAAAACTTCATTTGTTCATCTAGAAAACCCTCCAGCCAAGCCCAGCTCACCGTGTGGTTAACAAGGACAATTCCTTTAAAATGTTTTTCCCCCCTTGCTTAGTGTTGCTGGCATCAGGTATGGTTATTTATATGTTTCCCTTTGCTACTTGATTTATTTTGGAGACTGACACTTTTACAAGCTGACATCTCAGCATACAGACACTTTTTTTTGCTCCACTGAATGTTGTTGATGCTACTTACTGGATGCCACACCGAGCAAATCCTAGTTAAAGGTTTCTCTTTGTGCCACAATCCATCACTCCTTTTACGGCTCTTCGTCTGGAAGAGTGTAAACTGCCTCCTAATTTTGGCATGTGTTACCTGCCTTTCTGGCTGCTCCCTGTTGCTTCCCGGTATCACTCTGTCAGGTAGACACTTGAGGATTTCATTGCTACCCAGGTGTGCAGCAAATTCAAAATCCTAGCTTTTTTTTTTTTTTTAAAGCTCCTTTTGAGATATTTGTGAGGAGAGAGTAGTTAATAGGAAAGTAGGTATTGATATAGAGAATTCATCAGCTACTGTCAGTCGATTATTCATTTTTTTTTCCTATGGGAAAAACATTTCTGTTTCTCTATAATGTACCAGAAGATTTAGAAAAAAAGAAACCAGTAAAACACCACTTTTCTTGAGGAGCTCTCAGTGTAATGAAAAATTGCATGATCAATCTGACAAAAAACACTGGAGTAAGTCAACTTGGCTCCAACTTTTCCATTCTTTCTGCTTCCACGTCTCTTTTAAGAGCCATACAGAAGGCCCCACACTAGGACCCTCTGCTGGCTATCGTAGACTCTTGTAGAAGAGAAGGAGTGCATGGACTACCTCAATGCATAGGTGATTACAGCCGAGTGAAACAGTGACCCGATGTGCGGGGTGTCATTGCCGTTGGAAGTGGTTGAAGATTGATTGTGTTTCCATTGGCTGTCGGTGCATGCCTTCTATTCCTTTCTCCAGTGTTTTCGAGGGATACATGGGCACTCAGCCATTACAACTGAAATGGGCATGTTGACTCCTTAAGGAGTGGTGTTAATTTGTTCGAGTGTGCTAGAAACTTCTTACTGTTTCCTCAACAGCACTAGCACTTATCCGTGTGTGCCTGGTCGGGCTTGTCTGGTCAGCCTCCGAGAAGCGGTTTCAGACTGATGATGACTGCTTGCCATCCTATTAGGGATTCTACCTCGAGCCAAAGTCTTTCTAGTCTACTTTGTTCTAGTCAGTTCAACAAAAGTGTAAAGACTGCCTACTATGTGTCTGGTACCAGTTGCTGTGATGGAAAAAAAAAAAAAAGGATAACATTCTGTTTTTCAGCATCTCACAGGATAGGAGGTGATACTGACAAATACATGAAAAGCTTTGAATACAGGTTTGACTGTGTAAGTGCTAGGCTAGAAACATGATAGAAACGGCTCTATGAAGAGCAGGTAATCCTGATGGATGGGTCAAGACAGACTTCAAGTTGTAGTTTAAGCTGGAAAATGGATGGTATTTCACTGGGCACACGTGGGCCAAAGGCTTTCCTGGCAAGTTTGCAGAGAGAGAGAGAGAGAGAAAGACAAAGGGAGACGGAGAAAAGCAAACTCCCTCCCCACTGAGTGTGGAGCCCGACGTAGAGCTCTATCCCACAACCCTGAGATCATGACCTGAACCAAAATCAAGAGTCGGACGCTGAATGGACTGCACCACCCGGGCGCCCTACATTTGCCGTTCTTGAGTAGATTGATGTTGTTAGAAATTGAGGGGTAAAAGCCAAGGGGAGAGGAGAGAGGATGGTTGTTATGACATAAGATGGGAAGCACTGATGTTCAGAGTCAAACTGTTGAGGCTAAGAAAGCTTGTGGAGGATATGATGATGGGTGTGAGCACAGAAATATGTGTGCATGTTTGGGGAGGAGGGACCTTGAGACGAGGGACTGAGTAAGTGGTGATAATACTGGACTAGGTGAGAAGCGCTGAGGGTGTAAACCACTGTGGTGTGAGTCTGGAGGTGGAGCAGGGGAGGGAGGGTTTAGCTAGCAGCTGCCTCTGGCGGGGAGAGAACGGTCTGTTCTCAAGTCTGAACTGCTGGGATGCTTACCGGAGGAGAAACACGAGTCAGTTCGTGGAGAGAATTGGGGATATTAATATGCTCTACGACCCAGGTCTATTGTGAAATGGATGTCCAAAGCCCTTGAAAAATGAAGTGCCAGATGAAGTGCAGGATGACCCGTTAACCTGCACATTTGAGGGGGCTGTCTGGAATGTTGCTCCCTGATGGCGGGGACCATAGCTGGTGTCCCCCACTGAGGACTCAGTGTCTGGCAAGAGGCCACAAAGTATTAGCGCACAAGGTTCCCAGAAGTCCTTTGTAAAGAAACACTTTAAACTCTGTTTAACACAGTATTTTATTTGGTCCTGAACCCTGTTGGTGAAGCTATCTTCTAAGTGTCACTCAGAGAATTCTCCAGAATCCACTTTAAGAAACACTGCCTTAGGGTAATTGATAAATAATTTCAGGGTTAAACGAATAAGATAAACACCCTAAAGAGAGAAGGGAATTGGGGTATATGTCTATCTGTCTGTCTCTCCCTCTCTCTGACCAAACCAAAGGTAGTGAGATCTGTGGAAGGAGTGTCCCTTTGGCAAAGGCATAGCCTCAAAGAAGGATGAATGGCTGACCTTTCCCCCCCTCACCTGATCACAGATTTTAAAAGGCTTGCCATCAATTTTAAAACATGTCTTTAAAGCCCTAAATATGGCCCTAGGACTTTACTCTTTAGACTCAAGTTCAAGATGATGGTCACAAGCATGTCCTGGAGGCAGTTCTGAGCACTTTAAAAGCTTCATTTAGTTTTCAAATGTCTGTCAGTGCTCCCAGCACCATGGATGACCAAGAGAGGCTTTCAGAATTCAGTGGGAGTAGGAGAAAGGAATGGAGCCCAGAATTTAATTATTTTTTAAAAATACGATACTGGTTCTTAGAGGGGAAAAGTTGCAACACACACGCTGACCCACACTGAAGGATTTATACTTTATACTTTATCCATTTATCCATTGTGTGGAACCTTTTTGAAGGATGGGTAATATACAAAAAAAGGTCAACGTAACAAATACGAAGGATGTTTATTACTTTGTATGGAGGTGTTTGTTTTTTTTTTTAAGATTTTATTTATTTATTTGACAGAGAGAGACACAGCGAGAGAGGGAACACAAGCAGGGGGAGTGGGAGAGGGAGAAGCAGGCTTCCCGCTGAGCAGGGAGCCCGATGCGGGGCTCCATCCCAGGATCCTGGGATCATGACCTGAGCCGAGGCAGACGCTTAATGACTGAGCCACGCAGGCACTCCTGTATGGAGGGTTCTTAAGAAGGAAAGCAATACTTTTTTTTTTTTTTTAATTGCAGTGTAGCCTTTTAAAACGTTGGCCCCACTGAAAAATTTGGCGTTTTAATTCTCTCTGCCTTATATAGGTCAGCATTATAATAACTGTATTCCATAGGCTCTGTGTGTACTTTCACCATGCCTGGAGTCGAGCCTGGGCTGTTTCGTGGTTCTGCTACAGCAGTGTTCTCTCACTCCTTGTTTAATAACTAGTGGCCATGCTTGCCTCTTGTCAAAAAAGACTGTATTTCATGAATGATTAAAGTGCTGGAAACCCAAGATTTATGGCTCTCTTGCTCAAAATTCTTATGTGGCTCTTGTCTGATGAAAGGTACCTATCCTCGACACACATTTCATTTACAGTGTAATTCTTGGGTTACCAAGGTAACATTCAGGTTAATCAGCTGCACCACACTTTGCCTAATTGAGGGAGAGCACTTCAGCTCCCACTTCAGTCCCTCAAAGATAACAATCTTTCTTTCTTTCTTTCTTTCTTTTTTTTTTTTTTTTGTCTGACATTTGGAGGCTGTTCCAGATGCTCTTGACTCCAGAGCATTTCCCTCTCTGGCTCTGACACCTGGCACTACGCCCTCATACTGGCTGTGCTTGAATAACCGGCTTGTACGGAGGCCATCCCTCGATTTGTTTTATGTACACAGGGTGACATATGTACTGTTCTCTGGAATTAGAGTGAAATGGTTGAGGTTAGTTTGTATATTAATATCAGCACATTGGAACATGTTTCCTATTTACTTTTCTCTACTCGATTTTCTCTGTGCCTCACCACGTGAGTGGATATGAACGAAGAATTTGATTTGCAGCAGGAGATTGAGGAGACTAGCCTGAGCTTCCTAAAACTTTGTGGGCACGGCTGTTAGTTGAGATTTCCAAGAGTTGTTTTGATTCTCTCCTCCTTACTTCATCTCCTCTGAAAAAGTGCAGAGAGGGGCTCCTGGGTGGCTCAGTTGGTTAAGTGTCTGCCTTTGGCTCGGGTCACTGATCCCAGGGTCCTGAGATCGAGTCCTGCATCGGGGCTCCCTGCTCAGCAAGGAGCCTGCTTCCCCTTCTCCCTCTGCCTGCTGCTCCCTCAGCTTGTGCTCTCTCTCTGTCTAATAAATGAATAAAAATCTTAAAAAAATGAAAAAGTGCAGAGTTATCCCGGCAGCCAGCTGCTGGTGGCCACACTAAGGAGTCAGATACTATTTACCATCAACCAAAGTTCAAGACGGGCAGCGGAGGACCAGTGGTTTGGAACTGTTGAGAACAAATGAACGGACTGTTTAGCATCTAGCCTCAGGAAGCACTGTCTGAGAGGGGCAGTCTGAAAGATGATGCCAAAGCAAGACCTCCAAAAATGACTCTCTGCCCAAGGTGCTGATTTTCAATTAGATGAGTTTGTCCTTGACTAAAAAGAATTCTAAGCAAAACTGGTTGTAATTAGCTGAAAAAAGTCTCACTGTTTTGTGTTCTGTAAGAGTCTGTACTTCTCCATATTGCATGAGACATTGGGCCTTTTTATGTAATATTTGCTCTGAACATTTCCTTAGTTGGCTGTTCATTTTTCAGTTTTAATTCTTTTGAGTGACTTAAAATGTATGTGTTGCTGAATCAGTTTTTACTTTGTAATTTCTTTCACTGTTTTAAGTTTAGAATGCACTCTGGCCAAGACTTTGGTACTGGGTACTATTCTTGCTTTTGAGTGATTAATTTTTAAATGCAACAGAAATTTATTTATTTATTTATTTAAACAAAAATTTTTAAAGGATTTTATTTATTTATTTGAGACAGAGATACGGAGAGAGAGAGCCTGAGCAGGGAGAGGCAGAGGGAGACGGAGAAGCAGACTCCCTGCTGAGCCAAGAGCCAGATGTGGGGCTCGATCTCAACACGCTGGGATTGTGATCTGAGCTAAAGGCAGATGCTTAACCATCCGAGCCACCCAGGCAACCCACAACAGAACTTTTAAATTTTACTTGGCACTTATATGGGTACGTGGGACAAGGTAATGACTAAGTGGGCGGGTATTCCTGCTGGGCAGTAGCACTGTTCATTGAGCCAGCATTCCCCTCCTGACATGTGATTTCTCCTCTATCACATATTACAGGCTGGTAGGATTTATTTCTGAGCCACCTGTTCCATTCCTCTGGCTTGTCCATCTCTTCTTGTGTTACAGTCATGCCTGTTTTAACTAGTATTACCAGTGGCATTAATGAGTATGCTGAGGGCTAGTATTGCAACAAGGAAGGAGTGAGGATGCTTCTGCACCAGTATTTAGCAGGTAAGTTTTTAATTATAATTTTGTTACTATGAAATGGTATCCTAGAAACCTGTTGGCACTTAAATACCTATGAAGACATAGAAGTATAACAGAAGCATATTCACTCAGCATTAGACTAACTTGAAGAGCTGTTTTATTTAAGAGCTGTTTTTCTGTTTATTTTTTTTGAAACTTCTCAAAGGGCTAGTCGGTGCACGTACCAGGAGATCTGGTTATAGAGAACTTACTCTGGTCTAAAAGCAATCTGCCATCAAACCTAGGCCAAAACAAAGCAGAGAAGAATATTAATGAGAAAAGCTGCCATTTCATATGCAGGTATTAGTAAGAAGGTTACGGACACCCTTGAGCCGCCGTGGGATATTGTCATCTTGCCCTGTCCTCCTTGCCTCTTTCCCTTTTAAAAAATACTTTTTAATTTAATTATGAATAAGTTAGTTTCAGATGATACCTTTTAGTTATTCAAGAGAGAAAGTTACATATCCTTTTTAATAATTGTCATAATTCTAACAAGTGTTAGGAATTTCAGAATGTTTGATCTCCTGTTCCCTTCAGCCGAGGACCTGCATCCTTGTTTGAATTTAGTATCGCCCTTGTGTATTTCTTGTGTCCTGGAGACACAGACAACCTGTTTTATTCTCAAATGCGCAGGCTGCTCTGGATTGATTACTCTGTTTACCAGAATTTATCTGTTTTCAAATACGGATTTTTAACCAGACGTAATCTATGCAAGTTTTTCATGTTGTAAGAATTAGCATCTAATCTCTGTTTAGCTGAAATTTAGTTAGCAATGTTGACACCTCTGCATTTTAACATGGGGATTTCTTTGTGGGACACAGTTCCTTTCAATCAACTTAATATCCCATCTTGGTCTCTAAGGGACAATAATTGAGTTTAGGCTAGTTTTAAATAGCGATAAGGACAGGGAACACAGATGGGTATTTCATTGATTAACACTAACCCTGGCCTAAGGCCCCAGTGTCAGGCATTAGATTAGGACATTATGAAGAGAATGACAGAGTTTTGGTACTTTATTCCTCTCAATAACATTCTTTCACATATTAAGTTTATCCCCCCCTAGGTAGCTACTTTATCATGCAGAAGACCTTAATCCACTGATGTGACTCTCTCTGCTCTCACTTTGATGCAGCCTCTGTTTACAAGAGTAATGCAGCCTGTGTAAGACAAAGTACTCGGGACAAGGACCGCTGAATAAGGCTTTCAGATGCACAGTGATCCGACCTAAAAACAAAGCAAAACCCACACTGCAAACACACACACAAACACGTGCACGCACACACACACACACACAAACACAGGCACACATGCACACACAAACGCCAGCAAAACTGAGGCTTTTTTTTTTTTTTTTTTTGGAAATGCAGTCGTAATGCTTGCATCCCAAAGACTCAGACATTAGGATTTCATCAAGAAGACCCTATGTTACTGATCTCCTTGTTTGGCACTTTATCTTTTCTTCACCTTTGACCTTTCTTTCAGGCTCTCTTCAAGGCATCGTGAACGTAAGCCCTTGTGGTGTTCTTTTAGAAGTAGGATTGCTGTCCTCCCCTCTGGTGAATTGAAGCAGCTGCCAGAATCAGTGACAAGGTTGGGTCCAGACTTGGTATCCCGGCTGGGAAAGAGATTATGGGTCAGTCCCCAGTGCTAGGATACAAAAGATTCAAGCGGTTCAGGATTTTTTGGATATCCGAAAAAGATTTCATGAAATTTGTAAAGATCTAACAGTGCATTGCAGATTTCACGTGGTCTAAATAGCTTATACTAAGTCAAACTCTGGGTAGACAGTAAATGGTATTTTCACAGCTATGCAATTTTTCCAAGATTGAACTGCACGGCAATAGTTTAATTCCACCAAATAGTGCAGTTAGGGGATGAAGCAGGTGGCCCTTTGCATTTATCTGCTTTAGCTTTGACAGGGTATCCTAACTTGAGAGGATCTCTTACACTATGAAGATTTACATGCTCACCCTAGTCGGGTTTAGATGATCATGCGACGCCTTTTTTATCCTTTTTATTCTTCAGAGCACTGGCAAGTTCTAAGGTTAGACAGTAGAGAGAGTTTTTCATATATATGTATATGTATATACATATATATGAAAAATGGAAAAAATATATTTCCGTAAAAGGAACAAACAATACATTATGAGACTTTTATTTTCTTCTCTTTCACCAAAATCTCAAAGAGAAAAATTTACCTCAAGTTGAGAGCTCTTAAAACAATTTATAATATTTTTGTCTAAACAGAGCAATGAGGAAAGCTGTGTTAGAATTACAAGTGGGGTTTGTAAACTTCTGATTTTCCAAAATACAATGTAACAAAATCTTTAGCATTTTGGAGGGAGAGACTTCAGTCTGTTCCTCACAGCCCTGCTCCTCATCCTCTTTCACTTACTTCTGCTCTGAAAACTTTTTTTCCCTCCAAAAACTTGAAAGAGACATCTATGATATGATTGTTTGGCATTGCACAGTGATCCTAATAAATGAAAAAAAAAAAAAAAAGCAGGAAAGATCCCCATTGTTAAAAGACTGAACATTCGGTATAACGTGTGCATCCACATCAGAGACCGTTGGAACGGCTGAGGAGCAGGCGGTCTGGCATTGACCGTCACGATGGGCCGGGGCTCACGGACGTTTATCCAGCACGCCCACAGGGAATAACTGCTGCCCTCTTTCACCGAACAGGACTAACTTAGCGAGAATGGCTTTTCTTTTCTTTCTTTCTTTTTTTTTTCCCTTTTTTAGCTCTTCAGAGTGGGTATTCGTAGACAGTGTTGGAGAGGTAGACAGTGAGGGTTCATATCATTCCTTTCCCAATTATTTGGAACCCTGCTAACTCATTTGTTAGGATTAATTGAATAAAACTCCATTGAGAACGTATACATCACCAAAAAGCACCTGCTACACATAGGGGACCCTGACCCTGGAACTGCCTGCCAAGAGCACCACCTCAACCAGGAAAGGATACTTGTCGTCTCAGAGAAATACAAAGCTGAAAGAGATCTTAAAGACACCCTGGTTTTGTGGTTCTCAAATTTTCATCAAGCAAGATCTCTTTTATTATTTTATCTTAACGGTGCCCGCATGTAGGAACATATAAACTACTTCTGCACATGAGTTTGGTTTCCATTAGGCTGAAAAAAATAATTGCAAATAACTCATTTCAGGAATAGTTACTCTGTATTGGTGTGGGTGGGATTCCTGAGATTTTTTTTTTTTTTTGGTCCTCAGTTTGGGAACCTGTGATCTTGTGTGACCTTGTTATATCAATGGAGAATTTGAGTTTACCTGACTAGCCACACACCCCCCCGGCCCCCGGTCCCCCAAGATTATAAAATTAATTTGAAAGAAGGATAAAAACCCGGCTCTGAGTGGTATTGAGTTGTTTAATAAGTGTAGTCACAGTTTTTCAGAGAAGAGGTAAAAGTATGGCAGTGGTTCTTCATTTCTAGACTAGTGGAATTTGTCTGAAGGAAATGGGTGGTTCTGTATAATCTTTCATTTTAGATATTGTTGGGAAATTCCTAATGGCCCATTTCTCACACCAACAATCACAACAAACAAAAGTATCGTGTGCTAAAGCCTCTCTTGGACACTTTCACATGACTTTCGTCATCATGATGATTGGCTTTTATGATATTCAAATGAGTTTGACCTGAGCCAACAAAAGCCAGGGAAATCGATTAGAGAGGAAAATTCATCCTTAAATCTTGAGTTCCCGTGAGGGCTGCCTGTAGCCTCTGGGCAGCCAAAAGCTGGCATGTGGCTCCTCTCTGACATACTTCTGAAACAAGATAAGGTAGATGCTGAAACTCAATCCTTGAACAATAATAAATAAATTAATAAATAAGTGTCCCTTGGTCCATTCAAGTTACTACCTAAGCTAGTGCTTTGATACCATTTAAGTCAGGAATGAAAGCTACTTTTATAATGAGGCAGAAATCTGATACGGAAAAATGAAGCAGTTGGTCTGAATTCCTAGGTTAGGGGTTTGGGCGGTTTTTTGTTGTTTGGTTTTTTGCTTTTTGGGTTTTTTTTTTTTTGTAATAATTTGCTCATCTCATGCTGGTGGATTTTGTCTCTTGCATTCTCTGGCAGTCAAGGAAAAGTTAGCTCAAGTTTTGCTCCCTCTGCCATTAACAGATGGCACGCAGATCTAAGCATAAGCCGGGGCTCCCGGGCCACAGGCAAAGGGTGAGGGCCGCTCCCCCGTGGACACCCTCAAAAGGCCCTAAGCTTGAGTAGCACAAATGAAAAGGTCTAGTGCTGGTGTTAATTACGCAGAAACCACACAGAAAGTGCTGGCTGTTACTGAGTTGAGAGGTTGGGCATCTCTTCTTCCCCAGATAAAAGGCTTGATATGAAAACATTTTGCAGAGGACAATGAAGTGAAGATTAGCATAATCTTCTGCAGTATCCTCAGTAAGCTATCCATGAGTGAGTTGCTTTTTTCTCATTCCTCCTGCTCTAATGTCTGGATTTAAGGAATGGTATTGTTAAAAGTAGGCTTTGTCCTTGGAGCTCGACAGTTGTGTTTTTCCCGCCTTCATGTGATCATCCCAGTTGCTAGTCTCCTGCTCTTTGGGTAGGGAGACAATGGAGGGAAAAATGAAGTGTCAGATCATTGACAGAACCTCTCTGTGCTATGTTATTCTTAATCCAGACTCTTCAGGGTTTTTTTCTTTTCTTTCTCTCTTCTCTCTCCCTCTCTCTCTCTTTTAAACCTCTCTCACCCATGCTCTCTTTTTGAATAGGGGAAGTCTGTTTAATATCATTCAGAGGAAAATGTAGAGCAAGGAACACTGGACTTTGGTGCTTTAGGCAGCTTTAAATTAAAAAGAATTCCAATCGTGTGGTGGGTTTTCTTCATACTTCAGTCAGAACACTAAACTGCCATTGTGACATTTTATATCAAAATATGGGTAGCTGTTAGAAGGGTTATTCAGATGTATGACACGCAAAGCCTTGAGTGTTGGGTTTTCTCATGAGGAGAGTTGAACCACTTGTGCCGTGCAGCCTAATGGGGTTCTCTCGGGGGCTGGTCCGGTGGCTAACGCACTAGTTTGTTGGCCACTTTGATCCTGGCTGCCCTGTTTTAAGTCTTGCTAGGACTGGTTAAGCTAGTGCTCTGTAACCCCGGGGATAACTTGAGGGTTCTGAAAGTCACGAGGCACGGTCCCCAAGATCAAAATATAAAAATAGGTCTGGGGTCAGGGAACTCGACAGGCCCCCGGAAGCTCTTCGCTCTTCCAGCTGGAGACTGTCTCTTATGTATTTAGAATTCGTCATTAGGATTCTGACAGAGCAGTGCAGTATGGGATGGCTGCAGGGCAGGCTCTTTGAATCTTCTTCCCGATAAAAAAAACCCCAACTTCTGGCTGCTGACAGGAGACAAGGCGAGTACAAGGAGCGCATTAAAAAGCAGCTTATGTCTATTGATGGCTGAAGAAGGGTTAGAATGGCTGAGTTTTGAGTTTGGGTGAGAACTCCAGAGTTTACTTGTTATACCAGAGGAGTTTGGGGGAGTCACGGGTGTTTTTTAAAGGCCTAGAGCGCCCGTGAGGATGGGTATTGTAAAAGCCCGTGTTAGACAGTTTGTCGACCTTCCCAGAGTTCCACTGACGTCGGTTTTGGCATGGATTCCGTCCTGGACCTCGACTGCCTACTTGTTGTTCTGCCTACCTCATAGAAAAATCTGACATTTGACCCGTCAAATTTAGCCAAGATTCTCTTGCCTGATGTGAATCACTTGAATAGATTTGGTTTTCTTTCATGGAGGTGGCTCATTGCTGTTCAACCTGTAATCTGAGCCAAGATCACCCCCTTGCTTGCAGCCAGAATCCACTGTGCTTGGCTTAGTGGTCTGAAGTGACCATGTTGTTGTGGAATGACACTGAAGAAGAAAGGGACTTTGGGTGTCACCTGATTGTTATCCTATCATGATACCAAACTGTGTTTTGCAGACAAAGGCTAAACCAAGTCACTCCACTATGGAATTTGGTGACTTCTGTGGCAGAATGGAAGACTTGATGTAGAGCCTCTCACACCTGCAAGTTCCAGCTCTTAGCTGCTCGGGGATGGAACTTCCATGGGCATTGTTGCATTGTCTATGCAACGGTCCTCTCGGGGACAACCCGCAGTGCTGCTGAGAGGATTGAAGGAGATCGTGTATTTTAGAGCAGCTTGTCAACTGTGTAAATCCCCGTACCTATGTAAGTTGTCATTATGATTCTTCTAGAAAGTTCCCGTTGAACATAGATTCATTCAGCACACATAATTATTGAATGTTCACACTTACCAGAGTGTCGGAGCCCAGGAGGGTTACAAAGATCAGTAAGACACAGTTTCTGCCCTAGGAAGTCAAAATCTAGCAGGAGGCAGGCACAAGGAAAAAATCTTCGGGACTACGATAAGTTTAAGGAACTCTAGCTCTTCTAACAAGTGTTGGTTGAGAACTTACTACACACATTGCCCTCCGCTAAATATTTTGGTGGTGGTGGAGGGGGGAATTACTGAGAAGGAAGATGTAGTCATAAATACTTTATATGGGTCCCCAATGTTTGGAGGATTATGCTACTTTGCTTTTCTGAAAGACCTATTTAATATGTCCCTGTTTTTGCTAACCAGAAAGAATCCAAAGTGGATTTTCACTTTTATGAAAATGGTGGGAAGTGAGAAGAGCATTCAGTGTTTATTCTGCGGTGAATCCTTTTAGAGGTAGTGCGTGTCCTGCACGTCGAAAGTGGCACCACCAAAGTCCTTCTTAGGGAACTACACTAGAGGGTTTGAACTGTTCATAAACATCAGTGTTTGTATCGATTTGCTTTGTGCATCCATTAGCAAAATGTGTCCTAAGGTGTCAGAAGAGCCTCAGAGAAGTTATTTTTGGGGTCAGGTTCAAAAATTTTTCCATGTAAGTTAACGGTGATTACTTCTTCACTTGATGCCATTGTAATTGTGGGTAATGGATACTTTCATCAGAGTGCCCTACTTTCAGAGAGCAGGGGAAAACCTGTATAGTCCATTTGGGGAGATAAGACACATGAACTTCCCTCCCTACTAAGAAAGTGAAAAAAGTGTGGAATAAATTCAAAGGTGATGGCCAGAATTCCCAGGGAAGATGGGATTTGAGTTGTCTGAGACACTGTTGAGTGTCTTATAACACTTGATTTCATCTCCTTAAGGCACTTAGCTCTGTCTCTTATTTTATCATAATAAATTTTATCATGTTGCTGCTTCTGGTAAACTCCCTGAGAGGTTCTTATCTTACCCATTTTTAAATTAGCCCTAACACTTAGCACATGCCTGGTCCAGAATAGGAACTCAAATAATAATTGTTCGATGAATGAATATAGATTAGAGGGGTGATGTAATAGAGCGTGGAGGCGGGTACTGGAGACTTTGTTTCCATTTGTGTGCCCTTAGATCATTACTCTGGTTCACCTCTGTATCTTTTAATACAACCAGCAGCTTTGAGTAAGTATATGAATTTTGAATGAAGACACCTAGAACACCTTTCTCTCCACAGCCTAACCAAATGCCCTACCCACACCATTTTTACATCTCTTGAAATCTCACTTTCCCAGTGAAACCCTTGTCTCTGGATCAGGAAGTCCTCATGTTCCTCTCTCACTCCTGCTCATGTTCCTGCTCCCCACGGAAGCACAGATAGTGCTAGTTTTCCTTTGTTTTCCATTACTCAGAATTTTCCCAGGAGTATTGTCTTTGATCTCCATTCCGATTATCTGCCTTTCCTAGTTCCATGTCTAAAATACTTGGGACATTGACTGACTTTATTTAGGTGGATATTTGCATAGTGGGTCAGTGTCCGCATCTTGGGGCTGTCTGTCCAGTGCATTGACTGGCAGTTCTAAGTTTCTAGAAGTCACTGGGGTCATGCAATTTACTAGTAAGAACGTCATGCAATTTACTAGTAAGAACATCAGCTCAGTGCTTAGTGCAGTTAGAAACTCTGTCCTTCTTTTGATAATAAAGTAAGTCCTCTGTTTCTTCCCAAACATTTTTGGGGATGTTAAATTAATGTCACTGCTGTAGCTTGAGAAATTTGGTAGCTTGTCAGGTTTCTTTTTGTTGGAAACATGCTATGGCATTAGTAGTAAGAACAGTTGACTGTGTTAGTCTTTCAAAACCTCTTTTAGGAATGAGAATGGGAAGTTGCTGGGTTATGCGAGGTGTGGGTGGTATGCTTATGGCATAGTATCTTCTAGAATTACTTTGAAATTGTTTATTATTTTGTCTGTTTCCTCCTCCAGGTAACTATTTGACCAACCTAAAGCAGGATGACAGGCTGGAAATGGCTAATGTAAACAACTCAGGCCAGTCAGTGGCCTGTGGTGGCTGTTCACTTAGAGCTCAGTAAACACTTTTGTCTGAGTGCCCCAGCTTTGCCAAAACAAAGTGGGCTTCATCTCAGCCTTTGTTATTTTTGTAATATAAAAATGTCTCTTTATATTTCTGTTTTTTATTTCTGCTGCATTTCTCTTGTCTTGGGTGTAGAGCATTGTATTCTATCAGATTTTATCTTCTAAAGAAATCTTAAGTTGCCAGTCATGTATGTTAATACCAATTCTAAATAATGGCCCCCGAAGTCTGAAACACCGAATGTTATTTTGTGGGGAGGGGAACAAAATAGCTGGTCCCGCTGCTTCTGAATTCTCTGGGCTGGTCTGAGCCGTGCAGGATGGAGCCCTCAGGAGAGGCTGTGCCTCCGGGCCTTGCTGCAGAGCCTTAGCACAGGGCCGCTGGGAAACAGTCCTGTGTCCAGGTAGGATGACAGCATGATGTGTGGTTGAGAGAGAAAGGCAGAGTGAGGCCCAGGGTAAAGGCAAAGGGGAAGAAATCCTGCTGCACAGAGCTGGCTGTGAGGGCATCCTTAGACACCTGGGAATCTTCCTAGGCTCATCACTGGGGCAGGTGGTGAGCAGTGCAGTGTCCTCCCTGTCACGATGCACGCAGTGGGCACTGGCCCACAGGAATTTTGGACGCTGTTACAAAGAAAGGGAAGTCAGCAAGATCCAAACAGTACCCTCTATTTGATAGTTGTCAGGCCGTTACCCCTTACCTAGTTTGGGTAGTGTAGAAATCTGTCTCTTCGGGACTGCTTAGGGCAGAGACATTGTAAACTCATTCATGTGTTTTGCCACACGTGATAATTTTGACTTTCCTGATGGAGTGAGGGTGGGGTGGGTGCATCAGACCAGGGGCCGCCAGCGCTGCTCCAGTCAGGCTGATTGTGTGTGGTTTTCAGGGACTATATGTCTTTTTGTTTTGGTAAAATACCATGGAAAAAAGCTGTTATAACACCTATTACAACATTTCCAGAGTGACTCAGCAGGAGGAAAAACATTCAGGAGAGAGAGATTGGAATGCAGAGACAAAAGAGCTGGGTCTAAGGAGGGCTGTGGAAAAATGGGGGGAGCAGGAGCTAACTGTAGCAATTATGTGAAAACCATAGTGTCTCTACTGGACTTTGGGTTTCCCACCCTCGATGGGTTATCACCATTTAATGGTCCATCAACCTGTGTGAGCAGTCAGCAGGGGAGGGCACAGTTTAGACCTGATGCACAAACCGTTATGACCATATACTCGCTGAAGAAATTAAAAGAATTCTGAGTAGTCACTATAGTGTCTGCAAGCTCAAAGGTTATGTGTTCTCCAGGCCCCCTCTACTTCTTAGGTCTAATGTATTTTTTGTCAAATGAGATATAATTGGCATCTAATGTTATATAGTTGAGTCTTGAACAATGTGAACTTAAACTGCACAGGTCCACTTATACACTTTAAAAAAAAATAAACAGTACAGTACTATACATGTATTTTATCATGATTTTTAAAATATTTTCTGCAGCTTACTTTAAGACTACAGTATATACTACATGTAACATATAAAGTATGTTTTAATTGATTATGTTATCAGTAAGGCCTCCAGTCAGCAGTAAGGTACTAGTAGTTAAGTTTGGGGGCAGTGAAAAGTTACACGTGGATTTTTGAGCATGAGGGGACAGCACCCCAAGCCCCATGTTGTTCAAGGGTCCACTGTATCAGTTTTCCAGTATACAACATAATGATTTGATGTATGTATACACTTGGAAGTGATCACTTCAATAAGTCTAGTTAACCTTCACCACACACAGTTACCCATTTTTTTTAAATGCACTCATAGTATAACCGAGAGGCTATACTTTCTTTACTACAGATTGCTTTACCTATGGAGGAGTAGAGGTGGGAGTCACATGGGCAAGTATTTTTTTATTTATTTTTTTAAAATTTTTATTTATGTTTCAGATTTCTTTTCAGTGTTCCAGAATTCATTGTTTGTGCACCACACCTAGTGCTCCATGCAATATGTGCCCTCCATAATACCCACTACCAGGCTCACCCAACCTCCCACCTCCCGCCCCTCCAAAACCTTCAGATTGTTTTTCAGAGTCCATAGTCTCTCATGATTCATCTCCCCCTCCAATTTCCCACAACTCCCTTCTCTCTATCTCCCCCAGGTCCTCCGTGTTATTTCTTAGAGCAAGTATTTATTGGACATTTTTCCAGCTCCATGGTAGGAGGAGACACAGAAGTCCCACTACTGTCAAATGAAGGTGGTGTGATACCAGGAAAAGAGCAACGGATATGGAGGCTGGGGAATGGACTTTGATTCCCAGCTCTCCATGTAGTGAATACTGTGGCATAAATGACATCTTCAGCCTCGATTTCGTGAGCTGTGAAATCAAGCTGTCTGTGGAGTGTCTCTGCCTCAGTGGGCCCTGTGAACATAAAATGAAGTAGTGTGTCTGCAAGGACGGAAGTGTCCTACAACTCTGGCATTTTATTTGCAAGACCGATGTGTGTGAAGAAGAAACAAATACTTACTATAATTAAAAATGCGTTAGTTAATTATTTAAGGTAGCTACGATGAATGTGGTAGGAGCCAGAACAGGGAGAAGTTGGAGCGGACAGCAACAGCCAGTGAAGGTTTTGGTTTATTTCCGTCGTGCTACCTGCACTGAGTCGTTGCTCGTATTTCTGAATGTCTTCTTACCCTTGAACAAAGCAGACGTAGTTAGCACTGGCTGCCTTTGTTCTCTGACAGTAGTTAAAGCTTCAATTAGGCTGGTATCCACTGAAAGTTGACATACCCATTTCTTTTACGTATTTGTACAGACACAGAAGCAAGGCTGTATTTGGGTTGTGTTTTGGCAGGGTTTGAAGTCATGTTCAAAGATCTAAAAGAATTGAATGACTGAGGACACAAACTAGAATTCTAACCTTCAGTTTATGTGCAAAATCAAAAACATGCAAAGTTTGTGGTATCTGAGCTTCATCTGATCGTTGGTACATGAAAGTATAAAAAGCAGGCCCAGAATAGGAGTCTTGTCAGTTTGAATGTTAGTTAAATAAGTACATAAGATAAACAGTTCATGGAAGGTTATGCAGCTGAATTTTCAATCAGAGTCACGAGAGACTCGCAGTCCCATCTCTGGGTAATCAGAGCCTGTTGGATTTGTTGCTTCTCCGACTTCGTAGACAAGGTTGTGAGTTTTGGTGCTGTGAGTTTTAATATGCCCACATTTCCCTCTCTCTGGAACTTTGTTAGATCTGCCAACTTGAACTCCACTTTTCCCGCCTTCACATTGTTTAGGAAATTAACACCCCATAAGTTCCGGCACGCCTGCACTTCCTGTACATCGTTTCTCTGACAAATGCTCTTGTTTGAATGCCAGAATTGGTTGGATTTCCCAGACACTTTTTGTCATCTTAGAGAGAAGAGGGATTTCATCCTGAAATGAAGGTTCCTGGTGGCCATGAAGCAGGAGAGGATGCTGGACCTGGAGTTTGGATGGACTGACAGTAGGCACTGAGAATTGTCCCAGAAAGCTGTTAGAGTTCCTGTCTAATGCTCTCCACAGTCAGGGCAAGCATCGTGATTACGATGGTGTACTTCAGTCCGCTGACACCCTAGGGTGCTATTCAAGTATTTGTGGAATGTGGCAGTATGTGTGGTGGGGGAAAAGGTTGGCTTCGTAGCTAGACAGACCCGAGTTTGAATCCTCTTTCTTTCACTTTCTTGTTGTAGGACCCTGGGAAAGTTTTTTAACCTCTGCGAGTTCATCATTTTTATTTTAC
The DNA here is from genome assembly GCF_963455335.1 of Martes martes. NCBI lineage: Eukaryota > Metazoa > Chordata > Mammalia > Carnivora > Mustelidae > Martes > Martes martes. The sequence goes on from NC_137891.1 coordinate 115,688,005, forward strand.
AGAAAAAGCAACTTAAGACCTACCATTTATGGTTGCCATGAGAGTTTAATAGTATGAACTTGATAAAGAACTTGGAAGAGTCACTGTTTGTCACACAGTCAGCATTTAACAAGTGGCAACTTATCACCATCATCTTTACAGTTAGATTCATGAAATGATGGTAAATACTGGTTTGCTGCATCGTTTTTATTTATTTATTTATTTATTTATTTATTTATTTATTTATTTTAAGAGCCGGGAGAGGGGCAGAGGGAGAGAGAATCTTAAGCAGGCTCCATGCCCAGTGCAGTGCCCGACATGGGATTCGATCTCATGACTCTGAGGCCATGATCATGAGATCATGACCTGAGTGGAAATCAAGAGTGGATAGCTTTGTGCATTGAGCCACCCAGGCACCCTGCATTTTCTCCATCGTAATTTGAGCTTTCTACCTTTGCCTGGCCAGTGTTTCCCTGGAGGTTGAGGAGTCTGTGCTGATGGTGGAGGACAAGGGCTAACTCCCCGTGCCTGCCTTCCTGCAGCCCCTGTCTCAGTGGCTCTAATGGCTGCCTTGTTACATTTAAATTCTCTTCCCTACCTCTGGCCTTTTCCACTCTTTACCTTTGTTGTTGTTATTATTTTTTTAAAGATTTCATTTATTTATTTGACAGAGAGATCACAGGCAGGCAGAGAAGCAGGCAGAGAGAGAGAGAGAGATGGAGAAGCAGGCTCCATACCTAGCAGAGAGCCTGATGTGGGGCTCCATCCCAGGACCCTGGGATCATGACCTGAGCAGAAGGCAGAGGCTTTAACCCACCAAGCCACCCAGGCACCACCTTTGTATCACCTGTTTCCGTCTACCCACACTCTCCTCTTTCCTTAGATCTATTAACTCAAATAGAACATACAAGCAAAAGGCAAACAAAGTCAACTAATGCATACACACACACACACACACACACACACACGCACACGCACGCGTGCACAATACATGGCGAAATAACCATATAAAACAAACCTTTGCCAAACACCAAAATGTTTAACAAAAAGATTGCATAAATTACCCGTTGTTTTTTTTTTTTCCATGTGAAGTTCTTTCACACCTTTGATATTACGAGGTGAGCATATGCCCCAAAGATTTCTGTACTGAGTGATGTCCTGAATATCCACGATAATTGTTCTTAAAGAGATCCATGTATACGCACAAACATGAATGACAACGATGAGAGGAAAGCACAATAAAAATGCACATGTTTAAAAAACAAACAGAAAAAGGTGGGCTGAACCACACCTAATTGTTGAATCCACTTCTAATCATGCCCCACCTGTGAGCGGACCACCTCTTTCCTAGACAAGTAGGGAGAATGGCAAATTGGGAGAATAGCTGCTGAAACGTGGCTTTCTTTTTAGGTAATGGGATTTTAAAGAGTTTCAGTAAATACCAGGGATGAATGAAAGTTGTAAGAGACCTGAAAGATGATTTAGTCCAATGATCTATTCTATGTCTGAATCAGCAATTTGATAATATTTTCCCCACGTGGTTGGCTAGCCTGGGCTAGTGCACCTTTAGTGGTGGGAAACTCACTCTAAAGTGGTTGTACCATTTTCCGTTTCCAGGGACAGTGTATTAGGGCTCCAGTTTCTTCTTGCTAGTGTACCTGTAGTGATGGGGAGCTCCCTTCCTTCCAAGGAAGCTCATTATTTTCATAGACAGTTGTGACGATCAGGCATCTCTCTGTTCCTTATGTACTGAGTATTTCTGCCTCCAGAGATGATTCTTCTAACCTAGGCATGGACTTTGATCTTTTCAGATTTATTGAGATACATCTTCTAAACTGTATGCACTTTGTTCATTGTAGGTTTTAGAGTGTGGTGATTTGAGTAAATCTATACAGTTGTGCAGCCTCATCACAATTCAGTTTTTAGAACAACTCATCATAACCCCCTCCCCTCCAAATTGGTCTGCTCTCTGTTTGAGGTCTGTCTCTGGTCCTACTCCCAGCTGCAAGTGACCATGGATCTGCTTTCTGTGTCTGTTTTGTTTTGCCATTACTAAACATTTTGTATAAATTTGTATAAACAGAATCATAGAACGTGTAGTTGTGTCTGGCTTTTGTCACTCAACATGATGGTTTTTAGTTTGATCTATGTCCTTGCAGTTAATAGTAGTTCATTTCTTTTCGTTACTGAGCAGTATTCCCTTCTGTGGCTGGACCCATTTTATTTATCCATTCATCCATTGATGGATACTTAAGTTATTTCTAGTTTTTGCTGGTTATAAATAATGCTGCTGTGAACATTTGTGAAGGCTTTGTGTACACATTCCCTAGGAGTGGGATTGCTTGGTCATATGGTAGGTTTATGTTCAACTTAAAAACAATAAGAACAATTTCCAAACTGCTTTCCAAAGTGGTTGTAACATTTTACATTTCCAGTGGTGGTGTATTAGGGCTCCAGTTTCTTCACATCCTTGCTGTTATTTAACATTGTTACACTTTTTGACTACAGCTATTCTAATGGGTATACAATGGTATCTCATTATTTTAATTTGTATTTGCTTAATGGTTAATAATGTTAAGCATCTTTTAATGTGCTTGTTAGCCATCTATATAGCTTTAGTGATATGCTTATTTAAATCTTTGGCTCGCTTAAAAGAATTTTTTTTGTCTTATTGGATTGTTAGAGCTCTTTATATATTCTGGATGTCCTCTATCAATTATACGATTTGCAAATATTAGCTGTCTATCTGTGGCTTGATTTTTCATTTTATTAGTGGTGTCTTTTGGGGAGCACATGTTTTTAGTTTTGATGAGGTCTAATTTATCTTTTTTTTTTTCTAAAATGGATTTTGTTTTTGGTGTTGTATTTATGAAAGTTTGGCAAAGATTTGCTCCTATCTTTTGTTCAAGAAGTTTTGGTTTTAACTCTTTTATTTAGGTCTGCAATCTGTTTTAAATAGATTTTTGTGTATGGTGTGAGGTAAAGGTCTGAGTTCTTCTCTTCATCCTTCTACTCCTCCTCCTCCTCCTTCGAAAAAGATAAAAAGTTCTTTTTTGGCATGTGGATATCCAGTTGTTCTAGCACTATTTGTTGAAACGACTATCCTTTTCCATTAGTGGACCATAGATGTGGAAGTCTATTTCTGGGCTCTTGAGTCTCTTTTCCTGTTCTCTATATGTCTGTCCTTATTCCAATATCACACTGTCTTGATTATTATAACTTTATAATAAGTTTGAAATCAGGTAGTATCACTCCTCTAACTTTGTTCTGCTTTTTCTAAATTGTTTTGTTGGATCTTGGTTCTTTGCATTTCTATCTAAATTGAACTTGCCAATTTTCTAAACATTCCTGCTGGGATTTTAATTGGGAATGCATTGAAATTATAGATCAATTTAGGGAAATTGTCATTTTAGCGATACCGATTTTTATAAACCATAAAAATGCTGTATCTCTTCATTTATTTAGATTTTAAAAAACAAGTAATATTTTGTCATTTTCAGAAATTCCACTTCTGTTAAAAATGTTCATGACTATTTTTTGATGCTAGTGTGAATGGAATTAATTTTATTTTAAAATTAATTGCTATTATATAAAATACAATTATTTTTGTATATTGTCCTTCTATATCGTGACCTTGCAAAACTTAATTTTTTTTACAGTAGATTTCTTTTAATTACTTAGGGTTTTTTATGCAAAATCATGTCATCCTTGAAAGAGGACAGTTGTACTTCTTCCATTCTAAACTGGGACATGTAATATCTCTTCCTTCCCTGATTGCACTGGCTAGTACCTCCAATACAGTGTTAAATAACAGTGGTGGGAGCAAAGAAACCTCTTTGCCTTTTTCCTGATCTCAGGGGGAAAGCATTCAGTCTTTCACTATTAAGTATAATTTAACTGTAGGTTTTCCTACATGCCTTTTATAGGGTTGTGGAAGTCTCCTTCTATTCCTAGTTTGTTGAAAGATTATTTTTAGTCATGAATGGGTTTGAGTTTTGTGGAGTGCTTTTCCTGCATCTTTAAATAATCATGTTGTTTTTTGTTCTTTATTGGTACTTTGTATTAATTGGTTTTTGGATCTTATACCAACTTTTTTTTTTGTTTGTTTGTTTATAAATCCTATGGAATTATGGTGTGTAATCTATGTTAGGTATTGCTGGATTTGGCATTTTAACATTTTCTGAATTTTTACATCTATGGTTGTTAGTCTATAGTTTATTTTTCTTGTGTGTCTTTCTCTGGCTTTGGTGTCAGGGTAATACTGACCTCATAAAATGAATTGAGAAATTGCTCCTCTATTTGCTGAAAGGGTTGGTACTATTTCTTCCTTAAATGTTTTTACAACTTGATCAGTAAATCTTTTGGAAATTTTAATTATTAAAAATTTTAAAATTTTTATTTATTTTTTGGGGGGAAGATTTTTAAATTGCTTATTCATGTTCTTTATTTAATGTATATAGATTCAGATATTCTATTCTTTTCCCCTCTGTTTTATTGACAAGTGAAAATTGTGCATTTAAGGTGTACAATGTGTGATGATTTGATATACATATACAATCTGCAATGATTACTGCAATCAAGTTAACATATTCATCATATCACATAGTTACTTTTTTTTTCTTTTGGAATGGTGAGAATACTTAAGATTTACTTTCTTAATAATTAATTTATTCTTGAGACAGTTTTGATAATTTGCATTTTTCTAGGAATTTGTTTCACCTCATTTGTACAATTTGTTGGTATAAAGTTTTCCCATAATTCCTTTTCTTCTGTCATGTTTGTAATGGTGTCCCACAGCTTTTACCAAAAATTGGTTTTTGCATTGTTAGAAACTCCATTAAGAAGAAAATTCTAATCTTTAAAGAACTGACATTTGACTTCTTTCAGTGGGGTTAGATCTTATCGTGAAGAGGTTTACCAGATGGTAAATTGTTCTTGCTAATCAGAGAGGAAAAAAGGCTTTTGAGCAAAAGTCAACTTAGGAAAAAAGGTTGTTTTCTAATCCAAAACTCAGATTGAGGAATTCAAAGGCACTGCAGTAAGAGGAGGAAAGGGGAATGGAAAGAATTTGGTCATGTCTGATAGTATTGTCAGTTGGGGAGGAAAACTTTTCCAATGTTTGGTTTGTTTTTTTTTTTTTTTTAAGATTTTATTTATTTATTTGACAGAGATCACAAGTAGGCAGAGAGGCAGGCAGAGAGAGGAGGGAAACAGGCTCCCCGCTGAGCAGAGAGACCGATGCGGGGCTCGATCCCAGGACCCTGAGATCATGACCTGAGCCGAAGGCAGAGGCTTAACCCACTGAGCCACCCAGGTGCCCCCAATGTTTGGTTTTGAATTAAAGTCCTTAGTTGAACTCAAGAAGCCTTCTGTATCCTGGACTTGGGAGTTTCTGATAGGAGAATTCTAAGCACAATTCTTAACCCATGTAATATTTTTCTATTATGAGCCCTGTGGCAAAATTAAGTTTTGTGAAATTTGGTTACACTGTTGTGTAATTGTAAAAATGCATTATAGATTTATTTCTCCTACTGTAACTTAAACATAAAATAAGAAAGAAAGTGATATTCCGGACTGGTCAAGGGATCCTGGCTAAAAGACCGTGTCATGAGTTTTAGAAGTTGACTGCAACTATGAATCGAGGGGACAAGAGAGAGCAGAACAAATGGAAGGTCCATGGGGGAAGGATCTTTCTTTTTTGTGCACTGCCCTGTTGACAATGCTCTAAGAAGTGTCTGGTCTATGAATGAATGAATGGTTTATGGCAAATAATAAACACAGGCCTGATCTAAGGGCTATGAACATACAGAGGAAAGAGTAATTTATTCAGCCTGGAATGGTGGAAGAAGGTACCAGAGGAGGTGGTAGGATCTTTTCACTCTGGGCTTGTGTGGGACTATTCAGGGGAGAGGCGCATTTAGGCAGATCAAGTATGTGTCAGGGCCCATCGTGTCACTATGCCAGGCCCCCTCCGATGTGCTCGACAGCTTTCTGAGCATTTCTGTGTCCTTGTGTGTATTGCTGCAATTTACTTTAATTACGCATGGTAGGGTGGGGGGTGCTGGCTCAGTCACGGTACCCGGGCAACTTGCATGTTTCCACTTAAGCCAAGTAGGTGAGGCTTGACCATGCTTCACCCGAGACTTGGTGAAGTGTCCTGTGATCCCTCCTGGAGTAATGGGAAATGAGCTTGTTGAGGAACCACCACAAGGCAGGTTCTTAGACCTTGTGGGAGCTGCCCTGAGGCAGTTTCTCGCTATCTCCTGGGTTTCAGCTGAGCAGAGGACTTTCCGCCTCCTTTCCTGTCCCGCTCCTGTTGGAGTACAGCTGCAGGCTTCTGTGCAAGTCGGCCAGACTGCAGGCCGGTAGTTGAGAGGTGGCTCCTCGAAGCAGAGCAACCTAGCACTCATGCCGTCTGCTGTCGGTCCCTCCAGCCTCGTGTCCTCCTGCGGGAACAGCCATGTGGGGAGCTCACACCATGCTGTTCTTGCTTTGGCTGTCTACGTGATCAAATGTTTCCATCCATTTGGGCTTGTTTCCTTCTTCTTATACAAATCCAGGGACATGAGCAAGCCAAGCTGGCAGCAGCGTTTGTCTCTGCCGCTAATGACCCCTCGCCCATTCGACAGCTTCTCTGTCCCCATCAGTAGACTCTGAGCTCCTCCATATTCCCAGGACTCAGCAGCAGGTTTTGCACAATTGCTTCATATGTGTTTTGACAGAGTGAATCAACTGTGAGTCCCCTAGCAAGCTTCCTGTGTTGGGACCAGAGGGGAGTATGGGAGTGGGTAGTGGAGGGGGATGGAAGACTGAGGCTGGACTGTGGAGGGTCTTGCACCCTGTGCTGTGGGTTAGGCAGGGCCGTACCCCGATGGCCTCATGGGCAGAGAATAACACGCGCGTAGCCCGTGTGTTGGAGACTCCTGCACTGGTGTGGAGATGGAAGGTGGGCAAACCAATTAAACTACAGATTCAGGAGGGGAACAGTGAGGATCGAGCTGAACCCCATGGCAGTGAGAAGGAAAATGAGGAACTCTGACACAGAGGGTTCTCTTTTTGGTTGGTTGGTTGTATTTTCTTTTTTTTTCTTTTGGTTTAAGCAATAGAACTAGTGCTTGATTTGATGTGGGGAAAAATACCACGATCAGGAAATGTAATTTCATAGATTTTTATTTTGTTTTGTCTGTTTGACTTTAAGAAGTGCTTACTATTTAATTATTTGGCTCTTTTCATAATGTTTAAAACTTCATTTTCTATTTAAATAATTTCATATCCAGCCTCTTGAACCAATCTATTTTAAAATCTGGATTATACGTTTTGGGGACAGCCAGTGTGTTTAATCATTCCACTAACTTGTATCTGATCGTATCTGATAGTAGCAAAATCTGCCATTAGACATAACTACATTATAGGCACCTAGTGGATAGAAGCCATATATTATTTATAATTTTATATTACTTATAACACCTAGCATGGTATTAGACCCATATTAAATGTTTAATAAATATTTATTGAATGATCAGTTTACCTCTTTAATTATGTAAAAGCCTTATCTGAAAATATCAAGACTTTTTTGATGAACCACAAATAGAGTAATTTAGGTGCAGATGTCATACTTCACAAAGACTTTCATCCTTATTTTTATCGTCTCCAATAACAGTTACAACCTAATCTATTCCTAAACATATCATAGGCAATTCAGAAGTAAAGGAAATAAAAACGATCCCTTTACTTTAGACTCCTGGCATTTAATTGGAGAGGCCGGACATATCCTTGTGTGAAGCCGCTAAATGACAAAGCAGAATGAAATCTTACAGCAAGCTGGAGGAGCTTGAAGAGGAAAAATCATTTTATGATGGCTTCTTAGGAAGAGATTTTGCAAAAAGGTGGAGTTCTATGGTATTTTTATTAAACTGAGCTGCTTGCTAAGCATGGATTTGTCCATTTTGTTTTAGAGGAAAGTAAAAAGGCCTTTTAGGTGAGGGAACATCTGAACAACCATCCATAAAAGGAAGAAGGAGGGAAGTGCTAGAGGCCAAATTGTATTTTCAAAGAAACTGAATTACTGTAGTGAGAACAATCTGAGAGCCATGCATTTAAAAACTACTGCTAAAAAAATAAATGTGTATTGCCTTTGATGATATGTAGTACATTGACAGTCATCACGTAAATTACTGAGGGGCACCCAAATTACATCCACTTCAACAGCTCAAGAAAATAGACCATCCGTCCAGGAAGAATCCCTGAAACTTCATTGAGAGCCTCCTGAAAAAAAAAACACTGAACTCACCCATTGGGCTTCAAGTAAATGAAAGCTAACTTAATGAACAGTTGAAACTAATCGTTTTCAAGTAAGGCTAATGTATTATTAATAATATCCAATCACTTTATCTCATATTCTAGGGATCACAAGTTGGCACATATGTACCTCAGCCTTGGAAAAGTGGTTTTAGTAAAGATAGTCATCTTTTTTGGGAAGGGATATTCAAGCAGGAGCCATGCAAGTTATTTAACTGGCCAGAGCTTATTCCCTTATCTTTTTAATGGGCTACTGCTAACATAATCCTCTGTTCCTGGTTTCTCCATAGCCCAGGAAACATTTTTCCCCCCTATTTTATTAACCCCACCTAAAATCATTAGATTTTTGTTATGTGTGTGAGGCAGAAAATTGTCTTATGCTTATATGCTTCCAACACTGTTTAGGTACCTGATAAATACCTCCTGACAGATGGACGGATGGATGGACAGATGGACTAAAAAGCCTACTTTCCTCTATTTTTTTCTCAGTGGAGGCCACAACCACATGCAGATGCCCGCTGTCCTGGATATTGTGTAAAAATGGTTTCTACTTTGTAGAGGATGAATCGGCAGCAAATACAGGGGGGACTGTTACTGAAATTGTAGTTATGTAGGAATTCTGGTTTCGTGGATGGTGTGTTTGTTAATATTGAGAATTAATACCTCTCCTCCCCAAAAATGTGTCAGGCTCCTTAATATAAGATAGAAAACAATTAAAGCAGAAAGCTTGCTGTTAATCATCAGTCAGGGGATCCGGACACAGTAGCCCAAACGTCTGAGTATTTCATCAGAGTGGCAGGATCTGCTGATGTCCCGGTCAGGATAAGTAAACAGAAATACAGGGTGGTGTAGAATTGGGCTGTGATGCATTTAAATTCTGAGATGGCTGCAAGGGCTGAGCTGGAGGAAGCGGCAGTCTTCTTGTCAGCCTTTTCCTTCTGATTGTGACCTCCTGCCCCGGGGAGATGGGAGATGGAAGACTGGCCCGAAGGTAGCACATGCTGTGTGGTTTCCACACAAAGAGTGTGTGTTGTATAAAATGTCTTCTAGATTAGGTTCCGAATTTCCTTATAACTACATCAGCATGGTGAAAACGTGCGTAGCGCTGCTAAGGGTGGCCAGGAATCGGTTATGTCTTACTTTTATTTAAAATACGCCAAAGGAAGATATTGAAAATTGCTTAAAGTTGGGTTGGTTGCTCTAGCGACGACGCCAAGCTCCTGAAGATTACCCTCCGTGATTACAGCTTTGGCAGCAAAGCAGCCAAGAGGAAAGGTAATTAGTCCTGGAACTTTGCTTTTACAACTTGGCTTTCAGTAACTAGGCCAGCAACCGATAGCAATATTTATGTGTTTGAAATAAAGCTTGCAGATCATTTTAACTTCCAGTTGGAGCACAGAACAGGTTCTTCATGGGATTTCTGTTTATAAGAAGAACAGTTCCACTGATCATCAGCCCAGAGAAAGACATAGCTGTGAACACTGGCTTCTCGGTACGAGAAGAAATATGTAGCTGGGGTGGATAGGAGTTTGGACGTATCAGGTGTTTTCGTCTAAAGGAGAATTTATTTTTTTCTGTCCGTTAGTGACTTGTTCATATGCCTTTTGAACAAAGAACAAGTTAAGGCAATTGAATCAGACACAGGGGTGACTCTTACTGAATGTCTTCGAAATGATCTAAATTATGGGCAATATGAGGAGAGAGCTGGCTAGTGAACACAAATGAAGGAAAAAAAAATCTGTGCCTTAATCTGCAAATTTTATTCAGCAAGGCCTTACTGGGAAAACTGGAATGTCTAGGGATTGTTACAGTCATCCTAGTTCCTCCTTTCCCCAAATTGACTTCATGGCATTCAAACAATAGACCAGACATCTTAGTTCGTGGACTTAAATAAAGCATCAGGAGGTTGTATTACAGTCTGGGCTTTTCAAAGTCTGAGAGTGTAAGAAAATTCGATTCACATAATCCAGAGTCCTTAGCACTCGCTGGAAGACATGGAGGAGTTGGATGTTCAGGTTCTGAAACTTTCTAGCTATTAGCATTGTGATCACGGCCCTCTGACTTGTGCTGTTTGTTAGTTTGTTTGATAATACACGAAGGTAATGTTTTTGGCCATAGTTTCAGTAAAGGTTCCTTGGGTCCTCAGAAGCGTCCTCTTTTATGTTCCGAGAATGTGCTCCTAGACACAAAGGATAAGGTGTGAACTTCAAAAGGGTCTGACATACGCTGACCTGCGGAATCTGAAAATCAACAGGAGAAACTGGACTTGGTAATGTGGAGGCCAGTTCAATAACCAAACTTTTAACCTTGGGAACTTGAAATAGTAGGAAGTTGCCCCCACGTTTCTCCTCTTGAGACCTGGATTTTCACCACTCCATGAGCTGCCTGTTTCTTTCCTAATCACAGTTATCCAGGCTTAGTTCACTTCCATGGTGAACTTTTTAGTTCAGCTTATCTTAAAGGGAGTCACTTCTGTGCCTACCAGTGTACTGGGCAGTGTAGGAATATAAACACAAAATACACCCTAAGGAGTTAATAATACGGTGAAGGAGAAAGGAAATCTATGTGACTAATTACAATGAATACAAAACAGAAAACTGAGGAGAGGAGTTGAAATCTAAAGGATATGTAGAAGTAAAATGAGAGGACAGGGTGGGGATAGTACACAGCATCTCAGGCTGGGTCGGGGAGAGCATCCCAGGTGTAAGTAACGGAAAGAAGGCTTGTTTGGAGAGCTGCCAGTGGGGCAGAGGGGGCATGAGATAAGGCCCGAGAGAGGAGCACGGCCAGGATCAAGTGTAGTCTTGTCAAGAATTTTAGTCTTTGTTCCAAAAGTCATGGGAAGACTTTGAAGAGTTTTAGGTGGGAGATTAACAAATGAGATTGGCATTTAAAGATACCGTTTTTGCTAGACTAGAGGGAAACTAGTACGAGGCTCCTGCAAAGATCCAATGGGGGAGAGCCTACTGCAGGAACAGTCAGTAGCAGACTGATAGGAAAGAGTGAAAGTACCCTAGTTTGAGACAGACTGGACTTTGGAGGGAAGAAGGATCGAGGTGTCAGGGACACCCTGTGGGGTTCTTTCTGGCTTTTCCAGCTGAAGGATGGTGGTGCCGTCCCTGGGATAGGGGACTGAAGGAGGATCCGGGCTGGAGCTGGGGCTTCGGGGATTTTAGACACATTGAGTATGAGGAGATCCTCAAGTGGCGCTGCTGCGTGGGAAAAATGTGTGGGCGTGTCTGAAGATCCCAGCAAATGGAGTCGCTGCCTGTAACTGGAACAGAGGACTCAGATACAGCTAGTCACGGTGTGACTGTCCTAAACAGAGGGAGGGTTGCTGCAGCTTGGAGAGCTCCAGTATTTCATCGTTTTTATTTCTTAATTTTTTAAAATTTTAAAATTTTAATTTTTTATTTCTATGTCACAGTTTTTAGATAAGGATAGATTCGCAAAGGAGATTGGGAAAAGGCTGCCATACACAAGCCAAGCCAGGGCAATCTGAAGCATCCTGGGACTCAAAGGCAGATAGTGCTTCTAGAAGGGAGTGGTGTGTTGGAATCATGGAAAGAAGATATAGTACACAGTATTTTTCAAACTTAAATGTCCACGGAGTCTGAATATTAGGGCAACATAATCCCAGTGCCTTCCAACCATCCATTTCCCTACCTAAATTAAGTCGGAAATTTTAAGGAGTGATAGGCAGCATTTATCTGAACAAAAGTTTGCATAACAAGACTAATTTTTTAAGGCAAAATACTTAGTGACCAGGTTTATCGTAGTAGAGAATCTTCTTGTATTTGTTAATAATTTCTTTCATTGTGAGATGTATAGGACATGCAGAGGACATTAAAATTGAGTTCTGATTTGAGAATTTTTTCCTTCTCTTTTCATTTGCATTTATTTAAACACAGTTCTCAAAACATTTGAGTGAAATTGGGCTTCCTTTGGTAAGCAAAGGACCTGAAAATATTTAAAAAATGAACAGGCAAGTCTTCAGTTCATCCACAACACAGGTGCAGTGTTCCCTTCTCTTTTCTTGAAGTCTGAAGCACTCATTTTTTTTTCCGTACTCTGAAAGCTAGAAGAGAAAGAGCACATTTGTGGTGGAAGGTATTGTTGCTTGTTGGTAACTAGTTGAAATACCATGATCCCCTTGTAACAGCTTTAAGGAATAGCCTTTTAAAAGCATACATTGTGTACCTCTTTTCTTATTCCCTGCTTTATATGATACAGATTACATAAAGGCTGACAAATCTACATTGATATAAGCATTAAGCATTGGCTGTATTGGAAGTTCTTTAGTTCTAATACTAGCAGTACAGGGTTACAGAGAATAATTTTTAACACTTAGTTGCAGGTATATTAAGTATAGTATGTCTCATGGATTGGAGGAAAATAGGTATTTTTGTCTTGAAATTTACTACTGACAAACTAATCTGAACAGTTTTGCTAAGCATTGATGTTAGAAAGAAAAGTAAAAACCAAACTTTATTGTTGCTTTTTACCAGTTGGTAGCATTTTACACACAGGCTTCGATCTTCAGAATACCCTGGATTCAGTAGAAAAACCTTTTAAATGAAGTTTTGTACAATAGAAACTTCTCAGCAGTCAAAATTTAGACTGTAAAAAAATACATGCAAAACATACTTTTCTGAAAACACTTAACTTGGAACAAAGCACCGAACTACACAAATGCAGAATGAAAACAGCATTTCATCTCCACCAAAGTAGTCATCATAAAAGGTGTGAAAGTCACCTAACTTCACTAGGCACTGTTCACTTTTTAAACAGGAGACAATAAAAAATATTGTCTACAATATCCCAACTCTAGGGTAGGCTTCAGAAAGTCTTTAACTTCATGCTTTAATAGCGATGAGGTGAGTAGGATTGAGATCTAGAACGTGATCTGTATCCTCCATGACTATAGTAAGGAGAAGGTGACCGCCTTCTGTAAATCTGATCCCTGTCTTGAGCAGCTGTCCATCCTCCTCTTCCTCCACCTCCTTTGTGTGATCTGCTGTAGTAGTCTCGCTCATCATAGCCTCGATCATATCCTGTCATAGTAATCCCAACGGCGTGAGCTGCCATAGGTAGGTCTCCCCATGTAAATCCCTGGTGTTGGGGTATGTGGTCTTTTTGTTATAGAGAAATCAACTCTGATCCTACATCCATCAAGTTCCATTCCATTGGCACGCTCTTTTGCTTCCTTGGCATCATCTACATTTTCAAAATGCACAAAGGCAAATCCTCTTGAATGTCTAGACTGCCGGTCACATACAATGGACACATCAGCAATGGGGCCATATTTAGAGAATACTTCTCTTAGATCTCTTTCTGTAGTGTACAAGCTCAATCCGAATACTCCAAGACAGCAGTTGGATCAGGATTTGCCTAATTCCCAACATGATGCCTGCGAGTGGACATGGGAGAATGATGGTGGCTAGGCCGTCTTCAATAATCTCAATTGTAAGACCTGCTACGGGATCATCTATGGGAGCGAGACTGAGATCTTGATCTTGTGTAATGCCTTCAAGAACTTCTTCTGGATCTAGACCTAGATTCAGATCTGGACCTGGACTTTGATCTGGAATGCCTGGAATCTTCCTTGGAGTGAGACCTTGCTGGGGTATGCCTTGCAGATTTCCCAGATCCATGAGCACTTCCACTTCTGGAAGCAGAACGGGATTCCCCTCGCCATAGTTCTGCTCGCTGCTGTTGCTCATGACTCCTAGCTGATGCCATTGTTCAACGTGCATCATTCGAAGCTGCCAACCTCTCGTGCCTTCTATATGGAGGCTCCGCCGCAGCCTCTCAGAAAGCACATATTCCCGAGCCACTGAGTGCCAAAGCGCTCTGCACCACCTCCGCATGGGCTCTCGAGAATAAATATTTTTAAAGTAAAAGTGTGAACCAGAAAACTTTTACTATTTCTTTGGTTCTCAAATGGATTATGAAAAGTGGCTTTTTCATTAGGATATACAGTTGTCCAGTAGAGTATTTTAGAGCACAAACATAAATCTTAAACCCATCGCTGTAAAGATACATATTATAGTAATATCCCAGACAGATGTAAAGAGTCTCCAGGAGATTTTATGATGTGCTTTCTTTGACTGCCTGTATTACTGTATGGAATTCACACTTTGTAGTGGCAGCAACATACAGATGTGCATATGTGTGTTTTTCCCCGTTTCCTTTACCATGTAAAACTTTTGTCTTCTCTGCAGAAATGTACATGGAGAGATTGTCACTCTCATCTATCCGTCTTGCCATATAATTTTTACAGCTGTTCCTCAGTTGTTAATATATTTCTGTAGAATATGTGTAAATAGACATGAGCAAACTGTCTAAAAGTTATTCAGCTAGTCAGTGAACCATGTAATCTGTTGGTTCAGAGACAACAGATAATAGAGTGAGATATTTGCTTTACCATCCACACACTCCATGTAGCATCTGGACTCCAAAAGTCAATTTGTGTTCTGTTGGGGCATGTCTCATCACACTATATTATCACATCAGGGATAGGAAATTTGGATAATGACTATCTGATTTACAAAAAAAGAAAAAAAAAAGGAGACTATTTAGTGAATTCAATGTCTGTGAGGTGGGAATTTTGAACTAGAAGTTGGTTCCATCCTTGGTTAATTTGATACTCTCAGTGTTTCATCACTGTTTTCCTCTCTTTTTAACAATGTAAGTTAGAAATAACCTTGTTAATTAGCATCTATTTTTAGGTTGATGACATGACACAGCCAAGACAGAGTGGGAATAATCTAGGACTACCACAGCACAAGCAATAAAACTCCTTTCTAAAGGGAAGATAGAGGATCACTTAGAGGATGCACCAATTTTGAATAGACAGCTGTTAGGTAAGAGACACATTTGGGAGGCATTCCTCTTTTTTGGCGCAATGCAAGTAAACATTGGGGGGTAGCATGTTCCTTCCCCTTCTTAGGAACTTTCACTGGCTCCCTACTATCTCAACAATGAAGTCCAATTCCCTCTGTATGAGGTTCCAAGTATCTTTATTTCTGTCTGTCCTCCTACCAAATCAAACTATTATAACTCCTCTTCCTCACCCCCGCTGTGCCTCTGTGTGTGTAAAACATTTTTAATCTGCTTTGACAATACTGTTTCCCCCATCGTTTCTACCTGTTCCTTTCCCATCTATCTCATCATTTTTTCTCTTCTTGATGGAGCACTTACTGACTTCTGGATAGAAGTGACCTCCTAGCACTTCATCTTCACCTCTCATAAGGCAATTAACACCTTCTTAACTTACTTTGTGTGTATACATATTTCTCCTTTTAGACTGAAATCTCCTATTTGTGGAATTGATAGCTGGTTAGTTGAATCAATGAAAGGATGGGGTAAAGAGAATTCTCAAACAAAAGAGAGGGGATCTGTCCGAGGTCTAAGTCATGGTGCATTTGAACTTCTGGAATATCCTGGAATCCATCAGTCCTCTCCCTAGCACCACCCCTAAACTCCATAGCCTTTGATAAGTATGGATAAAGGGTTGTATTCTGATTTTTAGTCCGTAATTATAGCCTTCCTTATGTAGGAACTGTTACTTATATGGCCTCAGTAGATGGGTTCTCTGAGTGGACCGACCTGGGGCAGAACCTGTATATTGGGTGGGCAGGAGTGGGGGAATCCTGGGCGGGTAGGCCTTGAGGTTGTGGTCTCTGGCTGGAGAGCAGATCCTGTTTTGGAGTTGCTTTGTATTCCAGTCTATGCTCATCTTTCTCATCTCTCCGTTTCTATTTCAGATCTATCAATATGACACAATTTAGCACATATTTGGCTCATTTGCAGTAACTCTGCCTTCCTATCAAGCTGGAAGTTACTTGAAAGCAGGGACACTTTACCGCCATTTGTTGTTGTTAAGACCCAGTGCAGTTCCTGGGGCCGATGGACACTCAGAAGTCAGTTGATTTATTCATTGATAGGTCAGTCTATTAGTTGGTGGATCATTTGTATTCATGGAAGAGTTCCTTATTGGGCACCTGCAGTGTTCAAGGCACTGGGCTACATGCCTCAGCAAACAGACAGGATAACTAAGTTGCGGACTTGAAGAGTAGTACAGTCCAGCAGCTGTCATTGAAAGAACAGTATGATGTCTGTCCTGAGAAATGTACAGCGAGGGGCCATCAGCCCATAATCTTCTCTATCAAATTTGGAAACATTTGGATTTAAATTAAATTAAATTTTAACTAAATTTAATTAAATTCCAGGTCCTGAGTTTTCTTGGGCTCCTGTTGTCCATGGCACCACAGTAAACCGGCAACCAGGTAGAGGTTAAGAGCTGCTAAATGTGTGCCTGAATGTGAGCGCGGTTGGGGAGCTCAGGTGAGGCTGTTGGAAGAACAGATGTGGAAGCATTGATTTGCAGTTTTTCCAGGTGTGGCCACTTATATATTTCAGATCTCAATTTTCTTTTCCCAAGAAATTTCTTTCTGATTGTGAAAGTGATAGGCATTCATTGTATGAAATTTGGAAACTAGGTAAAAGTCCAACGAATAAAGTTAAAATCTTCTACTCTCTAACTCCTCATAAATAGCCATTGTTACCGTTTTTGTGTATAATATTCTAGTTCTTTTCCAATACGTGTCTATTCATATATATTATAAATTAGGGTCATCCTTGAACCTGGATTTTGATAATCTCCTTCATTTACCAATATCTTGTATGAACATGTCTTTGTATCATTAAATATTCTACAGCATGATTTTAAATGGCTGCTTTATAGTCCTCATATGTATATATCATGATGGATTTAACCAATACCATACTATTGGACATTTATTTCTATTAAAACTGCTACAGACTAATTTTTAGGATAGATATGCTTAATGTTTTCCATTCCAATAACTTGGGAACTAGGAATGGGAGAGGAGGGTAGTATAGAAAGAGAGGAGATTGTAAGGTTGAGCAGGGTCCACATTTAGAAGCTGAGCTTTACCCAAGTCTGGTCAGGGGCCATTGAAGGATTTTAAAGCAGTGGAGGGATGAGATTAAATTTGCATTTGAACATGTTTCATTTTCCAAAAACAGTCTCATTGCTGGTGGACATCATGTGAAGATGTGTATTTTGGGTGATTAATAAGCACATCAGATGAAATGAGGCAAAAGTCCAGGGTCTCCAGCCACCTGACAATGTAATAGCATGAAAATGACCCATTGTGGTTTTGTTCTTTTTTTTTAAACTTATTTTTTATGTCTGTCTGCAGTTGAATCTTCCCCATATATAGTTTGGTCAGCCTAGGACTTAGCACCTGGGAGCTATTACTTTCATAATCAGAGATGGAATGATTTTCTAGGTCTTTTGGCATAGAAAGGGCAAAACTTTTTGCCAATTTTATGGAAGAAGTAGCGTCTGAAGGCAGGACGCGTACCTTTAAAATAGACTAGTTCCCAAGGAAACGTTTCACTGACATAAATGAATATGTCTAAATAGTGTTTGGCTTGGGGAACAGTTAGGGGCTCAGCCTTCATTACATCACTGTACAAGACAATGTTGGCTTCCTACCCAAAATGTGTCCATGTTCCACACACATTGGCTGAAGTGGCCCTTGCCTGTAGTTCTCCTTGGGGTAATCTTGATTGGTCCAGGAAAGTCTTGAGAATTCCATTCTGAAGCACGTGATTTTTTTAGGGTTGCCTGTTTACCCTGGCTCTACACAACAGACATGAATATGAAGGGAAATCTGCTGGAGACTTCTGGACATTGGTGCATGAAGATGGGACACTTGCAAACCTGGGCCTTGTGGGTTGCTTGCCAACATGTTAAGGATGGCAGGGTGGAAGGGAAGACCTAGATCCTTGATGACACATGAACTTCTGGATTAACCAACGCTGGAGCCTCCCTACCTCAGGACATCTTGTTATGCATGAGCATCCTTTAGTGGAGTTCTCTCTTACTTACAGGCAAAACCACCCCCCCTGATGCCATCACCATATCTGTTTGGAGATACTGTAAAACTCGGCAGCCCACAGCCCTGGGAACCATGTGTGTGCAGCGCTTCTGGTTCTTGGAGCCTTGCTGTGGTGCGATAAATCTAACACTTGTATACCAGTCGTCCATTGGCACCATGCTTTTGTCGCATTTGGTTCTTGAAATAACCTAGTGAGATGGGGTGTTAATATATCACTAAGCATCAAGATCCCAGACGGGTACTAATCTCATGCTTATCTTGGGAAATCTGAGGTAGAGAGTGTGCTCTTCATTGAAAATCTGACATCTCCCTGGAGTCAAGGAAAAGTTCGATTGGAACTGATGGTTGGTTCCTCATACCAAGCCATGGAACAAAGAGGATGAGAAAGGCCACTTTTGGTTTCTCAAGAAGGATCTGGAGAGTGTAAGGCCCTAACTCTGACTCAGGACAGTGAAATGCTGTTGCTCCATCCTGGGACACAGATGCTGTTCTGTGAGGTGGGTCCTTCAGATCCAGTGTGTGTGTGACTTCCCGGTCCTCCTCCTGGCCTGTGGGTCTTGACTCCAGATTGAAAAGAGAGGGAGGTAAAGAAATGGAGTTTGTTTGGTAAGAGTCTTAACAGGAAAATACTGTAAAATACCAAACATACACCGTTCCTTTTGGGGAATCCTGATAAACAAGTTGCAACACTGGTAGAAAGGGAGATGTTTTCTGTTGCAGGGAGAATGACGAGGGCTGCCGGATAGGCACTGGGCAGTACTGGCCAAAAAAAAATTGGGTGACGTCCTAACTAATTAATTCAACAAACATTTATTAAATAGTGGCGAGCAAAACAGATAAGCTTCTTGTGTTAAAGATGAAGGGTGTGTACATTCTAGAAGTGAAGACGGAGGGTAATGAAGTAAACAAGGAAAGACGAGAAATAGGTAATTACAAATTGTGGTAACTGCTGTCAAGGAGGAAGAATACATGTGAGAGAAGAGTGGAATGGAGAGGCTGGTTTTTGGTTTTTTTTTTTTTTTAAGATTTTATTTATTTATTTGAGAGAGAAAAACAGAAATAATGAGACAGGGAACACAAGTGGGGAGGAGAGGGAGAATCAGGCTCCCCGCTGAGCAGGGAGCCCCCACCTGGGACTTGATCCTTGGACTCTGAGATCAAGACCTGAGCCAAAGGCAGATGCTTAACTGCCTGAGCACTCCCAGGCGCTCCAGTGAGGCTATTTTATATTGGGTGGTCAGAGCAGACCTCTGTGAATAGATTATATTGAAGACCACAAGCATAGGAAAGAGCCAGCTATTCAAAGGACAGAGTGAGGGTGGGGTGGGGTGGGGGATGGAGAGAGCAGGGGCCAGGCATCAGAAACAGCATGTGCAAAGGTCCCAAGGCAGGAAATAATTGGTGTGTTTCAGGAACTGATTTTCTAGGCCCGGATCTTGTACCACAACATGCCATAGGAATTTATTGGACTTCTCCCCTGTGTCCAGTATCATGCCAGGAATTGTGTGGGGGATATATTGGGGGAGGGTATATATATGTGTGTGTGTGTGTGTGTGTGTGTGTGTGTATATATATATATATATATATATATAAATATATTGGAATGTTATGTGACTCTTGCAACAGAGTTGGGAAGGACTTAAGTTGGAATGCAAAAACCGAGTAGAGGGGAGAAGGTGGGAAGCAGCATGGAAAGATAAGGAACAGAACTGAGCATTTGTGGGGCAGCGAAAAGAGTACATTTCTGAGAGGGAGAATAGTAGATAATCTTGAATAAATTCTTCCTAATTGAGGGTTAATAAGCACCCATCTGAGAGTCACAGGATACCACGACTTTATCCACTCCCTTTTAAACTTTACTACTCCTGTCCAAACAATCACTTAAATTAATTTAGATCAGCCCAGTGATTTCTAAAGAGCAGATAAACTCCGTATCCTGTCACTGAGACTCACTTTCAAAGCACACGACTACCACATTTTCAGTGGCAAGTGTTCCTGACCTCCATGTTTCCCTGTCTTAGAGTCTATCTGTATCTTCTTTGTGTGTGTTATCATGCTGCAGGCCTATTACAACGTTTTACACTGTGTGAGCCTCGCACCAACGAATGGTGTTTTCAAACGCTTTGCTGACATAGGTCACTCCCTCTCACGGCTCCACGGAGGTGGGGAGGGGCAGGTAGCATTGTGTCTGTGGAATGAAGGAGGAAACAGAAGGGCAGAGAGGTTAAGTGACTCGTATAAATCACACAAGGGTCAGGGGCTGTGTGTGAATAGGACTCAGCCTCCAAACTTTTAGTCCAGGGCTCTGTCCGCTAAGCCCCCTTCCCACTGCAGGAAGCCCTGAACGTTAGGGGAGAAAAGTAGTGTTTCGGCAGCCTGAAAGGAGAAACCAAGAAGTGAGCTGGTTTAGGAAAAAGATCCCTTTCATTTTGGATCTGAGTTGCAGAATAGTTTAACTTCTGATTTATTTCGAGCTTCCTCCATCTCTAAGTGCCCACATCACTACTGTACAGTACGGGCAATGTGGGTAGTTAGAACTAGTGGGAAGCTGAAGCGCAAGAAAAGAGGGGCTCGTGTCACACCCCCTCACCCGTCTTCCTGGACCACCTCCTCCTCCTCTTCCAGAGAGAGCAGCTCCCATTCCACTGGGACCCATCACGGTGCTCGGTCTCAGCACCCATGCCTCCCTCCACATTAGCCTGCGTGTTTTGCTGCTTCCTGATCAATGTCGTTTATAAGACGCTGCAGCTTTATGAGTGCCAAAAATGGTAGAAAACTCCAGGCTTGATGTTTCAGCCCCGCATGGGCATGTGCTGTTGTTGACTTCGCCTTCGTACGCGGGCGCAGAAGCCATGTGCTTGCTGTCCACACTGCTGCTGCCCTTCTCCCCCACCGCTCAGCACCCGGCGGGACCTGGGTTCACGAGACCTCTTCTAGCAAGGCTGTCGTGGAATCGAGTCGGGAGGACAACTTTCCTTGAAATAGCAACTTTCCCAGCAAGCTGTAAGAGTCTGAAAAGTAGTTAAGAATGAAAAGTGTGTCGTTTCAGCCAAGCTTTTATCCTACCGTTGTGCCACTCTACAGTTTTTTGTTTTTTTTTTAATCTTGACCCTGCATTTTCTTTAAATCTCGACCCTATGGAGGAGTTCTAATGAAATGGTGAATTGGTTTCTGCCCCACTAGAGAGAGACAATTGGATATAAGTTGTATTAAATTCAGAGAAACTAAGACCTATCCTGTGTGGGGTTTTCTAGATAAATCTGCCTCTGCCCTCTACATTTTTAATGACAATGTGGTTTCAAACTCGGTGTAATTCAATACTAAATCAAAGCTGACTCACGGAGAAAAATACTGTTGGATTCTATTTAGTCCATGTTTCCCTCCCCACTTTAGGGTGTCTGTCTGTGCAGTTGGGGTTGGCGTTGTGTATAATGCCGTCTGAATACATTCTTATAAGTATTAGAAGTATGGAAACACAGAGCCCTCCGTGACCCGCAGAGCCCTCTGTTGATCACTGGTGTTTGTTGTAGGAGGAAGGCAAACATAAGCATAGAAGTGTTATTGAACAGAAACCCCTTCAAAAATGTCTCTGGGCTTTTGTTCTCAGGGTTGCATAGCAGTAGGGGGCCCCCCTCCTCAGAAAGCATACTTATGCAAGTATTAAGAACTGGCTGAGATAAGAAGTGAAGCTTAAGAGACCTTCATCATTAGCTGCTAGTGGTAGAGATTAGTGATCCTACTACAGGATTACAGACGGAAAGAGTGCCAGTGTTGGTTAATTGTTCATTAATGCTTGTAAAATAAGCCAGCTGGAGGAAAAATGACCATTGTCTGCACTCTCAGAGTGAAACTAAATTGGATCTGCTCATCAATGGCAGTATTGATGTCAGAAGAAAAATACACATGTAAAGTTCTTCCCTATGACTCTCTCTCAATTTTAAATATTTAATTAAAAACTGTTACCCTAATAAGCAATGATTAAGTTGTCAATGCATCTTTCTGTTTGTGCCTGACCTTTATCTTAACTGAGGACACCTTCCTTCATACGCATTTGCTCTGTTGGTTTTGCTCCGACGCAAACGAAAACTGATTTCCTAATATGGCTTGTAGATACAAATAAGACTTTATGGTTTGTGGTTGTAATTTAGAGATCTGGTAGACCTGCTACCTAAAAATCCTGGGGAACTTGAAGCTCTTCGTTCTTCCTGCCCCTTCCCTCCCCAACTTAAAAACCTGTCCTGGGGGGGATGCCTGGGTGGCTCAGTGGGTTAGGGCCTCTGCCTTTGGCTCGGGTCGTGATCCCAGGGTCCTGGGATCGAGCCCCGCGGCGGGCTCTCTGCTCAGCAGGGGGCCTGCTTCCTCCTCTCTGTCTCTGCCTGCCTCTCTGCCTACTTGTCATCACTGTCTGTCAAATAAATAAATAAAATCTTTAAAAAAAACAAAAAACCTGTCCTGGGGCACCTGGGTGGCTCAGTGGGTTAAACCTCTGCCTTCGGCTCAGGTCATAATCTCAGGGTCCTGGGATCGAGCCCCACATTGGGCTCTCTGCTCAGCAGGGAGCCTGCTTCTCCCTCTCTCTCTGCCTGCCTTTTTGCCTAGTTGTGATCTTGGTCTGTCAAGTGAATAAAATCTTTAAAAAACAACAACAACAAAAACCTGTCCTGAGGGGGTGAGGCTGTCCTGCCCTGCTCCCACTCTCAGGCACAGGTGAGGTCAAATGGTTTGCCCACAGTCACATGCTGTCTGAGTCAGGAAGAGAGCCAAGGATGTTTGCCTTCTTTTGGCTTATTTCAGAACATGTCACTGTGAGGCCAGAGATGTTGGTTAACTGTTTCTCAGTCCAGAAATGGGAAACATTTAAATAGATTTCCTCTAGTCCTTTTATTTAAGTAAAGGTTAGAGCTAGCTTATTCGTAGGAGAGTCTTTATTGAGTTTCTACCACACGCCCCAGTGATGAAAGAGTTGACTCAGCTCCTGCCCCAAGGACACTTCCAGTCTACGGTGGAAAGACAATTCTTACCCATTGGGGGATGAGTGTGATAAAGGGAAGACAGTGGTACCCATGGGAGGTTATTGCAGAGGGATGTCTGGGGAGGAGACATGGCCCCTCCCAGCCAGAAGCTGAGGGTTTAGTTGAGAAGGGGGGTACCAGCAGCCGCCGGGAGCTCATGTGAAGAGCTGACAAACAGAGGAGCCTCACTGCGTTACTGGTGCTGCACGGAGGAGAGGCTCCTCCCTCAGACTGGGTAACCGGTTCAGGTCAGCCATGTTGGGGGGAACCCTCTTGACCAGGGGTTTGCAAATACGGGCTGCTGATGAGCTTTGGGTACCGGTGTCTAACAAGAAACACGATGTGGCCCTGCTTCCCTCTCCTGCATCACCTCCTGACACTTCTTTCTTTGCTCATTGTACTGACCCACATTGGCCTCCCTTGTCTTTCTCCAGTCCTCAGGCAGTGCTCCCTCATGAGTCCGCCTCTCTCCTTTCACGGTAACATGTGTGAGCCCTTCTCTCTGTTCAGTCTTTCACTTGGGCATTCAACTCAATGTTGATCATTTACAGGCTACCAGTTCTAGGCACTGTGGATTTATCAGGAGACGAGAGAGACAAAGCCCCTTCTTCGATGGTCAGTTCTCATGTTCCTTCCTCAGAGGGCTATTTCTTCCCTGTCTATTCCATTGGTCTTTTTATGGCTTACTTTGATTGTAGCTTTCACACTCTTGAGGTGATTCTGTTTATTTGTTACCTGTTTGTTGTATATTTCTCCCTCTAAAATGCAAGCACCAGGAGGGCAGGGGCGGTGCCCATCATGTCCATCACTGACCTCCGACATCTGGAACAGTGCCCAGCACTCATCAGACACTCTGTAAATACTCAGTGACCAAATATTACAGGACAAATGGAAAAACCAGATTAAAGAGGAGACGGCAGCTGCTATAAAGGACAGGAAGGGAAGTAACATTTAGAGAGCCCAGACTGCTTTAAGAACTGTCAGTCCTTAACCGAATGCAGGGGGTGGGGGGCAGGGGGCACATCCCCACACTGCGGCCACACTGATGTGCTGGCTCTGAACACCCCACTCATACTTGTTTGGATACATTAAAAAGGGTTACTGATTGGTTGAGTTTGATGCATGATTTGCTTTATAACAGTGCATTTATGTCCTCAGTGATGAAGACACTGTGAAAACCTAAAATTCCCTCCCAATTTGCTAGTTAAATAGGTATCTTGCAGAATTTAAAGTTACTACCACAGCAAATGATTCTGGTGTCTGGTTGTTATCTTGCATTTTACCTCATGCTTGAAGGAAAGGTATAAAGTCCTTCTTTTTAGTTCTTGTGCTCTACTTCATAGGCATTAATTTATTTATCCTCCAAGTATACAATGGAGGATTAGAGGCAGACTTTCATCATGATTCCCTTTCTTATTAATTGGAAAATTTCATGTAGAAATGGTAGCTGCTTTGTCACTATCAGGCCATGTCAGGGTGGAGTGGCCCTGACAAGTGGAAGTTCTGCATCAGACCTGTGTCGAGGATCACCAGATGTGGGGTGCTTTGTTCCATGGCCAACTGGCAGTTTTGGGGGTTGGTTATTCTAGCAGGAAATATATATGAAGTTTAAGTAGAAGGTTAATCTGATATCTAGGACTCCTCCTTACCATGTAGTTATTCTCCTGCTCTGGGCTATGGTTCCCACCAGCTCCTGGTTTTTGCCTCCCTTGCTTCCGACCTGAAAAGCCTGATGCATTCAGCTGCCGTGGGTTAGCAGCAAGGCAGCAAACAAAAACCCAAGCAGGAATTCACACCAGAAATAAGGACCACTTCTTACCATGTTCTCCTTCGATGTTGCAGTGTGACTGTTTATGCATATATTTAAAAAATTGAGGGTAATGGAATCAAACCCGGAGTGTTCATTTCAGGTTGATCTGTTCTGAGTCATTTGAGTTCTGACTTTTAGTTGAACTGTGCCCTGTAGTTTTGAATGACAACACGATTTCCAGAAACCCAGAAATGCAAGGCAGTGTGCCCACACCATGGGCTTCGACTACAATCTACTATTTTTTTAAATTTTCATTTATTTTTAAAATTTCTTTTCGGTGTTTCAGGATTCATTGTTTATGTATCACACTCAGTGCTCCATGCAATACGTGCCCTCCATAATACCCGCCACCAGGCTCACCCAACCTTCCACCCCCCACCCCTCCAGGCTCACCCAACCTCCCACCCCCGCCCCTCTGTTTTGCAGAGTCCACAGTCTCTCATGGTTCGTCTCCCCCTCCAATATCCCCCAACTCCCTTCTCCTCTCCATCTCCCCATGTCCTCTTGTGTTATTCCTTATGCTCCACAAATAAGCGAAACCATATGATAATTGACTCTCTCTGCTTGACTTATTTCACTCTGAATGGTTCTTTCGTAGTTGAAAAATATCATTCAGAAAAATCTCTCTCTTGGCGTTGGGGTTGCCAGATGAAAAGGAGAGATTTTATCATTCAGACCCAAAGAGGACTTCTAGAGAAGAGGAAAAAAAAAGAGTGAACAGAGACCCCCAAGTGTATGTGGTAACCACCAGGCTGACCTGGCTCTAATTTGGAGGCCTGGTGGTGATAGGTTCTGGAGGGCTTGTTCAAGCCTTACAAGTTGAGGTTTGGGGAGAACGGTAATCGGTCCTGACCTAGCTCTCCTTGCCAGTGGTGGTGGGTTGCATAAGCATCCAACAGATTGAAAGTGGCACTGTGTATTGTTAGAATCAGTCTTAGCAAGTTATAGGGATGATCTTAACTCCCTACACCTTTCATCTTAAAAACAGTTTTTAAAAAAGCTTTTCCTCACCTCTTTATAGCAGTGACGAGCAAAATTCAGCTTGTGACCATCTAAATATATCAAATTCCCTATTGCATTGTCTAAGTCTTATTTTTATATCTTCATAACACTGATGAACAGGACCAAGGAGTCTGCTTAGTATATTCATTCCTTCGTTTTGTACACTGGGCTGTGGGAACAGCCGAGAACAGAGGCCCTAGGCTGAAGGGAACTGTTTCCTAGGGAAATCTGTGTGTTCATTTGGTCTGTGCCAAGGTGTGTCAGTTAAACCATTTTCTCGAGAGATACTTTGAAGTACAAAGTGCTTTCAGGATGCACAAACAAATATAAAAGAGAGAGAGAGTCTGCGGAGTGGAAAGTAGGATTTCCACATATTAGAACAAACTACTCATGAGTTCATGAAGCTTCAATGCGCAGATGAAATATTTTGAAATATTTCCTTCTGGGTACTTTTGACGGTTTATTAAGACTTTTTATCCTACTCTGTTTTGGGAATTAGTATGAAGGGGAAGAATTACATTGCTTTTTCACAGAGCCATCCCACTTTTTACCTTGTGGGAAAATTTAACAGTGCAGTTGGAGTTTATGACCCTCTGACACAGAGGCGAGTGTCCATTCTTTCAATAATCTATACAGTCATAAAGGGTAGCTCTAGAGATTAAATCAGGTCATAGCATTTCTTTCTTTAAAAATAACTTGTTGAGCTTCTGTCGTAAGCAGAAAAGGTTCAAAGTAGCTTATTAGAGAAATTGAAACCATCAGGAAATGGCTTTATCTTTTTCTACCATTGCCATCACCCTTGATGATACTTTTCATTACTGTCACTTTTGGGTTTTAAAAGTATTCTGTTTTTGTATTAATTCTGCTCTGAAACATATCAGAACTTTTTTTTTTAAGATTTTTATTTATTTATTTGACAGAGAGAGATCACAAATAGATAGAGAGGCAGGCAGAGAGAGAGGGGGAAGCGGGCTCCCTGCTGAGCAGAGAGCCCAATGCGGGGTTCGGTCCCAGGACCCTGGGATCATGACCCGAGCCGAAGGCAGAGGTTTAACCCACTGAGCCACCCAGGCGCCCTACATCAGAACTTCTGTTTCTTATTTAATTCTAGGCATCTCTTCTCGGTTTAGGAAAGGTCTAGAACTAATGGTGGGCAAAGGAGGTCCTGGCCATTTATTTTTCTGAATCCACATTCTCTCTTTTTCCATTTGGATCCTCTGAAGTACAGGTAGAGAGCAAGGGAGAGAGAAAAAGGGTCCTACTCGCAGCTCTCTGGGAGTTGTAATGCTCCAGCACAGCAGCATTCCAGTGTTGATGGCATCTCTGGGAGCACATTGATGTCCTCCTTGGAAGACCCTGTGTGGCCCTCTGCTTTGCACTGTTCCCTGATTCAGGAAATGCTTACCCACCTCTGTTCCTGCCTTCCCATGGCACATCCCCTGTCCCTTTTCACTGGGATCTCCTCTTCCCAGAAGAGTTCATTAGAGATGACTGGCATCAGGCTGCCTTCTTTCGCATCCATGTGGCCCATGGGAAATCTTATGTATCCTTGATTCATCACATGGGAGTACTTGAGAGCCACCTGTCTCTTGTTCCTGGCCTTGCCTTCACTGGCAGCACTAGCCAGCCTCAAGCAGGTGTCAGCCTCTATCCTTCTCCTTTGGGTACATGCCTCAGGCGTACCCACGGACATTTTTGAGTTCTGTGACCAGAAGCATGGAAAGGCCTACTAGTTCCTATCTCTAAACAAGCATCTGACTGGAATTTGAGAATAAAATCTCTTCTTCTGCAGGTATTTCCAAGTCCCTTAAATGTCCTTTTGGGGTCTCCTTCACTTGATTTGAGGTCATTGTTGGTGAGAAGGGAGAATGTCACTGCACTCCTTACTGGTATTTTCCCAACGCAAAGGATCTTCTCAAGAAATGTTTAGCTGTTACCTATGGGGTTGATAGTGACAGAGTTGGGTTAACTCTGAATAAGTGTTACATTAAAACATCTAGAACCCCACTTTAAAGTGTGGCGAGTTTAGTACTCATCGTTCTTAGCTTTAAGTTCTTAGCAGAAGCTGAAAGGCAAGAGGAAAAGTTCCATTCCACTTAGAATCCAGAGCACTGGGTGTTATGTGCAACTAATGAATCATTGAACACTACATCAAAAGCTACTGATGTACTGTATGCTGGCTAACTGAACATAATAAAAAAAATAAAGTCTTTAATAACCTTATCAGAACCCTGTGTTCTTACCACATCTCTGAGCACACCTCTCCTGCTTCTCTTCAGAGTCTCCTCTAGTGTGATTTCGTCGTAACTCCCCCATTACCTTACTCCTCCCCTTCCAAATGCAAGGGCTCTTGTTGTTTCCTTCTCAGTGCTTTGCGCCATTGTGCTCCTCAAAGTTTTATTTGTCCTTGAAGGTCTTGTTCAGATGGTATCTTCTCTGTGAAGTCTTTGCAGATCTGACTAATATTAAATCTCATCCACCTCAGTACTTTCTTAGTGCATTCTGTTTCTATCACTGTAATGATACTGTTGTAGTTGTCTTTGTATTGGATTTATTTATGTCTGTCTGGCACACTAGCTTATAAATTTCACTCCATTTATTCCTTTATTCCTTCATAACTATCATTCACCTTCTAATCATCAGAGAATGTATTAAAGGATTGGGATAAAAAGATGAGTAAGGCACCATTGTTGACCTCATGAAAGTTATTCTAGGAGGGCAGACAGAACACAGACATGAGAAATTTAAAATGTCAGTTCAGTGGAAATATCCACTGGGGGTTGATGGAACAATAAAATAGAAAAATACCTCTTGAAGGGGCCCAGAGTTTAACTCAAGAGAGAAGGCAACAGTTGACACTTAAAAATATTAATTAATTCATTCCACAAAGATTTATTCCACCTCTTCTGTATGTCAGGCACAGAGGTGAACAATGAGAATGTAGTAGAGAATAAGAAAAATTCATGTTCTCACACAGCTTAAATGCCAGCAAAGAGAAGAAGTAACAACAATTACTAGTGGTAAGTCTTATGAAATGGGAAGTGTAGGGCTTAATAAAGGGTTAGAAAGATACTTGAAAATGCTGTTGAATTTGCATTTATTGATATCTTATTAGGAATTTATTTAGGATGTATTTATTTATCGTATTTGTTGAGATCTCATTAGGAATGCTAGGAGATTGTAGGGTTGGAAAATAAGTTTAACCTAAGCCAATTAGGTAACCTATATGTAATTGTCTACTAACTCATCAACTTGCCCCATTGTCTTAACAAAGTCTTTGAGATGCCTGCACTGAATCAGAAAGGTTTGTATAAACAATGCTGGTAAAGCTTTGAAGCCCACTCTTTCTAGTTCACCAAAGTCAGTATGTTATTTAGCACAGCCATCACGCAGTCTCCATACTGAGCAACCTCATGTGAGCCAACACATTTTAAATATATACGCAGACTGACCTCAGCCCATAAGCATTGCTGGTAAACAAAAAATGAGTCCTCTGGTAGTGTCATGCTGAATTTGGCCAATAGCAAGCCCTTAGTAAATATGTTAACCTTGAATCTTTCTTGATGCAGATATCCCTCCAGTGTTACAAAATTGGAAACCTATCTTTCCCACTGATGAGGTCCAGTCACAGAAAGTGCTGGCGTAGTCTCAAGAATGACTTGATAGAAAATGTTAATTTTAGGTTAAAAAAAAAAAAAAAGGAAATGCTTGGGTACACCAAATTAAACACCCTTAGATGCTTATTTTAATTTTCACAACTAATTTATAGACAAGTAAAGGCATGTATGTGTCTGTCTACCTGTACATGTTCTTGTGTCTATAAAGCCTGGATTGGTATCATGCAGAACACTATTTTTTGTGGAAAATATGGATTTTTTAGTGGGTCCACCTGACAACATTCTGGATGTATAAGCTCTCACCAAAATAAATGTTTCTGGGTATCTCATCGTAACTGGAAGAATGAGGAGATTGCACTAAGAATATAATTATGTTCCCTGGGCTCTCAGAGCACTTGAACAATGCCTGGGATGTAGTGATAGGAAACATTAACCACAAAAAAATTTTTTTTCCGGAAAATGGGATCATCTTTTAGAGTAACTATTCTTTCATACATCCATAGCCGAAACCACAAGTCTATTTCAGAAATGGTCTTTATGAACAACAGCTAAGGAAATAAGTTAGAGGAGCTCAGATGATCTCTCAAGAAGAATCTGTCTCTGGCTTATAGCACATATATAGATGACTCTGTTAGGATGACTTTTCTCAAAGTATTTTCTGAGGAGTGTTAAGTCTGTGGGATATTAATAGGGGATATGCTCCCCCATTCCCCCAAAGTAAGGATTTTTGTCAAATAAATTCTTTTGGAAACATTGCCTTAAACCAGATTTGACTTCTTAGAATGATTTAAATCTAATAGGCTTTGTGAATTTCCAAATATTTGGATAGCATGAAGTATTTCCCACATGTGTGAGAACAAGGGGTCCTGGGACCATGTCAGTGCCAGTGTTCTGAAGAGCACACTTTGGGAAAGACTAATGTAGTTGCTTATATCTAGGCTAACTGCTAGTTCATCTGAATTTACTCTAGTTGTAGACTTAAAGCAAGGAAATACAAGCTAATGAAGGGAAAGCCAGGCATCTGTTACTGCAAGTAAATGGTTGTGGCATTGCATTTCTCACATAGAGCTGTCACCGAGGTGCCTCCAGGTCACTGGGCTAGGCACTGGGGATAAGACTACGTAAGACACTTTGTGTGTCATGAGATTATGGACTAGTTTGGGGAAAAGTACAAAAATCTGTCACTTCAATATAATGATGTCATTGCCAGAACTGAGGAGTGCATAAGATAGAATGCCAGCCCAGAGTAGGGACGCTTCAGTCAGCCTAGGCATTCAGGAAAGACTTTCTGGAGGAGGTGATGCGCTGACTCTTAAAGAGTTGAAGTTCACTGTGTGGGTGGTGGGGGGAGACAGCTTCCTGGTTGAACATAGTGGCCATAAGCATAGGTCAGGGAAACTGGGGAAGTACGATTATTTGGTTTTTGATATTGAAGAAGATGAATATATAAAGGTATCTCTTTGGAAAAAGAGACTATACTATTTGGGAAAAGGGAGGTCTGGGAAGGTACTTAGATACAGCACAACCACTTCATTTAACCACACTGATAACTCCTGGGCTATGACCAATGTCAACCTGGGGGTGGTTTGCCCCTTAGATGGAGGAGGGTTTTTTGTTTTGTTTTGTTTTAGTTTTTTTTTGTTTTTTGTTTTTTAAATCACATCAAAGGAAAAACACATCTAAAAGGGCCTCAACCAACTAAATTTGGGTCTGTGACAAAAGAGAAAAAGAACAGTGATGGTCTTCTGAGCAAAGAGGGGCTTCTGAGAGGAAGATCACGCTTTTCACTCCACCTCATTATACTGTAGCTGGCGGACTGAAAGGAGAAACGCTCCTCTCTGTAGCAGCTCATTAGCAAAAGAAGAACTCTGACATTAGTTAAAATGTTGATAGATGTGACAGGTGGTGTGAAGACAAGATGGTGTTGTCAAATTGGAGTGGGAGCCCTCCAGCCTCGTGCCTTGCTTTATATAACCGGTTTATGCAGCATATATTAAACTGCTAAAAAGAGAGTCTTTGTTGAGTAAAACATACTGAGAAAGTACAGATTACTGTTCTGTGGACTGAACCAAGCTATGGTATTCAACGTAAAAAAGTCCTTATGTGTAGTGCTTATCGATATCCAAATCTATTACTTGCCTTCATCTTGGGCCTTTTTAGTTGTGTGTTAGCTGAGTTATCCTCGTTCTATCTCATCTCCAAATGCTCTATTTGATCTCTTTTTTCAGCGTAAAAATGCACTCAGGGCTCCTGTCATGGGAGACAAAAGAAAAACAAAAACAAAGTAGAAACAATAAGACTATCTTTCCCCAACCCAGGAACTCTGCTGAGTTCCCACACAATCTTCTCTTTCTTACATCACCGCACTCCTGGCTAGAAAAGGTTTTCATTCACTGCTCATCACTTGCAAACCACCCTCTTGTTCTTGATACGTTGGCAGTATAGTTTGAGTTTCTAGCTCTGGAAGGAAGCAACTTGGTAACTTCCTTATAAGCAAATCTGGTAGCCATTTAGACAATTTTTTTTCTCCGTGTTTGTTCTCCTTCATCTCTACATACGTGCAATGCTACTGATACTATGGCTTTCCCGAAACACTCTACTTCTCTGTATTTCATGGTATAGCTCACCTGGTTTTTCCTTCTAAGGACTAGGGTGGGAATCCCAGGTCTGCCACTGGCTGTGTAACTTGAGACACATCATTTAACTTTTCTGAGCCTCTGTTTTGTCACTTCTGAAAAGAGGAAGGCTAAGACCTACCTGAGAGAGTTGACTTAAAGATTAAAAGTAGGTGACCTACATATGTGTTATCTCTAGCACTGTAGTTGGGTACTCAACAAATATTAGTCTTTTATTCCTTGCATCCTTCTAAACGATATCTCTGACTCATGCTCTGAATCCTATTCTTCCTGCTTCTTAAAGTAGTTATTTTCAAGGTTCCATTCCTGGCCTTCTCTGTGCTCCTTGGAAATATCACCAGTACTCATTACTCTAAGCACTAGCTTTCTGACTGACCCTCCCCTCCACCCACCTCACACGGGTATACTCTTCTCTCCTTGCTACTCATGGCATACCTTCTTGTGGATATCCCACTGTTACCTCACAGTTAGTGTATCTAATTGAACTCACATATTTTCTCCTAAACTTGCCTTTCTCCCATGCCCCTTACTTTTGCTGGTGACACTGTCATCTCCCCAGCCCCTAGGATAACAGTCTTAGTATTGTCTTGAATTGTCGCCCTCTTTTGTCTCTCCAGTCAGTGATCAAATTCCATAGATTTCAGCTCTATGACATCTCTCAAACTTCTTAACTTCTTTCTAATCCATCTTTCCTTATCCTGTTATAGGCCTTCATTATCATCGCTGTTGCAGTAGGCACATAGCTAGTCTCCCTGCTTGCCCTATTTTCTATACTCCAGCGTCAAACAGAAACAAATCGTGTTAGTATATGTTACACATCTTGCCATCCATTGCTCTGTACAAAAACCTTCCCTTGTTTTTCATTACCTAAGCAGTCCAAGTTCTTTAATGTAATGACTTTCTTGGCATAACCCCAAATAAAATTTCCAGTCCTAGTCCCAATTTTTTATGTTGCTCCATTTAAATTGAACTCTTTATTTCCCCCATGTGTTTTTTCTCTTTGGGTTCTCTTTGGTCTGTGTTGCCTTTCCCTCTCCGTATCTATATATCTAAACACTACTTGTGCAGAAGCTTAACTCAGGTGGACCTTCTACTTGAGAAAATCACTGAAGTTAACAGTGGCTTTACTGATCTTTACAACTAGGTGCATCTTTTCTTCCTCTAAACTCCCATAAAATTTTTTTTCAGTGTTCCAAGATTCATTGTTTAGACACACCCAGTGCTCCATGCAATATGTGCCCTCCTTAATACCCACCACCAGGCTCACCTAACCCTCTACCCCCTTCCCCTCCAAAACCCTCAGTTTGTTTCTCAGAGTCCACAGTCTCTCATGGTTCATCTCCCCACTACCCACCCACTTTTCCTTTCCTTCTCCTAATGTCCTCCATGTTGTTCCTTATGCTCCATAAGGAAGTGAAACCATATGATAATTGACTCTCTCTGCTTGACTTATTTCACTCAGCATTATCTCCTCCAATCCAGTCCATGTTGATATAAAAGTTGGGTATTCATCCTTTCTGATGGAGGCATAATACTCCATTGTATATATGGACCACATCTTCTTTATCCATTTGTCCACTGAGGGGCATCTTGGCTCTTTTCACAGTTTGATGATTGTGGCCATTGCTGCTATAAACATTGGGGAACAGATGGCCCTTCTTTTCACTACATCTGTATCTTTGGGGTAAATACTCCAATTGCAGGGTCATAGGGTAGCTCTGTTTTTAATTTGATAAGGAATCTCTATGCTGTTTTCCAAAGTGGCTGCACCAACTTGCATTCCCACCAACAGTTTAAGAGGGTTTCCCTTTCTCCACATGCTCTCCAACACTTGTTGTTTACTGTCTTGTTACTTTTGGCCTTTCTAACTGGTGTAAGCTGGTATCTCAATGTGGTTTTGATTTGAATCTCCCTGATGGCTAATGATGATGAACATTTTTTCACGAGTCTGTTAGCCATTTGTATGTCTTCTTTTGAGAAGTGTCTGTTCATGTCTTCTGCCCATTTTTTGACGTTATTATCTGTCTTTTGAGTGTTGAGTTTGAGGAGTTCTTTATAGATCTTGGATATCAGCCCTTTGTCTGCAGTGTCATTTGCAAGTAATTTCTCCCATTCTGTGGGTTGCCTCTTTGTTTTGTTGACTGTTTCCTTTGCTGTGCAGAAGCTTTTTATCTTGATGAAGTCTCAGGGTTCATTTTTGCTTTTGTTTCCTTTGCCTTTGGAGACATGTCTTGAAAGGTGTTGCTGTGGCTGATGTTGAAGAGGTTATTGCCTTCCCATAATACTTTATCTGTGTCTATTTTATAGCACTTCACAGGTCATTCATGGGGAGTCAGAGAAAGCATTTGTATTGAGTTGTAGGAGTGGCGGTCGAGATATCAGAGACTCAGTTGCTACCTGTGTACACATCAGACCAGGATTTGGCAAACTAATTTGGCCCACTGCCTGTTTTTATACCACCATGAACTAAGAATAGGTTTTATATTAAAATTTTTAAATTGAGGTAAGATACCGCAATAAAATTGCAATAAAATCCTAACCATTTTTACATGTACGTTTTAGTAGTGTTAAGCACGTTCACACTGTTGCGCAATCTCCAGGATTCTTTTCATTTAGCAGAATTGAATCTCTATCCATGAAACAGCTTCCCATTTCTCCCAACCCCTCACTACCACCATTCTCCTTTCTATCTCTATGATTTTACTACTTAGGTACCTTATATAAATGAAATCATACAACATTTGGCTCCCTGTGACTGGCTTATTTCATAACACAATTTACTCCCTAATATCAAAATATCAAAAATGGCAGGATTTCTTCTTTTTTCAAAGCTGAATAATAATCAATTTTAGGCATATACCAATACAGTTTATCCATTCACCTGACAGTGGATATTTGGTTTGCTTCCAGCCTTTGCCTATTAAAAATAATGTTGCTTTGAATATATGAATCTATGTTATATATGAACATAGGGCTATAGAACTTCTATTAGCTGTATTATTTTGGACTCTGAAAAATCATTTTCTCTTAAAAGAGACTCAACCCAAAATATTCTTGAGGAAAATAGGATAAAAATCCCAAGCATTCTTAATGTATTGAGTCAGAGGCAGTCCATTGAGGTCAGGGACTCTTTTTTTTTTTCCTTCCATTTTTGCACACCTCACCCATCGCAGCATCTCAGAGAGGTACATGCATAAGGCAGATACTCACTAAGAGCTTGTTGAATGGAATCCTCTTTTTCAAACTAAAGTTTTTGTGTGTCCTGTTTTAAAAAGTGTAAACTACCAAAGTCTCTGCTCCAGTTTGTGAAGAATGGTGGTTGAACATGCAGTTACTTGAATCCTGAACACTTTCCACATGTTGCTGCTGGCGGACACTTGAGCAGTCCTGTAATCTGTGCTGAAGGCCGCAGCCGTCTCACTGCCCTGCCAGTCTAAGGGAGATTTTGCCATCAAGAAACTTATGAGTTTTTCTGACATTTAACTTACAAGCAGGAATCACAGTGCCTTTAACCCCATGTTTCACACATTTTTCAGTGATCTTTTTTTTAAACTTTAATTTGAAGTCAGATTCTGGAATGAAAGTGAGATTCTAAAAAAAAAATTTTTTTTTTAAATCCCCAAACTCTAGCAGAATGGAAAAAAAAATGGGCAAAGTAAAATAATCAATTGCAAGTTGGTGAACCTTTAAAGAGTATTAATTCAATTGGATAAACTGCAGTTAAATAACTTTTATCAAGCAAACTGGGTTAGGTGGTTAAAAGCAAGGAAAAAAAATTCTAAAACATACAGTGGGTAGTAGTTTATGTGTCAAGAAAAACTGAGAGAATTTTTGAAGCTCTGATGTCTAGCAGATAGCACTTAAATCATTTTTCTCCAAACTTCAGTCATAATACTTCAAAGAGTCATAGCCATAATACAAATTTTTAGACTAAGAAGTGGTGTTTGAAGTTATTTTATAGGATTTTGCTGTAAGGGCTCCAATTGATTTGTAGTAAGATAAAAGAAGAAAACTTTATTTTCGAAGCTTTGTCGGAAAAAGCTTACCTTCCATTGGTCGTTCTGCCAATATGCCTGCGGGGCTTGATGATGTAGACGCTGATATTATATGCCTATATGAACTTAGCTGGGTTTATACCTCCTGCTGTTTGTGTTATGGCTAAAATCTGTCACAAAACTGGTGGTGATTTATTAAATGTTTAATGAAGTCCGACAAAAACTTCAATATCTACAAACAGAAAAGTAGAACATCACATTAAAATATAATAATACATATTACATTTCTATTTTTCTTCTCAATTTTCACTTGCTAAAAATGATAAGGGTACATTTGGAAATCCAGACAGCATAAAAGGAATACAGAGAAGCACCTACTCATGTGAACAAAGGATATGCTTTAATTTTATGCTTTGCCTTCTTTCTGTTCTCCATAAGAAAGAAAGAAAGGGAAAAAAAAAAAAACTCTTCCAGAAAAAAAAGAGAATATGCAAAGCTTGCTTTCTAAAATTTCTCTATGAGATTTTCTATTAATAATATACAGAATACTTCACAATCCACGTGGAACTAGATGACAAAATTAAATGTGCTGCACCTCTTCTATGGGATTCTACTTAAATATTGCTCTAATGAACTTTCTCCATTTCACAAATCCTAAATACTAAGTCAATAAACAATCGCAGGCATATCTGAAATTTGTCTTTTTAAAATAGATTGGCTTTCCCTCTACCCTAGAATCTAGAATGCCATTTTAATAGAAACAAGGGTGTTTTTATATTGATCGTCTAGCTGCCTGTATGTCTCAAGGTAACATCCGGCATATGTGTGTGTGTGGGGGAGATGTGTGTGCATGCGTGCATGTGCACGCATGGGTGGACTTATGCACATGTGTGCACATATGTATGTATACATGGGGCATTTGCTATTTTATTGTATTATTTATTACTATCCTCTCAATTATGTATTTTACTCCCTCCCGCCCTCCCTCTCTCCCTCCCTCTGTCTGCTCTAAACTATTTAATGGCTTTGCATCAAGTGATTCCTTATGTTTATTGATTCTGATTTACTTAATCCTTGCAATGGAGATTTATAGACTAAGTGAAGATGGAATTTTGAAAATGCAGAAATATTGATTTTGTTATAAGCATAAAATTCCAATATGACTATATGAACATCTTGTTTGCATTAAAATTTCTAAAAGGTCTTGCCATTTATGTTATCAGATATAGCCTGGCTTACTAGAGGGTCATTTTTCCATGGATTTGGTTGATATGAACACAAAGGATATATCATGCAATAAAATAATTTAAGTGATTGATTCGAGTGAGGGATGACCTAACAATTGGTTGATTGAATTTTTCACTTCTTAACTGTTCTCTCCCACATTTTATAGACTATACGTGATGTGATACAGTTTTAGCTTCTAAAGTTGTGTTTCATTCACTCATGCATTCATTCATATCCATTCACAGAACATTACCTGAATACCTGCTCTACGTGTCCTATAGAAAGCCCTGGGAAAAGAGCAATGAGAAAAAGTCATGTTCCCTGACTTCATGGAATTTAGAGTCCAGTTAAGGAAACAACAAGACAAAACCAAAAAAAGCTGCAGTAAGTTCTATGGAGGAAACAACTGCTTTTATTATAAAAACTTGGAATTCCTTCAGATCAGTTAAAATAGGGTGACTCATAAAGGCTGATAATTGAACAAAGTAAATCATCACACAGTACTCAAACAATTTTTATGAGTCTGATTTTTTTCTGTTATCTTGGCACATCAAAACTAACCATGGGGCAAGATGACCAGTACATCACTTACCTAAAAATTATTGATCTTTTTAAAGAAATGTGCCTGTTTATTTGCTGGAGTCACTATTTCTTGATGTTTTAAAATTTCACCATTTTAAACAATTTGATTTTAACTAAAAGTATTGTTACTTAGCATTTAGAACTATAATTATTTGCCATTTAGAAACTGAACCTTGGAAATCACTTATGAGTAATAATTAATGGGCATTTTTCTCTTTCATTCTTTCCCGAAGACAGAACTCCTTACTGTCTATGGGCCGTTTGGATTTGATCCAGTATATTTACATATACATAAACTTTACATTTGGAAGCGTGATCATCGCGTTTGGTTATTGCATTGAAGAGTTAATTTGCCTATCAGCCTAGGAGCAGAGCGGTCGCATGGGCCAGCCCTCAACACAGCAGTGTGTTTGTAGGCCTGATTTCTAGCATTGACTTTGCTACAGGTCTGAAAACCATAAGGAAGTAAACTCAATTTAACATACTCAACGAGAGTTTATTTAGTATACGCCATTGAAATCTTCACACAAATGGACCTATCCTTAAGGACATCACTGTTTATTTGTGAGGGAAAGCATTTCATTAGTACTGTGTGCTGGAGTAAAATCAGAGTCCTACAGAAGTGTCAACTATGAACTATTGTTGTTCAAATGATACATAAATCATAGAGAGTTGGGTAAATCTCTCTCTGAGGAAAGCTTTATGTGGAACTGCCATGCAAAATGGGCCTTGAAAGTTGGTGAAAGATGTAAGCAAAGATGAATAAATGGAGGTTTCCAGGGAGGGAGCTCACCGTGAACAGAGGCAGTAAAGTGACCGTCAGCTTCAGTGACTTGGAATTACACACCCTGGCGAACGCCACCCTTCTATCCTCTCTCTCATTGAGTACCTCAGCATTCCCTTTTCCTCCTTGGGTGATCAATTTTAAAAATTGCCTTTTGGATTTTTCTCTGAGTCTCACTGGCCTGTGTGAATGCAAGGCAGTATAGAGTCGACTTGGGTAAAACTTGCCACACACAGGTGCTCAATAAATATTTGTCCAATAAATGTATAAAAGAATGAATCTCTGTCCCTCCTGCCTCCTCCACCACCTTCCAGTCTCTTTTTGGCCCTAAGAAATCAGCTCAAAGGTCTTAGAAACAGGAAAGCGATGCAGAAGAGTCCTCTTTAAAGCAAGACCTCTTAGCTGGCAGCCCCAGTGGAAGGTACCTAATTTGTGGCAGCTGTGGGTTGTGCTAAAGAAGGTTCGCCTCCTTGTTCCTGAGGTGCTTCTCAGTGAAGCTGGCAAAGCTTGCAGTTCATCACATCTTTTTCCTTTGTCTTGGCCTGTGGCTGCTGGGGAGATGGTTAAGGGGGCTGCAGTGGTGGCGAAAGCAAGCTAGAAAGCCCCTCAAGGGGGACAACAAAAGCAATTGTCTTGGGAGAGTCATAACGCAGTCATTTGAGAGAGAACGCCTGGTGGGGTTTCGGGGTAGCCTGTACCTGGAGTCTCATTCATCATCTTGGTTTCATGTGCTCCCTGTGTCTGATGGGGCACTTGTGCCCTGTTGTAATACAGCACACCTGTATGCCCACAGAGGCCAAGGACACTTCAAAAACAGATTTTTTTTTAGTGATAGGCTACACAGTTTCAAAAATTTCAAAATAATTTCATTTGTTTTTTTTTTCCCCCTCAGAAATGATTTTCAGCGTATTTAATCAAATCCCCCAAAAGAGTCCATTGGGAAATGACAGAACTTGGTGCTGAGTGTCCCCAGTCCTGGCATCCCTGTCAGGGTTCCTGTCCTGCCAGCATGTCCCAGGGCTGCCAGGGAAGGCATTTGCTGTTGGCCTTTATGTCTGTGGGATTCCCCTTAGGTGCCACTGACAAGCTTATCCCTCCCTTCCCTTTTCTGACAGCCCTGGGTGTTTGCATGGATGCATTGCCAGCTTTCTCCATACTGCAGGCCGTACTCAAACATCCGGGGCTAGAGACCTCCTTTCCCATCATGTTGTGGCCCACGTTCTTGGTGTCAGCAGGTGCTTTAATGCCTTGTTAGGAGGTGGAATTGGAGAAAGACCTCACGTTGCTTTGACACACCTTCTGTATTTCACAGATTCACCATAATAATCACCCAAATCGACAGGCAGTAACATTTCAACTTTAATTTTCAACTTTTAATTTCCAGTCCTGGAAGTTAACACGGTGTGAATGGTTCCCCTGAATAAACTATGTTTGTTTTGCTATACCCCTGTATTATTACCCTTCACAAAAAAGGGAGGAAATCTATCACAAGACGGCCTGTTGAGCCTGCTAAATGAGGAAAATGAAGCTTAATTAAAAGCTCTATCCTTGCAAGAAGGGAGTTATATTTGTGTGTGCACACCCGCTTTCCTCATTATGAAAGATCCCGAGATCAATATTTCAATCATACTTGTCTAATTCTTTGCGAGCAGGACAAATGGCACACCGTGGTTCATTACCTAAACTACCTTTATTTTATTTTGCCTCTGTCAATAGAAAATGTAGCAGAAAATGGTTGACCAGGCTATTTTGGAAATCCAGGGCTACCTGATTAAAATCAGAAACATCCATTGCTGGGATAAGAATGCAAATATATGCACCAGTGTTCTTGCTTAGTCCACAGGACATCTAGTGGTAAACCATGCAGTAGCAGCAGCTCACTGAGGCCCCTGCCAGCATTTTCCATCACTGGTACCTTTCTTGAGGGATGCTTCTCTTTTCTTTACTGCACTTGTGAGGAAGCGGAACTCTCGCCACCCGCCCCCACCGCAGTTTTGTATGGAAAACAAGGACCATTCATCAGTCAGATTCTAACAATTCCATGGCAGCTCTGTAATTTGAGTGGAAAGAGGATTTTGGAGCAAATGTATTCATAATCTACAGATGATTGTTACAGCAACAAGTTTTGAATTTTGATAATGTTGTATGGCTCTCATGGATAACTTCTCTTTCTAGACATTTTAATGGATTATATAAGTGATGTCTTTTTTTTTAAATAGTCTCAGCATTTTGTTTTCAAAACTTTCTATTCCTACTTGGGCAGGATTTTAAAAACAATACTATAAAATAATTAAATACTTGATGTAATTAGTACCAGTGATTTAGCTTTTGCCCCCAAATTTCTGGGAATATTGCCTCACTATTTTGTTTCCCACTATACACTTTCAGTACTTAATACAGAGGTAAAAATGTGGACTCTTAAGAAATCACCCATATGCTGCAACAAACAACATCCAATGGGGAGGGCATTTTCCTCTGTATCAATTGCAGCAGTCAGGTTTCCCAGATAGTTTTTGGAAATCCATAGGATTGCATTCCTTTAATAGCTTTTAAAACCAATATTGAAAATAATTATAGACACAAACTCCTATGATGTGGCCATTAGTAGGTTAATTAGGTAATAATGAATGCGATGCCATAGGTTAGCCTAGAGTTACCACAATAGGATTTGTTTCAGCATGAAATGAGTTGAGTGTTAAAAATTTAATCTTTATGTGCTAATATGTATGAGCATACCTTGTTAATTATTGCCAAAAGATTCCTTCTACTTCTGAACACTAACAAATGGGTAATTCAGAAATAGATTGTTTTGTCCACACAGATTGGTTTGACAGAGTCTCAAGACATGTGAAAATTATGTAGCATGTGGTAGGAATACTTTCCATATGTATAACAGGCCAGTTGTAAACATTGTAGCATGTGACCCTGCTGTCTTAAATAAACTAAGATTATTTTCGGTTTTTAAACTTACTTTAAGGCAATAGCATTCATATCCACATATAAAAGTAGGTCTATTTACTGTGAGTAAAAATATACACCTCTTACTATTGTCGCCTTCTCCATTTCTGTTTAATCATCATTGGAGGAAAGACTCATTTGCTTTTGATACCAGTAGTTCTGATGAAACCAGTGATGTTTTTCAGAAATGGTGCTGTACATATGAACTATTAGATGAGATATGCAAGTAAAATTACTGAAATAGTGTCTAAATGACCTTTTGGTATCATCCAGACCTATAAAACAAAAATTATAGTAAAAATGAGTTGATCTACTTCTTAATTTGTGACTCTAATTTGAAATTATTAGCCAAATGTGAAACAAGTTGGCTTAGTGGAGACTAAAGGATGACTTCATCATCTGTTTTGTGAAAATAAACCACAATTTCACAGTCATATTTTTTTTAAATTTTAATCTTCCTTCATTGCGTTACAACTGACCTACAAAGTTGTATTGGGTGTACACATACTGATTTGATCGATATACATACTATGAAATGATCGCCACAGGATGTTTAGTTAATGTCCATCACCACACATAGTGTCAGTTTTGTGATGAGAGCTTTTGAGATCTATTCTCTTAGCACCTTCAAACGTACAGTACAGTATTGTTAACTGTAGTCACCGTGCTGTACATGACATCCCCAGGACTTACCTTATAACTAGAAGTGTGTAGCTACTGACCACTGTCTCCCATTTTGCCATAGTTGCCTCTGGCAACCACCCATCAGTTCTCTGTATGAGTTTTTTTTTTTTTAATTCCACATATAAATCATATCATATAGTGTTTGTCTTTCTCTTTTCTGTCTGACTTACTTCCCTCAGCATAATACTCTCAAGCTCCCTCCATCTTGTTGTCAGTGGCAGGATCTCCTTATTTTTATGGTTGAATAATATTCTATTGTATGTTTTTCTTTTGGCTATTTTCTTTATTCATTCGCTGGACCTTTAGGTTGTTTCCATGTCTTGACTATTATAAATAATGCTGGAGTCAACATGGGGTGCAGATGTCTTTTGGAGTTAATGATTTGTTTACTTTGGGTAAATACTCAGAAGGGGATACTAGATCATACAAGAGTTTTAAGTTTTTGAGGAATCTCCACACTGTCTTCCACAGTGGCTACACCAACTTACAAAAACCCACATGCTTTTCTCTACATCTTGCCAACACTTGTTATTGTCTTTTATTTCGTGTTTTTTTACTTCTCTTTCTGATGGTTTGTATTAGTGTCTAAAAGTGCAGGCGATTTTTTTACACATTGATTTTTTTGTGTGTCCTGCAACTTTACTGAAAGTTGTGTTTATTACTTACTGAAAGTTGTGTTTATTACTTCCAACAGTTTTTGATGGAGTTTTTAGGGTTTTCTATATATAATATGTCATCTGCAAATAGAGACAGTTACACTTCTTCTGTTCTGATTTAGATGCCTTTAATTTTTTTCCCTGCGTAATTGATCTGGGTAGGCCTTCAGGACTATGTTGAATAAAATTGACAAGAGTGGGCATCCTTGTCTTGTTCACAAAGTCATTTTCTATGAAATGGTACTTAAATGTCTGTAGCAGAAAGGTTTCTAAGAACTATTCATTTTTACTATCTTGT
Organism: Martes martes; assembly: GCF_963455335.1. NCBI lineage: Eukaryota > Metazoa > Chordata > Mammalia > Carnivora > Mustelidae > Martes > Martes martes. Next base: position 115,731,478 of record NC_137891.1, read on the forward strand.
ATATTTTTATATTATGTAAAAGGTAAGAGATGTTAATATGTTATTATGGTATAAGGAGGCCCAACAAATAGTACCTGTTTTCTCTACTCAATTCAGAATCAGTTAAGAGACAAATACAAAGGGCACCTGGGTGGCTCAGTTGGTTAAAGCCTCTGCCTTCAGCTCAGGTCATGATCTCAGGATCCAGGGATGGAGCTCCACATCAGGCTCAGCAGGGAGCCTGCCTCCCCCTCTCTCTGCCTGCCGCTCTGCCTACTTGTGATCTCTCTCTCTCTGTCATATTAAAAAAAAAAAAAAAAGACAAATACAGGGATCAAACAGATGGAGCTCAAAATCATACCTCTTTTTAATTTTTATTTATTTACTTATTTATTTATTTAATTTTTATTTATTTATTTATTTGACAGACAGATATCACAAGGAGGCAGAGAGGCAGGCAGAGAGAGAGAGGAGGAAGCAGGCTCCCTGCTGAGCAGAGAGCCCGATGCGGAGCTCGATCCCAGGACCCTGAGGTCATGACCTGACCTGACCTAACCCACTGAGCCACCCAGGCGCCCCTTACCTCTCTTTTAAGTTAGCTGATAAAATTTTATCGAGGAGAAGTTTTGGACAGCAGGTTTGCCAAAACTATATCCTGAAAGAATCAGGCTTATCTACTGTGTCATAGATGTCCTCCTTCCCCACATATGCACCTCTGTGTAGAGGAGCAGAGACTGTCCTGCTGAGTTTACCACTGGGGCAACAGAGCTGATGAGAATGCATCTTGCTTGCAGACAGGCAGAATCGTAGAACAGAGGTGAGGGCTGAGATGAGCTTGGTAATTGATCCCAGCCAGTCCTGTTTCAGCATGGCTTTTCTGGACTGAATTGTGTCCCCTCTCTGCTCCAGTTCACATGCTGAAGCCCTAACTAACCCCACATTGTGACTATATTTGGAGATAGGACCGTTTAGGAGATAATTAAGGTTAAACGAGGTCAATCCAATAGGACTGGTTTCCTTAAGAGAGACACCAAGGATGCAGATACATAGAAAAAAGGCCATGTGAGACCGCAGTGAAAAGTCAGCTTTCTGCAAGGCAAGGAAAGAGGCCTTGGAGGAAACTGGCCCAGTTGACATCTTGATCTTGGACTTCTAGCTTCCAGAACTGAGAAAATACATTTCCGTTGTCCAAGCCAGTCTACGTGTGGTATTGTGTTGTGGCACCCCGGAAAGGACTAATATGGTGACCCAGAGTGTTACTGTGGTGAAGGGGCCTGCTGGTGGAAATGCCAGGAGTAGGAAATGAGAAAGATGAGCTGTATTGTACATATTCACCCTGTCCCCTGAACCATATTATAAAGGTCTCAGGTCCAAAGATTGTGTATTCTATTTCTTCATCTCGGCCAAGTAATTAGCACATAGATAATAAATACTTGTAAATTAAGAATGCTTTTGCATTTATAGACTTCTTTGCTTTTTAAGATTGAGTATTTTCTCCTTTGCCCTAAATTCTGTGTATTACCCTAACTGTGACCATCTTCATTAGCAGCACAAGAGAGCCAAATCTCCAACTGGAAAGCTCTGCTTCTACTTGAGGATATTACTTACTGTGTATTTATATCATGCCACTTCAATGTATATAAAAGTTTCAGCTAAAGACTTGGAAAGCAGGGCACCTGGGTGGCTCAGTGGGTTAAGCCTCTGCCTTCGGCTCGGGTTGTGATCTCAGGGTCCTGGGATCGAGTCCTGCGTCGGGCTCTTTGCTCGGCAGGGAGCCTGCTTCCTCCTCTCTCTCTCTCTGCCTGCCTCTCTGCCTACTTGTGATCTCTCTCTGTCAAATAAATAAATAAAATCTTAAAAAAAAAAAAGACTTGGAAAGCAAAAGTTAATCTTCTTGCAGTTGTTACAAAAACACAGTTGTTTGAGAAGTTTAGTCTATAACAAGAGCCCATTTATAGTTTTAAATAACTTTAATTTGTAATATTTTTAGATAAAAAAGTTACAAAAACAGTACAATTGCCACATTGTCTTCACCTAGATTCTTCTAATGTTAACATATCATATAGCTGTAGTGCAATTATAGAAATAAGGTTAATATTGACACAGCCTGTTAATGAATCTATAGATCTTTTAGAATTTTGCCAGTTGTCCTACTAGTGTCCTTCCAGACAAATGTCACATTGCACTTAGCTGTTCTTAATCTCCCCCAGTCATAATAGTGGACTTTGATGCTTTCGAACAGAACTGGTTAATCATTTTGTAGAATATTCCTCAGTTTCTGTTTGAGATTTTCTCATGACTAGATGGAGGTTATACATTTTGGGCTAGAATACCACAAGTAATGTGACTGTCTGAGTGCATCTTATTAGGATGTGTGATCTTGATGTAACTGATTACTGGTGATTGTAACTTGGATCACGTAGTAAAGGTGTTATGTGCCAGCTTTATCCATTGTAAAGTTAGCCTTGTTTTCTTTTTAATTAATAAGTGGGGCAATAGTCTGAGACCGTGCAACTATTTCACAACTCATCATACTTTTTGCCTACTAATTTTAGCATCCATTGGGGATTCTTGCCTGCAACAAGCAATTCTATGATGTTTGCCTAGTGGTAACTTTCTGCTTCCATCATACGTTTTAACTTAAGAATTGGAATTCTTTTTTTTTTTATTTTTAGAGATTTTATTTATTTATTTGACACAGAGAGAGATCACAAGTAGACAGAGAGGCAGACAGAAAGAGAGGGGGAAGCAGGCTCCCCACTGAGCAGAGAGCCACATACGGGGCTCAATCCCAGGGCCCTGAGATCATAACCTGAGCCGAAGACAGAGGCTTACCCCACTGAGCCACCCAGGTGCCCCAAGAATTGGAATTCTATAGTAAGAATGAGCTGACCCTTTTCCTTTATTTCTCCTTCCTTCCTTCCTTCCTATCATGGATATAAATATACGTTCATGGATATTTCTTGTACTCTATTTGCTGTAATTCAGTACTATTTATTTTGTTGCAAGAGCCCATTTCAAAGGCATCAGATGATTTTAAATATACACATTTTATAAGTCAGTAAAGTCACTCTTCTAGATCTACTTAATATCAGATGTAGACTGGAAATGATGAGGCTGGTACATTAATGTTGTAAGTGTATTAACTGTAAAAAAAAAATAAAATTGTACAAGGCAGTCTGTGCCCTCAAGGGTATAGCATATTAATTGGGGAGATAGAAAGACAATCCAAAAGATTCAGTGATCTTATGTTTTATATAACAGCTCAAGGAAATAATAGAAGACCACAAGAAACTGTTTGATTGATTGCCAAATAGGGTAGTAAATGTTATAGCTGACCATGAAGGGCCTTTGATGCATTGACCCATTTCATGCTGCTCTGACCTCGAAGAAATTGTAAAGCAAAGATCATATTTTCTGGAAAAAAATAATGTGCATACGTGTGTGGTGTTTATATATAAAATACAAAAACATATCTACATACGCACCTTCCTACACCATCTCCCCTCTTACCATTTTCCTCACAGGTGAATGTTGAACATTAACGTATGCATGAAAATATAATGAAGTTACATTGACTTTTACTTCTTAATACTAAGGTATTAACAAGTTAATACATTAACTTGATGTACAAAATCTCATAATCTGACTTGAGCTATTTTGGCCCTACTTTTCTTCCTTAAAATGTACAACTTCCTCTTGTTCCAGGCATGTGCAACTTAATTTTTCTGACTTAACACGTTTTCGTGCCTGTGTACATGCTGTTCCCACAATCTGGAATGCCTTTCAATATGTCCTTGGAAAATTTATTCTTACCTTGTAAAACCTATCTCAAATATCACCACCTCTCAGAAAAAATTGTTAACTACTTGATGCATACTCATTTTTTTTTTAATTTAAATTCAGTTAACCTATAGTGTGTTCTTAGTTTCAGAGGTAGAGTTTGGTGATTCATCAGTTGTATAATAACAGCCAGTGCTCATTATATCATGTGCCCTCCTTGTTACCCATTACCCAGTTACCCCATCCCCCCTCTCCTCTCCCGTCCAGCAACCCTTTGTTTGTTTCCTATGATTAAGGGTCTCTTACAATTTGTCTCCCTCTCTGATTTCATCTTAGTTTATTTTTTTTTATCTCTTCCTCTATGTTCCTCTCTTTTGTTTCTTAAATTCCACATATGAGTTAAGTCATATGATAATTGTCCTTCTCTGATTGACTTATTTCATTTACATAACACCTTCTAGTTCCATCCATGTTGTTGCAAATGGCAAGATTTAATTTTTTTTGATGACCGAGTAGTATTCTATTCTATTCAATATATTTGTGCGCATATATATATATATATATATATATATATATGCATATATATATACACACACCACATCTTCTTTATTCATCTGTCTATGAACATCTGGACCTTTCCATAGTTTGGCTATTGTGGATGTTGCTGCTCTAGACATTGGGGCACAGGTGCCCCTTCAGATCACACTTGTTTCTTGTCCCAGTGCTGCCATGGTTCTTTATTCACATACCTGTTGTAGACCTTACCATGAAGTTACAAGTTACCTGTCTCTGCCATTCTGTCTTCTCTGGTACACTGAGACCTCATTGAGGAAGTGGCTCTGTCTTATGCAGTATTAGGCCTCAACATCTAGTTGGAACAGTGCGTGGGTTAGAGCAGGTGCTTGGTAAATGCTTGTTGAATGAAGGACTCAACCCACAGTTGAATAATAAAACATTCTATAGACATACTTTCTAAGACCAAACAGCATACTTCATGAAATGCCAGTATCGTACATTACCTTACTGGTGTGAGGTGTCTTAGGCCTTCATTTTAGGCCATGTAGTCATATCATTGAAACCATTTGTTCCTGCTTATGAGTGTTAGTTCTGTAAGTGGTTGAATTGAATATCCAGTTAGCCACCACTTCTTCCTTAAAAGAATTAATAGAGCACACAGGCTTTCAGCTTAGTGAGAAGGCCAAAAATGCATCACTTCCCCCTTTTAAGCCATTCTGGATTGTATCAAATCTGCTGGTATATTTAATACTAAGACCTCTGAGTCTGGGAAGAAGTAAGTCAATAGATAAGTGCACTTTATTTTGTAAAAACACTTGTATCCTGAAAATGTCTAACCTAAGTGTAACCTAAGTTATGTCTAACATTAGTTTTGTAATTGTAGATTTAAATGCTTTTATTTTTTTTATTTTTTTATTATTATTATTATTTTTTTTATTTAAATGCTTTTAGAGTCAACTCTAAGGGGTGTTATTTTGTCAACTGAAAATGTTCTACTAATTAAAATATTCTTTAATGTATTTGAGTTTTATATGCGAGACTTATATTACAGGTTTTCTTAAAATCAGCTTGCCTGTTCATGTCTTCTGCCCATTTCTTGATTGGATTATTTGTTCTTTGGGTGTTGAGTTTGATAAGTTCCTTATATTTCTTTTTGCAGAAATGTAATGTAAATGTAAATACATCCAAATGGCCAAGAGACACATGAAAAAGTGCTCCACATCACTCGGCATCAGGGAAATACAAATCAAAACCACAGTGAGATACCACCTCACACCAGTCAGAATGGCTAAAATTAACAAGTCAGGAAATGACATGTGTTGGCGAGGATGCAGAGAAAGGGGAGCCCTCCTACACTGTTGGTGGGAATGCAAGCTGGTGCAGCCACTCTGGAAAACAGTATGGAAGTTCCTCAAAAAGTTGAAAATAGCTACCCTATGACCCAGCAATTGCACTACTGGGTATTTACCCCAAAGATACAAATGCAATGATCCCAAGGGGCACCTGCATCCAAATGTTTATAGCAGCAATGTCCACAATAGCCGAACTATGGGAAGAGCCTAGATGTCCATCGACAGATGAATGGATAAAGAAGATGTGATATACACACATATGTGTGTGTGTGTGTGTGTGTGTGTGAATATTATGCAGCCATCAAAAAATGAAACCTTGACATTTGCAATGACATGGATGGAACTAGAGGCTATTACGCTAAGGGAAGTAAATCAGAGAAAGACAATTATCATATCTCACTCATATGAAGAATTTGAGAAACAAGACAGAGGTCATAGGCAAAAGGAGGGAAAAATGAAATAAGACAAAACCAGAGAAGGAGACAAACCATAAGAGACTCTTGGTCTCAGGAAACAAACTGAGGGTTGCTGAGGGGAAGGAGGTAGGAGGGATGGGGTGGCTGCGTGATGGATGTTGAGGGGGCAGTATGTGTTGTGGGGAGTGCTGTGTATTGTGTAGACTGATGATGCGCAGACATGTACCCCTGAAACAGGTAATACATTAGACATTAATTTTAAAAAAGGTAAAAAAAATCAGCTTGCCTACACTGAAAATGGCAACTACTGTGTGTCATAACTAAAAGAAAAAATCATAATGTAGATGAATTCTCATGAGAAGAGTCAATGATATTTTTAAAACTTTGGGGGTAATTGGGAAACTTAAATTTGAAACTGTTTCACTGGAGACATTTTGGGATCTAAGACTCATCCTTAAAATCCAGAACCCACATTCTCTACCCATAGGAAAACATTGTGTTATCGATTAATTAAGCCATTTTCCTTTGGAATTAATGGCTGCTTCATTCCTTAGTCTCTACGAACAGATAAAAACATACACAATATACAAGATACTAAACCATTCTCAGCACCTCAGGAGTACATATAATAATTAAATTTATCTGAAAATATTTTCTACTACTTGCCTAGCAGTTGCTTTAAGTACATTGATTTTTTGTTACCATATATGTATTGCACTGTTGACATTTTGTCCCCCACATTTTAAAAAATACCTGTGTTTAGTTAATACTGTTACATAGTTAAGGCTTCCAGCAGATGATCGTGTCTGATACATTTATTAAAGTTATTTTGTAAAGCTTCCGTGCAGTTTACTGACCTAACCAGGCTTTTAGAAAAAACAAAAAACAAAGCATCCTCTTCCAATATCATACATGGGTCTGTTTCTGCAACTAGAAACATCTGACAGTTCCTCTCCACATCTTGCCTGTATGCCGTTGCACTTTTGAACCTAAGGAGTACCAGTGGTGAATTCACACAAGGGAAAAAATCTGCTCAATACCCGTCATCATCGAGGAATGGGTCTGTTTCATTTAGGGACTAGATGCTAGTCCAACAGAAGTTGGATTTTTTTTATCAGACATTCACAAAAATTGCACTTTCTTAAAGGGGTGAGACATTGATTGAGCTGTGTGTAGTTATCTCTGGGAGGCTTAGACAGTGTCCGTGAGGTCCATGGTCTCCTCCTATTTGCATCTCAGGTCATGTGGTTACACTGTTCTCAGAAGGGTAAATGGAATGAACATGAGAATGTGTCTCTATGTAAGCCAGACCAAATACAGATGACTTGCCAATTTTCATCATATGGTACTCTCTACATCTCTTTTTTTCTAAAGATGTGCCTCATTAACTATTTTCCAAAGTAACTTAGGATGAGTTATGAAGGAAATGAACGCTATGATCAAGAATTGTTAAGAATTACAGGGGTACCTGGGTGACTCAGTTGATTAAGCTTCTGACTCTTGTTTTCGGCTCAGGTTGTGATCTCTGAGTTGTGATATCCAGACCCATACTGGGCTCTGCGCTCAGTGGGAGTCTGCTTGGGATTCTCTCTCTTTCCTTCTGCCCCTGCCCCCCCACTCACATGTGTGCTCGCTCCTTTCAAATAAAAACACAACAAATCTTTGGGAAAAAAAAAGAATTGTAAGAATTACAAAGGGAGAGTTGAGGTATGTATATATAATCACAGAGATTTTATACTGATGTATATGTATATACATATGCATGTATTATATGTTTAGACAGTAAAGACCTATATAAGCCATATTTATGTATGCACATATACAAATACATATAACTTCACAAGTATAAATATGCATGCACATATATGTAAGTGTATGTGTTTCCTGTGCTGGTAGTGGTGGTGGTGGTGGAGAGGTGTGTGTGTGAGGCCAACTAGTCCAAAATGCTAGAAATGGCATGGGACATGACACAAAAGATCTTGTCACTTCTGCCACTTAGAAACCAGGTCACTCTGGGTAAATGACTTCAAGTTCTGAGCCCCAGTTTAATGATACATAAAACTGGTATTGTTATGTTTGTCCCAGCTATATCCTCTTCCAGAATGATAAGAACCAAATGAGATTTTACATGAGAATTTTGAAAAGTGTGAAACTCTTATGTCAATGTAAGTTAACATTGATTATTTTTCTTTAAGCAACTACTGTGTGCCATATTAAAAACATGTACAAGATACAGTCCTTATAGACTCTCCTGCAGGCAACTTAGTCTAAATGGAGGTGGATCAAAAACCCAGAAACTGATATGCAGTATAATAAGCCTGGTGATTAAACTCATGTTGGCACAAGCTATTTTGGAAATACAGAGAAGTGGCCTACAGCCCAGTGTGTGGGGGAAGGAAAGACCATAGAGGGTTTCTTGAGGGAAATGTTGTGTGGGCTTAGTCTTAAAGAGGGAAAGGAGTTAGAAGGATAAGGGAGAGCAGGAATAAAAAAAGCATTTCAAAGAGAGAAACATCATGAATACAGATAAGAAAGCCACGAACTAGGTGGGAAATCTAAAAGCATTTTATTATTGTTGGATAGTAAAGAGGGTAAGGAGAGTTAGAAGGTGGGGAGATTTAAGTAAAGAGCTGCACAGGGTGAGCCTTATCCAGGAGGAATATTGAAGAGTTGCAAGCAGGATAGTTGTATGGACAGATTTCCATCTTAGATAAATCATGCTAGGGCTTTGTGTGATAGATATAAGAAGGAAAACTTGAATGAAGAAAGACCTGTAAGAGGCTGTTGGCATAGGCTGGGTAAAGATTTCTTGGCATTGGTACCATTAACATTTGGGGACCGACAGTTCTGTAGTGTGTGTGTGTGTGTGTGTGTGTGTTTGGGGGGTCCCCTGCATTGTAGGATGTTTGCAATATCTTATACTGGGTACTAGAAGTACCCACTCCCCATTCCCAGGTGTGACAACCAAAAATGTCTTCAGGGTTTCCAAGTGTCCCCTGGGGGGCACAGTTGCCTTGGTGGAGAACCACTGGGAAAAGTTGTACAGAGTTATTCTAGCACTTTGGTAATTGGTAATTGAATTAGAGAGTAAGTGACAGACTTCACAAGAATTTTGGAGGTAATATTGACAGTTCTCAGTGATTGACTTGTTGGAGCTGAAGGAAAGAAGAGGACTCAAGAATGACTTGGAATTTTAGGCTTTGTTGACTGGGTGGATGGTTATATCTCCAGTCACGAGTCATGCTAAAAGAGTATGGGCATCCAAGTGAACATGACCTCTTTGAATATTTTGGCAACAAGGATGTCACTGGTGTCCTTCCTTATATTCAGCATTAGTAGATTTGATAAGTATTAAAATTTATAAATCTTACACATCAACTATGGTAAAGGTGAGATAAATCTCTGGGATGTGGAGAGAGGGAGAGAATGAATGGATGGCCATGTTTAATAGATAAATTAATCTTAGTGTTAGAGAAGGCTGTGAAGTTGTCTGATGCCAGAGAATTAGAGAAAGAGATAGCTGCATAAGCCTTCCTGCTTACATGGGAACCCCGTGTAGTTCTAACTGGACCTCTTCTCTTCAGCAGAGAGTTGTGTAGAATCAGGAAAGTAGTGAGCTGAGTGAGAATAGCCCCACTTGATACATTTGGTTGCTGTAGGGAAAGTTTTCAGCAGTGAGGTTGGGGGAAAGCAATGAAATTGCAATGAACTGAGTATAAATTCAAGATATGGTAACTGTAAAGTAGATTTTTGTTTTGTATTTTTTTATGGGTTTAGTTGGCAAGAGGGAAAAGGAGGTTTTACGGTAACAAGAAAATCTTGAGGCTAAGAGGCTAATGTTTTTCTCAAAATGTAAGAAATCTGAATTTGTTTGAGGATCAAGGGGTAAGGGTCCTCGGTGGGATAAAACTAAGAATCCCAAGAATTCTGAGAATAAAATGGGTCAAAAGAACAAATGGATTTATTCTAGAGTAAGAGGAGGGACATATTCTCTGAAACTGGAAGGAAGAAAGAAGGGGAGAAGCATCTGTTTAATTTGTCGTTAGGTATTCTGGAAGCTGAGGAAGACGATGAATGATGGCTTCATTTTTGTGCTACAGAGGGACTCTGGTGATGTGTTGAGTGAAAGCAATGTGAGTCACAAAGAGGAAAATAACTGTGGAAAGAACTAAGGAGGAGCTGCCCAAGAATACATAAAGAGGTAGGGCAGAGGCACATTTAGAGAACATGCATGTGTGGTTTTATGGTCTTTCTCAAGTAACAAACTGAAGCCTGGGTATGGAAGCAGAGAAAGCAAATTTCAACGGTGAAAGGAATTGGGCTTCGCTAAGTGATAACGTGGAAATACTGAAGTGTAAGAGGAACCAAAGGTGTAGGTGAGACCATTGTTCAGATGATTAGTCATGAGGTTCAGGATGGGGGAAGAAAGAAGAGAGTCCATTTCCATATTGACTAGCCATTGGAAACTGGGCAAATTGCTTAAGATATTATTGGTAAAAAGCTTCTGACCTGGTGCTTAACACATTATGGTTGATCACCAAATGCTAGTTTCTTCTCTTTTCCCTTCCAGGAGAACTAGAAAAAGTAGAGGGGCCAGTACTGCCCAGCAAATGACAGAATCTCAGTCTTTTTAACTGTGAAATAGGCATGATAATAATAATTGCTTTCCCTCCTCTATCTCAAAGAATCATTGTAAGTTGTAAAATAATTGTAATCAGTGTGAACTGTAAAGTACTAAAAAGTGCGAGTTACTAGGATTACAAATGCACATTATATAGTAGTTGTGTAAATTTCATGACCTTAATTATAAGATACAATAAAATAATACCTGTGAGTGAAGACATATTCTCCAATGTTATATCATATTGTCAGAAACTGTTACCATGGTGGAAGTAATAGATGTAGCATGTATTTCATTCCAGAATGATGGAAAAGGTATGGTGATCATGTCCTAAAACTATTACTATAATAATTATAATATAAGCCAGAAAGTGCAAAATGTGATTTGGAAAATAGATGAGAAGTTAATGGGGATTGGTGGACAGCTGACTTATAATTAGCTTAGTTGATGGGGAGGCAGTAGGAGAAAATCTGCCTGCCAAAAAGACCTGAGTCAAGGGAAGACTGAATTCATATCTAGGAGATGCTTATGACAATGGGACATGAATTCTTCTATCTCAATCCCCTCTTAGGAATGGTCACCAGACCCTGTTTTATCCTTCCAAGGGAGGAAGTTGCCATCTAAAGGGCCAGGAGTAGGGAAAGGATAGATTATTCCTCTGATGGGTCCTTACTTATTGCCTACATAAAGCTAAATCAACTTTGGATTCCTCACTGGCCATAGGTATAATTTTAGGAAGTCCCAAAACATTCTTCCATTTGCTTGATGATGTAAGAATCATCAAGACTCACTTAATATGGGGGCGCCTGGGTGGCTCAGTGGGTTAAAGCCTCTGCCTTCAGCTCAGGTCATGATCCCAGGGTCCTGGGATCGAGCCCCGCATCGGGCTCTCTGCTTGGCGGGGAGCCTGCTTCCCTTCTTCTCTCTCTGCCTGCCTCTCTGCCTACTTGTGATCTCTGTCTGTCAAATAAATAAATAAAATCTTAAAAAAAAAAAAAGACTTAAGATGGAAAAGTCTGGTTAAAACAATAGGTTGAAATTCATCTACACTAAATAAGTGAATGCTTAATTTCTTCTTTGATAGAGGGAAGGTTGTACATAGAACATCTGAAATGGGGAGTAAGGAGAAGAGAAGCCAGCAGTGAGAGGGAAAGGACCACAGAAAGGGAGATGGGGGGATGCTGAAAACAAACTAAACCTGATTTCAGGGTTGGTCTTTTCTCGGCAGGGTGGGAACCCCTGAAGCCATCACATGGCTCTTCGACCCCTGCCCAGCACGCTTTGGAAGCCTGTCTTTGTTATTGGAGAGTTTCCTTATCTGTGAATTGAGATGATTTCTATTATTATTTCTATATTCTACCCAGAATGCCATTCTACCAGAGAATACTCTTCAAAACATATTTAAAGTTTATTGCTAATCGGGCTAATTATTAGGTGACAAAGAGCTTATTCTATAACAAAAGTGAGTACTTTATTGATTATTGTCAGGAAGAATGTGTGGCTTTGGGCAAAGTTATCTAATCTTGGTTTCCATCTCTCCCTACAAAAGAACTGGATGAGTTGATTTCTAATCCTAGATTCCTACTCTTCTAAGATAGGTGTGAAAGACATGTTAGACAATGACAAGATGCCATTTATCCAGTAGTTTCCAACCAAAACATAGTGCCGCATAGCGACCAAATCAACCTCAGCCCAAATGACCAGTTTGTTAATAAAAGATAGGGAGATATCAGAAAAATATAGTCAAAAGCTTTTCCTCAATCTTAGGATAACAATGAGCCAAGTATAGCCACATTGGAAAAAAAAAATAAGTGAAGGATTCTTTCTGAATCAAGGTCTTACATGTAAAAGTTAGATTAGTTCTTCAGGTACAATTCAGACTTTTCGATTCTCAGTGATTAAGATGTTACTATAATGGGGGAAGGTCATGAAATACATTGACTCATCTCAACAGAATCTTCAAACCCAGTAAAATAAATGCACTACATATTGAGAATTTCAGGATTGTGATTTTGGGTTTTCCCTAGTTTTAGTACTCTGATGGCAAGTAACCAGTGTAATTTTCAAGCCATGTCTGTATGTATCCCTGGTTTGAAAAATTAAATGAAAACTATCCAAGTATCCAAATCCGTAGAGTGAAAATTTGTTTTTGTTTTTTGTTGACCTAAAACCCACTAACAAGTCAAACATTTTTAACTATTTTAACAGGTCCTAGACACAGACTTGTTCATACAGTCATAAGTACTTCAAATTATTTTCCTTTTGAAGGCTCTGAAAGTGTTTTCTCATTGACCTCATGGGTCTCAGAAAACTGACTTTATTTTCGGGGTCACCATAGAAGCAAGGAAGTCATTTTCATTTCCACGTACAATAAATCAATCAACATTTATAGAACACCTATTTTGTTCTGGGCCTTAGGCTAAGCAATGTGGTGGATACAATGATGAATAAGAGATGATCTCTGCCCTCAAGGCAAGCCAGGCTCTTAGATAAAAGATACCAAACAGACAATACAGAGCAGCATATGATAAGTGCTAAATGAGTGGCTTGGGAAATAGAAGTTTCTGTGTTTAAGAGGTGGGAGAGATCATTCTGGCCTGAGGTGGTTGGAGAGGCTTCAGGGGTTGTGTGGGAAATGGCCGGGGTCTCAGCGGACTGATGGCTGATGACAGCGGGTGGAGAAGGGGAGAGTGCGGCTTGCAGAGGAGATGGAGCGTGGCGCGAGCCGCATGTTTGTGGTCTGAGCAGGGAAGCAAGTAAGCAGCCTTGCTAAGCTGGCATTCGTGTCAGGCCAGGCACAGGGCCCAGAGCCGGCCTGGGCCTTGATGGAAAGCAGGCATGTGGATGATAGCAGAAGCAACACGGGCAGGGCAGAAATGCAGGATTTCATCTGCAAATGAGATAAATGGTAGCGGGCTCTGGTCCTCTGGCCCAGAGCTACATGGTCCCCGTGGTGCCTCCCGGGATCCGCTTCCCCTCAACGTGGAGGCAGGACCTTGGGGTGGAAGCAGAGCTGGCATCCGTGGTTGGCTGTGAACTAACGGTGCCTCAGGGTCCTCCCTTTTCAGATGAACTGTTTGGGGCGAGGTGATCTCTGGAAATTCTCCTCCAGTCTTGATGCTTCACGTGTCTGTTCAGCGACCATACGGTAATCCTCTACGGTGAACCTGGTGTACTCTTTCTAAAGAGTAAGCTGACAATCAAGCCTTTCCCATTGTTAAAAACAATGTGATTAGCTATTTTTTTTATTATTCAAAATAGTAAACAAAACTAAGGAAAGCCTCTTGACTTCCGTTCCTTATTAAATCCAGGTGAAAACAATGTAGGTTGACAATTAAGTCCGCAGCCTGGGTTCAAATCCCGGTCTTTTCAGTTACTAGCTTTGCGATTTTTGAGCAAGGTATTGAATTTTTCTAAACCTCAGTTCCCTTTATCTGCAAAAGGAGGATGACAATAGCATCTACAGATTATGGTTTACTGTGTGAGTATTCATGAAAGCGCTTAGCATGGTGCCTGGCATATAGAAGTGTTCAATAAATGCTAGCTCTTTTATCATGAATAATATAAAACTGTTAGCTCTTGTTGGCATTTATTAACTTCTTAAAGTGATTTCGAAGAATTAAGTAACCTAGGAGTTGTATTACCGGGTAATTGTAAACCTTGCTGTGTTATCTGCATTACAGATTGCCAAGCAATAATAGATGAAACCCAGTGAAACTAAAAAATGTGGCGCAGAAAATAACCAAAGTTGAAAATAGGAAGGAGCTAAGTGCCTGGAGATAAATGAGGGGAAACAGAGCTCTCCAGTGAAAGGCAGAAATGCCTCGAAAGCCCTAGAGTCACAGTAAACAGCACCTGGAAGGTGAACCTGCAAAGTGATAAGATGATACAGTTCTGGACACCTGATGATTAGGAAGGTGTTACCCAATAAGAAAGCATGGAAAGCAGAAAAAGAGGGCTTGAGGGAGTGAAATTTGATGGAAGATTTTTGAAAACGAGACATCCATATCACGAAGTCACAGATCTGTCTTACAATATGCTTGTTAGGCTTGCAGATGGGAAAGGCAGAAACTTCGGGAAGGGAGGTGAGATAAAAGAGTGGTGGGCAAATGTGCTCTCTGCCTGTAGTGGGATCAATTCAAATAAAGGAAAGCATTTCTAATGGCCAGGATCCCTGGGGACGAGAGAGAAGCCATTTATATCTCGTCAGGACAGAGCCCTGGAGAACACACTGGGGGAATTGTCAGCATTGTGGGGGGGAGGGCCCACCGGGGGGACCAGACAAGGTGATGTTGACAGTGTGGCACCATAGTTACTGTCTGTGTGGGGATGGGCCCCGTGACTCCACAGAGAGAAGGGCCTGTCAGGTTAAGAGTTAATTTTTACCTAGCGTTTAGAGCAGTGCTTGGCACTAATTGTGACACGTTTGTTAAATAAGTGTGCTTAGAATTTCTGAAACTGTTTGGCAACCAAATCAGAAATCATTAGTCTTCCTTCAGGGGTGAGCAGATCCACTGGCCAACTGAGAACGCAATCAATTATAAAATAAAGCCGAGAAAATTCTTAGGGAAGCAGTGTGGTTGCTGTGCTGTGACTTACCAATACTACTGAAAAGGGAGGTCAGTTTGTAGAAGCCCCTCCCTTCAGGAGCCTGCAGCACAAAAAGTTTGAGGAAGAAAGCTATACACGGTTTTGTAAGATTTCTGTTCTGAAAGATACTTAGCCCGTCCCATCTCTGTTAAACTTTGTCTAAAGATTTGTTAAGAATTTACGTTGAGCACAAACCTTTGGTGGCTTTGCCTCTGCTCAGCTGCTAGTAAACATCTGTATGCCATCTGCATCATTGCCCTGGAAATTAAAGGAGATCACTCTCTGTGGCATCACCAGGAAGGACTGCCCTTGCCCATGGGAAGCTGTGGTAGATTCTACTTCCTGATCACTGTCAGATAGGTATCCACCTCAGAGGGAAGTTTCATTATCCGTATTGTAGGTTATGCTCTCTCCTTCCTTCCCTTTCCCTCTCCTCTACCCTCTCCTTCCCTCCCTCTATGTCCAACATGGGGCTCAGACTCATGGACCAGGAGATCAAGAGTCACATGCTATACCAACTCAGCCTGCCAGGCACCCCCGGCTCTGGTCTGTTCTGAAGAAGATTTTTCTGTTGTCTTCTTTCTTCATCTTTTTCCTCAAAGAAAATTGAGAAGGTTCTGTTTAGGCCTTCTTTTTCCTCATTCTTAATTATCATTTATGGAAGTGCTAATTCTTAGAGATGATTGGACCAGTTTGAAGTTATGCGGATGGTGGCCACAGAATATCAATGGCGATTCTGTCTCAGACCCCACCTCCTGAGGAGGCTGGTGTGGTAGAAACTTAGTCCACGCTACAGTGGTGACAAATGCCCATAGCCAACACTTGGTTTACAAGAGGCTTTCATTGGTGTTATCTCATACAGTTCTTACAACTATATCAAGTGTGAGTCAGGGGAGCATTACCACTAACCTTCTTGCACAAATAGGTAAACATATTTTTAAGTAATTTGCCTGATCCTGCACATATATTAAATGATAAAGCCAGAACTCTAATCCAGGACTTTTGAATGGAACTTATAAGCTCTTTCTCCTTCTTAGGGTTGAATCTGATGTCCAGAAATGTACAATGTATTATAAAATTTCTACCAAATTAATCACTTTTGATGTTCTGAGGGTCAAGTTATACTTTCTTCACAATGAGATGGATGGTCGCTTCTGTAGTTTTTAACTCTCAGTGATTTGTTTACTCCTTTATTTTGAACTTTGATAACCCAGTAGATTCAATACTTCTATTTAGTTCATTATAAAATAATAAAATATTACAAAAAGCATAGGAAATAGAAAAATTATTTGTAAGTCTTTGACCTAACCTAATTTAGCATTTTCTTTAGCCCCTTCCAGCCTTTGTTCATAAGCACAAGTTTTTTTTTTTTAATAATTAAAAAAATTTTTAAATTAACATATAATGTATTATTAGCCCCAGGGGTACAGGTCTGTGAATCACCAGGTTTATACTACACAGCACTCACCACAGCACATACCTTCCCCAACGTCCATAACCCCACCACCCTCTCCCTCCTCCCCTCCCCCCGGCAACCCTCAGTTTGTTTTGTGAGAGTCAGAGTCTCTTATGGTTTGTCTCCCTCCCGATCCCATCTTGTTTCATTTATTCCTTTCCTTCCCCCCAAACCCCTCGCATTGCCTCTCAACTTCCTCGTATCAGGGAGATCTGATATGATATTTGTCTTTCTCTGATTGACTTATTTCGCTCAGCATAATACACTCTAGTTCCATCCATGTCATCGCAAATGGCAAGATTTCATTTCTTTTGATGGCTGCATAGATTCCATTGTGTGTGTGTGTGTGTGTGTGTGTGTGTGTATACCACATCTTCTTTACTAGGTTCTTTCCGTAGTTTGGCTATTGTGGACATTGCTGCTATAAACATTCGGGTGCACGTGCCCTTCGGATCACTACATTTGTATCTTTAGGGTAATTACCCAGTAGCATAAGCACAAGTTTTTAACCACAATTGCAATCACAGTGTAATTTAATTCATTCTACATATCACTTTGATAACATAACAGTTTTTTGTACTGTACATTCATAGCACATTCCATACCACAGTTTAATCATTTCCACGTTGTTGGACTTGGGTGGCTACCAATTTTTCACTATTACAAAATATGTTATAGTGAAAACCTTTCATCATTAAGTTATTCTTTCATCTAAATATATTCTTAGGATAAACATCTAGAAATAATCTCCTTGTTAAAAAAAAATGTATGGGTCTTGCTTCATATTTACCTAACATTTTTAGAAAGAAATTTGGCAGTTTTTACTGCAACTAGCAAGTTTAGAGCATATCATTCCCTGTGCCCTTGCTTGCATTTGGAATTATTATTTTCAAGATTCATTTATGTATTCCACAGAGAGAGAGAAAGAGAGCTCATGGTGGGAGGGTTAGGGAGGGAAAGGGAGAAGAACTTTAGCAGACTCTGCACTAAGCATGGAACCCAGCGAGGGGCTCCATTCCACCAACCGGATCTCACAACCTGAGGCAAAACCAAGAGACAGATGATCAACAGACTGCACCTCCCAGGTGCCTCTGGAATTATCTTTTATTTTTTGTTAACATTTTCAGGAGAAAAAAGCCTCCTCAGTGCTCCTCAATGTTTTCATCAATGCTTTTCTGACTACCATCAACGGTGAACATTTTCTACTAGTTATTTGCTAGTTGTATTTTCATCTGTACGAATTTTGTGTCTTTTAGTTCCTGAGTCAAGAGATAACATGTTATATCTTGAATTTTATATAGCTGGACTCTGGAAGGATCAGCAGTTACAGGGTATGGGTTATTATTATTATTTTTTAAAGATTTTATTTATTTATTTGACAGACCGAGATCACAAGTAGGTAGAGAGGCAGGCAGAGAGAGAGAGGGAAGCAGGCTCCCTGTTGAGCAGAGAGTCCGACACAGGGCTTAATCCCAGGACCCTGAGATCATGACCTGAGCAGAAGGCAGAGGCTTTAACCCACTGAGCCACCCAGGCACCCCTCTGTATAAATTCTTAATACATGCTTATTAGTTCTATAAAAGCTTGTTGGTTGAGATTGCATTGAATTTATAGATAAGTTTAGGAAGAATTTATATTTTAAGGATATTGACTCTTCCAAACCATGAATATCTCTCCATTTACTTATCTATTCTTTAATAACTCTCAATAATGTATTGTGGTTTTCAGTATACAGCTGATACATACTTAAATTTATCCCTATATATTTATAGTTATGTTTATCCCTATATAGTTCTGATGCTATGATAAGAGGTAATTTTAAAAATTTCATTGTCTAATTGTTTATATATAAAGCTAATTTTGGGGTTAAATAAAAAAAACTGAGTTTTGTAAATTGAATTCTTATCCTGTGACCTTGTTAAACTCCTTTTTAAAAAGAAATTAAATGCAATTTAGTTGCCATATAGTGTATTATTAGTTTCAGGGGTAGAATTTAGTGATTCATCAGTTGCTTATAACACCCAGTGCTTATTCCATCAAGTGCCCTCCTTAATGCCCATCACCCAGTTACCCCGTCTCCCCCACTCACCTCCCCTCAAGTAGCCCTCAGTTTATTCTCTACAGTTAGGAGTCTCTTATGATTTGCCTCCATCTTTGTTCTTATCTTATTTTTCCTTCCCTTTCCCTATGTTCATCTTCTTTATTTATTTCTTAAATTCCACGTGAGTGAAATCATATGTTGTCTTTCTCTGACTTACTTCGCTCAGCATGATACACTTTAGCTCTATCCACGTCATTGCAAATGGCAAGATTTCATTCTTTCGATGGCCAACTAATAGCCTATTGTATATAAATGCCACATCTTCTTTATCCATTCATCAGTTGTTGGACAGGTGAGCTCTTTCCATAATTTGGCTGTTGGGTTGATAGTGCTGCTATAAATGTTGAGGTGCAGGTGCCCCTTTGAATCCGTATTTTTGTATCCTTCGGATAAATATGTAGTAGTGAAATTGCTGGGTCGTAGGGTAGTTCTGAGGCATCTCCATACTGTTTTCCAGAGCGATCGCACCAGTTTGCATCCCCACCTACAGTGTAGGAGTGTTCCTATTTCTCCGCATCCTTGCTCACATCTGTTGTTCATCCTAGATTATTCATTTTAGCCATACTGGCAGGTGTGAGGTGGTATCGCATTGTGGTTTTGATTTGTATCGCCCTGATGGTGAGTGATGTTGAGCATTTTTTCATGTGTCCATTAGCCATTTGTATGTCTTCTTTGAAGGAATGTCTGTTCACGTCTTCTGCCCACTTCTTAACTGAATTATTTATTTTTTGGGTATTGAGTTTGATAAGTTCTTTATAGATTTTAGATACTAACCCTTTATCCAGTATGTCATTTGCAAATATCTTCTCCCATTCCATAGGTTTCCTTTTAATTTTGTCGACTTTTTCCTTCACTGGGCAGGAGCGTTTTATCTTGATGAAGTCCCAATAATTGATTTCTGCTTTTGCTTCCCTTGCTTCTAGAGATGTTATTTTTGTAGAAATTGCATTGAATGTGTAGATAACTTGGGTAGTAAAGACATTCCAATCCATGAGCATGAAATGTTTTTCTACTTCTTTGTGTCTTCCTCAGTTTCTTTCATAAGGGTTCCATAGTTTTTAGACTATAGTTCTTTTACCTCTTTGGTTAGGTTTATTCCTAGGTATCTTACAGGTTTTGGTGCAATTTTAAGTGAGACCAGTCTTTGGTTTTTAATTCTGCTGCTTCATTATGGGTGTATAGAAATGCAACAGATTTCTGTACACTTTTTTTTTTTTTAAATATCCTGCAACTTTGCTAAAGTCATGTATGAGTTCTAGGCAATTTTTTGGTGGAGTCTTGTGAGTTTTCCACATAGAGTATCATGTTGTCTGTGGAGTGAAAGTTTGACTTCTTCCTTGCTGATTCAGATGCCTTTCATTTCTTTTTGTTCTCTGATTGCTGTGGTGAGAACTTACAGTACCATGTTGAACAACAGTGGTGAGAGTGGGCATCCCTGTCATGTTCCTAACTGTAGAGGAGAAGCTCTCAGTCTTTCCCCACTGAGGATGCTATTAGCTGTGGGTCTTTCATATATGGCCTTTATGATATTGAGGTTCCTTCTAGCCATACATTTTTTAGGATTTTTATCAAGAAAGGATGCTACCAAAAAGCATTTTTATCACATACTTTTTCTGCATTTACTGAGAGGATCATATGGTTCTTATCATTCCTTTTATTAATGTGGTATACAATGTTGATTTGCGGATATTGAACCACTCCTGCAGTCCAGGAATAAATCCCACTTGACTGTGGTGAATAATCCTTTTAATGTGCTATTGGATTTGATTAGTATTTTGTTGAGAATTTTTGCATTCATGTTCATTAGGTCTGTAACTCTTTTTAGTGGGGTCATTGTCTGATTTTGGAATCAAGGTAATGCTGGCTTAATAGAAAGAATTTGGAAGTTTTCCTTCCCTTTCTATTTTTTTGGAACAGCTTCAGAAGAGTAGGTGTTCATTCTTCTTTAAATGTTTAATAGAATTCCCCTGGAAGCCATCCATCTCTGGACTCTTGTTTTTTGGGAGATATTTGATTACTGATTCAATTTCTTTGCTGGTTATGGGTCTGTTCAAATTTTCTTTCCTCCTGTTTCAGTGTTGGTAGTTTCTATGTTTCTAGGAATGTGTCCATTTCTTCCTGATTGCCTAACTTGTTAGCATATAATTGCTCATAATATTCTCTTAAAATTGTATTTCTTTGGTGTTGGTTGTGTCCTGTCCTCTTTCATTCATGATTTTATTTATTTGGATCTTTTCTCTTTTCTTTTTGTTAAGTCTGGCTAGGGTTTTTTTGTTTGTTTGTTTGTTTGTTTTTCAATTTTGTTAATTCTTTCAAAGCACCAGCTCCTAGTTTCATTGATCTGTTATGGTTTTTTCTTTTTCTTTTTTATTTCTATATCATTTATTTCTGCTCTGTTTATTATTATTTCCCTTCTTCTGGTTTTAGGATTTATTTGCCATTCTTTTTCCATTTCTTCAGGTGTAAGTTTAGTTTGTATATTTGGGATTTTTCTTACTTCTTGAGGAAGACCTTTATTGCTATATACTTCCCTCTTAGGACCACCTTTGCTGCGTCCCAAAGGTTTTGGACTGTCATGTTTTCATTTTTATTTGCTTCCATGTATTTTTTAAATTTCTTCTTTAATATCCTGATTAACCCATTCATTCTTTAGTAGGATGTTCTTTAACCTTCATGTATTTGTGCTCTTTCTAAATTTTTTTTGTGGTTGACTTCAAATTTCATAGCATTGTGGTCTGAAAATATGCATAGTATGATCTCAGTCTTTTTGTACTGGTTGAGGCCTGATTTGTGACCCAGTTATGTGATATGTTCTGGAATGTTCCATGTGCACTCAAAAAGAATGTTTATTCTTTTCAGATGAAATGTTTTGAATATATCTGTTAAGACCAGAGAGACGTATGTATCCTTCAAAGCCCTTGTTTCCTTGTTGGTCTTCTGTTTAGATGACCTGTCCATTGCTGTGAGTGGGGTATTAAAGTCCCTTACCATTATTGTGTTATTATAAATGAGTTTCTTTAAGTTGGTTATTAATTGATTTATATGTTTGGATGCTTCCAAGTTGGGGAGTAAATATTTCCAGTGTTAGATCTTCTTGTTGGATATACCCCTTTATTATGATACAGTCCCCTTTTCCATCTCTTATTATAGTCTTTGGTTCAAAATCTAGATTATCTGATGTAAGTATGGCTACTCCAACTTTCTTTTGATGTCCATTAGCATGATAAACGGAAAGCCCCTCACTTTTAATCTGTAGGTGTCTTTGGGTCTAAAATGAGTATCTGGTAAACAACATATTGATGGGTCTTTCTAAAAAATATCTATTTATTTATTTGAGAGGGAAAGCGAGCCAGCAAGCACAAATGGGAGGAACAGAGGGAGATGGATAGAGAATCTCAAGCAGACTCCATATTGAGCTTGGGGCCTGACGTGGGGCTCCATCTCATGACCATGAGATCACAATATGAGCCAAAACCAAAAGTCAGACAAGTCAGACACCTAACTGACTGAGACATTCAGGTGCCCTGCTGGGTCTTAGGGTTTTTTTGTTCATTTGTTTGTTTGTTTTTTAATCCATTCTGATACCCTGTGTCTTTTGAGTGGAGCATTTAGTCTGTTTACACTGAGAGTAATTATTGATAGATATTGTGCCATTATATTACCTGTAAAGTTGCTGTTCCTATAGATTGTCTCTGTTCTTTTCTAGTCTTTATTGCTTTTGGTCTCTCTTTCCCAATCAAAGGGTCCCCGTTAATATTTCTTGCAGAGCTGGTTTTGTGGTCATGAACTCTTAGTTTTTGCTTATCTTGGAAACTCTTTATCTTTCCTTATATTCTGAATGACATCCTTGCTGGATAAAGTATTCTTGGCTGAATATTTTTCCCTTTTAGCTCATTGAATATATGATGTCACTGGCCTCTGGCTTGCCAAGTTCCTGGGGACGGGTCTGCTGCCTACCTTATGTGTCTACCCTTGTAGGTTAAGGACCTTTTGTCCCTCTCTGCTTTCAGAATTCTCCCTTTATCTTTGTATTTTGCAGGCTTCACTATTTATTTATTTTGGATTATTTAGGATTTTCATTATACTTGATCATGTCATGCCCTAAAATGCCTCTCTGAATTCCAGTTTCCTCAATTTAGTGGAGCCATTTGGCTCTACTTGAGTTCCTTCCCTCATCCCATTGTGATATTGTGATATGACCAGGATATATTTGGTCTTCCTCTAGGGTTCTTGACTCACAGCTCCCCAAACACTTGGAATTTCCTAAGTGTTGAGAGTGACAAAGGTGTCTCTTGTTTTGCCAATGAAGTGACTTCTGGACCTCACCTGAAGATGGGGGTTGGTTGCCAGGAGAACCAACCAGGTGACTAGAGAGTTGGAAATTTTTGAGTCCCACCCCTGACCTCTGGCAAGGGGTGAGGGCCTGGAGGTTAAATCAGTGGCTAATGATTTAATCAATTCCAATTTATGGAATGTCCATAAAAACCCAAGAGGACAAGGCTTCTGGGAGAGCTTCTAGGTTGGTGGACACAGAGATTCGGGGAGAATGGTGCACCAGGAGAGAGCATGGAAGTTCTGTTTCCCTATACCTTGCCCTATTTAGCTCTATCTGCCTGGTCCTGAGTTATATCTTTTTAGAATAAACTGGTAATCTAGTAAGTGGAATGTTTCTCTGAGTTCTGTGAGCTGCTCTAGTGAATTAATCAAACCCAAGGGGGAAGGTCATGAGAACCTCTGGTTTATAGCTAGTTGGACAAAAGCACAGGCAATAACCAGTTTGTGACTAGCATCTAAATTGGGGATGGGGCAGTCTTACAGGACTAAATACTTAACCTATAGAATCTGATGCTATATCTGTGTAGATAATGTCTGAACTGAGTTGAATTCTTGGACATCCTGCTGATGTGTAAGAATTGTTTGGTATTGTGTGGGAAGGCCATCTACTCTTCTCATGTTGAAATTAGTACCACAACCTATTTACCCAAATAGTTTGAAAGATGGCTCTAAGCAGTCTGCCAGAGTGCTTATGTAGCTTGCCTTGTTTGCTTCTCTTTTGGGGATTACTCTCTTGAACTGTTATCCAGTGTCTGGCAACAGTTTTATACAGCTTTCTAATTGTTTTTAGTATGAAATTAAGTTAGGCATTTCTTATTCTATCATCGAAAGAAGTAAAAGCCTACATTTGGACTTTTAATACTGACAGGTATGTTTTGGAGAGAAGGGGGAAAAGAGGCTCGTGGCTACTTAAAGTTGCAAAGAAAAAACAGCTTTGGAAAATAGAATTAATTACTCTAAGAATGGTCTTGTCTGAGCACCTGGGCCCATATGTCTTTCCTTAAAATAGTGCCTAAGTACTCATGTTGAGTATAAGAAGTGTCTGGATTTTTGTCCTTGTTGGAAAGACTCTTTATCATCTCAATACATTTCTTACTATTATCACTCAGAGCTGCTATATTCATAAATGTAACTGATGCAACCAGAGCATTTGTCCATTCTACTAATTTGAGAGTTTTTCTGTGGAAAGGTGTTTGTCATGTGTTTTTCTCACTAAATTAAGATGGGAAGCATTCAGCAAAATAGGTGCTATGATGATGATATGACTTTTAACATTAAATAAGAACAGCTCAGAGTATCTAATAGTTGAAATAAAAAAGTATTATTTTCCTAGCTGTCATGTTGCCCTCTTGAGAATCCAACAATGTTAGCTGATGTGGAGATGTTTTCCATTCACAGGAACTCTTCAGAGCATTTATCCTTTCTCTGGAAATTAAGTTATTTTCTGACTCTCCACTTGGTTCAATACAATTTGGTATTGAAAATAATAATAGAAACCATGTTATTTAGGAGGCTGTTCCCTGGTTAACAAAACTTGTCTGTATTGTTTCTGAAGCATGTAGGGGTCCCAAACACGTATGGATAATTTTGCAAAATTTCTCTTAGTATAAATTCTGTTAACCAATATTAATAAGCTGATAAAATTTATAAATTCCATTTAATCTATCTTGCCATTGATGGAAAGATATAAACAAAAATATTGTCAACTAAACAAATGTCTTCTTTATAGAGTATTTGTGGTTCCTGAAGGAGTTTTTTAAAGTTTATTTAGACATACAGTGTGTGTTATGTATGTATGTATGTATGTATGTGTATATATATACACACACACACATATATATATATATGCTTTTTAAAAATCACATATTACTCTTATGAATGCCCCCCAAAAGAAAACTTAAGTGAAATAAATTGGCTTGGGTATTCTTAAAGTGCTCCACATATTTTTATATGTTCATTAGACTTATCTAAGTCCCTTTTTGACTTTTAAAAAATAAGTGTTTATTCACATAATATTTTATCAAGATCATTGGTGCTATAGCATTCCTTAAAAGAATTTTCTATGTAGTTTCTGGGAACTTCTTCCAAGCTACTTATACAGGTTTGATGCGGAACCTTTTTTTTTTTTTTTTTAAAGATTTTACTTATTTATTTGACAGAGAGGGAGAGAGAGAGAGGACAAGCACCAGCAGGGGGAGAAACAGGCAGTTGGAGGGGGAGAAGCAGAGAGCCCGATGTTGGACTCAATCCTAGGACCCTAGGATCATGACCTGAGCTGAAGGCAGACGCCCAACCAACTGAGCAACCCAGGCATCCCTGATGCTAAACCTTTAAAAAACTTACCAGAAAGTGACAACAGAAGTTTTAAGACAACCCTGACTTGTATTCCTTCATAAAATGATCTCCAGGTGGGTTTGCAGGTATTTAGACATGGTTTTTATTCAGAATGACCAAGTTCAGGCACATGCAGGCAATACCAGCTATATCATGGTTGTTACTTAGATTTCGACTGTAAGAGACAGAGGATTGTAAGAATAGCCTTATTTCAGAGATGTTAAAATGTGAAGAAAAGGGCTCATTTTTAATTGAACAAAATATGGTATTCTTCCTTTCTGCCCTTAATCTGCCCTTTTCTTTCTCTGTTCTTTTCCTGCACTGCAGTAAATGCTAAGACGGTGTTCATAGATTGGGGGAAAATAGAACAGAAACAGCTAAATCTAATATTAATGAGAGTTTTGATAGAGGTAAAAAACAGTGCTATGGGAGCATGGAAGAAGGAATAACAAATTACTATCTACGGATGATCTAACACAGACAAAAACACAAAGGTGGGTTTTAAAAATGCGTAGTGGCTATATAATCACAGAAAAGGCTGACTAGATGGGGAAAACAACATAAGGAAATATAAAGTGTGATGTACTAAGTTAGGAAGTTAGGAGTATGTCTTATTTATTATTCTTTAATGGGTGCAGCAAACTGGTCTATCCAAACTGAGTAATAAAATCTTGAATGTGTTAATTATTGAGACCATTTGATTCAAGCATTTCATTTTAACCTATCTGAGAAGATTATTGTAACTTGAGACTTTAGAGAAAAGTTTAAAGATATACCACAATCCACACTATGGAAAAAAATTATACACAATTTAGTTTGTGGTTAATATATATGGATATAAATATAGATAGAGACACCGATCTACAATTAGGGAATGCTATAACCCCAGTTTGCTCCTTCTCCTAACCTTTTTACTAGGAAGTTACTGGCGATCTTAGTCAGAAGTAGCTGTGACAGATGGCTCAGTCTTGGTCACTTCTACACGATCTTTTCTTTAGCTTCATCTTGGGCAGTCCTCTTCTTGACCCACATGAATGCACCTTGGACTGGCCATTTCCTTTTATTATGGCTAGTATATTAACCACAGAGAAATTCAGATTCTCTTTATGATCACTTGAAGATACAAAGCCTAAATCAGCTCAATTTCAAAAGCCTTAACTAACTATTTCTGCTTTTATTTATTATTAAACCAATCCCTGCAATGCCAGATAGTTTTTCCTTTATGGATATATTGCAAAAAAATTGTGCTGCAGTAGCCCAAGAATACCTCCCCACTAATACTTGGAAATAAGTAAGGTGAGGCAAAAAGAAGGTAAAATGTTTTAAAATCATTACTCCATATTTGCTTCCTTTGTTATGTTATTAGATATACTCTGCCAGCTACAGTGACTAGAGTTTTATTTTTAATAATTTCATTTGGTTTTATGAGTATATTGTGGTACGTAGAGGGCATGGAATAGCAAGAGAAGGTTATAAGATGACAGAATAAGTTTAAAGTGGACAGAATATAGGGCAAAGAGAGGACTGAGGAGAGTGAAAAAACATGAGGCTAGGAATACAGTTCATGACAGATTATTGAAGGATCCTAAATCTTGTGTCAGTCAGTGTATATTATAAAAATGCAAATCAGGGGCACCTGGGTGGCTCAGTGGGTTAAAGCCTCTGCTTTCGGCTTAGGTCATGATCCCAGAGTCCTGGGATTGAGCCCCACATCGGGCTCTCTGCTCAGCAGGGAGCCTGCCTCCTCCTTTCTCTCTGCCTGCCTACCTACTCCTGATCTCTGTCTGTCAAATAAATAAATAAAATCTTGAAAAAATGCAAATCAGTATCTTAAAATGTAGTATTAAATATATTCAGTTAATCAAATAAAGTAGGAAAGGAACAAAGAAATATATAGAAAATGATATAATGGTTGAATTAAATCCAACCATGTCACTAACTATTTTCAATGTAAATGATCTAAACACTCCAAATGGAAGAACCTTGTCAAATTAGATTAAAAAATTCGTAAATGATACTACAGACAAAGGGCTGATATACAGGATCTATAAAGAACTCCTCAAACTCAACACTCCAAAAACAATCACGTCAAAAAATGGGCAGAAGACATGAACAGACATTTCTCCAAAGAAGACATACAAATGGCTAACAGACACATGAAAAAATGTTCATCATCATTAGCCATCAGGGAGATTCAAATCAAAACCACATTGAGATACCAGCTTATACCAGTTAGAATGGCCAAAATCAACAAGACAGTAAACAACAAGTGTTGGAGAGGATGTGGAGAAAGGAGAACCCTCTTACACTGTTGGTGGGGATGCAAGTTGGTGCAGCCACTTTGGAAAACAGCATGGGGATTCCTTAAGAAATTAGAAATAGAGCTACCCTATGACCCTGCAATTGCACTACTGGGTATTTACCCCAAAGATACAGATGTAGTGAAAAGAAGGGCCATCTGTACCTCAATGTTCATAACAGCAATGGCCACAGTCGCCAAACTGTGAAAAGAGCCAAGATGCCCTTCAGCGGACAAATGGATAAAGAAGATTTGGTCCATAGATACAATGGAGTATTATGTCTCCATCAGAAAGGATGAATACCCAACTTTTGTATCAACATGGACAGGACTAGAGGAGATTATGCTGAGTGAAATAAGTAAAGCAAAGAGAGTCAATTATCATATGTTTTCACTTATTTGTGGAGCATAAGAAATAACACAGGACATTGGGAGATGGAGAGAAGTGAGTTGGGGGAAATCGGAGAGGGAGACAAACCATGAGAGACTTTGGACTCTGAGAAACAAACTGAGGGTTTTGGAGGGGAGGGGGTGGGGCGTTAGGTGAGCCTGGTGGTGGATATTAAGGAGGTCACGTATTGCATGGAGCACTGGGTGTGGTGCATAAACAATGAATTTTGGAACATGGAAAAAAAAATTTAAAAAGACTCAAATATATACCGTCTACAGGAGACACAAACTTTGTTTCTTTTTATGTAAAGGACAGAAAAGATATATCAAGCAAATAATAAAAATAGCAGAAAAATAGATTTCAAGGGGCATCTGGGTAGCTCTGTTGGTTGAGCATCCAACTTGATTCTGCTCAGGTCGTGGTCTCAGGGTCATGGGATTGAGCCCCACGCTGAGCTCAGTGCTCAGCAGGGAGTCTGCTTCTTGAGATTCTTCCCCTCCCTCACTTGTGCCCTCTCTCTCTCAAATAAATAAGTCTTTTAAAAAGAAGAAAAATAAATTTCAAGAAAAGGACTGTCATTAGAGATAAAGATGAATATTTTATGGAATAAAAGACCACAGTGAGAAGACAGAAAAATTACAAATATGCTAATAACATGGCTTCACAACACATGAAGCCAAAAATGAAAGAATTAAAAAGAATAGACAAATCTTCTATGCCAGTTGAAGATTTACCACCTCTCTTCCATAATTGATGGGAGAAGTGAACAACAGCAAATCAGTAAAGATAGAGAAAAGGATGAGCCATGTCATGAATCAACTTGACCTGATTGGCATTTATAGGACATTATACCCAAAAACATCGGAATACATTTTCTTTACAAGTACATATTAAATGTACTTTATAAGTACATATTAATTAAAGACCATATGCTGGACCATGAAAAAGTGATCAACAAAATTTAATATATGTGCTGCTGAAGCGAGCACTGATCAACAAAATTTAAGACACTGAAATACTACAGAGTATGTTCTCTGCCTACAATTGAATTAAGTTAAAAATCAATATTAAAAGTTATTTAAATCCCTTCTGGTTCTGGGTAGAATGAGATAAACACCCTCCACTGGGTCTATCCCTCTGTGGGCAACTATGCAGCTGGACAGAATGCCTGGAGTGGCTGTTTCAGGACTTTGAAAAGTAAATAGTGTCAGGTAAATTGGGGAAGAAGACCAGAATTTGAAATACCATCCAACTTGTGATTTCTTTTCCCCTCTTTGATATTACCCTGCCTGAACTCAGCAGAGCCTGAATTCCAAAAGGTGGTTATCAACAGAACAAAAGAGAACTTCAGGAGAAGTCCTCTAGTTTTGGCTCAAAGAGCAGGCAAAAAACACTCCTGATGATGAGAAAGAGTACAGATACTTTCTTTTATTTCTTTCTGTTCGTTCTGGCACTCTACAGCCCTCAGTCTCATGGCAATGGTAGCAGAGATGGCAAAGAGAGCCCACATGGGCCAAAACTCCGTGAGGGGAAGAACTTTCTCTCTGAGAAGTATAGCTGTGATCCCAGTGAAGTGGGGGAAACATGGGTGCTTTTCTCTGTCCTCCTACCATTTGGCCCCAGATACTGGCACAATCCCAGATGTGTGTGGCCTAGTGGCCTAACCAAAACAGCTTTAGGACTGAAAGTGTTGTGGGCGGGGGGGGTCCTGGTAACCAAAAAGAATGGACATTGACTTTTCAAAGAATGTATTTCCCCCTCCCTCATTTAAATACAATACTTTTAATTTGGATTTGTCTAATACTTTGTCTTGAACAGATTTGCCCTCTGTGTTCTCTCCCAGAATACTGTGGAGGTGATGTGTTTTCCTTCTATGGGTACCCTGTCTGGAAGCACACAGTGCCCATCAGTTCCTCACTGATGATGTGAATTTCGATCGTCTAGTTGAGGTATTTCTGATTTTGCCACTATATTGTTACTGGCTTTCCCTCTTGCAAATAATAAGCAGTTTGTAGGGAGATATTTTAAGGGAATGAAAATATCCTGCTTTTCATCACAATTTCCCCTTTAGATTTAGTATCAAAGATTATTTCCTGATAAAATCTTTACTGTGATAGTTGCAGAATGTTGGTTCCTTGAATTCCAGCATTATCTCCACATTTGCTAGTTGGTGGTTAGCTTTTGAGGGTAAGTAAGAGCCATTCATCCCTCCAATTATGTATTTATTTACTACTTAAATGGACTTACAAATTCCTGTTTCCTCATATTTTACATATTGTTCATTGCTGTATTTAATTATTTGGACATTCATGTTGTCCCATTTGGCACCCCTTCAAGCTGACTTGTATGTTCTTGTGACATGCTTACTCCCCTTCCTCCCTTGAACACTTCCTTACTCTTCGGCATTACAAACTTTTCCAGACTCCTTTTGTATGTATCTTGCCTAACCCTGGAATCAGCCATTTATCTGGTGTGCTCTAATACCAAGATCTGGACACTAGGTATATTTGTGGCTCCTGAACTGTGTTTGATTCTTGGCTCTTGATTCAATGGGCAAAGGTTGAAAATAATATACATATACATACATAAAATATACGTACAGACATATAGGTGCATATATGTCATACATTTATATGCACATATATTTTAGAAAACGTGACACTGATTCCAAACCTTTCCACAGGGTTCATTCTTGCCTTCCCTCATTCTGTGTTTGTGTGTTCCTTTTTCCACAGTGAGAATACTGGTCACCAACAGCACATCTATTCACTTTCTCAATCCTGTAATATACCTAAAATAGTTTCAGAATTGCTTCATCTAGGGGCACCTGGGTGGCTCATCCATTAGGTATCTGACTCTTGACTTCAGCTCAGGTCATTATCTCAGGGTTGTGAGATGAACCCCATGTAGGGCTCTGTGCTCACCATGGAGCCTGCTTGAGATTCTCTCTCCCTGTCCCTCCGTCTCTCCTTCTGCTTGCTCTCTCTCTAAACAAATATATGAAATCTTAAAAAAAAAAAAAAAAAGAATTGCTTCACCTATACTATTATAATAAACCTATTAAACAGAGTTCATGATGTATTTGGAGTTCTCTACGCCCTCACCACCCAGCCCATGATGTACCTACTTCTCCAGCACTAAGGGATACAGTCAAATCTGTGTCCATAAGTTACTTAGATGAGTTCTTTCCTTCCTTCCCACCTTTCTTCCCACCTTTCTTCCTCCTCCTTTCACCTTCAGTGTAATTATGGCATTCCTTTGAAACAAAATTGAATTCATTTGTTTCAGCTGGTATTTATTATCAGAGTCTCCTTTGCTCCCATTCTTATTGATTCCACCTGACTTTGTGGAACTTATAGAATATAAACATGGTTCCAAAAGGCAGACTGCAAAAAAGTATACTCAGAGAAGTGTTACTCCCTCCTGTATACTTTCACCCCATTTCGTTCCTTACCCCTTCTCATAGGTAAATAATTTAATTGCTTTCTGGTTCACCCTTCTCCACCCCCCTCAAGGTAAACAGAGAATGCATTTTTCCCATCTTTCTTTTTTATGCAAAAGATAGTGTGTATATAGTAGCTTTCTTCATTTAGAAAAGTCTTTTGCAAATCACTCCTTATCAGTGCCTAGAGCTCTTCCTCATTCTTTTTTACAGCATCGTAGTCCTTTACCATTTATATGTAGTAGAGTTTACTCACCCAATATCTTATGTTTGGATATTTAGAAATTTCCAGTATTTTGCCATTGCAAATATGCTGTAACGAATAAACTTGTGACTCTTTATTTTCATTTTGTTGGAGGTATATCTTAAGAGTAAATTCCCTTAAATGGGCTTGTTGGAACAAGGGTAAATGTATTTGTAGGACTGTTATATATTCCAGATTCCCTCCATAGAAGTTGTATTCCCACATCACACCAAGAGCTGTAGTTCTCCCACATTCCACCAAGAGCTGTATTTAAATTTAGATATTTACTTTTATTTAGTCTATGATTTTTTTTTAAAGTAATGTTTTGAAACTCACCGCCTCTTGGGGGAATGAATTTAAAAGCAGAATTTTCAATATCAAACTTTCAAACTTAAAGTTTTATGAGGGCAAATTCCAAAATTACATACAACAACATCCATGATAGAATCAAGAATATAAAGTGTGTGAAGAAAAGGGGAAAACATCGGAGAAAAAAGATCACGAAAATATTTTATTCTCCTTAAACTTCAAAACAACAGACTTTGTAAAATGCATTAGTAGGACAATTATAATTTTAAATTTATGAAGTCTAAAAATTTAAATAAAAATCTTTAATCATTACTTCTGACTGCCAACCATATTCTATAATTGAAATATTTTTAAAGATTTTTCCAAGTTATGAAACATAGGTACAGTTTCTTTTAGAAAATGCTACTTGAGGGATGCCTGGATGGCTCAGTGGGTTAAAGCCTCTGCCTTTGGCTCAGGTCATGATCCCAGGGTCCTGGGATCGAGCCCCACATCGGGCTCTCTGCTCCAAGGGGAGCCTGCTTCCTCCTCTCTCTCTGCCTGCCTCTCTGCCTACTTGTGATCTCTGCCTGTCAAATAAATAAATAAAATTTAAAAAAAAAAAAAAAAAAAAAAAAAAAAGAAAATGCTACTTGAAAGGGTTTCTAAAAATATTTTGTTTTGTGCAAAACAGTTAATCAAATATTAAATATGCCACTTGAAAGCAGACTCTACTTAGTACCACAATATGCAGGATAAAGACTATAAAGGCAATTTAGGAATGAGTAAAGTAAGAATTTATTATTCCTACTTTATAGTGTCAAAACCTTTAAGATTTGACTATTAAAAATGTTAATGGGTGTGGTGCATAAACAATGAATTTTGGAACATTGAAAAGAAATAAAATAAAAATGGGAAAAATGTTAATAAAATTCTGATTCTAATTAATTTTAAGTTGAAATACTCAGACTTATTATTGCATTCCAAAATTTATTTAGCCTTAGCTTGGGCAGAATATTAATTTTAGCTAATATCGATTCTTAAGCACTTAGCCAAAATGGTCATTTGGTATACCTCTAATTCTAATTATTTCATGACTTTTTTCAAGTTTTTATTTAAATTCCATTTAGTAAACAGTGGAATATTAGTTTCAGGCGTACACTGTAGTGATTCAGCGCTTCCATACAACACTCAGTGCTTATCACAAGTGCACTCCTCAATCCCTATCACCTATTTAACCCATCCTCCTCAACCCCACCAGCCACCTCTATTCTGGTAACTCCATTTGTCCTCTATAGTTAAGAGTCTTGCCTCTTGTTTTCCATGATTTTTTTTTTAAAGATTTTTACTTACTTGTTTGACAGATGGAGATCACAAGTAGGCAGAGAGGCAGGCAGAGAGAGAGGAGGAAGCAGGCTCCCTGCTGAGCAGAGAGCCCGATGTGGGGCTCGATCCCAGGACCCTGAAATCATGACCTGAGCCGAAGGCAGAGGCTTAACCCGCTGAACTACCCAGGTGCCCCTGCCTTTTCTTTTTTTTTTTTTTTAAATTAAAGATTGGTCTACTACAGCAGTATGTATCATGTATAATCTTGAGTTCTGCCAGCAAGATCCTTCTGGCCAGTACTAAGGAGAAGTTAAAAGGCTGGTGAGTGAAGAGAGAGAAAGAGAAGGTAGAGGGTAGGACTGAAGAACTGAGGGTGGGGAAGAGGCAGAGGGACAGAGGGATTGGTAAAGGAAGAGGAGAGAGAGGAAAAAGTAAGCAAGAAGGAGAAAATTCATCTAAGTGGCAGGGAGGGCTTAATGACTCAGTTCCCACATACTGTAAGTGGCTCAACCTCTCCCATTTGTTTTTAGGAGAGATCACACCCAGAGCAGCCCGAACTGGGCAGCATGTCTTTGGTTTTTAAGGGCTTATACACTGTCACACCCACAATTGGCAAGGAAAACAATTTCTATAACTTGTTTTTAGCAACACCCATTATAACAGACAGTTACCACTGTTATATGTCTTGTCTTTAAATCTGGACTAAGAGGAAAGATGTTAGAGCAAGAAGGACCTCTGACATTATCCTGTCCATTCCCGTATTCCACAAGGACTTGCCCAAGGTCACGCTGCTGCGAGAGGTAGACTGAAAGCTAGAACCCAGGTCCTTAGATGTCCACTCCAATCATCCTTCTTTCAGAATGCGTGATGCCTCTCCTGCATCTTCTGACTGGAGAAATAAAAATTCCTTCTGTCAGGAAAATGAAAAAAACTCAGCTCAAGTGCCTGATTTCTAAAAGGATACTGCAGTAACTAGAATTACGGTTTCTTTTGAAGGATAAAAGAAATTCAAAATTTTATTTACTGCACTTTTTAAAAAGTTCCACAGTGAATGGAGAGGATTTTGAAAACATCTGTTTACCAATTTCCTACTGGTAACAGAACCTCAGCAGCAATAACGAAATCACCTTCATACTCTTGTCTGTGAAGCCATTAAGCCTAGAAACATGCTGTTTTTTGGCAATACAGAAATCAAAGTGGTAGCACAGCAGAGCAGATCTGTGTTAAAGAACAAAAATCCACAGGCTGCTTCAAATATCAACAAGGAACCCTGAAATTTTCTATCAATTTCTTTCCATGGCCTTGTGACATTTTCAACTTAAAACTATAATATTGCTTAACATCAAGGCACTTTGAGAGAGCTTCAGTTGGAAAAGGTAATTTTTGAGTGAGATTCAGCAGAAAAAGGTAATTTTTCGGAGAGGTTCACTGGAAAAAGGTAATTTTCAGAACCAATTGCTGCCTTCTTTTTGCTGTTATTTTGTCTCTTTTCTAAGTAGCCCTAATGTCATTCATGGGCACTCTATGTCAATACATCCATACTGGCTAAGTCGTTTGTGCAAAGTAAGTTTATAGAAACTGTAGCTTTAGGCTATGTTATTCCAGGGCTGTGAAGATCAAACAATGCAATTTCACTTGGAAGTTTCATCAATTTTGCATCAATGTTGATGCTCGAGCTGGAGGCCTGCACCCAGAATCATAATTTCAGCCACAAAAAAATTTTGTTTTGGATGGAGAATCCAATTTCACATGATGATCATTGTTTGGTAAGGCCGTGGCTCAGTAAGGAGCTCTGTAAAACCCCTGTTGCTGACCTGCTATTTTGATGGGCAAGCCGTGGAGGGGCTTAAGAGCTGATCTAGGCTGGATCAATTCATACTGTTTTGAGATACTAAAGGAAAAATAACTAGTCTTAGAATGCATGTTATTATATGTTATTTGTATAAGTGGGTGAGCAAGTATTCTAGAAAGCTGCGACCTTTCATCTATTCATTTTTGGAGAGCTTCAATCTTTAGAAAGGAAATGATGCAATTCAGCTGTAATGGTTTGAAATGAAGACTCTGAAATTATCGGGCTTCTCATACATTTCTCCTTTGATTATATCATCATAGGGAAAATGAAAAAACTCTTTTAGTGCAAGATGTGAAAGTTGAGGGGCATAAAAAGGAAAATTTTAAAGCCTTTTTTTTTTTCTTTTTTTACTGAAGCAAAATAGCAAGCATTAACAGGATGGCATTTTATTCTATCCTTTATATGTATTTGATTTCAAGTGAATATCAGTGGATTTCCTTTCATTAGTCTCTTTGTTTTGTAATTCAGCCTTTGTATAGGAAATTGAACCACACAGAAGTTGATGCTCAGCAGTTCTATAAACATGGAGGTAACACAGTTGGGAGACTTTGAACTCTTCATGTGTGCCCAGTACTGAACACAACGGTTCTTTCTCCTTAAAGAACTTCAGTCTCTGGCCCCTGCCCTCCAGTAGCACTGTGGGTTGAATACATTAAAATGATGATGACATTTCAACTTAAAACAACTATCTTTTTATTATAAGAAAAAAATATGTATTTATGAAAACTTAACTCTCTTTAACTTGGTCTGTTATTTATCCCACTGAGAGAACTGGTCACATTTGAGGCACTTAACTTTGTTGCTTTTCATCTAAGTAAGACATTTTTCTCAGTAGTTATCTCTAATAGTTTTATACACACACACACACACACACACATACACACACATATATATATACATATATATGTATGTGATTTTCTATTTTAAAGGATTTTGTTTTGAGAGCAGCTTTAGGTTCATAGCAAATTTGAGAGGAGGGTAGAGATTATCCGTACACTCCCTGTCCCCGCGTATGCACGGACCCCCTCCACTGTCAGCATCCACCGTCAATGTGGTGCATTCATTATAGTAGAGGAGCCTACACTGACACGTCATTATCACCCAGAGTCCACAGTGTACGTTAGGGCTCACTCTTGGTGCTGTACAGTCTATGGGTTTTGACAAATGGATAATGACATACACCGCCATTGTAGTATCATATAGAGTATTTCAACTGCCCAAAAAATCCTCTGTGCTTCACCAATTCATCCACCCCATCCAGCCACTGATCTTTTTACTGTCTCCATAGTTTTACCTTTTCCAGAATGTATTATAGCTGGAATTATATAATATGTAACCTTTTCAGATTGGCTTCCTTCACTTAGTAATATGCACTTAAAATTTCTCCATGTCTTTTCAAGGCTTGATACCTTGTTTCTTTTTAGTACTGAATAATAATCCATTATTTGGATGTACTGCAGCCTGTCCATTAACCTCTGGAAAACATCTTGGTTGCATCCAAATTTTGGCAATGATAATTAAAGCTGTAAACATCTGTGTGCAGGTTTTTTATGTGGACACAAGTTTTTAACGCCTTTAGGTTAAAGAGCATCATTGCTGGAGTTGCATGGTAAGAGTATGTTTAGTTTCATTTAAAAAAAAAAAAAAAAAGCCAACCTCTCTTCTACAGTTGGCTGGACTATTATGCATTCCTACCAGCAAAGTATGGCAGTTCCTTTTGGTCCACATTTTCATAGGTGGATGGATAGTGGTATCGCATCATTAAACATTTCATCCCCCCAGAACCTGGGTTCTTATGTCTCTGTTTTAGGAATTCCTGTTATAAATCTGATATCCTAGCAGATATTCTGTGAGAATTGGATTGGGGAGGTGGGGTGGCCCTTGGCAGGCATCAGAAGATTGAGGAAAGGGGGAGGCCCTTGATAAGTATCAGAAATGAGGAGGATAGGAGCCAGAATACTGGAGGGTCAATTTCCATCAGGGAATCTATAGATGATAAAACAGTGGGAAAACCTTATGCCCTTGAATGGTTGAAATGACACCTTACCTTGGGCTGTTGCCATCAGTCTTTGGGTTAATAGCTGAATGCACTGAACGGTTATGTCACAGAGGTATGCAGTTATATTTTTAAAGTTAAAATTGATAACCAGTTGTACTAGTAATAACTAAATGTGCACCACAATGAGCTGTTACAGAATTCAAAATTAGTCACTTAAAAAAATCCTTTCTAATCAGGACATATGCATTATGTTTCCCGAACAATTTGCCTTTTCTCTTTTCAGTTATCTAACTTACTGACAGAGGTTTTATGTCAGCTAGCACATAAATAATTTATTAAGTGATTATGTTTTTGTTAGGCTGTAACATTTGTAATTATGAAGCTCTCTTGGAAGTTCAGACTAAGAGCCCGTGAAAAAGTCACACGCCATTTAAAATTTGTTGCTTTTTTCTCACTACAAATGTAAATGAACTTTATCAAAAATCTGCGTTTTCAACACATTAAGCATCTTTCCCTCATTAACCCCAGTAACTACTCTAGTTATGTGTCTATTTTCGTAGACTCTGGATTAGCCTAAAAATAGCATCATGGTCGGGAATGGCCAATGGCAGGGAAAAACCATCTGAAATGACCAAGGGGGAAGTAAAGACAGGAATTGGCAGAAGTGGGTACCAGCACCTCAACTATCCAGATCTTTTGGAAAGACAGAGTTAAGGGGCAGCACACAAGTACAGCATAGAAAGAAAGGGCCAGAATTTTGGAGTCATTTAGAACGGTGTTTGAGTCCCTGCTCTGCTTCTGACTGGTCATGTGACCTTTGCCGCCTGAATGTCCTTTTTATTTTTTTTTATGTAGATGGCTGTGATTGTACTTACTGTAAGTGATTCTTGTGAGATTAAATGAGACGATATTTATGTGTTCAGTTGAGAGCCCTTTGGTGGCAAAAAAAAAAAAATGGTACTTATCATTAAGGTGTGTGTCAGAATGTAAAAACAAAGCACAAGCAGATTAAAATGGAAAAATAAGATGTCAGAGTAGGCGTGATTGATTCTAACAGTATTCCATTGCGTATTAGTGATAACACTTGCTACCCTAAACTTATGACCCATTTAAAATAATTTTTGGTGAAGATAAGGTGTGCTTGCTTTTAGTGTTTCACATCTCACCTGTAAACGTGCCCCGATGATGAGCTTGGGAGGTTAGACAGGGAAGGGCTTGCTTCACCCTCTGGGACAAGATACTCCATTCTCCGTGAACTGAGGATGACCTATAATGACAAAGCAAGAGCTGCCCACATCCCCATCTTTACATTCCAACGAATACTCCTTGGCACATAGTAGGGATTCCGTAAAGGTTCCATGAAATGATAAGTAATGGGATAGGATTATCAGATGTGACAACCATCTCATTAACTTCTCCCCTCCCTGAAAGCATGGTATGAGATATCCGTATGTGAGATCACATACGTGACAGATGTATGTGAGATCACCTCATCACAAATGTCTTTTAGTAGCTATTTATTCCCTATGCTCAATTATGCCTTGTAACTAAACGTGCTGCCATTGTTAAGAAATGCAAAAGGGGTTTATTTTCGTTACAAATTTTAGGACTTTAAAATCTTGTTATGGTTGGCTTTGCTGAAGCTACGTTTTTCATGCTCTTTTTTTTTTTTCCTTGGAAAGGGAGGGGGGTCAGCAAGAGAGGGTGAGAGAGAATCTCAAGCAGGCTTCACACCCAGTGCAGAGCCCAACATGGGGCTCGATCTCACGACACTGAGATCATGGCCAGAACCAGAATCAAGAGTTGATGCTCAACCAACTGAGCCACCCAGCTGCCCCTTGTGCTGATTTGTAAATAGAAGATTATAGGAAACATTTGTCTCCTAAAGCGGCTCTGTCCCAGTCCCCATGAGACCTCTCAGGACTGATTCTGGACCGTTTCACTTGTGCAATTGTAGATCTCACAATGTAGGTACAGTGGATATAAATAAATATAAAGCTTCCATATAAGATATGGAAATATGTGAATATATTTAAATATATAATGTAAATACATGGATGGAAATGAAGAGGGTTTTTTTTTCCATCTCCTCCTTTCAAAGCTCTGCTTCCTCCCTGTGGGTCAGTCATGTCTTTAAAATCCTAAATCAAATCCTGTCAGGCTGACATCTTAGGTGGGCTTTCCCACTCTCTCCTGTATTTTCTCTCAGACACATCCACTGAGTTCACCTGTAACAGCCCAAAAAAGTGATGTTGTTATTGATCCTACCCAGATGACTCAAAGCCTAAAGGGCCTGTTTACAAAAGGAAAGTGTAAAAGAAGGGCGTATTTTATAGAGAAATTTGAGTTTTATCCTGGCTCAGTTCTTTCCATATTGATGAATGAGAGAAATCAAGACCTTTCCTGTGACTGCGACTGTTAGGTATGAAGATTTTTAGAATTCATCAAACATCTACCTTCCTGAATCTCTGGGTTTCTCTCCCAGTGCTGCATTCCTTTGTTCTTATAGGCAGTGTGCAATTTTGTTTTTGTTTTTTAATTGAGATTTGGAGAATTTTTTTTCCCAAAATGTACAGCGAAATATTAAACTTGGCTGCCGGCCCCAGGTTACTATTTGTAATCAAGTTCAGATTCAGAAGAGACAGAACTGGGGATAATTTTGTTAAAGCAAAGCAAGAAAACAAAAACAAAAACAAAAAAACCTGTCCTTTTTCTTGGACTTGCACTTTGGGGCTATGTGAGGAATGGGGTTTTATCAATTACACCTGAGTTAGCAGGAAAAAGACTCTCTCCAACTATAGAATTCACCTCCTTCTTGCTTCTGCTATTCAGTTTAGAGCCACAGGGACACCATCCATCAAAAGAACCTTTCCTGAAGAGGAGAATCTTGTTAAGGCTGGCTGTCAACTTGAGAAAACTAATCATGGTATTGCACAACAAAATGATTTTACACTGCTCTTCTCCTTCCTGTCTACTGAGCAGTCTATTAAGGAGAGAGGCCGACAGATGTTCAGCAACCAACTAAAAATAGATAACCTGCTTTAAATATCAAGTGTGTCTGCATGATGCTGGAGTGAAACAATGTGTCTCGCGTGTGTACAGAATGGAATTCAGATAGGAGAGACCAGAGGCTGACTCAGATTGGGCTGCGGAGATGGAGACTGGTGGGCAGTTCCTTTGGCCAAATGATTTAATGACTTCTTTAAAATGCCTTTCTTTTCTATGGCCAGATGATGTCAAAATGTGTGTGCTACTGCTGATCTGTGTGTATATTATGTCCTGTGGTAGCTCAACTTGGAGTCAGAAAGATCGATTAGTGGGTTTGAGTCTGCAAAATAGACTGAAGGCATTTTATTTTCTGCTTGCTGTGTTCTTTTTATCTTCTCTTCAATGTAGCTTTCCTTTCCCCCTTTATGCTCTGCTACTAGCGGAATGCTGATGACCCAATAGGACAATATCAACCAACTTGCATTTAATGGTAATCTAGTGGTCACAGCTGCCCGGTTACCCACTGATACTGAACGTGGCCCCAGGAGCAAAGAGTTTCATTCTTGTTTACACCCAAGAGCAAATCCTGGAAACACTCATCCTTCAGCCTTCAGTTCCTGGCTTGCCTTTTCTTTCAAGTCTTCCCTAAGGACCCCACATTGTTCCTCCTCTCCCCTCAACAACTGTAGTGCGTGCTCTCTTTCTCTCCCTCCTCTCTGTGTATCTCTCTCCCTCTCTTCCCCGGCTACCTTCCTCCCTCCAGCAGGCATTTACCACTTAGTATTTTCTTTTGCTTCCTTAGTTAGTACTAAGTGCTGGCCCTGGCTTTCCCTGTTTGTGCTCAGCAAGTAAACACTTGGTGAGTAATCAGATTGCATGTCCCAGGCAGAGGGCCAACGGGTAGATAGTCTTTGTAGTGTGGTGGTTTGTAACAGTTTGGAAGAGGACAGGACCACTTTAGGAAATTGCAAATTTTCCTACCAAGAAATGTTGTATAAACAGACACAGAAACCTCAGCATACTCTTTCAGAGGCTTCCCTGATTCCCTCTGAAGGCCATTTAAAGGTTCTTAAGAATCTCGCTGTTAAAGGTCCAGTTGTGTTTGACAGTCCTTCCAGGACTCTGGGGAGCAAGGTCGAGGCACCCCCTGGTCTCTTTCACCGCAGGCAGGAGACAGCCTGCTTAACTGATGGTGTGCGTTTTCTCTGTGGCTCTGGGTTATGCCCTCATATCTGAACATTTATTTATATCCACGAGGTTGAGAGGCAACAATACAAAGTAGAAGAACCAACTGAGCTCCTACCAGTTGGATCTGAATTTGAATCTAGGTTCTGCCAGTTACTGGCTGTGTGTCTGTAACCAAGCCACTGACCATCTCTGGGCCTTAGTTTTCTTGTCTGTCACCTAGGGATGAAGTTAACATCTATTTCAGACAAAGATGTAGAAACACTTAGCTCTGTCCTGCTCTCTTCTTGAGCAAAAGGAGATCTTGACTAGCTCCTGGGCTGGAGTTGTTTGGGCTGGCAGGTTCACTAGCGGTGGAGCAGGGAGTGAACTGTGGAGGGAAGTAGTACCAGACAGTGGTACTTTGCGGGTGTTCTTATGCAGTCAAGACACCTTGTTTCTGACCTCACGTAGGATACTCCCCGAGGGCTCCCAGAGCTCCCTGAAGGCCAGAGTTCTTCCTCAGTGGGTAGAACGAAAGGAATTAGGGTGATAAGTTTTAAGGTGATCCTTTAAGCTCCAAGAGAGCAAATAATTTATTTTATCTATTTATCTTTTTAAGATTTTATTTGTTTGTCAGAGAGAGAGGGAGAAAGCAAGAACATTAGCAGGAGGAGCGACAGGCAGAAGCCGAGGGAGAAGCAGACTCCCCACTGAGCAGGGAGCCCAATGTAGGACTCAATCCCAGGACCCTGGGATCATGACCTGAGCTGAAGGCAGATGCTTAACC
Source organism: Martes martes (assembly GCF_963455335.1). Taxonomy (NCBI): domain Eukaryota; kingdom Metazoa; phylum Chordata; class Mammalia; order Carnivora; family Mustelidae; genus Martes; species Martes martes. The sequence goes on from NC_137891.1 coordinate 115,773,744, forward strand.
AGCTGAGCCACCCAAGCACCCCAAAAGCAAAGAATTTATATCTCTGTTTAGTACTGTATCTCAGGCACCTACAAGAGGGGGAGGTTCATAAGCACTTAAAACTTTTGTTGAATGAGTAAATGGATGAATGAGAGAATGAATTTGCATATACACATTGTGCAGTTTAGGTTTGGGAAAATTTGAGTTACATATGTAATAAATGGTATGTAAAAGATTTTGTGGTAAGCAGATTGGAAGACTTGCTGTTGGGATGGCAGTTCTCCCCAGATTGATCTACACATACAGTACAACTCAAATTAAAATTTCAAGAGCGGGTTGCTTGGGCGGCTCACTCGGTTAAGCATTGCACTCTTGATTTGGGCTCAGATCATGATCTCAGGGTCATGAGGTGGAGCCCCGATTCAGGCTCTGTGCTCAGTAGGGAGTCTGCTTGAGATTCTGTCTCTCCCTCTACCCCTCCCCCCCACACTGGATGTGTGTGCACTCTCTCATGTGCTCTCTCTTTCTCTCTCTCTCTCAGAAAGTCTTTAAAAATTCAGCAGATTTTTTTGGTAGAAATTGGCAAGCTGATTCTAAAATGTATATGGAAACAGAAGGGACCTAGAGAAACCAAAATAATTTTCAAAAAGAACAAAGAGAACTTACTTTTCTAAGACTTACTATAAAGCTACATTTATTAAGATAAAATTGATATTGGCAAAAAGATACATAGATCATTGGAACAGAGTAGGTTGTAGAAATAGGCCCACACATAAATGGTGAATTGATTTTTTTTTTTTATTGATAAAACAGTTTAATGGGGGAAAGGAAAGCTTTTAGACAAAAATTAGTGGATCACATGTAACTCATTTTCATTTTCCAGTTCTGTTTGTAAACAGATTTTTAAGGAGGTAAATGGCAGTGTATATTATTTGGTTGAAAGCCCTGGCATTTGCCAGTCATGCCTAAGATTCCTGCCATCTCAGGGCACTGGCCTTTGCTGAGTACCTTGGACATTTCAATTCAGTAACTGGTGTCTCAAAAATTTTTTGCATACATTTTTATAAGAAACTCACTGCTGATCTTCAGAAAAGGGTCACTTAACTTACACAGTTGGTGGTCAGAGTCCTGCCTGCATGACTTTTTTTTTTTTTTTTAAGATTTTATTTATTTTTTTTGACAGAAAGAGAGATAGCAAGAGAAGGAACACAAACAGGGTGAGTGGGAGAGGGAGAAGCAGGGTTCCTGCTAAGCGGGGAGCCCCACGCGGGACTGGATCCTGGGACCTTAGGATCATGACGTGAGCTGACCGCAGGCAGCCAACTGAGCCACCCAGGCATCCTAAATTAATAAATATTTTTTAAAAAATTAGTGGATCAAATGGATACCCATTGGGGGGAAAATGAACATTGACCCTTACCTCACACCATACACAAAAATTATCTTACAATAGATTGTAGAACTGGATCTAAAATCTAAAACTGTAATATTTCCAGGAAAAAAAAAAAAAACTAAAGAGAACATCTTTGCAAACTTAGGGCAGGGAAGTTTTATTAACACATAAAACAAACTGTGGAAGAAAACAATTGATACATCAAAATTTAAAACCTCTACTTTTCAGAAGATACCTTTCAGAAAACAAAGTGAGCCACAGAGTGGAAGAAATATCTGTATATGTGTATGTAGCACATACATCAGGCAAATAATGCATCTAGAGTATATAAAAAAATCTTCCAGCTCAATAATAAGACAAACACTGCAATCAAAACTGGGCAAGATATTTAAGTAGACATTTCAGAGAAAATATAAAAATGGCCAACAAATGCATAAAAAGAAATCCAAATTGAAACTGTGATGAGATACCAATTCACACTTATTAGACTGAGTTAACATTAAAAAGATTGACTGTACACCTGTTCATGGACTGGAACTGTCTGTGGGAATGTAAAATGGTACAAGTGCTTTGGAAATCCCTTTGGTACTTTGTTTAAAAATTAGGCACGCACTGACCCTATGACCCAGAAACTCCACTACTAGGTTATACAAAAGTGATTATGTATATATTCACATTTTAAAAGTGAAAGATTAGAAAGAAGCACAAAAAATGTTAAGTTGCTCCCAGGCAGTGGGATTACAAGTGTTTGTTTTTTTTTCTCTGTGTGTTTATGCATTTTTTCTGAATTTTCTAGAATGTACATGTATTAGTTTCCTGTGGATACTTTTACAAAATACCACAAGTTGGGTGGATTAAAACAGCAGAAATTATGTCATAGTTCTGGAGGCCAGAAGTGTGAAATTAGTACCACTGGGCCAAATATCAAGGTGTTGGCAGGACTGGGCTCCTTGGGGGCTATAGGGGTTAGTGTGTTTCTTCTTCCAGCTTCTGGTGGCTGCCAGCATTCCTTGGTTTGTGGCTTTGCCACTCCATCCTTCAACACCAGCATCTTCAAATCTCTCCTCTCTCTCACCTTCCTCCTTCTGTGCAGTTAAATCTGTTTCCTTCTTAAGAGGTTGCGTGTGATTTCATGATAATCTCCTCTTGCCCAAACCCTTAATCCCATCGACAAAGATCCCTTTTACAATAAAGTAAAAGGTACAGGTTCCAGGGATTAAGACCCGATATTTTTGGCAGGCATTTTTAGCTGCCATAGCACATTTTTCCCCAATATTTTTGTTTTTTATTTTCTTTGTATTTGATTCCCTAAAAATATTGAAATTTTATAAATAATAAATGAATGTATATTTATTATTATAAATTCAGATAATATAAAATGTTACAGAGTGAAAATAAAAGTCTGCTGTGGTACTAACCAGCACTGTGCTGAAAGGGAGTTCCTTTATGGAGAAAGAATTCAGTAAATTCACATCCATGTGCTCTTCCTGTGAGACACACATGAGCATAATTTATTTTGTAATAATTACTAGTGTGCATCCTTTTGGACCCATCACTGTAAATTTATATAAGGCATATTTGTAATATAACAGATGCTGTAATTTCATATACTGTGTGTGTGTGTGTGCATGAGCGTGCTCAGTTTTGGTTTTTATAAATGGGAATTACATTATTCATTTCACTCCACAGAAAGCTTTTTCCTTAACAATGCTCTTGGAGATATTTCCATGTCAGTGCCCAAGGTTCCATTTCCTTTGTATTATTTAATTGTAGGGATGTATCTTTGTCAATCCCCCTTTTGTTCAATTTCAGTTTACATTTTTTTTACTGTAATCAATAACTTTACAGTGAATATCCTATACATATAACTTTGTATACATGCACAGTACTCCATAGGTTAGACTTCTAGGGGTCAATAGCTAAGTCAAAAGGTATATAAATTTTTTTTCAAGTTTTTATTTGAATTCTAGTTAACATACAGTGTAGTATTAGTTTCAGGTTTAGAATTTAGTGATTCATCACTTACATACAACTGGGTGATGTACCCCAATGTTCATAGCGGCAATGGCCACATTGCCCTCCTTAATCCCCATCACCCACTTTAAACTATCCCTGCCCACCTCCCCTCTGGTAACCATCCATTCATTCTCTATAGTTAAGAGTCTGTTTTCCGGTTTGCCTCTCTCTTTTTTTTCTTTTCCCCCTATGTTCATGTTTTGTTTCTTTAGTTCCACATATGAATGAAGTCATATGCTATTTTTTTTCTCTTTAACTATTAGATATTTACCCAAAGGATACAAAAGATGCTAATTCAAGGGATACATGTACCCTGATGTTTATAGCAGCATTATTGACAATAGCCAAATTATGGAATGAGCCCCGATGTCCATCTACAGATTAGTGAATATAGAAGAGGTGGTATATACACACAATGGAATATTACTCAGCCATAAAAAGAATGAAATCTTGCCATGTGCAACAATGTGGATGGAGCTAGAGGATCATGCTAAGCGAAATAAGTCAATCAGAGAAAGAGTGTGTGTATTTTAAATTTTGATAGGTACTGCCACATTTCCAAAAATGCTATTTCAATTTATACTTATATAATATCATGAAAATACTGTTTTGCCCACATATTTGCTACTCCACATATTTTTTCTCTCTTTTTGGCAATCCAATGGACAAAAAGTGGTATCTCATTATTGTTTTAATTATTTCTTGATTAATGAGATCGAGCATATTTTCTTTTTTTAAAAATTTTTATTAACATATAATGTATTATTAGCCCCAGGGGTACAGGTCTGTGAATCGTCAGGCTTACACTTCATAGCACTTACCATAGCACATACCCTCCCCAATGTCCATAACCCAACCACCCTCTCCCTAACCCCCTATCCCCAGCAACCCTCTGTTTTGTGAGATTAAGAGTCTCTTATGGTTTGTCTCCCTCCCAATCCCATCTTGTTTCATTTTTTCCTTCTATACCTCCAAGCCCCCCACTTTGCCTCTCAAATTATCTTATCTTAGATGATTATCTTTTTATATAATTATCTAAGAAAGATAATTCTTTCTCTGATTGACTTATTTTGCTCAGCATAATACCCTTTACTTCCATCCACATCATTGCAAATGGCAAGGTTTCATTTCTTTTGATGGCTGCATAGTATTCCATTATATACACACACACACACACACACACACACACACACACACACATATATACCACCTCTTCTTTATCCATTCATCTGTTGATGAACATCTAGGTTCTTTCCATAGTTTGGCTATTGTGGACATTGCTGCTATAAACATTCGGATGCAGTGCCCCTTCGGATCACTACATTTGTATCTTTAGGGTAAATATCCAGTGGTGTGAATGCTGGGTCATAGGGTAGCTCTATTTTCAACTTTTTGAGGAACCTCCATGCTGTTTTCCAGAGTGGCTGCACCAGCTTGCATTCCCACCAACAGTGTAGGAGGGTTCCCCTTTCTCCGCATCCTCGCCAGCATCTGTCATTTCCTGACTTGTTAATTTTACCCATTTTGACTGGTGTGAGGTGGTATCTCATTGTGGTTTTGATTTGTATTTCCTTGATGCTGAGTGATGTGAGCACTTCCTCATGTGCTCATGTCTGTTGGCCATCTGGATGTCTTCTTTGCAGAAATGTCTGTTCGTGTCCTCTGCCCATTTCTTGATTGGATTATTTGTTCTTTGGATGTTGAGTTTGATAAGTTCTTTATAGATTTTGGACACTAGCCCTTTATCTGATATGTCGTTTGCAAATATCTTCTCCCACTCTGTCAGTTGTCTTTTGGTTTTGTTAACTGTTTCCTTTGCTGTGCAAAAGCTTTTGATCTTGATGAAATCCCAATAGTTCATTTTTGCCCTTGCTTCCCTTGCCTTTGGCGATGTTTCTAGGAAGACGTTGCTGCGGCTGAGGTTGAAGAGGTTGCTGCCTGTGTTCTCCTCAAGGATTTTGATGGATTCCTTTCTCACATTGAGGTCCTTCATCCATTTTGAGTCTATTTTCGTGTGTGGTGTAAGGAAATGGTCCAGTTTCATTTTTCTGCATGTGGCTGTCCAATTTTCCCAACACCATTTGTTGAAGAGACCATCTTTTTTCCATTGGACATTCTTTCCTGCTTTGTCGAAGATTAGTTGACCATAGAGTTGAGGGCCTATTTCTGGACTCTCTATTCTGTTCCATTGATCTATATGTCTGTTTTTGTGCCAGTACCATGCTGTCTTGATGATGACAGTTTTGTAATAGAGCTTGAAGTCCGGAATTGTGATGCCACCAACTTTGGCTTTCTTTTTCAATATTCCTTTGGCTATTCGAGGTCTTTTCTGTTCCATATAAATTTTAGGATTATTTGTTCCATTTCTTTGAAAAAAAGTGTGGGATTTTGATAGGGATTGCATTAAATGTGTAGATTGCTTTAGGTAGCATAAACATTTTCACAATATTTTTTCTTCTAATCCACGAGCATGGAACATTTTTCCATTTCTTTGTGTCTTCCTCAATTTCTCTCATGAGTACTTTATAGTTTTCTGGGTATAGATTCTTTGCCTCTTTGGTTAGGTTTATTCCTAGGTGTCTTATGGTTTTGGGTGCAGTTGTAAATGGGATTGATTCCCTAATTACTCTTTCTTCTGTCTTATTGTTGGTGTTTAGAAATGCAACTGATTTCTGTACATTGATTTTAAATCCTGACACTTTACTGAATTCCTATACAAGTTCTAGCAGATTTGGAGTGGAGTCTTTTGGGTTTTCCACATATAGTATCATATTATCTACGAAGAGTGATAGTTTGACTTCTTCTTTGCTGATTTGGATACCTTTAATTTCTTTTTGTTGTCTGATTGCTGAGGCTAGGACTTCTAGTACGATGTTGAATAGCAGTGGTGATAATGGACATCCCTGCTGTGTTCCTGACCTTAGGGGAAAAGCTCTCAGTTTTTCTCCATTGAGAATGATTTGTTGTGGGTTTTTCATGGATGGCTTTGATGATATTGAGGTGTGTGCCCTCTGTCCATACACTTTGGAGAGTTTTGATCAAGAATGGATGCTGTACTTTGTCAAATGCTTTTTCAGCATCTGTTGAGAATATCATATGGTTCTTGTTCTTTCTTAATGTATTGTATCACATTGATTGATTTGCGGATGTTGAACCAACCTTGCAGCCCTGGAATAAATCCCACTTGGTCGTGGTGAATAATTCTTTTAATGTACTGTTGGATCCTACTGGCTAGTATTTTGGTGAGAATTTTTGCATCTGTGTTCATCAAGGGTATTGGCCTGTAATTCTCTTTTTTGATGGGGTCTTTGTCTGGTTTTGGGATCAAGGTAATGCTGGCCTCATAAAATGAGTTTGGAAGTTTTCCTTCCATTTCTATTTTTTGGAACAGTTTCAGGAGAATTGGCATTGATTCTTCTTTACATGTTTGGTAGAATTCCCCTGGGAAGCTGCGTGGCCCTGGGCTCTTGTTTGTTGGGAGATCTTTGATGACTTCTTCGATTTCCTTACTGGTTATAGATTTGTTTGAGCCTATTTTCATATACACTGGTCATTTGTGTTTGTGTGTGGCTTGCCTTTTTATATTATTCACCAATTTTTCATTGACTTGTCCTCATTTTCTAATAAATTTATGGACATATTTACATGTTACAGATTTTAACTCTTTGTCCATTATATGTGATGCAAGTGTTATCTCCCAGTTGGTCATTTGCCCTATAACTTTAAGGAAATCCTAGAAGTTTGAAATTTTTATGTAGTTGGTCTTTTACTTTGTGTGTTACAGCTTCTTTGTCTTGCTTAGGAAGGACAACCTACCTTAAGATTTACTAAAACATTCTCTGTATTTTTATCTAGTAGTGTGCCCTGCTTTAAGGATAAGGATAATAAAGCATCTAAGAATGAAAGGCTACATGTCAAACAAAATGATTTATTCAAGGTGAGTAGATTCTGGAGCCAGGGTGCATGGGTTCTTTTGTAAGTGTGTGATGTTGCACAGGTTCCTTAACCTCTTGTGCTTCAGTCTCTCCATCTGTACAGTGAGGTGGCTAATAGTTCCTACTTCAAGGGATTGTTGTGAGAATTAAATGAGTGAATAGATGTCAAGTGCTTTGCACAGTGTTTGACACGTAAAAAGCAACGTCTGAGTGTTAGCTAAAATGTGCATTGGTTGGATTACTGTCTGAATCTAAGAAGTGGGAAGAAGAAAGGCAAATCTTAGGTTCTGAATACCTACAGGTTCTGATTTTGACCCAGGTGCTTGTATTCAATGTCTTATGTGGGAGCTATTAGCCACTGAGGCTCAGAGAGGCTGTGTGTTTCCTTCATAGTCACACAATAGGACGTGATTAAGCCAGAGCAGCTCATGTTCTTTCACGATGACCTCGGGGTGACCTGAGCAGAGGCTTACATTCAGAAATTACCCTTTGAATGTCACCTTCCTATTGGAGAAGTGTACCACAAACTTAGTGGCTTCGAAAGACCACAGAGCCTGAAGATGACTGGTACACATATATAAATGTAGCTGAGTAACTGGAAAAGGAAAAAAAAAGTGCAGGACCTTATTGGAATGTGTTGGCCTATCTCTGCTCTCTTTATTACTCTGTGGCCTGCCTACCCCTGTTAAAGAGGAAGTGAGACAATCATGTTAGGTCCTGTTTGTGACTACTTTCTGTTACGGTTGTAACATCTAACATAAAAATTGGGGACAAGCTGGTAAGTGTCAAACTAAATGAAATTTCCTTTTTTGTACCTTAAAGATGTTTGTTGGTCTGCTTTTGTTTCTGGGAAATGTAAGGACACAGTTGTTGCTGCTTTATCATCATAAATACTGGAGCTGCGATGCATTCGTGCTTACTATAAGAGGCAGTATAGCATTATGATCAAGTATCAGACTCCGGGAGACAAACCACAAAGCTGACATCCCAGCTCTGCTGTTTAGTTGTGTGACCTTGCTCAGTGTATTTAACTTCCCTTATCGGTAAACTGAGGCCCCATAGTCGCTTTTTCCACCCTTTCCTGTTCCCTGTTGGCTCTGTCCTCATTCCATCAGCAGTGGGAGTATTTGGAGGGCTATTCACCCCAGCAAAGACTAGCGTGGTAGAAGTAAAAGGGAATGAAAAACAGAGCTTTTGTGTTTCAAAACATGTTCTATAGCAAATGGTAGTTGTAATATTAAAGGAAACGCCTTTGAGTTAAGATAGCCTGCTCATTGGGGCACCTGGGTGGCTCAGTCTGTTAAGTGTCTGCCTTCGGCTCAGGTCATGGTCTCAGGGTTCTGGGGTCGAGCCCCACATCGGGCTTTGTGCTCAGCAGGGAGCCTGCTTCCCCCTCTCTCTGCCTGCCTCTCTGCCTACTTGTGATCTCAGTCTGTCAAATAAATAAATAAAATCTTTAAAAAAAAAATAGCCTGCTCATTGGGTTTAGTTTCAAAAGTCCAAGCCCTAAAGATTTCAGGCCATAAGCAGATCTGATCCCTCACCCACCCTAAAAAATAGGTTCAGAAGGATAGAGAAGAGCCAAGGCTTCAGGACATCTGCAGGGTGGTTTGTGTGGAGGGAAAGATGGGGAAGAGAAGGAAGGCGACTGAGGGGAGGAGCTGTGCATCGGGTGCACCAGCCACTTCCACCCTGTAGCGAGTGCTGGTGAAGGCAGAATCTCCAGGGATGCTTGAATTATTTAGAACAGATGGCCCTAATACCCAGCATGGTGTGTAGCAAAAGGAATAGGATGTCTGCACACAGAGTGTTCTTGAGTGACCTGTGTAGTCACAAAGCGCCTTGCCCTTGGTTTAATGCTCTCCTACTAAAATTCTTAATTTTTGAACAAGGTGCCCAGCATTTTCATTTTGCACTGGGCCCCACAAATTAGGTAGCTGGTCCCATCTACCCAAAGGGACCAGAAACAATTCTGAGTGCCTGGCCTAAACGAGAGCAGTATAGTGATGACCCTCACTCACTCTGTGGAGGAGAGAAGTAGTTGGGAGACAGCAGACACCTGAAGTTTTGCAGCGGGGACAAGGAGAATGCATTGATGACATGCAAAGATGGGTGACCAAAGACCAGATGGGACAATAGACATGTTGGTTGGTGTCAGCATGCATACCAGTGCTACTGTGGACCAGAGGCTTTCAACTAATGCTTTGATATCCCACAAGTATCTTGCAACTTCTCACCTCCTGGAGAGATACGGGGAAGACTCAAAACAACCTGAGATTTTGTTTCTCACACCGTGCCAAATAGGGCCTCCAAATAAATTTAGTCAAAATAATATACATAGTGACATTTCCTGCAGGCATGAATGTATAGAGCTAAGATTTTGACCAACTGCAGAAGTCAAAGTGTGACTTCTTAATGAATTGGTTTATTGTGCAGACATTGCTCTCCCTGGAGATATTCTGCATCTTACATGCAGGTGACTTTAGTTAAAGCTGGTGGTTTTGTTCTACTTAAAATAGCGGAGTTTTGGGGCACCTTGGTGGCTCAATGACCTGCCTCTCTGCCTGCTTGTGATCTCTGTCTGTCAAATAAATAAATAAAATCTTTAAAAAAAAATAGCGGAGTTTCTCCTGATGGCAGTCAGTTTAGATATGGAATTATTTTTCAAATGACTTCGACTGGGTAATTCTCAGGTGACCTAAACTAATTCCTTGGCCTCGTAAATCTCAGACTCTTAATTTTCAACCTTCTCCTGTTAGGGTATGTCATGGGAAGCCAACATGCTTTTGTTAAACTCTGAATCATAGAAGACAGGCAACCATCTGGAACTGGAAAAGTGCAGGGTTTCAGAAGAGCCCTTCACAGTATGAAGCATCATTCACGTGCTCTCAAGTTCGCCATGTGCTATAGAGGACTAGGACAGCCACCTGGTCTCCAGCACAACCCACTCAGAGTGATGCTATAAGAGAATGGCTGTGTGACTTCAAAGGAACACCAGGTCTGAGGAAAATCCAACCACGTGTGATAGAATGGAAGGTTCCCCCCATGCAAGCAAAATATTTTGGTCTCAAATGAGATTTAAGTCACTGTAAAAAAAAAAAAATTGTTAAAATAGGGTCTGCTTTGTTAGCGATTCTGTTTCCAGGTGCAGGGAGCTTACACTGCCTTTGTATGCTGTGCTTAAGAAACCATCTTTCCTCTGTCCTTGCAAACGTGCCATCCATCTGTGATAGAGTCTGTCGGCCTGATAGCATACTGCAACAGCCAGCACAATATCCAAAGAGCAAGTGTCAAGTAGGCATGAGCAAAGCAAGGTATAAACAGAGAAGATCAGATTCGAGGCGGGGGGGGGGGTGTAGTGAAACAGCTTCTAGTTTACCAGGTAAGGCTTATCTGAAAAAGTGTTGTTGTCCAGTTTTAAAATGATAAACACACAGGGCTGAAAGGGCCCCAGAGAAGTCATCTGATCCATCCTCCATCCTCCAGGGAGGTTTTATCTAAACCATTTTTACCAAGAGGTGTCTGTCGTGTTCTTAAAATTCTGTGGGGAAGTGGATCTGACAGTCTCTCTACTATCCCATTACAATGCTTTATAACCGCACATGTCAGGAAGCCCCTCTTTATACATATCTATCCTTTCTTTCCCTAGCTAAAGCCCATTGTTTCCTGTCCTATCCTCAGTAGACAAGTGTTCATACATCTGGATACAGCTGCTGAATAATAATCCTGTCTATGTTTAAAGAGACCTTAAGCAACCCATTTCTTTCGCTTCTTGAGACTAAATCATCCCAGGGGCTTTATCCTTTTTGCATTTACTCATTTCCCATATCCCTCTGAAGTTTTTGATGCCTCAAAGCTGGGCTTTTTTCCTTGTCAGGAGTTGTGACTTGTGGGGCTTCCTAACACCAAAATCACCTTGTAAGTAACTGCCTCTGTGTGGTTGGTTTTCAAGACTTGCCCACGTGAACTCTGTACAGTGGAGTATGAGAGTATGTTCTTGGATTCTGTGGACACGTAACAGGGCATTTCCCACACATCCCCAGTTTCCTACTAGATTTGAGGGTGGCTGACACAGTGAGAGCCAGCAGGAGCAGGAGAGGGGCCAGGAGGATTTTGGAAGCCAGCTGCAGCTCACTGGCTGGGAGGGGAAGTTGGACTTCTTGAAGTTGCATCTTTTTAAGAGCTTCTACCATTCCAGCCTAGAGGCCCATGAGTGATGGTAATTTGCAAGCCCTTCAGCCGCTTTGGGCCCCTTGCCAGCCGTTCAGGAACCAAGAATCAGGACCTCATCCTTCTCTTAGCCCAGAAAGCTAGATGCCTCTGCTCTGGGATGATCTGGGATTTCCCCCATGGGTTCTGGGTAGGCCCTTGGCTTTTCTGGAGGCAGACTGGGAGAAGTCGCCATGACAGGCCGTTGAGTGCTATCCCCGACCTTCTTCCCCACCGAACAAAATCAGCACCCAGAATTCCTGTCTTTCAAAGCCTTACCCTGTGAACATTTTTCTTGTTCCCTAAGACTCCCCCTTCAGAATCACTGCAATTACTCAAAATAGGGAAGTAGGCATTACTTCCAGCTACAGTGTAGAAATCTCTGTTTTGAGGAGAATACACCCAATTTCAGTGACATAAGCTTTAACTGCATTAGGAGCAGACAGGCCTTTTTTACACATTTGAAACATTACAGAATCATTACAGAAACATTACAGAATCATTTCTGTTAGCAGGTAAATAAAAACATACTCCTATTTTATAAAATAAAGGGGGACACAGATGTTCATTGTAGTTAAAAGCCTGCCTGAAAAAAAGGATTTCTTGTGGACAGTGCTTCATGGGAAGTATATATTCTAATAACATCCATGTTTATAATTATCTTGCAGTTTTATTTAGACTTGGATGGATAGAAGCAAAACATGGCAGCTTTCTCACAGATCCTAGCAGCTGATGGGCAGAGGTTAATTTGTCTGTACATGGACACATTAGCTTGTCACATCTGCTATTAATTGCAAACAGATATATTAGTCTAATTAAACATTGCAAGGAACTGACCTAAATCGTTCAGTGCCTGTTGCTATATCGACTCCACGATTAGCACACTTCAGGCTGCATGCTTATCGTGGCTCTACTGATAGGAAGCAGCAGTCTTAAGTCTACAGCTAGTAACGGTTCTTGCGGTCATCACTGCTGGTATGCTAACTACACTTGAAATGGAAAAATAAAACTCCTGTGACATAATCATGTGCATTTGCTGTTGAACCACAGCCATTTCTACCCCACTGCCTTGACCAAGAGCATTTTCAAATGCTTATTTTCTGTGGCAGCTGTCTAAGTGGGTTGCAGCCGTTCTAATTTTGGAGCTCATTATTAGGACAAACAGTTGTGGTACATCAATAGCCCATCAGAACTAATTAAATGGGGAGCAGCCACTGAATGTTCATCAGCTCGTTCGCAAGCAGTCCGGGCAGAGAGTGTATCTCCCTGCTCTGACTCGAGGCTGGTTTGTGACTTGCACTCGGGACATGTTTAGCGATGACCAGATGGAAAAGGTTTATATGTGGCAAGTGTATAAATAGCAGAAGCCCACTAATTGGGTGCATCTTGGAATTAATGATGAAACAATGTGCGTTTCTTTCTTTAATTTTTGTCAGCAGTAAGTTAACCATGACAGTGGTATTGGCAGACTTTTACTTCCCTGCTTTAGAATGTACCTCCCCCACCTAAAAGGAACCCCGTGTTGTGCTTAAAGTGGTATCCAGCACTAGTATTCAGGAAATATTGGCTACATGAAAAAAAACGAGGAAACTGGTTTCATCTTCTGTGAGACAAAAACAATTCAATTCAAGTAGAAACCTTTTATTAAGAAGGTAAAGGACTTTTTCAAGATTCTAAAAGCACCGTGTTCTTAAAAAGGAGAGAGAATTCTATTTTTTTTTTAAATGAGAAGATTGATAAAGTCAAATTTAAAACAGCACAAGTAGATTTTCATCAGTCCTTCCAAGTCTTGACATAGAAGGTTTCGAATTGATAGTTAGGCATGTTCAAGGTGAGGGTATAGTGTTCCGTCTTGCCCCAGCTTGCCACCCTGCAGAGAGCAGCCTTCCTGGGCCTGACAGAGTCCCAGGTAAGACCGCAAAGGCTGTCAGGGTGAGGAGCATGGCAGACAAAGAGGGTCTGCTCTTTGTTCTCCTTCCTTTTTCTTTTCTTTGTTATTTAGTACAGCAGCTCGGGCACTTGGAAATAAATGGACTTTGCCTGCGTCTCCTAGCAGAAGGAGCAGTAGATCTGCTGAAAGATTGATGCAGTTGGCCCCTTATACTGGAGACTCAGAGGCTGTACTAATGCTTTGGAAACCATTCTGCTGGCTTCTCTATGATTCTGGACTTGGCTGTCCCCTCGGCAGTGTCAGGTCTCTGCCCTGCTCTAAGCTTACTGGCATCAATCTTCACGATTAAGGCAATGGGCTTTCATTTTGAACTTGATAGAGAGATATGATATAGGCTTGTGAATGCAGGAATGGAAGCCAACAGCTTTTTAAGATCTGTTTTGTTCTGTTTAGGTTTTTTTCCCCTTCTTCCTCAACGACAACTCTGGGATCAGAGAGACCATTTTGTTGAATATGTGTATGAGCTCCTCTTTCGTGGTGGAAAAATTCACTCATTTTTTCATTCAACAAACACTAGGACCAGTGGCACAAAGATGAGTTAGAAATGGCTCCCGTGGGGGGCCTGTCTGGCTCGGTTGGTAGAGCATGTGACTTTTGATCTCAGGGTCCTGAGTTCGAGCCCTGTGTTGGGGGTAGAGATTACTTAAAATGTTAAAAAGAAAGTGGCTGCCACTCTTGAAGAGCTCATAGTTTATTGAGAAGTTGAGAAAGATACACTGACTCATAATAAGAGGAAAGATTATATAAGACAAAGGAGAGGATCATTAGTTCTCTCTGGGGCAGAAGTCTGTCAGAAAGCCTTCATACTAGAAGACTATATGGGTAGCATATTGAAAAGACTCATTAGCTTTTAATCAGGAATACTTGAAGAGTAAAGGGATATTAGCATCAAAGTGCATTTATTAATTCAGTCACCTCATATTTACTGATGCCAGCTGTGTGCTTGCTTGGCACTGTTCTAGCAATGGGGATATAATGGTGAAGGGAAAGACACAAAGTCTCTTTCTTGTGGATCTGAAAATTTAGGTGGAGGAGACAGACAGTTATTAAATATCTGAAATGTCAAGACAAGGATAAATGCTATGAGGAAGAATAAGAAGAGGAGTGAAAGGATAAAAAGTGGTGGTGATGATGGTGGCAAACTGTGCTATTTTACATGAGGAAGTTGGAAAGCCTAATCGGGATGAGATGACGTTTGAGCGGACAGCCAGAGGAATGTCACAGCGAGCCATGTGGGTATCTGGGGGAAGAACAATAACTGTATCCAGTTCATCAACATTAGCAAGAGTTTAAAGAACTTTGTTTCATTGGAAGAGAGAGGGTGTGTGTGTTCAGTAGCTTCTTGAGATAAATATTTTAATATCCCTACTTTATAGAGAAAAATATTTTGTCAAGTTCTGCAAAGAGCATTCCCAGGGCCCCAGGGAGTTTGGGTGTCTTCTGAACGTCTCCATAATCATTTGGGGCTCAACAGAATTTTTTTCCCACAGTTGGTACAATTTGGTTCTAGTTGGTGATTCTGAGTCCTGGATTTCTGGACTACATCTAGATTTTCTCCTAAAGTGGTAGTTTCCAAGCCTGATTATCATATTTGGTCTTCATTTTTAAAACCACACATTTAAGAATTGTGGGTACCGAGAACCCACCTCTAGAGATTGTGATTCATTCTGCCTGAGGAGAGACCTAGGTGTCAACTCCCTCAGGTAGAATCTCTCTCAGCTCTCCCAGATTTTAAAACCACTGTTGTAATCATGCTTTTCACACTTCTTTGTACAAATAGCTCAGCTGGGGCTCTTGTACAATGCAGATTATGATTCAAGTAAGTTTTAAGCTAGAGATGCTCTATTTCTAACAGGCCAAAGTGGCTGCTCTTTGGATGACACTGAGTAGCAAGGTTCTGTGCAACATTGTCAGTAACGGAACCAGAGTGGGATAAGGGAGATGAAGAACAGAGTAAATCCCAGCATGGAGGAAGGCAAATTCATCCACCTCTGCTGTCTAGCAAGCATCCACACATGTTCCTCAAAGCCCAAACTCTGTCTGCTGCAGCTGTCAGATGTAGGGTCTGGAATACAGCATGGAACTACAAGGTCAGGGACAGGGGGGACATGAGAAGCTCTGACTTGATAGGGAAGGTTGGAGGCCATGACCTAGGCATTATTCAGTTACCCTCCCCCTCCTTCTCTACTCAACCTTTGTATCTCCCTGTTAGGTGTTGAGGAAAATTCCACCTGGTCCATGAGGTTGGTCTGTCCTTCCTACACAGACCATTGAGCCATTCATCCTCAGTGGCTCTCATTAGGATCGCCTTTTCCTTGATTCTTATCTGCTTTATGTGAGTCATTTTAATCTCTCCAATGAGATTATAAAGTCTGTAAGGCTGTAACACCCATAAAAAGCTGAATTCATACTAAGAATTATAGAATCTTGACACTAGAAGAGAACTCAGGAAATTTAATTCCCCACTTAGGCTTACTGCTTACTTCTGCAGTCCTCTGCAAAGACAATTATGCAGCCCTGCCTGAAGACTGCCGATTGTGGAAAGCCCACTCCTTTGTGAATTGCGCTATTAAAAAGAAATTCACAGAATTGAGATCTGGCCTTCTCAGTCTTACCAGTTGATAGTGAAGAAGATGAAAATAATGGTAAATAACTAATACATTTAAGTGCTTAATAAGTGTTGGGCCCTACTCTAAATTTTTCATGTAGTTTATATCATTTGACCTTTACAACAATGCTATGAGGCAAATATTATCATTAAATTTCTTAGGAGTAGAGGAGAGACAAGTAAATAGTCTGAGATAATACAGCTAGATGGTGGAGGAGTCAAGATATTCTTAGTCTGATTAGAGAGAATATACTATCTGAATATGGCATACATTCATCCTGCAAAATAATTCTGTTCTGTCCTTTGTTTGCATGAACAAAGTCAGGGCCTCCCAACAGGAAACTGTAGCCCAGGGAATTGTCCTCTTTACCACAGGGGGGTGGGGAAGGCTCTGTTGTACTT
This sequence comes from Martes martes, assembly GCF_963455335.1. Taxonomy (NCBI): domain Eukaryota; kingdom Metazoa; phylum Chordata; class Mammalia; order Carnivora; family Mustelidae; genus Martes; species Martes martes. The sequence continues at coordinate 115,790,237 of NC_137891.1, forward strand.
AAGCTATACCTCAGGTGTTGGGTGTACCAGACCACTCCCTAAATGGGGTGGTACAGCCTGAGATGGTTCTACAATCCCTGGGACACATGCAACAATTCTAGGGTTGTAGTCAAGAGGGGGAGGGAGGTGGAAAAATCTTTCACTGATAACTTGGTCTCTAAAAATATTAATGTTGACTTGGTAATTAGGGATGAGCTCCCAGTTGGCAGCTGTCTTGTTCAGAACCATCTAGGGGCTTCCCATCAAAGCTGGAATCACATCCTAATTTTTTTTTTTAAGATTTATTTATTTGACAGATTCATCCCACTTTCTTACTGTGGCTTACTCAATCCTGTGTGAACCAGCCAGGCTCCAGGTTTATTGGGGGCCCAGACTGCCCCCTAACATTTGTGGGACCCAGACAAGTGATAAAAGTTGAGGGCTAGGATAATCCAGGCTCGTCTGTTTTAAAGGACAGTTTAAAATCACCTTAATTTGATTGGCAACCTTAATTTGGCATACAATCTTAATTTTCCTTTGCCAAGTGACTTAATATATCATAGGGTCTGGGGATTAAGAGTGCACTTCTTGGAGAGGAGTCAAGATGGCAGAGAAGTAGCAGGCTGAGATGACATCAGGTAGCAGGAGATCAGCTAGATAGCTTATCAAACCATTGCAAACACCTACAAGGAGATCGAAGAGAAGAAGAACAGCAATTCTAGAAACAGAAAGTCGACCACTTTTTGAAAGGTAGGACCAGTGGAGAAGTGAATTCAAAGCGACGGGAAGATAGACCGTGGGGGGAGGGGCCGGCTCCCAGCAAGCGGCGGAGCAACGGAGCACTAAATCAGGACTTTTAAAAGTCTGCTCCACTGAGGGACATCGCTCCAGAGGCTAAACCGGGGTGAAACCCAGGCGGGCCAGCGTAACCCAAGGTCCTGCAGGGTCACAGAAGGACGGGGGTGTCTGAGTGTCACAGAGCTTGCAGGTATTAGACAGGTGAAGCCGGCTACAGAGACAAAGCTGAGGAGTGAGCTCTCAGCTCGGGGTTACCTTGAACCGGTCACAGGCTGGGTGAGCTCCGAGTGCGGCCAGAGGCCAGGGAGATGAGAGTGATTGGGCTCTTTTCTCTGAGGGCGCACTGAGGAGTGGGACCCTGAGCTCTTGGCTCCTCTGGGCCAGTGATTGGGAGGCCGCCATTTTCATTCCCGTCCTCCGGAACTCTACAGAAAGGATTCAGGGAACAAAAGCTCCCGAAAGTGAATCCGAGCAGATTACTTAGCCCAGCCCCTGGTAAGGGCCATGCAATTTCTGCCTCAGGTAAAGACACTTGAGAATCATTACAAAAGGCCCCTCGCTCAGAAGATCAACAAGAAATCCAGCCAAGACCAAGTTCACCTACCAAGGAGAGCAGCAGAATTCCAAAGGAAGAGAAAGCAAAGCACGGAACTCATGGTTTTCTCCCCATGGTTCTTTAGTCTTGTGGTTAATTTAATTTTTTTTTCTTCTGCTAAATTTTTTTAAACTTTTACCCTTTTCTTTTTTAATGTTTTTTAACTAGTTTATCAAATGTATATATATATATATATTTTTCTTTTTTATATTTTCTCTTTATTTGTTTTCTTTTTTTAATTTTTTTTTTTCTGAACTTCTTTTTATCCCCTTTCTCCTGCCCACGATTTGGGGTCTCTTCTGATTTGGTTAAAGTGCATTTTTCTGGGGTCTTTGCCACCCTTTCAGTATTTCATTTTCTCCTTCATATACTCTTATCTGGACAAAATGACAAGGCGGAAAAACTCACCACAAAAAAAAAAGAACAAGAAGTAGTACCGAAGGCTAGGGACATAATCAATACAGACATTGGTAATATGTCAGATCTAGAGTTCAGATGATGATTCTAAAGGTTCTAGCCGGGCTCGAAAAAGGCATGGAAGATATTAGAGAAACCCTCTCCAGAGAGATAAAAGCCCTTTCTGGAGAAATAAAAGAACTAAAATCTAACCAAGTTGAAATAAAAAAAGCTATTAATGAGGTGCAATCAAAAATGGAGGCTCTTACTGCTAGGATAAATGAGGCAGAAGAAAGAATTAGTGATATAGAAGACCAAATGACAGAGAATAAAGAAGCTGAGCAAAAGAGGAACAAACAGCTACTGGACCATGAGGGGAGAATTTGAGAGATAAGCAGCACCGTAAGACGAAACAACATTAGAATAATTGGGATTCCAGAAGAAGAAGAAAGAGAGAGGGGAGCAGAAAGTATATTGGAGACAATTATTGGAGAGAATTTCCCTCATATGGCAAAGGGAACAAGCATCAAAATCCAGGAGGTGCAGAGAACCCCCCTCAAAATCAACAAGAATAGGTCCACACCCCATCACCTAACAGTAAAATTTACAAGTCTTAGCGACAAAGAGAAAATCCTGAAAGCAGCCCAGGACAAGAAGTCCGTAACATGCAATGGTAAAAATATTAGATTGGCAGCGGACTTATCCACAGAGACCTGGCAGGCTAGAAAGAACTGGCATGATATATTCAGAGCACTAAACGAGAAAAACATGCAGCCAAGAATACTATATCCAGCTAGGCTATCATTAAAAATAGAAGGAGAGATAAAAAGCTTCCAGGACAAACAAAAACGGAAAGAATTTGCAAACACCAAACAGCTCTACAGGAAATATTGAAAGGGGTCCTCTAAGCAAAGAGAGAGCCTAAAAGTAGTAGATCAGAAAGGAACAGAGACAATATACAGTACCAGTCACCTTACAGGCAATACAATGGCACTAAATTCATATCTCTCAATAGTTACCCTGAATGTTAATGGGCTAATGCCCAAAACAAAAGACACAGGGTATCAGAATGGATAAAAAAAGAAAACCCATCAATATGTTGCCTATAAGAAACTCATTTTAGACCCGAAGACACCTCCAGATTTAAAGTGAGGGGGCGGAAAACAATTTACCATGCTAACGGACATCAGAAGAAAGCTGGGGTGGCAATCCTTATATCAGATCAATTAGACTTTAAGCCAAAGACTATAATAAGAGATGAGGAAGGACACTATATCCTACTCAAAGGGTCTGTCCAACAAGAAGATCTAACAATTTTAAATATCTATGCCCCTAATGTGGAAGCAGCCAACTATATAAACCGATTAATAACAAACACATCAACAATAATACATAATAGTAGGGGACTTTAACACTCCCCTCACTGAAATGGACAGATCATCCAAGCAAAAGATCAACAAGGAAATAAAGGCCTTAAATGATACACTGGACCAGATGGACATCACAGATATATTCAGAACATTTCATCCCAAAGCAACAGAATACACATTCTTTTCTAGTGCACATGGAACATTCTCCAGAATAGATCATGTCCTGGGTCATAAATCAGGTCTCAACCAGTATCAAAAGATTGGGATCATTCCCTGCATATTTTCAGACCACAATGCTCTGAAGCTAGAACTAAATCACAAGAGGAAATTTGGAACGAACACAAATACCTGGAGACTAAACAGCATCCTTCTAAAGAATGAATGGGTCAACCAGGAAATTAAAGAAGAATTGAAAAAATTCATGGAAACAAATGATAATGAAAACACAATGGTTCAAAATCTGTGGGACACAGCAAAGGCAGTCCTGAGAAGAAAATACATAGCAGTACAAGCCTTTCTCAAGAAACAAGAAAGGTCTCAAATACACAACCTAACCCTACAGCTAAAGGAGCTGGAGAGAGAACAACAAAGAAAGCCTAAACCCAGCAGGAGAAGAGAAATCATAAAGATCAGAGCAGAAATCAATGAAATAGAAACTAAAAAACAATAGAACAAATCAACGAAACTAGGAGCTGGTTCTTTGAAAGAATTAATAAGATTGACAAGCCCCTGGCCAGACTTACCAAAAAGAAAAGAGAAAGGACCCAAATAAATAAGATCATGAATGAAAGAGGAGAGATCACAATGAACACCAAAGAAATACAAACAATTATAAGAACATACTATGAGCAACTCTACGCCAACAAATTTGACAATCTGGAAGAAATGGATGCATTCCTAGAGACATATAAACTACCAAAACTGAACCAGGAAGAAATAGAAAGCCTGAACAGACCCATAACCAGTAAGGAGATTGAAACAGTCATCAAAAATCTCCAAACAAACAAAAGCCCAGGACCAGACGGCTTCCCAGGGGAATTCTACCAAACATTTAAAGAAGAACTAATTCCTATTCTCCTGAAACTGTTCCAGAAAATAGAAATGGAAGGAAAACTTCCAAACTCATTTTATGAGGCCAGCATCACCTTGATCCCAAAACCAGACAAGGATCCCATCAAAAAAGAGAATTACAGACCAATATCCTTGATGAACACAGATGCGAAAATTTTCACCAAAATACTAGCCAATAGGATCCAACAGTACATTAAAAGGATTATTCACCATGACCAAGTGGGATTTATTCCAGGGCTGCAAGGTTGGTTCAACATCCGCAAATCAATCAATGTTATACAACACATAAATAAAAGAAAGAACAAGAACCATATGATACTCTCCATAGATCCTGAAAAAGCATTTGACAAAGTACAGCATCCCTTCCTGACCAAAACTCTTCAAAGTGTGGGGATAGAGGGCACATACCTCAATATTATCAAAGCCATCTATGAAAAACCCACCGCAAATATCATTCTCTCCCTTTTTTTTTAAAGATTTTATTTATTTATTTGACAGGCAGAGATCACAAGCAGGCAGAGAGGTGGGCAGAGAGAGAGAGAGAGAGAGGAAGGGAAGCAGGCTCCCCGCCGAGCAGAGAGCCCGACGCGGGGCTCGATCCCAGGACCCTGAGATCATGACCTGAGCCGAAGGCAGAGGCCTTAACCCACTGAGCCACCCAGGCGCCCCAAATATCATTCTCAATGGAGAAAAACTGAAAGGTTTTCCGCTAAGGTCAGGAACACAGCAGGGATGTCCATTATCACCACTGCTATTCAACATAGTACTAGAAGTCCTAGCCTCAGCAATCAGACAACAAAAAGAAATTAAAGGTATCCAAATCAGCAAAGAAGAAGTCAAACTATCACTCTTCGCAGATGATATGATACTATATGTGGAAAACCCCAAAGATTCCACTCCCAAACTGCTAGAACTTGTACAGGAATTTAGTAAAGTACCAGGATATAAAATCAATGCACAGAAATCAGTTGCATTTCTCTACACCAACAACAAGACAGAAGAAAGAGAAATTAAGGAGCCAATCCCATTTACAATTGAACCCAAAACTATAAGATAACCTAGGAACAAACCTAACCATAGAAGCTAAGAATCTATACTCAGAAAACTATAAAGTACTCATGAGAGAAATTGAGGAAGACACAAAAAATGGAAAAATGTTCCATGCTCCTGGATTGGAAGAACAAATATTGTGAAAATGTCTATGCTACCTAAAGCAATCTACACATTTAATGCAATCCCTATCAAAATCCCACCCTTTTTTTCCAAAGAAATGGAACAAATAATCCTAAAATTTATATGGAACAGAAAAGACCTCGAATAGCCAAAGGAATATTGAAAAAGAAAGCCAAAGTTGGTGGCATCACAATTCCGGACTTCAAGCTCTATTACAAAACTGTCATCATCAAGACAGCATGGTACTGGCCCAAAAACAGACATATAGATCAATGGAACAGAATAGAGAGCCCAGAAATAGACCCTCAACCCTATGGTCAACTAATCTTCGACAAAGCAGGAAAGAATATCCAATGGAAAAAAGACAGCCTCTTCAATAAATGGTGTTGGGAAAATTGGACGGCCACATGCAGAAAAATGAAACTGGACCATTTCCTTACACCACACACGAAAATAGACTCAAAATGGATGAAGGACCTCAATGTGAGAAAGGAATCCATCAAAATCCTTGAGGAGTACACAGGGAGCAACCTTTTTGACCTCAGCCGCAGCAACCTCTTCCTAGGAACATCGCCAAAGGCAAGAGAAGCAAGGGCAAAAATGAACTATTGGGATTTCATCAAGATCAAAAGTTTTTGCACAGCAAAGGAAACAGTTAACAAAACCAAAAGACAACTGACAGAATGGGAGAAGATATTTGCAAACGACATATCAGATAAAGGGCTAGTGTCCAAAATCTGTAAAGAATTTATCAAACTCAACACCCAAAGAACAAATAATCCAATCAAGAAATGGGCAGAAGACATGAACAGACATTTCTGCAAAAAAGACATCCAGATGGCCAACAGACACATGAAAAAATGCTCCACATCACTCGGCATCAGGGAAATACAAATCAAAACCACAATGAGATATCACCTCACACCTGTCAGAATGGCTAAAATTAACAAGTCAGGAAGTGACAGATGCTGGCGAGGATGCGGAGAGAGGGGAACCCTCCTACACGGTTGGCGGGAATGCAAGCTGGTGCGACCACTCTGGAAAACAGCATGGAGGTTCCTCAAAAAGTTGAAAATAGAGCTACTCTATTACCCAGCAATCGCACTACTGGGTATTTACCCTAAAGATACAAATGTAGTGATCTGAAGGGGCACATGCACCCGAATGTTTCTAGCAGCAATGTCTACAATAGCCAAACTATGGAAAGAACCTAGATGTCCATCAACAGATGAATGGATAAAGAAGATGTGGTATATATACACAATGGAATACTACGCAGCCATCAAAAGAAATGAAATCTTGCCATTTGCGACGATGTGGATGGAACTAGAGGGCATCATGCTTAGTGAAATAAGTCAGTCGGAGAAAGACAACTATCATATGATCTCCCTGATATGAGGAAGTAGAGATGCAACATGGGGGGTTAGGGTGGTAGGAGAAGAATAAATGAACCAAGATGGGATCGGGAGGGAGACAAACCATAAGTGACTCTTAATCTCACAAAACAAACTGAGGGTTGTTGGGGGCAGGGGTGTTGAGAGAGGGGGGTGAGGTTATGGACATTGGGGAGGGTATGTTCTATGGTGAGTGCTGTGAAGTGTATAAACCTGGCGATTCACAGACCTGTACCCCTGTGGATAAAAATACATTATATGTTTATAAAAAAATTAAAAAATAAAAAAAGTTGAGCACATTCCATATACTTTATTAAAAACTATAAACCAATCTAGTAAATAGTTAAAATACATTCTATTCTCCCATTTTGGAAAACATACCTTTCTATGACAAAAGCAAAAAACTTATGCATGAATCTGTGATTTATGGATTTATATGACTAGAAGTCTCTAAAATATCAGCCATCTGAACTTAATTAAAAGGTGAAAATATTGCCTCTGTTTTCAAAGGCTATTTTTCTTCTAAAACATCAAATTACTTATTAAGATTAAAAGGCAAATACAAATTATAACAACTATCAAGAGTTTACATGAAATTAGCAAAGCTGAAATTTTATTTAATTTTTGAAAACTTAAATATCTTCAGTATTTTTGTAATATAAAATATGCACAATTCTAGAATTTAATATTTATATAATTGTCTCAGTATTATGCTTCATGCCTGTTACATTTTGACCTAAATATATTATATAGACCTAGGAAAAATATGTATTGTTTAATATTGTGAAATGTTCCTCAGTTTCTATATGTAACTGACAAATACCACCCTAATTTGTGGATACTTTTAGAACCAGGAAATAGATTGGGGAGAGAAGCAAAAAAAATGGATGCTTGGGGCTACTGAGAAACCACCTTTTTTATGCAAGAATCAATTGTATTCATGTTTTCTGAGAAGGATTTGACAAGTTAATTAATTTGTCTTTTTGTAAGCCAGAGTGCTCCCATGTCTCAAGCCCTCAATCACTGCATTCTGAATCTGTAGGTCAGCTCAGCAAACCTCAAACCTTTGCTGGCAGACAGTTGCCTTTTGTGTTAAGGACAGAGGACAAGGGATACAGAGGAACAGTTCTCTGGGACCTGGACGGAGTGAGTCATGAGGGCCACTGTTTATAATTACAGAGTGTGCTGCAACCAGGGCAGATGCCAGCTTCTGTGTGACAGAGGCATCCATGTGTTTCATGTGTGTGTGTGTGTGTGTGTGTACGCACGAAGGCATGCGTGTGCCTAAGATTTGAGGATTTCTAAAGCAGAGGCTGAGGGCAGGGCTCCTCTTGCCTGATATAAGGGGGATAGTGCAATGGCTTGGTGCTTTTCAAACATGCAGCAACATCCTTCCTCCAGGCCTTGGTCCTTCCTCATGAAATCTCTGCCCCTAGAACTGTGTATTAGTTGCTCCCCACTTCGTTCAGGTCTCTGCTCAAATGCCATCCCTCCAAGATGGCTGCTGTAAGATAGCATTTCTAATTGAATTTAAATTAAAAAAAAAAGAGAGAGAGAGATAGCACTCCTGTCCCATCATTATCACCTCCCCTGCACTACTTCATACTTTTTATTAATAAGTCAAAACGCATCATATATTTATCTTCACTGGTGTGTAAGTTACCTGAAGAGAGGAGCTCTGCCTTTCTTGTTCATAAATATAACCCCAGTATCTAGAGTAGTGCCTGTCACATTTGGGATGCTCAGTAATATTTTTTATGAGTGAATCAATGAGTGGAGAAATTTGGAATAACAGTTTCTTTCTGTAAGGAGGGAAGGATTATACTTTCTGGTGAAGGTTTTTGGTAAGGACTGTCCTTTCCCCTCTGGGATTGCCCGGGTTCCTAGGCAACAGCTGGGACCGGGAACACTTCTCTCCCCCTGCAGGCTTCCTGGAAGCTCTGCCTTTCCCCTTCGTCTAATGAAGAACAAAGCAGGTGTGACACTGAGCAAATTAGCAATACTTCTCTCATTCCTACCTGGGAAGCTGTGGAGATGCCTTTCAATTATAAGAGTGCTTTCTCTGTGGCAAAAAAGAACAGGGACACAATATTAACGAAGGCCAAGATGATCTTACTTCAACCAATTAACACTTTCCAAGTGACAGGACTAGCAGGGAAGCAATGGTTTTTACATTCTAGGGAATAGATACATGAGGGTTTCATTTTCTGTCTCTGGAAGAGAGTCAAACTAGATCCTACATGGAAGGCCTCTGTAGAAGGGTCTTTGCTCAGGAATCCAAACCCTATGTCTCTGCAACTTCCCTGAAACACACACGGAAAATGTTAAAGAAGAAAGAGTAAACTAGAACCCTGCTTTGAAGAAGTGAGAGGGTGAAAGGTTGTTATAGAAATACTTACAAAAATGAGGTAAAGTATATGGTAAATCACTCTGCTCCTTTCTAATGAACATTTTTAACATCTTTGTGCCACTTGGGACCCCTGCGGACATTGCTGAGAATTTGAGCAGAGGCAGCTATATTACCAAGTCATCTGCACAAGTAGCTAGTTGATTGCCAAATGTCAGTAGACAATTTCCATGTTTGTTTCTCCTTCTGTTGCTTTCATTGTGATTTTTTAGTCTGCATATGGATAGAAGACATTGAGTAAAACTCAGTTGAGTAAAGCCTTCCAGGAATTTATTTCTCCCAAATGACTTCCTCTGTACATGTTTTTAATTTAAAAAAAATTTTAAGTAGAGTTGACCTACAGTGTTACATTAGCTTTGGGTGTACAGCTTAGTGATTGGACAAGTTTACTGTACATTATGCTGTGTTCCCCACAGGTGTAGCTACTGTCGGCCCCCAGACATCATCATTACAGTATCACTGACAACACTCTTTCTGCTGTGCCTTTTATTCCTGTGACTTACTCATTCCATACCTGGAAACCTGTATCTCTCACTCCCCTTTACCCGTTTTGCTCAACTCCCCACCCATCTGTCCTCTGGCAACTACTAATTTGTTCTCTGTATTTATAGGTCTGATTCTACTTTTTGTCTGTTTATTCATTTGTGGGTTGTTGTTTTTTTTTTTAGAGTCCACTTATGGGTGAAATCATATGATATTTGTCTCTGTCTGGCTTATTTCACTTAGCATAATACCCTCTAGGTCTATCATGTTGTTTCAAATGGCACAGTCTCATCATTTTTGTGCCTGGATGATACTCCATTGTGTATGTGTTTATATAGAGAGACAAATACTATATGATTTCACTCATAAGTGGATCTTAAAAAAAGATACACACACACACACCCCTCACATCTTTCTTACCCATTTTTCTATTGATGGACACTCGGGTTATTTCCATATCTTGGCTATTGTAAATAATACTGCAATAAACATAGGGAGGTATATAGAATTTCAAATGACCTTTTTTCCCCCAGGTAATATTTATTTATTTTTCAGGTAAGTACCCAGTAGGGGCATTATTGGATCTTAGGGTATTTCTATTTTTAATTTTTTGAGAAATTTCCATACTCTTTTCCACAGTGGCCATAGTAATTTACATTCCCACCAATAGTGCATGAAGGTATTTTTCTCCACATCCTCTCCAGTGCTTGTTGTTATCTTTGTGAGTATAGCTCTCCTGACAGGTGTAGGGGGATATCTCATTGTGGTTTTGATTTGCATTTTTCTGATGATTAGTGATACTGAGCATCTCTTCATGTCTATTGCCCATCTGTATATCTTTGGAAAAATATCTATTCATGTCTTCTGCCCATTTTTAAAATAAGACTTCTATTTTTTTTGTGTGTTGAGTTGTGTAAGTTCTTTATATATTTTGGATATTAATCAATTATTCAGTCTGCCATTTGCAAATATCTTCTCCCATTCATTTTTATTTTGATCTAGTCCCAGTAGTTTATTTTTGCTTTTGTTTCCCTTGCCTCAGAAGCAATCTAGAAAAATGTTGCTATGGCTGATGTCAGAGAAATTACTGTCTGTATTATCTTCTAGGAGTTTTATGGTTTCACATCTTACATTAGGTCTTTAATTTATTTTGAATTTATTTTTGTGTATGGTGTTAGAACGTAGTCCGGTTTGATTCATTTGCCTGTAGCTGTCCAGCTTTCCCAGCACCATTTTTTGAGCAGAATGTCTTTTCCTCATTTTGTGTTCTTACCTCTTTTGTCATAGATTAATTGACCATATAATTGTGGGTTTCTTTCTGGGTTCTCTATTTTGTTCCACTGATCTGTGTGTTTAATTTTGTGCCAGTACCTTACTGTTTTGATTACTGTCGCTTTGTAGTAAATCTTGAAATCTGAGATTGTAATGCATCCAGGTTTGTTTTTCTTTCCTGAGATTGCATAGGCTATTCAGAGTGTCTGTGGTTTCATAAGTTGTAGGGTTGTTTGTTCTAGTTCTGTGAAAAATGCTCTTGGTATTTTGATAGGGATTGCATTGAATCTATAGATTGCTTTGGGTAGTATGGACATTTTAACAATGTTAATTCTTGGGCACCTGGGTGGCTCAGTGGGTTAAGCCTTTGCCTTCGGCTCAGGTCAAGATCTCAGGGTCCTGAGATTGAGCCCCACATCCCCACATCTGGGCTCTCTTCTCAACAGGGAGCCTGCTTTCCCCCTCCCCCTCTGCCTGCCTGTCTGCTTACTTGTGATGTCTCTCTCTCTCTCTCTGTCAAATAGATTAAAAAAAAAATGTTAATTCTTCCTATTCATGAGCAGGGAATATCTTTCCATTTGTTTGTGTTGTCTTCAATTTTATCTGTGTTTTATAGTTTCTCAGAGTGTAGGACTTTCATCTCCGTTCATGTTATTGTAGAAAAGTAATCAAAGAAGCATGACCAAAATGATAAGTGAACAGTCAGAAATGAACACAATAAGCTGCAAATTTTTATAAGGTGTTTAGTATGTTCTCAGCACTGTGCAGGCACAGTCGGGGGTGGGAGCGTACAGGGCACTTGTGATGTTTTGTGGCCATGTAGCATCCATTTCTTCAGCTAACAGCATGCAGATTTCTCAAAAGTTAAAAAGTTAAAAGTACTTTTTTTTTTAAAATTGGATAACATGGCTTAAAAGAACACATGGGAAAACCCCACCTTGGGAAAGTGGGATTTCTCCTTATTCCTTGCATTAAGTACAACTAAAAATCCTGGACATTATATATAAAAGAAATGAAGAAGACTCTGAAGTTTAGAAGACGGTAGACTAGCTAGGGACTTCAAGACCCAAGGAACAACACAGTGGTGAGTTCCCTGGGTTTTCTGTGGCCTCATGTATCCCAGACTTGGAACTGAAGAAGCTAGTAACTCAGAAATTCTAACAGACTCAGACAAAAAAGGCCCAACAAAAGCCTATTCTCTTTAGCCAAAGAACCAGAAAAGGGAAAGACTATCAAGATAGAAAATGTTTAGATAATAACTGCTGTGTTAGTTAGGATTCTCCAATGAAATAAAATCAGTAAGTTAGAGAGATACAAAGAAAAAATGAGAGGCAGCTGCAAAAAAAGAAGGTACAAATAGGATCCAACATCTCATAGCATTACAACCAAAAGATGGCTCAAAGTTCTCTAAAGAGAAAAGAAATAATTAAGAAATCTTAGAACACCAGGAAGGAAGAACAACAAAAAGTAAAAATACAGACAAATATGGTATATTTTCCTTTTCAGCCTACTAAACTATATTCGACCAAAAATTATAATACAGTGAAGAATGGTTCTAAATGTATGAAGAGGAGATACTTAGGACAATTATAAATGGAGGAAGGTAAAAGAATATAAAAGGAGGTAGGCTCCTACATTTCACTTGAACTGGTCAAGTGTAGGCCCAAGTAGACTGTGATAAGTTATGTATATACAATGTAATACCTAAAGCACCATTAAAAAAAAAAGCTATACAAAAAGATACACTCAAAAACACTATTAATAAGTAAAACTGGAACTATAAAAAATACTCATGTATCACAAAGGAAAGCAGGAGAAAGAAAACAGAGAACAATAAAAGAAAGCAAAAAATGAGACTTAAGTCCTAATATATCAACAATTACATTATATGTAAATGGTATAAATGAACCAATTAAAAGACAGAGGTTGGCAGAGTGGATTAAGAAATATTACCTAAAAATACATGACAACAACAAGCTCACTTCAACTATAATGATATAGGTAGGTTGAAAGTAAAGATTAGAAAGAAGATATAGGATGCAACATTAATAAAATGAAAGCAGGAGTAGTTACATTAATGTCAGATAAAACAGACTTTGGAGCAAAGAAAATTACCAAAGTCAGCGAGGGATGTTGCATCATGATAAAAGGGCTAATATATCAATAAGACATGGAATTCTAAATGGGTATGCATCAAAAAGCCTGAAAAATATGTGAAATAAAATAAATATACACTGCAAGAAGAAACAAATTAAAACTTTAAATTGAGGGTTCAACACCCCTTCCCCATCAATTGATAGTATAACCAGACAGAAAATCAGTGATATAGAGGAAGTCAACACCATCAGACAGTGAGATCTAACAATATTTATAGAACACTCCATCCCCAAACAGAAAAATACATATTCTGTCTAAATGCTCACAGAACACATACCAAGGGAGACCATATACTAGGCCATAAAGAAAAAGCTGATCAATTTTAAAAGAATTGTAATCATACAGATTATTTTGTTTAACCACAGTGGAATCAAATTAGAGATCAATAGGAAAATGATAACAAGGAAGTCTCTGAATTCTAGGACAATAAACAGCATACCTCTTAATAATCCATGGATCAACAGGAAATCTAAAAATAGAACATATAAAATTTGTGGGACACAGCTAACTTAGTGCTGAGAGGGAACTGAATGCTTACATCAGGAAAGAAGGGAAGTCTCAATAACTAAACTTTCAACCTCAGGAAACTAGAAAGAGAAGAACAGAACAGATGGAAAATGAAGAAAAGAAGAAAATAATAAAGATAAGAGGAAAAATCAATGCAATTGAAAACAGAAAGGGAAAAAAAAAACAGTGAAACAAAGTACTGGTTCTTTGAAAAAGAATCAAATTGAAAAATGACTAGCAAAGCTAAGACCAAAAATAAAGGGAGAGAAGATACAAATTACCGAAATCAAGAATGAGACCAGGGACATCTATAGTAAAGATTGCTGACACCAAAACAGTAACAAGGGGATACTAAGAATAACTTACACTCAACCTAGATGAAATAGATACCTTGCAAAACATAAACCACCACAGTTCATTCAATATGAACTAGATCAATTTCTTTAAAGAAATTGAGTTCACACTTTTAAAATTCCCCCCAAAAACTCTCTAGGACCAAATGTTTAGAGAAGAAATAACACAATTCAACAGTCTCTTCCAAAAAACAGAAGAGGGAATACTTCCCAATTCATTTTTTAATTTTTATTTTTTTTAAGGATTTTATTTATTTATTTGACAGAGATCACAAGTAGGCAGAGAGGCAGGCAGAGAGGAAGGGAAACAGGCTCCCTGCTGAGCAGAGAGCCCCAGGCAGGGCTCCATCCCAGGACCCTGGGACCATCATGACCGGAACCACCCAGGCGCCCCCCTCCCCAATCCGTTTTTTAAAGCTAATATTAACCTTCATGTCAAAAACAGAGATAGTATGAAAAAGGGAAAGAAACCACAGACTAATATCTCTCATGAATATAGAGGTAAAATCTTGAACAAAAATAAGCAGAGTTCAGCATTGTATAAAATGAAATATACATCATGACCAAATAGAGTATATTCCAGAGAGATAAGACTGGTTCAGTGTTTGAAAAATCAACCAATTTTCAACCAATGTTGAAAAAATCAATCAGCCAATCTTTGGAAAACCCTACAGCTAACATACTTATGATAAAAGACTGAATGCTTTCCCTTTAAAACTGGCAAGAATGTCCACTCTTAATATTTTCATCCACAGTACTAGAAGTTCTAGCCATGAGTGTAAGGTAAGATAAAGAAATAAAAGAAACATATCAGAAAGTAAGAAATAATACTGTTTCTATTTGCAGATGACATAATCATTTTCAATAGAATATTCCGAAGAATCTCTCAAAACAGAACAAGGTTATAGAACCAAAAAGTAAATTCAGCAAGGTTACAAGATAGAAGATAAAAATACACATAAGTCAACTGTATTTCAGTATACTAACAATGAACACATGGGGCACACATAGAAAATATGTCACATAGAGCTGCTCAGAAACTTTAAATACTTGGCTGTGAACCTAACAAAAATATATAGAACTTGTGTGATGAGAACTATGAAATACCGATTAAAGGCATCAAACAGTACTAATTCTAAAATATGTATGGAAAGGAAAAGAAATTAGGTAAAATAATTTTGAAAATGAAAAGTGGGGGAAATCAACTTCTATGATTTCAAGAATATTAAATAACTAAAGTTATTAAGACTGTGTGATATTGGCAGAGGGATAGACACAGTGATCAATGGACATAGAGTAAAGGAACCAGAAATATCCTCACACTAATATGCCTAATTGATTTTTGATAGAAGTGCAAAAGCAATTCAATGGAGGAAAATAGATTTTTCAACAGTGGTGCTGGAGCAATTGGATATCCACAGGCAAAAAAAGTGAACCTCAACTTAAGTTTCATACTTTATACAAAATTTAACTCGAGGTGGATTTGCAGACTTCAATCTAAAATGGGAAAATAAGACTTTTAAGATGATAATAAGAGAAAAACTTAAGGATCTAAGGCTAGTCAAAGAGTTCATATATTTGATACCAAAAACATGATCCATAAAAGAAAAAATTGATAAATTTTACTTATTCAAAATTTAAAAATTTTCTGAGCAGCTTTTTTAAGAGGATGAAATAACAAGCTACACACTGGAGAAAAAATATTTGCAAACCACGCATCTGACCCAGAAACAGTATCTTGAATATATAAAGACCTCTCGAAACTTAACAGTAAAAAAAATCCAGTTAGATAATGAGCAAAAGACAGGCATAGCCATTTCACTGAAGGAGATATACAGATGGAAAATAAGCAATGAAAAGATGATAAATATCATTGGTCATTAGGGAAATGCAAATTAAAACCATAATGAGGTATCACTACATACCTATCCAAGTGGTTACAATAGCAAATAATGACAACATCAAATGCCGGTGAGCATGGGAGAAACAGGATCACTTCTACATTGCTGGTGGGCATGTAAAATGGTAGTCACTCTTGACAACAGTTTGGCCATTTCTTAGAAAGCTAAACATGTAACTAGCAGATAACTCAACTTAGCAATTATACTCTTGGTCATTTATTCTAGAAGAGCAAAAACTTATATTCACACAGAAACCTGCATGTAAACATCCAAATCAACTTCATTTGTAAGTTGGAAATGATACAAATGTTCTTCAGTGAGTGAATGGTTAAACAAACTGTGGTCTATTACCACGGAACATTACTCAGCAATAAAAGGAAATGAATCATTGATGCAGGAAACAGCTTGGATGAATCTCAAGGGCATTATGCTGACAGAAAAAGTCAATCCCCAAAAGTTATATTCTGCATGATTCCATTTTTATAACATTCTTGAAACTACAAAATTATAGAAATGGAGAACAGATTAGTGGCTGCCAGATATGAAAGAGTAGGTAGGCACAGAAGAGAAGTTAGCATGGCTATAAAAGGGCAACACAGAGGGTCCTCATGGCGACAGAAATGTTCCATATGTTGGCTCTATCAGTGTCAGTATCATGATTGTGATACTGTATTATAATTTCTCAGTATGTTGTCATTGGGAGAATCGTAGGATTTCTCTATTATTTTTTGAAATTGCGTGTGAATCTACAATTACCTCATAAAGAATAATTTTAGAAAAGAGAACACATGTAAGATTAAATGTCTGGAAATAATCCACAAAATCATTAAAAATGAAAGCAGTGATGTTTTACTAGAGATTAAGTCATGCTATGGTACCACTGTCATTAAAGCAATATGGTTTTAACTCAGAAGACCAATGGAATTGACCAGAGAGTCAAGAAATAAATTCCAGTGACTATGGGAAGTTGACATATACCAAAGGTAATATTTCAGTTTCAGGTTAGAAAAAAATAATTGATTTAATAAACAATGTTGACATAATTGGCTTTCCATCTGGAAGAAAATTAAAATTATACTCTTACCTCTCAACACATACAAAAATAAATCCCAAGATATTAGAAATTTAAATATAAAATAAAAAGCAGTACAAATTTTAGAAGAAAAATAAGGAGAGGATGGGGTAAGCAATACCTTTTGAAGCAAAACAGAACACCGGAGGCCTTAAAGGAAAAACACATGCCTATAAAACTTACATCTTTAAACTTGGCCCAAAATTACTACAAAAAGTCAAAAGATGCGAAAGAAGTTGAAAAAAGATATTTGGAACAAACAAAACAGAAAATCAGTAGTGTCCCTAATGTTAAAAGAAGGCCCTTTTGTCTTTTTTTTTTTCCCATGATTTATTTATTTACTTGAGAGAGAGAGAACGTGCAAGAACACCCACAAGCAGCTGGGGAGGGAGAGAAAGTCCTAAGCTGACTCCCTGCCGAGCAAGGAGCCTGCCACAGGTCAGGACCCTGAAGATCATGACCTGAGCCAAAATCAAGAGCCTGAGCTTAACCGACTGAGCCACCCAGGCACTCCTGCCCTCGTCTTTTTACCTCACATACACTGTCTATATTTTAGTATTAGTGTTATTTTTACTCTCTTCTTCCTCATCTTCACTGTCTCTGTCTACTTCCCATTTTGATGACTAGGAAATGATTTATGTTTCTTTAATTTGCATTACTCTGCTGATCAGTGAGACACTGTATTTATCAGTTGTTTGCAGTCACCCGTCAGTGAATTTTTAATTTGTCCATTTTTCTACTATGTTGTATTTTTCAATTTTAAAGCTACTTTACAAAGTAGCATTGCTATTATACATTGAAATTGAAGCATTATAATCTTAGAGCCTTATATTGTGGCAATATTAAGAATCACTTAAAATGCAAAATATTTTAATATGTTATTTAATAATTTTCAATTATTTAATATTTAATTTTATTTAATAATTTCAATATGTTCACATAGGGGAAATTTTTCCTTTAGAAATAAATGTGCCAGTTTGAAAAAGAACATTAGGACATCGTTTGTACTGACTAAATCAGAAATACCTTGAAAGTTTATTAATAGCAGCTTGGTTGAATAAATTGTGGTCAGCCATATCATTATGCAGCTACTGAAAAAAATAAGTCCTATCTATACTAGGTAACATAAGGGTTTTCTTTTCTTTTTTTAGATTTTTAAAATTTTATTTATTTGGCAGAGAGACACAGTGAGAGAGGGAACACAAGCTGGGGGAGTGGGAGAGAGAGAGAAGCAGACTTCCCACTGAGGAGGGAGCCTGATGTGGGGCTTTATCCTGGGACCCTGGGATCATGAACTGAGCCAAAGGCAGATGTTTAACGGACTGAGCCATCCAGGCACCACTTATAAGGGTTTTCTTAGGAGATGAAAATGAGGAAATACTATAGAAACTATGGTTTGTTTGTTTGTTTGTTTACTATGAATTACTCAAAGTTCAATATAGGTATTTAAAAACATTCACACATTATCTATAAGCATAGAAAGAAGTATGGAAGACTATATAACAGAATGTTAACTTTGGTTCCTTGACGAGGGGTCAGATGAGGTATAGGGGTCCCGAGAAAGGGAAGAAAGAGATAAGGAAACAAAGATTGAAGATCAGAGAAAAGATATTTAGAATTTTTAAAAGACATGTATAATATGAACCCATTTATATAAAATTCTGTATGTATACATATATATACATGTATGTCTCTGCCTAAAAACCTCTATGAAATCATAGCCACATAAATATTAATAGTGTGTATCTCATAGTGGTGCAACTTGAGTGTTCTTATTTATTTGTTTGTTTGCTTGCTTCTCATTTTCTAAATAGCTTATGTACCCAGAAAAAACAATAAGACTGTGTCTTAGTTGTCAGTGGTGTGGGGAAAACCAACTTACTTTTTTTTGCATGTATTTTTGTGTCATGGAGAATTTGCATGGGAGACACCAGAGTAGACCCTGTGCTTTGAGGTTGGAAGCCCAATGAGTGAGCAGGCTGGAGCTTTCAGAGAGGAGGGGATGAGGGCTTTATATTCTGGAGATGAGGCAGAGGGAGTAACCTTACCCTGTGATGGATTTCCTAACTTGGAGAGGTGGTGGGTCTGGAGCATTTCTTCTAGTGATGATGCATGATGGGGATGGGGCCCCACTCAACCACAGCTCTGGAAAAGGTAGAACCTGGTGGGGGAGCTGGTAGAGGGATAGCCACAGACAAGCTTGTAAACCAGAGGTTGTGCTGAGATAAGTATCTATGTGGGGATTATAAGAGGTGGTTAGGTTCTGAAGATTTTTGAGGTAGTTCAAATAGAATTTGTCAGTGGAATCAGGGATAGCATCAAGATTTTTGGCCTGAGCTCTAGAAGAATGGAGTTACACTTACAGAGATGATCAGCTGGGGAAAAGCAGGTTTGGCCGTGGGAAACTGTGGTTTCCTCTAGGTGTGTAACATTTGGGAACAGTATTCAACATATTTGCTGAATATTCTCCACTTGCACCTCAAGAATCACTTGCACTTTGCTCTATGTCCTGGCTAGTTGCCCACTGCAGACTTCGTCACCCGAGCTCCCATGCCTTCGAGGTTGTCATCGGCACTGGAAGACAGATCAGGGGGCAGGAAAGAGTGGTTGGGAATGTTTCCCCCAGCGCTCCCCCTACTGTGGTGTGGCTTGTCAGTGACTGCGTTCCTCTACCTGAGGCCCCAGTTCCTGTCACACGGCTTACGTGGACAGCGATAGTTCTTGTCAGGTGCTTGCAGCAGCTCCCTTCTCTTTCCTCTCGGTGTTAGTTTGCTAGGGTTACCGTAACAAAGTCTGTACCGCAGACTGGATGACTTCAACAACAGAAATGTATTTTCTTATACTCCTGGAGGCTACGAGTTTGATATCAAAGTCTCAGAAGGATTGCTTCCTTCTGATGGCATTGAGGGAAGGATCTGTTCCAGGCCCTCTTCTTGACTTGTATGTGGCCATTTTCTCCCTGTGTCTTCATGTCCTCTTTCCTCTTATAAGGACAGTAGATGTTTGGATTAGGACCCAGCTAATGACCTCATTTTAACTTAATCAGTTGCATAAATACCCTGCCTGTAAACATCACGTTCTGAGGTATGGGGGGTTAGAACTGCCACATGAATTTTGAGGGGGGACACAATTCAGCTTATAATACTCTTTAAACCTAGAGGTAACGATGGGTCCTTGCTCTTGCTTATTCTTCAAGGGCTTCATCATCTCTTGCTAGTTTCCCTCTCCCTGCTCACTCCTCTGTAAAGAGTTGAAACTTTGCTTCAGTTACCCCTTCAGTGTGCCATCTGTTGCATGTAGGAACAGTGACTGGTGTAACATCCAAGTGGCCATATTGAACAGACACTGAAATATTGCAAGCTAGAGTTCAGAAGAGAGGCCTAAGGTGACTCCAGTCTCAAACCTGGCCAGCTGGTCGTTCAGCGGCCCATTTTGCAGAAGCTGGATTGAAGGGAAGGGGAAGTGGTTTTGAGGGCACTCTAGAGCTGTTTCAGTAGCTTGGAAAGGAATGGCTTTGAAGAGGCTATGAAATTGAACAGTGGAGAGATAATGGAGATGGCAAATCTGAATACAATATAAAGATATGTATTCAATAGGAGCATTTTTTTTAAATTGAAGTATTGTTGGCATGCAGTGTTACATTAGTTTCAGTTGTACAACACAGCAATTGACAACTTTATGTTAAGCTGTGGTCACCACAGGTGTTAGCTACCATCTTTGACCATACAGTGCTCTGTGCTGTGCCTTTTAGTCCCATGACTTATTCACTCCATACCAGGAAGCCTGTATCTAACCCCCCAATCCATCTTGCCCAACTCCCCACCTCTTTCCCTTCTGGCAACCATCAGTTTGCTCTCCATATTTATGGGTCTGTTTCTGCTTTTTGTTTTTTTGTTCATTTTTTTGTTTCATTTTTCAGATTCCAGAGAGAAGTGAAATCATATGATATTTGTATTTCTCTGACTTATTTCACTTAGCATAATACTTCTCGGTCTATCCATGTTGTTGCAAATGGTAAGATCTCATCTTTTTTATGGCTAATACTCCATCGTGTGTGTTTATCCACATGATGTGTCTATCCATTCTTCTATTGATGGACACTTAGGTTGCTTTCATACCTTGGCTACTCTAAATAATACTGCAGTAAACATAAGGGTACATATATCTTTTCAAATTAGTGTATTTATTTTCTTCAGGTAAACACCCAGTAGTGGCATTGTTGGATCATAAGGTATTTCTGTTTTTTAATTTTTTTGAGAAACCTCCATACTCATTTCCTCAGTGGCTGTATCAATTTACATTCCCATCAACTGTGCACGAGGTTCCTTTTTCTCCACATCTAGGCCAACACTTGTTATCTCTTGTCTTTTTGATTTCAGCCATTCTAATAGGTGTGAGGTGATACCTCATTGTGGATTTGATTTCTCTTTCCCTGCTGATGAATGATGTTGAGCATCTTTACATTTGTCTGCTGGTCATCTGTATGTCTTCTTTGGAAAAATGTCTATTCAAATCCCCTCCCCATTGTAAAATCGGATCATTTGGATGCTTTTGGTGCTGAGTTGTATAAGTTCTTTGTATATTTTGGATCTTAACATCTTATCAGATATATCATTGGCAAATACCTTCTCCCATTCAGTTTTGTTGATGATTTGCTGTGCAAAAGCTTTTTATTTTGATGTGGTCCCAATAGTGGGTTTTTTGTTTGTTTGTTTTTGCTTTGTCTCCCTTGCTGTAGAAGACATACCTAGAAAAATGTTATTGAGACCAATATTAGTGAAATTACTGCCTATATTTTCTTCTAGGAATTTTATGCTTTCATGTCCCATATTTAAGTCTTTAAACCATTTGAGTTCATGTTTGTGTGTGGTGTAAGAAAGTGGTCCAGTTTCATTCTTCTGCATGTAGCTGTCCAGTTTTCCCAGCATATTTATTGAGGAAACCATCTTTTACTCCATTGTGTGTTCTGCCTCCTTTGTCATAGATCAATTGACCATATAAGTGTGGGTTTATTTCTGGGTTCCCTATTCTGTTGTATTGATCTAGGTGTCTGTTTTTGTGCTGGTACTTTACCATTTTGATTAATGTAGCTTTGTAATATATCTTAAAATCTGGGATTGTGATACCTTCAGCTTTGTTCTTTGTTCTCAAGATTGCTTTGGCTATTTGGGGTCTTTTATGGTTCCATGCAGATTTTAGGTTTGTTTGTTCTAGTTCCATGAAAAACACTGTTCGTACTTTCAAAGGGATTGCACTGAATCTGTAGATTGCTTTGGGTAATGTGGATATTTTAACAATATTACTTCTTCTAATCCACAAGCATGGAATATCTTTCCCGTTGGTCATCTTCAGTTTCTTTTATCAGTGTTTTGTAGTTTTGAATGTATTGGGCCTCTTATCTATCTGGTTAAGTTTATAACTGGATATTTTATTCTTTTTGCTGCAATAGTAAGGGGAATTTTTTTTTATATTTCTTTTCCTACTACTTTGTTATTACCTTATAGAAACATAACTGATTTCTGTGCATTACTTTGTATCCTACAACTTTCTGAATCTGTTTATTTTAGTTGCTTTTTGGTGGAGTCTTTAGGGTTTTCTGTGTCAAGTGTCATGTCATCTGCAAATAGTGACAGTTTTACTTTTTCCTTACCAATTTGGATGCCTTTTATTTTTCATGTCTCCTAGCTGTGGCTAGAACATCCAGTACTGTGTGGAATAAAAGTGGTGAGAGTGGATGTCTTTGTTCCTGATCTTTGAGGAAAAACTCTGTTTTTCACCATTGAATATAATGCTAGCTGTGAGTTTTTCATATATGGCTTTTATTATGTTGAGCTATGTTCCCTCTAAATCCACTTTATTGTGAGTTTTTATCATAAACAGATGTTGAATTTTGTCAAATACTTTCTCTGCATTTATTGAGATGATTTTATGTTTTATCCTTCATTTTGTTAAGATACCACTTTTATGGATTCACAAATATTGAACCATCCTTGTGTCCTTGGAATAAATCCCACTTGATCATGGTGAATGATCCTTTTAATGTATTATTGAATGTGGTTTGCTGATATTTTGTTGAGGACTTTTGCAGCTGTGTTCATCAGGGATATAGGACCGTAGTTTCCTTTTTTTTTGGTAGTGTTTTGTCTAATTTGGCCTCAGAATAGATTTGGAAGGTTTCCTTCCTCTAAATAGAAGGATTTTAATAGATTGCATTATGGCAAGGCAAATTATTTTAATTGTGCAGGATAACTGTATGTGTTAGTGGAAAAGAGGGAGGGACTGGAAGAAAGGGAGAGATTGAGGATATATGAAAGAGACAAAGTGTGGTGACTCTGGAGTTAGGCATATATACAGCACAGAGCAAAACTACTATCAGTACAGGGGAGAGAAATTGACTTCTGAGAGAATGACTCTTTTGTCCATTGAAACTGGAGGCAAGGTGAGTAAATGTTTGAAAGGCAGTAGAGCCAAGAGGCAATGTCGGGGACTCTGTTTCCTAACAACGTTAGCATTTCAAAACAAAGTTTTGCTTTATTTTAGCTGTGAATAAAACCATATTTGCAAAGACAAAGTGCTTTTACATTCATGATTGGTTGGTTTCTTTATATTAATTTCTGGGAGATTCTAAATAACAAATGTTTTACTATTATGTGTTGAATCTGCTCATTGTCACTGTGCATGTATTATGCAAATATGTTATCAGTGACTCTCCACTCACAGGTATTAGCACAGTTCTTACTCATTATGTCACAGTAAATGTTGAAAATATACCCCAGTTGCTTGTAGATGTCATTTACAATTCTTGTCTTATTTGTTAAAGTACATACAAATTTGTGGCCATTTTAAATATAGATGAACAGGGACTTCTGGTTCACTCTATATAATAATTTGGAAAAGTCATACAGAATAAGATTTTCAAGCTAAAATAATGTCCTTTAATTTAGTTTCCACAATGGAATTGTTAGGATGTATTATGTCAGTTACTCAAAAGCAAATGTGCTAAATGTGCATTAAATACATTTCCATCCTGAAAGGAAACTTGGAGGTCTTCTGGATCAATTCACCTCATTTTACAGATAAAACCACCAAGGCCCAGAGAGCTAAATGATCTTCTTAAAGTCGCACAACTAGCTGGTAGACTAGAAGCCAGGACTCCTGACTCATCAGGCAGGACTTGGTGTTCTCTACTGAACTGCCTCGTCCAAAGGTCAGAACAACCGTGCCTTAAGTATTTGATTTTATACCAGGATTGGCCTACCATGACAAAATAATTTTTTAAAAAGGTCCTCCACAGAATAACTGTGAGATAAGATTAAAGCCCAGGAGGAATATAGTCATGATGCCCAGAATTCATGATTGGTTGTGTGAGTGAAGCCATCGGGAGGGAAGGATAAATTGACATTCTCTGCCCCTCAGCCATGTTGAGGCTCAGTAGAATCATTGAGGAGACTCAGGGAGAGCAGAGCTTGCTCAGAATAGAGTGGCACCTGTCTTCTGGAATTCTTACCAGGAGTTCTCCAAATTGTGCTCTGAAAATGCTCAGTAATGGTTGTTTTTGTTTTGTTTTGTTACTAGAGATTGCTTCTTTATTATGAAGTTATTTCTGGAGTCACTGCTTTTTGTTTATAGTTTGGGGTTTTTTTTTTGTTTTTTGTTTTTAACTGAAAGAGAAAGAGGCAAACTTTATCTATTGCGGCCAGATAATTAATGCTCTAGAAGAACAAGGTGGAGTCCTGACTTGAGCTGTGTGGCTCACACATGTAAAATATTCCCTCCTAGTAAGTGACCGATTTGGTAAGCAGTGAAGAACAAGCAGTTCCTAGCAATTGTGGGTGAGCAGAGCTGTGGCCTCTGGCTGAGACAAAACAACTCTCATCACTGAGCTAAGAAGAGATCATTTATCCATTTAATAACTGAGTAGATATTTATTAGGCATTAGGAGTCTAGCAGGGCACCAGCCCTTTTGCCAGACTGGGACAGGGAGTAAAGTTATGTGTAGGAGTCATGGTCTTATATGTGCTCAGTTATTGTATGGCTCAGAGACATCAGGACAGGCTTTCAATAACCAATGCTCTTCCACATGACACTTCTTGTACAAGATTGTACTTGTCAGGATCTCACTTTCAGGATATCAGAAAATTATCAGAAAGGATTTATTTCACATAAATTCCTCATCTCCATAAACATACCTGGAGTTCTCTTAAATGATCATTTCCTTCCCTGTTAACATTATGCCAATATTCACTTTTAGCAACTTTGTTCTGTAAGAGTTCTGTGGGTTTTGATTAGTTAGTATGGTTTTTCAATAATGCTGAGAAAAAATATATATATATTTTAACTTTAGTAGACACTATTTACTACATGCCAGCACAAAGCCAATTGCTTTATACATTTCATTGCAAAGTAGGTATGATTTTCCATTTCACAGATGAGGAAACCAAAATTAAGTAATTTGTCTAGAGAATAACAGGTTTTATGGTGGCAGAATTAGGACTTCTGGCTCCAAAGTGCACATTCTTCCTTTTGCACCAAGCCACCCAGGGTTCAGGGCCCTTGAGGACCTCCCTGAGGAGGCTGCACTGGGGTGGGGGGTAGGCAGTGGGAGCTGTGAGGTCTCAGTGCTTGCAAATATTTGCTCCACTATGATGATCCATGAAACCAGTCTCAAGACAGGGTGTTGTGTCTTTTTATCTTAAAACCTATTTATGTTGCTGACTTTTTGCTAGGTACTGTTTGAGGTCCCAGTTCATAATAAGACAGAGTTAATAATAATAGCCTCCTTTTATTTCCATCTTACTATGTACCAGGAATGCCTCCAAGTAATTCATTTAATGCTCGCGATGATCCTATGAGGTCAGACTTTTCATTGTCCTTATAGGTAAGAAAATGGAGGTACAGAGATGAGATAATTTGCCTAAAGTCACCAAGCTAGGCAGTGCTAGGAGCTGGGATTCAGACCTGGCAGAATGACTTCAGCGTTCTTCTTGACCATACCAAATTGACTCTTTGCCAAGGGAATAACGGGGTGAAGGAGTTATCCAAGTGAACAGACAAAGGCCGTATAGCATGGTGAGGGCCATGAGGAGGCACACACCAGACACTGCTGAGTTCAGAGAGTAGCAGGGCCTCGGGAGAAGCACAGTGGACTGAGGTGAAGAAGGCAGAAAATGAATCAAGAGGCGGGAGAGAGGGACTCGTGCAAAGACCAGAGGCAAGAGCGCACACAGGGTTTGACATCCACCATACTTGTGGCCGGAGATAGGGGAAGGAGTCTGGGGAGTCGGAGACCAATCTTACAGGCTTTGAAGTAGAAAGTTGAGGAAGGTGTCTCTCTGCAGGGAAACGACATGGTGGTTTGTATGGAGGGGGCAAGACTGGAGGAGCTGAGACATTTTAGAGGTCAACCGCATTCATCCAGCTAAGAAAGGAAGGAAGCTTGAATCAAAACGTTGTCCCTGTAGGTGGCAATAAGGAGGTAGACTCAGGAGATTTTTAGGAATGTAAAGTGAGCAAGGCTTGGGAAACTAATTGTGGGTGAAGTGCGGGGCTAGGAAGAACCAGGTTGACATTTACCCTCTGGAGACTTGGCAGGTGCCAGTGCTATTCACCAAATAGGGGATGGAGGAGGAGGGAACAAACAGCGACAACATCCGCCCCTATGGATGCCGAACGCACTGTGCTACTTTCCGTTCTAAACACTTGGTCTCTAGTGACGGCCTGTGGTGTCGCACTGTTATCACCCGCAGTGTACAGATGAAGAAGCAGAGGCACAGAGGGCTTCAATCATTGGAGCCAGCTCAGGGGCAGCGGCTAAGTGGTAGAGCCAGGATTTGAACTCAGGAAGTCTGGCAGTGGATTCTGTGCTCTTGGCCACCGGACTATGTTGGGAGCAAGATTGGGAGGGGAATTTGGGGCATCTCAGATGTCAGATGCCTGTAGAGCCATTAGATGACAGTTTCTGGCAGGGAGTAGGGCACATGGGCCTGCAGCTCAGGGTGAAGTCAGAATTCCTCTGCCAGCTTGAGGCAGAGCCAGTGCGCAGGGATCATCTGCATCTGGACAGCTGGGAGCAGGCACTCCCCGTATGGTCATTTTTTGAGCTTATGTCCTCAGTATCCCAAACATGTTGGAATCATGAACATTATGAACTGATTTTTAACAATACATTTAATGGTGAGGGTTTGAAATTTTAGAAAGCACTGCTTGAAACCAGTGGGCATCAATTTAGGGGAGAGACTGTGTTCAGAAAAATGACTCATCACCTTAGATTCTTTTGGGAATCAGGTGGTGGGATGATTAAATAGATAAAATACAGACAGGACTCTTCACTTGTCATATGATTCTGGATACTGCAAAGAGATAAGCCCCAATATGGAAAGAGGCCGGCAGAATTAGTGGGAAAAAGCTAGGCTCAAGGCGTAGGAAATAACCAAATTAAATGGGCTGCTTGCAGGCACAAGTCTACTGTGGGCTAATTTGTTTCCTGCAAAAAGGAAAAAATAAACCCTCAACTCATTTTTGTCTTCTTAAATTTTAAACAGGCACTGCGTAATTGCGCTTTCCTTCTCTTCAGATTGTTGCTTGGGAAAGGGGGAAGGGAAGAGAGAGAGAAACGGAAGAGAGAGAGACAGGGAGGAGAGAATAGAGGAAGTGCCTTGGGCTCCATCTCCTTGCTTATCAGGGATGCTAATAACCTCCCACCTGCCACTGCAACCACGAGCCGGGTATGTTTCATCTAAGCATCTTGTCTTTGAAATATTAGTGCTTGCTCTTTTTCTGAGGAGAATTTCAACTTCAGTTTTCTTTCATCTCTGTCTCTGCCTGAGAAGCTGTAGTTTAACGGCACTTAGTGGACCAATTGATTAAACATGGACCTCATTTGCAGGCTCAACCCAGACAGGATACAGAGAAAGCAGGAAGCCCTTTTGGCCAGGCTACATGTGCGTGTATCCTCCACCTCTGCAGGACATTTGTTCATCCATCAGATTTTTGTGGAAGGCTTATTGTGTGCCAGGCATTGCGTTAGAAGCTGGGGAACAGCAGAGAATGAGAGTTTGCAATCTACTGAGAAGGAGAGGTCCACAGGCTGTGGCAGTGCAGCGTGCTAAGTACTGTGGGAGAGTAACGGTAGAATGCTATGGAGAGACCTATCAGGAACATGAAACTAAGACTTGCCTTCTTAGTGCAAGTTTCTGCGGGCTGAGGGGGAAAGACTAAGCAGAGATCCGTAGGCTAACAGGAGTTAGTCAGCCTGAGGGGCAAGAAGAAAGGTACAGGGCTCTAGGCTGTGGGAATAGCATGTGCAAAAGTCCTGAGGCTATAAATAAAGAGAAGGCTCATGGAAGACCGATGGAGTTCAGTGTGACCAGACAGCGTGAGTATGGAAGAAGGAGACAGGATAAGAAGGGAGGTAAGGCTGGAGAAGTCACCAGGAGGGTTTTGGACAGCTGACCCTATTATAAGCGTAAGGAATTTGGCTTCTACCATGATTACAGTATCAGCCATTGACATGTTTTGAACAGGGATTGACATGATCAGATTGGCAGTGTATAAATACTGAACCGGCTGAAGTGTGGGCAACGCCTTAGAGGGTACAAGCCTGGAGAGGTGCCACTGGGGTGTTGCTGTAGTAAGGCAGGTGTGAGAAGATGCGGGCCTGAACTCAGATAATGGCTTGCTTAATAGATTGGTTTGGGTGGAATTAGAAAGGGGGGGGAAGCTAAGGGTCAAGGATAGAGTAGTGATAGCAGCAAGGCTGTGAAGAGTTCACTCTTCCCACTGCCACCAGGGTGTCTGTAGGCCATGCTTCTTTTGTTTGCCACTTATTGAGTTACAATTGTTAGAAAAACAGACTCTATAATCTCTTCACGTTTCCCATTCCATCCTTCCATGCAGCCATTAATTCACTGAGCAAATTCATTATATATAGTCTGTGCCCTTGAAGAGTTTGCAGACAATTAAGTAAACAATTAGAAAATCACACCAGGTTACAGCAGCATGTTCGGGTAGGAGCATAGAGAATCTAAAGGGTTTGCATGCTCAGAACCTACTTTGGTGTCCCCTCGCACGTCAGAAGGGAAAAACCCCTTAGTGCTAACTGAAATTCATATATGTATGTCAGAATTACCACCAACACATCGCTGACCTCTCTCGTGAGTCCTCACCTCCATTCCCAATCGCTTTGTCAAAAACCTTGATGAAACGTCCTTTAGAAACATCAGACTTAGTGTTTCCAAAAACAACTTAAGAATCTTCCCTCTATGTTCCCCGTCGTGGTGGATGGTATCACCATTTACTGTTCATTCAAACCAAAAACTTCAAAGACAGCTGTGCCCTCTCCTGCTCCCTCATTGCGCATTTGCAATCCAGCTGGTTAGGAAGACCGGTTAAGTCAGCATGCAAAACATATCGGTATCTCCATCACGCTAGCGAGGACCGGCGTAACTGCTCCCTTGACTAATGCACAGTCTTGTAACGGTTTCTTAGGTACCACTCTGTCTTTGACATTCTCATCAGAGTATTTCTTCTCTAAGCAAATCAGACTGTCATGACTTGATTTTAAAACTTCGGACGACTCTCCATCCTCAAAGGGTAAGATCCAAACTCCTTAACAGGGTCCTTCCTGGTAAGGTCCCAAATTATATTTTTTAGTCTGTCTCCCTGACTAGACTGTGGACTCCACCAGGGCAGAGACTAGGCCTTATTCATCTTTGTAGACTTAATGTCTAGTGTAGCACATGACACCTAGTATTTGTTCAATAAATGTTAGGGATTAGGGATTAGTAATATAAAAGATTAGGGATATAAATGTGACACCTTCCCACTATATTCACCTACTTGCTTTCAAGGTAAACTAGCCCGTGCTGTGTTTTGCTGTAGGCAGCATGGCGGTGGCAGAATGAGCTATGGCTTTCCTGGCCTCTAGGATCCTCTTCCTCCTCCTCATGCCCAGAATTGCAGTGAGCACCCAGTCATTGAGCTCTTACTGCCAGTGACAGATGATGGATAGAACAGGAAAGAAATGTAGCTCGCTTCCAGAGAGAGGGTTTTGCTCATATCTGGGCAGTTATAAATAAGGCTTGAAAACAGCAATAAGCCTGTAAGAGTGTTTGTAGTGCACAAAGACCGACTCTAGCATTGCTGTGGTGCTATGGTCTCTAATGGAGTTTTGTTAATTGGCAGCGAAGCAAGAAAGGAAAATTGAGATGGTCTCAAAGGCAAGGGCCAGGACTCTCCTGCACGCAGTGGTACCCGTCAGAGCCTCTTTAGAGAAGCACACACCAAGAGAGGATGCTGATGACAGAAATTTTGAAGGCTGAAGAAAATTCGTGCTTGAGGAAGAACATTATGTATTACCTGTGTGTATCCGTGTGTGTGTGTCAGTGGACAAAGGGTCAGTGAGAGAATTACCACATTTCTGTATCTTTTTTAAATGCAATTATGAGAGATAGGTGTTTATTTGAGATACCTCAGAAAATAAATTTAAAGAAAAATGTAGTGAGTAGTAATCCCAACATCAGGAATAATAAGTGTTACTGCTTGGTGTTGTTAATTTCGAGTGTTTTATATGTTTATATGAATAAATAGTCAAACATTATTGTTAAGACCACAATGTGTATCATCCAACTGAAATGGTTTCCAGTCTTACTTACTACCTTCTTGGCCTTGGCCTTAAACTGTCTAAGCCTCAATTATCTTATGTACAAAATAGGGATAATAAGAATGTAGCCATAGGTTTGTTTTGAAGATGAAATGAAATAACATACATGAAATTGCTTAGTATGGTGCCTGACACACATGGTAAGTACACCACAGGTGTTGGTCCTGTTTTCTTTAAAAAAATGGATGTTAGGCTGTGTGTGTGTGTGTATGTGTGTGTGTGGTTTGGTATCATGCTTTTTCTTCTAGTCCTTTCTTTTTAATTCTTTCAAAATCGTCATTGATTTTACTCTTCTGCGGTGGTTAGAAAGCTAGTTTTCAGCTTTTAACTACTTCCGAATACCATTGCAAACAACTTTTCTCAGCTTAGTCACTCCTGTATTCATAATTATTTTCTTAGGATGAGTTGCTGCAAGTGGAAGAGTAGGTCAAAGGGCATGACTGTTTGGAGATTCTGCATACCTGGTGCCAAACTGTCTCCTGGAGAGGCTGCAGCAATTCTGCTCTGGGCCTATGTGAGAGATCTCATTTCTCACCCTCACATATACACATGCATTTAAATCCCTTCAATTTAGTAAGTCACCTCCCCCCTCCTTTTTCTCTGGAATATTTAATATTAATGTTGGTGGTTACACGAAGGATAAGTGCCTCTTATATAGCATGCTAAAGAACTTGGTATTCTGCAGAAGGTGAGACCAAAGGGGGAACTCACTTAAGAGGTCTGTGTGAAATAAGAGGTCCATGTAATATAAGAGGATATAAGAGGTCTGAGTGAAAGACTTATCTCCCATGTTGTGTGTGATTCAGCTATATAAGAGGAGCTGGTCCTCAATAGAAATAGGCAAGATCTCTTGAACACAAGCGCAGAACAGCAACTTTCAAAGGGATGAAACACTGGAAGGGCTCCTGAGGGAGCTCATGGCCCCCTGAAGCTTTTAAGACCAGCACGGTCTCCTCTTTGCTTGGGTGCCTGAAGAGCCAAGACCCAACCTGCAATTCTGTAGCTACTTTAGTGGGGTGCTGATTTTGTGACATTTTTGGAATTAGAAAGAGATGGTTTTATTCCAATGCATGTATCAGGTGACATTTTGAAATAGACGAATTAAGCTCCATTTAGAGCCATCTCTCCCTTTACGAGTTCAGACAGATGCAATGCAGACCTGCCATCAGCTGTCTAATCTGAAGCAGGTTAATAGGTAGCAGGAATGTCCACAATCTTCTAAAAATAAAACTTCCTGTATTGTTCTTTTCATGCTTGGGCAGCGTTTGATGGAAAGGGGTATTTACTGTTAAAAAGTACATTTAATGGCCGAGTACATAATGAAGAAATAAGTAAGTGCAAAGATGCTGTTTTTTCGTTCCTGACCAGTCTACCCCAGCTCTTCCCCCTGGATTCTTTCACACAAAGAACACATTGTTACTGGAGCCATTACGGAGCTCCTGCGCTTTGCCAGGCTCTGCAGGGCTCGGGGGAAATGGCTATAGATTGCAGCGGAAAAGTCCATCAGACGGATCACATGTGACCCCACTGTTTCTCGGAAAGAATGCACTAGAACACTTCAGCTGAATAGACAGATTTTCCAAATGTTTGAAATCAGTTTTGAGACAAAAAGAAGAAGATGCTAAGAAATGGATTTGGCCTATACACATTCGACCACGCAGTGCCCATTTCTCTGGAATGCAGGCATTAGGGGCTTTCATGTGGGTGGGGGACCTTACGGGGGGCGGGGGAACCCCAGCCCACCACAACAATTAAGCAGCAATTGAAGAAAGGCAGGCAGGAAAAAATGGCCCCGTGTTAGTACAATAGCTCAGGGGCTTTTCATTTTGGGGCATAAAGACAGAACAGAGAATGTTGTTTTCTTTTTAAAGCCCTTTTAAAAATGGTAACTGCATCCTGCTCTTGTGGATGTATTACTTATGACATCCCAGTTTTCATCCGTTCATGATTTTACATTAGAGTTAAATCTCTGCAGCTTGAATCTCACGGCTGAGTTAGCCAGAGCCCATAAAATATTGAAACCTTTAGAGCAGCAGCCAGCCAGGTTGAGAGAAGTTCATGTCCAAAGCTGAGCTTTAGATTCTGAGACATCCCAATTGGAGTGTAGTACAGAAAAAAGCACTGATAAAATTTTCATAAAAATGAGCTAAGGATATTGCTAGCATGCTTCCCAGCATCTGTATGAAAACTTAATCTGAGCTAATGGAAAGGATATGAAAGCCTTTCTCAATTCAAACACAGTCAATGCATGATTCATAAATTATTGTCAGAGAAGTGATTCAGCTCCCAGATTTATTCTCTTTTGGGTAGAAGCAACCAGAGGAAAACCGGGTCTTTTTGACCTTTAATGCCAGCAAATTTTACAGTAGAGCTGTCAATATAGCCAAGTAAACTGGTCATTTCTCCAAACAGCAACAAAATACCTTCATATACCCAGTGCGAGCTAATATTAACTTGGCCCACTAGGTTACTGATGGGCACATTGTGAGCAGCAAATACCAAACACCTGAGCTTCTCTGGCTACATAGGACCGAATGGAATCTCTGTGTGACCATGCCCACACGGTCCACAGTAGTTTGGGTGGATGCAGTTCTTGCGTGTTTGCTCACTTTCAGATCCTTTGGGTGGTGACAGTGGACTCACACCGCCCCATAAAGAAGGCACTGTTGTTGTTATTATTATTATTATTAGCTCAAATTTATAGCTGGAAAAAAGGAGCTCAGGTTTGTGCTTTGGGTCATTAAAGAATAGTGTTACATAGAAATCATGGACATTGTTCATATTAACAAAATAAGTTTAAGATAGCATATGGAAACCTTAATACTCTTGCATATTGGGAATCCTATTAAAATGTCCTTTTAATTTTGGGTTCCTTCTTTTGCCAGCTATGTTTGTACCCTGCCCTGCAAATGCTAGGCATTGTGGAGCATGTGAAGATTAAAAACATAGACTGTCTCTCTTAAGTTAAAAACCTTCTGCAACTGAGCTGTAGAATTTCAGACTCGAGAAAGTTCTTAGAGGTTATCTTGTCCAGTCATTCTCCTCCATAGAGCTCTTGTCTCTTCTGCAACATCCCCGTTGAGTGGTCAGCCAACCTACGTTGCACGTGTTTGCTAAGAATCCTTGCCTTCGGTTAACATCCAGTCACTCAAGTTAGAAACCTATAGTCCATTTTCGTTCCTTATCTGTCAAACTCCTGCACTTGAGACCATGTGCTGCAATTTCTTAGAAACACTCTGGCCCTTCCCCTATGGTGCCACAGCCTCTGTTCGGGCTTAATTATCTCTCACTGGGTTTGTTTCAAATATTCTCCAGGTTTCCCTGCCTATGATCTCTTCTTCATCAAATTTACCCTGCTTTCTGTCAATGTAGTTTCATTCTAGGACGGATCTGATCATGTCACCCACGTGTTCTCAAAGCCTTTTTAGGCTTTTTTTTTTTTCATTTATTACGGAATTAATTCCAAATTTATGAGCATGATATTCAAGGCCCTTGCAATAAGATTCTGAAAGACCTTTCCCAGGCTTCTCTCTATGCAACCCTTGAATAGTAGTTCCTTGGGCCCGGTCAGACCCACCTGCAAGTACAGCTTTTAGCAAATACCAAAACTTGGATGCATCCTGCAACCTGAAATCAAGTGAGTGTGAATCTGGGGGAGGAGGACACAATGTAGGTCTATTTTCAAAAGTTCCCCAGATGAGTGTGATGGATAGCCAGAGCTGGACTTCGTGCTTTAGGAGTACTGAGTCATTTCCCCTTCTTGTAACATCCATGAACTTTCATGCTTCTTTGCTTTTTTCAAGCTGTTACCATGACCTGAGGTCCTAGTCATCTCATCCCAGTCTAGGACAAAGGCAAACATTTGTATTTATTATTTTTTTAAAAGATTTCATTTACTTATTTGACACAGAGAGACACAGCAAGAGAGGGAACACAAGCAGGGGGAGTGGGAGAGGGAGAAGCAGGCTTCCTGCTGAGCAGGGAGCCCAATGCAGGGCTTGATCCTAGGACCCTGGGATCATGACCTGAGCTGAAGGCAGGCGCTTAACGACTAAGCCACACAGGTGCCCCAACATTTGTATTTAGAGTAGTGTTGCTTGAGTGGTCAGGGGGTCGAGGGGACTTTAAAGAACCAAAGAAGTTTACCCAGAGGAGAGACAGTGGGGTAAACTGAGTGTCATATGATATTCTGGGGACTGTTTCGTGGGCTGGGGAGTGAAACTGGACCATAGAATGTAAGCCCCATGAGAGTAGGAATCTTCTCTGTCTTGTTTCATGTGGTAACTCTAGCCCATAGGACAGGTCCTGGATATAGTAGGTGCTCAGTAAATGTTTACCAAAAGACTCAATGTGAATTTGCAGTGCCTCTGAGATATACAAGTAATACAAGATACACAAGTAATGCTCACCTAGAATTTTTGGCTATGTCATTGGCTCACTCCAGCACTTGAGTTCACAAAGATGTTTTCTGAATTGTGAATCTCGTTTAAAGTATGAGAATTCTCCCAAGTTTCTGTTATTTGCAGACATTTGTATTTACCACCAGAATGAGGGACACTTTTTTTTTTTTTAAATTTACATGAGTGTGATGTGTGAAGGTGTCTGCAATGCTCCCAGATTCATCAGTCATTTCTGAAATGGCTTCTCTGTGCCCAGTAACGTAAGTTTGTTAAATGTGAGCAGTCAAGAGCACCATCATATGTCATCCTCCCCTCAAAGATCGTATTGTCTAGTTGGAGACTAAATCACTATAAAACAAAATAAGAGGAAGACAGCAGGCAATCTAGCACTAAGCCAATAAATAGGTTACATGAGGTACAACTGGAAATTTAATAACAAAATAGATAGGTACCCCTCCCCTGAGAGATGAAATGCAAGGTTATTTTTCACACTTCTTCTCAAGTGTGAGTGGTCACCGGGCAAGCCCGGTTTCATTCTTGAGGCAGAAAGCTACCCGAAGGCGTTATGTTGGGATTCTGTCCCATCTTGGCCTTATAGAGATCCTATGTCAGATTCTGCCCCAAAGAGGCCTGATGATCTTAGATTCCAAGGCTTTCTAGAGATATTTGTGCAATTGGAGTCATACTTCGAGTAGTTGCTATGTGTATCTTCAAATTTAAGATCTATGAAGTAATATTCCAAGACAGGAGGAATTACTTCAAATAATTAGGTCAACTCAAAGTCTTGCTGAATCCCCTGCAGCAGCTGATGGAGGAGAGCGGGGTGGACCACCTCCCTTTGTGCCAGCCCCTTCCCTGAACCTCTTACCATGTGCCCAGGAGGCCCTCAGGGGTGGGAAGGGCTCCGGGGCTCTTGCCAGCCTCAGGGATACCAGCCAAGCTATAGCGGGAAAGCCAGGACATCATCTAAGTCACCTCTGGTTTTGAGAGCTGTTTCTCTCCTTAAGGGACTGTCTTACATGCCAACATGTATAGGAGCTATACCATCGAAGCCAAGGGAGGGAGGATACAGACCAGGGCGTTACTGAAATCATGCCTGGGGGAAGCAAGAAGGTGCTTCTGATTAGCTCTGCAAAAAATCACTGTGATCCCAAGTCTGGTATCAGAAAAATAAGCTGAGGTATCCTTATATACTGTGTATGGAATATTTCAAAAACACTGCCTGTAATTGTGCGACATCAATAGAGCTGCTAGAGATAAAATTCTACTGTGTGGTTAGAATGCTGGTCTCTATGCCAGAAGATTAAAGAGAACAATCTCTCGTTTATTTCTCTTTGCTGTGTGGGGCGCGTAATTGTGTTAGCAGCATCACCAAACTCCCAAAAAGATACCTCATTGAGGTTGATTAAAAAAAAAAACACAACACTCCTACCCCCACCTAAAATCAGCCTCACACCTGAAAAAGCAAATACCTAAGTGAAAGCCCTGGGAAGCAGGGCTGTTTTCTTGCTCGTGGTTTCCTTCCACCGCAGCAGCCGCAGCATCTGAGGCCATTTGGTCTCAGGGTGTCCGTCACCTACAGACTCTGATTTTACGAGTGCTGACCTCATTTGCTTCCTTTGTTTTTAATTGCCCAAGCAGCGGTGAAAAAGGAGGTGAAGAATACCATTACAGCTCACCACGTTAACATACATAAATGGCACTGTTACATGGGGAGGCTGTAATAAGTCACGTGACAGAGCAAAGGCAGCCCAGCGTGCAAAGGGAGCAATTTTCTGCCCCGCAAACAGCCCTTCAGGTGCTGTCGTTCATCTTTCTGTGACTTGCTCTGTCAAAGTCCGCCCAGAGCAGAGGTGTTCAGGGACCCAACAGGCCATAAGTGTCCAGCTGAAAAACCTGGGAGATATCCCCAGGCCCTAGGAGTTCACTTTTTCAGTTGCACTGATTTACTTCAGAATGCTCCTTCAGGGAATTTCTGCCTTCCGTTGCTTTACTTTCCCATTTCCTTTCTTGTCATCTTTAAAAATCCATTAAAGATCACGCAGGCGGTTTCTGCGGCTCAAATTTCTGAGAGTTTCTGTCGCTTAATAAAATGCACCCTTTCTGTAGGCTTGTGGTCTCTTTTGTGTGATTAGGGCTTGGATGCTATTAAGACTTTTAATTAGAGGAGGCGATCATAGACCAAGAAAGCAGAAGATGGCTGAAATTCTCAGGGAAGGCAACATTTTCCTATCCGGGGATCTAAAATGGCCACTTGGCTCACAGATCCAGTCTGGAAACACTAACTACGGATTATCAAAACAGGAGGCAAAATTAAAATGTGCTCTGCCTACCCCATTTTCCCCTATTTGTTCCAAAGGCCTCCAATTGCCAAGGTTAAGTGTTGATGGCCAACGCCCACCGAAGGCTGCTTTAGGAGAAGAAATTCAGCTTTTAATTTGTTTACAAATCCAATTTCCAAGTGTACTCCTTATCCGGCAAAGCACAGACGTCTTCTGAAATCTTGCCCGTATTTTCTTTCCTCCCACTGAGTCTTCTGTCTACAGCCTTGCACACAATTCCTTCACTGTGCAATATGCATGCGGCTTTCTCCACAATACAGGAAGATTATATTCAAATGCCACCTTGCCGATCATACCATATTAATTCAGGTTTGTCTATCATTTTGTGTGGTTGCTGCTTTGCCTTAGGTATTATAATAACAATACCTCACCTGTCATATCCCACTAGCACTGCCTCACCTAGAAAATTGCTCTAATATTGCCTCGGATCTTAGAGACCTTTTTTATTTAATTTTTTTTTTTTTGCACAAACTTACTTATTGCAGCATAATAATTGAACTTTTATTGGAAGCCTCCATGTATATTTTTACCGTGTGTTTTTTTCTAGTCCAGCAGTTGTTACATGTTGATTCTAGAACAGATTGAATCATTCAAAGCCAGTCTTTCTGCTCATCTGTAAAACATCTTGTTCTCTTTTCAAGCCACTGCCAATCTCTATTTGGGTAGCTTTAGTAATATTTCCAAATAGATGAGCAGCTATTCAAAGTGTTATTTATTTGGGGATTTTAATATTAGGCAATATTATATGACTCTATGAAAAGCTGTCTGGAAGTCTTGGGTTGAAAATCGGAGCTTAATATTTCATTTCTGGTGACAAAAATTTAAATGTACACATTTGAAAACAAAAGACTATTTCTTGGAGACATGTTTTTCAGAGAAACCCGAAGTGTGGCAAATGCCAAGTGGAGATTTCTTTTTGCAATAACGCAGACAGAGTTTGCATTCATGCGTTTTTTGTTTTAATTGTGAAAGGTGCTTAAATAATTTTCAAGTATCCGCCACCATAGGTAATTTGGTCTCGGGGCTTACGAGAAATCTGGCTGCCTTAACATGGCCTGTTGAATTAGAAGAAGGCTACCTTTTAAGTGCTATATAATGAAAACAAATGGTACATTTAAAGCCTGCCACTGCCTTGTAATGTATGCTGTGTTCTAGCGAGAAGAGTAAGTTACTGGGAACAAATACCATCTCATTGGCTAAAAAGCCGTCACCGATGTCTTTTCACATAATTAGACTGGACATGTTTTAGAAAAATGAAATGACACAGATCCACTGTTAAGCTGCAAATAGTATTCAATGGCATTATCAAATGCAGAGATTCAAGGTTTGCATATTAATTGAGGGAAGGTGCTAATTTGAGTCCTTTAAGCTCCATTCACAAGCCTGTTTACATGCTTTGTTCCACCTGGACCTGTTTGGAGGTTTGTCAGAAACCTAACAAGCAGAAAAATATTGCATTTGAAAATACACATGCATGTTTAATTAAGCCAGGGCCACTGAACATTCCTCAATATATTTAGCTGGTGAGGTTTAAGCTCCATCAGAGCATCAGGCATTATCACCTTTTGAAGTATTGCCGAATCTTTAATATTTAAAGCACAAAGCAGACTGTAATAAAAAATTCGAGCAGACCCGAGAAGATTAAAGACGCTTTATAAATGTGACAGTTTGTAAATGGAACACCAGTATTAAAGGATCCCCCCGATATTTCACAGCATATTTTTCAGGTGTATGCTAAATTATGAATACAATTAAATAGCTGTAATTATTCTCCAGGAGTGGACAGCACATTTAAATGCCTATGAAATTTGCAGTTGGCTGCAGAAGAGGGATTTACAGCATAGTGGCCTGACCAGGCAAGGTAAATCTTCCTAGCAGGTATCAACCAAAGCTCTTTTAAATCCAGGGAAAACTTGCCTCACTCACCCCATCTGACGTGTGTCCTCCAGGAGTCTGAAGCCAATGACCACCCCGGATAAGTGCACAGCTGCAGGCAGATGTGTTGGGAGAGAATTAACTAGGGCTCTTGTACCCAGAGGCCTGTGTCTCAGGAGCCATGTTGGCAGTCAACATTAAACAAAAGAGCTCTGTGGTTCTTGTGTCTTTGGCACACCAGTCTGATCAGACCCAGGCAATACCTGGCATAGAGTCAGCTCTAAGCACATCTGTGGGAAATAAGTGAATGAATGAGTTCTAAGAAATATAAAATCAGGTGCCTCTTCTCATACCTTAATATTTTCATTAAATGACTTTTCCTGGAAATTAAATGTAGCTTGATTCAGTCGAATCCAGAAAAGGTAGGGAGGAGAATGGTATGTTTCATACTTGGAGCAAGAGCGTATATCACAATGCTTTTTAGTTATCAGATACTTTTGTGGGAGGTGGGAAAGCATGTGCATCACAACAGTAGGCATTTTTCTGTTACTAATCACCTACAGAAGCCAGGCCAAGTCACTGAAACTCAATCAACTTCAGCTTCCACATCTAGAAAATGATTAGAGTGGAAAGAAATGAAATAGAAACTAAAAGAATAATAGAAAAGACAAGTGAAACTAAAAGCTGGTTCTTTGAAAAGATAAGCAAATTTAGACAAACCTTTAGTTAAACTTACCAGGTCAAAAAAGAGACAAGACTCAAACAAAATCAGATATGAATGACCTGTTACAGGTGATACCACAGAAATACAAAGACTCGTAAGACACTACTGTGAACAATTATATGCCAACAAATTGGACAACGTAGAAGAAAGGAATAAATTCCTAGAAACCTACAACCCACCAAGTCTGAATCATGATGAAATAAGAACTGTGAACTACTGATACTAGCAAGGAGATTGAATTCATCATCAGAAAGCTCCCAACAAAGTCTAGGACCAGATGGCTTCACTGGTGAATTATACCATTTATTTTTATTTATTTATTTATTTATTTTTGAGGATTTATTTATTTATTTATTTGGCAGACAGAAATCACAAGTAGGCAGAGAGGCAGGCACAGAGAGAGGGGGAGGCAGGCTCCCTGCCAAGCAGAGAGCCCGATGCGGGGCTAGATCCCAGGACCTTAGGATCATGACCCAAGCCAAAGGCAGAGGCTTTAACCCACTGAGCCACGCAGGCGCTCCTATACCAAACCATTTAAAGAAGAATTAATACCATCTTTCTCAAACTCTTCCAGAAATAGAACAAGGGGAAACTCTTCCAAATACATTTTAGGAGGTCATTACCTTGATACCAAAACCAAGCAAAGATACCACACAAAAAAAGAAAATTATAGGCCAGTATCCCTGATGAACATAGGTACAAAAGTCTCCAACAAAATGTTATCAAACTGATTTCAACAATACATTAGAAGGCTCATACACCATGATCAAGTGGGATTTATTCCAGGGATGCAAGGATGGCTTAACACCAGCAAATCAATCAGTGTGATACACCGTACTAACAAAATGAGGATGGAACCTTATCATCCCAGATAGAGAAAAGGCACTGGAAAAAATTCAACATCCATTGATGATAAAAACTTTCAACAAGCATGTAGAGGGAACATACCTTGGTGTATAATAAGGCCAGAGCTAACATCATATTTAATGGTAAAAAGCTGAAATCTTCTCCTCTAAGATTAGGAGCAAGACGAGGTTGACCACTGTTACCACTTTTACTCAACATAGTATTTGAAGTTCTAGTAAGAGCAATTAACCAAGAAAAAGAAAAGGCATCCAAATTGGAAAGGAAAAAATAAAACAACTGCCACTAGTTGCAGATGACATGATATGTAGAAAACCCCAGAGACTCCATGAAAAAAATGTTAGAACTAATAAACAAATTCAATGAAGTTTTAGGATTCAAAATCCATACACAAGAATCTGTTGCATTTCTTTATACTAAAAACAGATTATCAAAAAGAAATTAAGAAAATAATCCCATTTACAATGGCATCAAAAAGAATAAAAATACATGGGAATAAATTCACCAGGGAGGTGACAGACCTGTGTATTGAAAACTACAACACTTCAATGAAAGAAATGGAAGAATGGGATACCTGGGTGGCTCAGTCAGTTAAGCAGCTGCCGTTGGCTCAGGTCATGATCCCAGGATCCTGGGATCGAGTCCTGCGTCGGCCTCCTTGCTCAGCAGGAAGTCTACTTCTTCCTCTGCCTACTAATCCCCCTACATGTGTGTGCTCGCGCTCTCTCCCTCTCTCTCTCTCTCTCTGACAAATAAATAAATAAATAAATAAATAAATAAATAAAAATTTTTAGAAAGAAATGGAAGAAGACACAAATAAATGGAAGTATATTCCATGTTCATGAATTAGAATTAGTATTGTTAAAATGTCCATATTACCCAAGGCAATCTAGAAATTCCATGTAATCCCTATCAAAATTCCAATGGTGTTTTTCACAGAAATAGAACAGACAATCCTAAGTACACAGCTGCAAAATGCCCTGAATCACCAAAGCAATCTTGAGAAAAGGGATCATAATTCCTTTTTGTAAGATTTAAATGACACAGTGAATGACAAGCCCCTGGGTTGACACAGACATGTAGGGATGGCTTACTGAGTAATAACCTTCCACTGAAAAAGGCAGCACAGGTTAGGAGTTAAATCAGAGAGTCTGCTCCGACTGCCTAGGTTTGAGTCCTGGTTGTGCCCCTCTATTGGCTGACCTTGGGCACGTTATTTGATTTGCCCGTGCCTCCGTTTTCCTGGCTGTAAAATGGAGATAGTAACTGAACCTACTCCAATGCGTTATTATGAAGATTGAATGAGTTAATATTTGTAAAATGGTTGGAACTAGGCATGGCACTTAATAAGCAAATTAAGGTTTTGGGAAATAACAAGCAGGAATTCCATCGCCAGCCGCAGGAGACTTCTGAAAAGGGGTGTTGAAACTGTGGTGACTCTTTGTGAGGCAAGTGAACCGCCCTTCAGGAAGGACCCAGGAGAAGCCTCTGTCATTACTTGTGCAAACCCTCTTAGGTGTCTGTGATGCAGTGTAAAGAGGTGCAGGGACTGAGTGTTTGGCTGAGGGCTCAGGAAGTTTTGTCTAAAGCCTGAAAGATAATGCAGCTCTCAGAAACTTCTGTCAGGGTTGAGAAAAACAGGAGCTTCTGAGCCATCGACCTCAGCAGGACAAGCTGGTATCACCTCTCAGCTGCTCTGCTGATACCCTGTGACCCTTCTCGGTCCCCACTTAGAAGACTGGTGATGCTAGCCTTGTTGATTGACAATGTGCTACTGCAAGTGCTCTACAAACTCACTCTTCCTCCGAACTCCACGAGGAGGGCACTCTTATGATCACCATTTCACAAATGAGGAAATCAAGGCACAGAGCAGTTGCTTCCTTTGCTCAAGGTCATAGAGCCTGTAGGGGGCGAAGCCAAAACACAACCCAGGACATCTGACTCTGGAGCCCGTAGTACTAATCACTAAGCTCTATTGTCTTTCTGCGGGTGAATGTGTATGAATGGTCAGCAATTTCAAACTGTATTTTGAGTTCTAGTGAGTCTTGGTGTTTAGGTAGGGTGAGGACCACTGTTCATGCTTCTGTAATTGAGTGTGTGTAAGCACGTGCATAGGAGGGGTGTGTGTGTGTGTGTGTTTACTTCAAGGAATCCCAGGAAGCCTAACTTAATTGCTTTTTGTTGGATAAGTAGTAACTAAGAGTGATATATGTTCATACCTTGATTTATCAAGGTATAAATAGATGCAGAGGTATACTGCCTCTGAGTTTCACTATGTGGCTTGCTTTGGTCAATGATAAAAGAGCAAATTGCATACAAATTTGAAAACTGCTTGTGTATTGGGGCTTTCCCTTTCTTGCTACTCTTGGATCTTTGATACCATGTAAGAATGCTTGGCTAGGCTGCTGGATGATGTACAACATGGAGTTGCCACTGTTACCCTGTTGGCAGCTGCCAGTCCCTGAGCTTGGGAATGAGACTGTTCTAGATCATTCAGTCTCTAGCTCTTCCTCTATCTACCTTCCCCTGAACCACAGATATATGAGAAAACTTAGTGTAAGTTCGGCCAGAAAAGAGCTACCCAATGGACCGACAGACCATCTTTTCTATTGCTACCCTCAGACCTTAGAAATTACTGCTAGAACAGCAATGTAATCACTGTAGTCATAGTCAAAGATTCATGCCTTCATTTAGGTATTCATTTATTAACTCAGCAAATACTGTTTTAATTCCTTGTGTGCTACATCCTGGGCATTTGATAGTAGAAAGACAGGAACGGTTTTTAGGAATCTGCCTTGGAAGAACATACATACAGGTGAGGGGATAGTAAACCAACTTGTTAGGTATTGTAGGTGATGTGTTTTTAAAGGCAACAACACTGGACAATAGTCGTGAGTGGAGAGCTTTGGAGAGAGATAATGAGTCTCTGAGAATTAGGGAATATTTAGTATGGGAAAATCATTTAAATATTAAAAATAAATGCTGCCAGGTCATAAAGCAGTTCAGATCAGAAAGAGAGAGATAGAGGTTGATTATGTTCACTAAGTTGGAAACATACAATAAGTCCTTTTTGATAACTTAGTCTTTTTATTAAAAAATATATGATTAAACATTGTAAAACAACAGAATTTTTTAAAAATTATTATATATATTACATATAATAATTAT
Source organism: Martes martes (assembly GCF_963455335.1). NCBI lineage: Eukaryota > Metazoa > Chordata > Mammalia > Carnivora > Mustelidae > Martes > Martes martes. Next base: position 115,834,198 of record NC_137891.1, read on the forward strand.
AATTATTATTAACATAGAATGTATTATTTGCCCCAGGGATACAGGTCTGTGAATCATCAGGCTTATACATTTCACAGTACTCACCATAGCACAAACAACAGAATTTTTAACTGATACACAGTATCCACAATATAAATATATTTCACAAATTCCCTATTGTTAGACATTTTTTCTAAAAATTAATATTATAAGTAATACTAAGATAAAAATCCTTTTTCTTGTTATATATTAATTATACTTCCTATTGTTTATATTACATATTATATATTTTTATTTTATATTTATACTTTATTCTATATTTTATATTATAAATTACATCATTTTCTTATTATTTTCTTAGAGTTTTCTGGATTTATGCTCATTTTAAAATCATTGAATGTCTGCTGTAAAATTTACCTCCCAAAGAATTTTACCAACTTACAATTCCAACATTTTATAAGATTTTGGGGCCTACTTTCTTAAGTGGCACTCATTTAGTTACTTTCTTCATAAAAACATTGCCATGTTCTGCTGAGAGGAGTTTACTACATGAACTAAGTGTTGTCTACTGAGTCTCAAAAGAATTCATTTCACTTAAAACCTAATGTGTACTTGCCATGGGCCAGACATTGACCCCATTATTATATCATAAATAAACAGTAGTTGGGAAACACAGAAAGTAACAGAAGCAAGCCAGATTGCGCAGAACATAAACTTCTCAGATATCTCCTGTGGAAAATACTAATAGTATTCAGAAAGGTTGTTTTTTTTTTAATTAACATATAATGAATTATTTGCTTCAAGGGTATCAGTCTTACACAATTCACAGCACTCACCATAGCACATACCCTCTCCAATGTCCATCACCCCACCACCTTATTCTCCCCCATCCCCCAGCAACCTTCAGTTTGTTTCCCGAGATTGAGAATCTCTTATGGTTTGTCTCCTTCTTTGGTACCATCTTGTTTCATTTTTTTCCCTCCCTACCCCTCAAGACCCCCCATCCTTTCTCTCAAATTCTTCATATCAGAGAGATCATATGATAATTGTCTTTCTCTGATTGACTTATTTTGCTTAGCATGATACCATCTAGTTCCATCCACGTCATTGCAAATGGCAGGATATCGGTTTTTTGATGGCTGCATAGTATTCCATTATGTAATGGAATATATATATATATAAAATATATAATATATAATATATAATAACACATACACACACATACACCACATCTTCTTTATCCATTCATCTGCTGATGGACATCTAGGTTCTCAGAAAATTTTTGAATTGAGAGTCAAGGGGTCATCTTAGTTCGACTCTTGGTTCCACCACTAGCCAACTGTAATTGCCAGTAATAACTAATATATGCACTGGTGTACTACAGTAAACTGAATAACACATTAACTGTTTAACATAACATCTTTCAATTTTACTGCTATGCCAAGTATCATTATTATTCCAATTTTACAAATGAGAATGTTGATGCTTGGAGAAGGATGTTAATTGCCCAAGGTCTCAGAGGTAAAAATTTGCAGGGCTGGGTTTAAAATCCAGTTCTCTGTCATCTTAGGGCTTTTATCTACTATGTCACACTTCTAGCTGACTGACTTTGGGCAAATCACTTGCTTTTGTTAAGGGCCAGTTTATTCATACTTTAAACAAGGAATTCAAACTAACATGACCTCTAAATTCCTTCCATTTCTAGTATTTTATGATTTAAACATTCCATGTTACCCATACTGTCTTAGTAAACAGAGCTTGAAAAATCTTTTTTTTTTTTTAAGATTTTATTTATTTATTTGACAGAGAGAGAGAGAGATCACAAGTAGAGAGGCAGGTGGAGAGAGAAGGGGAAGCAGGCTCCCTGCTGAGCAGAGAGCTCAATGCGGGACTCGATCCCAGGACCCTGAAATCATGACCTGAGCTGAAGGCAGAGGCTTAACCCACTGAGCCACCCATGTGCCCCCAGAGCTTGAAAAATCTTGACCAAACATTGCAGTAGGTTTAGAACTCTTCCCTCTGATAGGAAGTTTCCTACTATAGATATCTAATACTTTTTAAGTAGAACCTTAACTGTGTTCTGACATTGAAATCTCAGCTCCTGTATTCATCACCATATTTCCTGTCTCTTTCTACCTCTGTGCTTAAAAAAAAAAAAAAAAAAAAAAAAAAAAAGTAGGGGAGGGAATATATCTTGAGGAGAGAAGAGACTTGGAAGTATACTACTTCTAACTCTACTGCATCAGGGGTTGTAAACTTAAATATCTACTGGGAAATTTCTTTTCAACATTCATGAAATGGCCCAGATGTAAGAGAGCACTAAGTTGCCTGCATTGTTACCATGGATAATGCCTATCTAGTTACATTGTTTTATAAAATACCATGTAGAGGATGTCTAGATAATGGAGCAAATCACTCACACACACCTACCTCCTTTCTGTCCCAAAACTCAATAAAATGATCACAAAAATAGGTATAAGCCATAGGGACAAAGGGAATGGAAAAGGATATGTAAAAGGATGAGAGATTTCAGTGCATTTTTATAATCATGCAAATTGATACAGAAGTGGTAACTGCCTCAGCCCTGTAGGAAGCTACAGCCTAAAGCCTATGTGGGAGGAGAAACCTATAAGAAGTAAGCTGACTCACTTTGCAGAACTCTGCAAAAACACAGGCTTGGAAACTAGGATCATAAAAGAGTGTGTGTTTGAGTGTGTGTGTGTGTGTGTGTGTGTGTGTGTGGTGGGAGGTGGGGGCAGGTGTTTGACAAGTGGTGTTGACATCAGAGCAACTAGTTAAAATTCCTTAAACAGCAGTATTGAACCCCTAGCTTCTATCCCCATCAAGCCAGAAAATGTACTTCTATGCAGGAGATCAAAGGGATAGTTTCTGGATAAATTGTACTACAGAAACTCTGAATTTGAAAACAAGAAAAAGAGAAAAGCTGAGGTATAGGTCTAAAAAGTTTAGAGGTGAGTGTTTTTCTTCTGGCTCTGACTAATTACTTGTCTTACTGAGAACAACCAGAAAAGCTGTATAAACATTTTTAAAGGATCTATTTGAAGATATAACCAAACTACCAAGGCATTCAAGATTTAAGGGACCAAGATCCCTGAAAGAAGGAAAGTGGAGAGTGGTAAAAATAACATGCAGTGTTGCTTCTGTCTTCAGTTTAAAAGAGACAACCAAGAGACTGCAGTTTTATAGGGATAGAGAGACAAAAGTTTAAGTTTGGAGTCTGTCCAGATACAGGGTTTTGTATGATACTCCAGACCCCCTAAAAACATATCCTAGAATTAAGGGCAAACCTGAAATAGACCAGTCTCATAAAGACTATATCCTAGCTTCAAATTGTTGACAATATTAAGAAAGATATTGTTCATGCTGAATTACTGCTAAAAGGCAATGTACATTAGTTCTGGAGGATAATAACTTTATGAAGAACCTGAAATTTTCTCTGTTTGAAATGCAATGTTGGGGAGTTAGTTTTCTGTTTTTTTGTGTTTTTTTTTTTAAGGCAAATCAGATGACATAAAGACATAAACAAATGACTAAAAACGAAGAAGAAAAAATAGAAAATATGAGTATCCAAAAGAAATTCAGATATTGGAATTATTAGAGATTCTGAAATAACTATGATTGATATGTTGTGGAAAGAAAAATATATAAAAACTCAAGAGAGAAATAGAATCTATAAAAATAAATGGACATTTTATATCTGAAAATATAAAAAGTGAAATTAAGATAGCAATATATGGATTTAAGAGATGATTAAAGAGCATTCAAGAATGGAGTAGTGAACTGGAAGATAGGTCAATTAAAAAAACTAAAATAGGGAGGAAGTAAGGTTAGCAAACGTGGGAAAAGACATAAAGGACTTATGGGACTCATGAAAAGTTGTATCAGTTACGTAACAAGTCCAGTAGAAGAGAGATAATATAGAATGAATCAATATTAAAAGAAATTACCAGAATTTTTATAAAGTTGATGTAAGATACTAAGCTATAGATTTAAGAATCTCTATAAATCTCAAACATGATGTATAAAGAAAAACCATACATAGACACACCATAGTAAAATTGCAGGCAACAACAACAAAATACAAAAAGAGAAAATCCATACTCATTACCTTCCAAGGAGTAAGAGTAAGACTTACAAATGACATCTCTATAGGAAAATGGAAGCCAGAATACAATAGAACATCTTTGATGTATTGAAAGAAAATATCTACCTAGAATTCTGTACCTAACAAAACATATATTTCAAAAATGAAGGCAACATAAATATATATTCAGACAAAAATGGATAACAAGTCATAAGCCAATCCGTATTTTAAAAATTGATAGAATTCTTTTGGTAAAAGGTAATGTACAGCACTAAACAGAAGCCCCCAAATGCAGAAAAGAATGAAAAGCAGTGGAAAATACAATGAGGAGGCTTAATGATTATTTTCTGTATAAATATGTTAAATAATGTCTTGTGAGGTTTAAAATATGTTTGCTATTTAAAATGTTGAAATATGTGGCAATAAGAAAACAAAAAGTGGAAGAAATTAATAAAACTAAGTAAAGATGTCCTATAATTTTAGGGTAGCCATTAAATGAATCATAAAAGAATAAAATTTATCATGGTGAGTGTTGAGTAATTCTTGAATCAATTTGTTGTACACTTGAAACTACTATAACATTGTATGTCAATTATACTTCAGTAAAAAAATAAAGATATAGCTAGCAAGATAATAAAAGGGTGTAATGCATAATGAAAATACTTCTTTAATCCAAAATAAGGTAAGAAAAGAGAAATAAGGAACATAGCACAGGGTAAGTCAAATAGAGGAAAAAGATTAAGATGATGAATTTAAAAACAACTGTATCAGTAAACATATTAAATGTAAAAGATAAAACACTCAAAGAATAATGATTATTTACATAGAAATAATTATGTGCAACTTACAAGAAACATATTCAATCTAAGAATAAAGAAAGATTGAAAGAAAATGATAGAAAAGGATGTATCATTCAGACAACTAACTGAAAAAAAAAGCTGTGGTTACACTAATATTAAACAAAGTATACTTTAAGGCAAGATTCATTATTGGAGATACAGTAGAATATTTCATAGACAATATATTGTGTTTATCTACCAGAAATACATAATTATTATAGATGAATATGAGCCTAATAATACCACATCAAAATATAAAAAGCAGAATTCATTGAACTGAATGAGGGGGACAAATAGATATATCTTCAGTCACATTGGGAGAGTTTAATACATGTAATTCAATATTCATAGAACAGACAAAACAATAGTTAAGACATAAAAGGTTTGAATTCAACAACTGCTTTTGTCATATATAGGAAATTATACCCATAACTGAGAAATATATATTCTTTTCAAGTGAAAGTGTATCACTTACCAAAATTTGCCATTTTCTAGGTCCCAAAGTCACCTTCATGACCTTCACAGGATTATTAACATTCAAAGTATATTCTCTTACCACAGTAGAATCAACTAGAAATCAGCATATAAGATAGCTAATAAATCCCTCAAAGTTTGGAAATTAAGGAAAAAACATTTTAACAACCCAAGAATCCAGCCCAAAGAAGAAATCGCAATTAGCAAATAATATTAAATGAATGATAAAAGTATATTAAACTGTGTGGGATGCAGGTAAAACAGTGAAAATACATAAGTTAGGTGTCCATTTCAAGAAATTAGAAAACAGAAAATTAAACCCAGAGAAAATAGAGATGAAGAAATAAAAACATAATAATAGAAAAGAAATATTTAACAAGAGTATTCATAAAACTAAAAGTTCATTCTTTAAAGACTATAAAATTATAAACACCTGAAAAGCTGTTCAAAAAAATAAGAGAAAGCGCAGATTACCAACATCAGGGTTGAAAAAGGAGAGGAGATAACACTACAAATTCTGTAGATATTAGAAAGATAATAAAAGGATATTTGGAAAACATTAAGGCAAGACATTTGAAAATTTAAATGACAGGAGTAAAATTTTTGAAAAATAGAATTTACCAAAACACCCACAAGAAGAAATAAAGTTCGAGTCATCCCATATATACGCATGAAAGAAATTGAATTTATGTTGAATTTACTTAAATTAAACCATCACACAGAGAAAATTTCAGGCCCAGATGGCTTCATTTGTGATTTTCGCCAGATATAGAAGAGATAAACATATACTAATTTTACACAAAGTCTTGGAGAGAAGAAGAAAGAAAAGAACACTCCCAACTCATTTATGAAGCTAACATATTCTGAAAAGGAAATCTGACAAAGATGTTAGAAGAAAGCAGAATTAAAGGATAGTATCTCTAATAAACACAGAAGCAAATATTCCAAATTAAATGTCAGCAAATAAAATTCAACCATATATAAAAATGTGATACATCATGACCAAGTGGGATTTACTAAAAAAATGAAAGATTGAATTAACACTAGAAAATTCAATATGTTCACTTCATTAACCGCATAAAGAAAACCCATATGATTATTTCAACAAATTCAAGCAAAACAGTTGTTTTTGTTTTAATTTTTTTTATTTTTCAGTGTTCCAAGATTCATTGTTTATGTACCACACCCAGTGCTCCATGCAATATGTGCCCTACTTAATACCCACCAATAGACTTACCTAACCCCCACCCTTCTCCCCTCCCAAACCATCAGTTTGTTTGTAAGAGTCCACAGTTTCTCATGGTGCATCTCCCCTTTGATTTCCCCCAATTCACTTTTCCTTTACTTCTCCTAATGCCCTCCATGTTATTCCTTATGCTCCACAGGTAAGTGAAACCATAGTATAATTGACTTTCTCTGCTTGACTTATTTCACTCAGCATAATCTCTTCCAGTCCTGTCCATGTTGATACAAAAGTTGGGTGTTCATCCTTTCTGATGGAGGCATAATATTCCATTGTATATATGGACCATATCTTCTTTATCCATTTGTCTGTTGAAGGGCATCTTGGCTCTTTCCACAGTTTGGCGATTGTGGCTATTGCTGCTATGAACAATATGGCCCTTCTTTTCACTCCATCTATATCTTTGGGGTACATACCCAGTAGTTTTGATAAAATACTCACAAGACAAGGTCTACATACAAAATCAACTATATTTCTGTGTATAAGTATCAAAACATTAGAAAATGAAAAACTTTAAATGCATATACAATAGTATTAGAAATCAAACAGAAAAAGAATAACAAAAGATTTGCAGAATGTAAAGAAGAATATGTTGCTAAGGGAAATCAAAGATCTTACATCAAAAACTTAGGATGTATTACCTGCTGGCTAACTGAACATAATAAAAAAAAATAAAGATAAAAAATCTTAAATTTAAAAAAAGGGATGTACCATTTCCATGGACTGGGGTAGTAAATAAAGCAACATGTGAAGTCTCCCCTGAAGTGACCTGTACATTCAGTGTAATCCTACACAATATCTATCTCTTTCTACACTTAAAAAAAAGCTAACTGTAAAATTTATATGGGAATGCAAAGGATCACGTGTCATGAAGACCAGATATCAGATGTAATTATCTTAAGCTTTGTGGACCAGAATGTCCCTATTACAATGGCCCAACCCTGCCCTTGTAGCCAGGGAACAGTCATGAACAATATGAAAATGAGAAGAAATGGTGGTTTTCCAAAAAGACTTTATCTGCAAAATCAGTTGTTAGTCCCACTATTGGTTTGCCAACTTCTGGTCAAGATAACCTTGGAAAAGAACAGAGTTGGGGAACTTAATTTGTCATGGTATCAAGATTCAAAATTACAGTTTGGAGATGTGTGGTATTGAAGCAAAATAGACCAGTGGAATAAAAGTCCATAAATAAATCCACCCTTAAATGGGTGCCACGCAGAGCCCATAGATGGGCTTTTTCCCTTAACTAATCCAATCCAAACGAGTGAAATCTTTTAAAATGTTGCCTCCAAGTCTAACTGGCCTATTATTCTGTATGAAGAAGGAAAAGCTTCTAATACGTTAGAAGACTGTGTGACTTGAAGGTGTGGTTTCTGTGGCTAGCCTAGAGAAAGGGGTAAAGCCTGAAGATGATTAGCCGTAATCCCCCAAGAGAAGAATCAGTATAGCTCCTCCGAGTAGCCAAATCATGGTTTCAGTCAAATAGCATTCTGTGGTAGGAATATTATTTTCCGTGTGTGTGTGAAATGAAAGATTGGCCTGCCTTATATGTATGTGTTTGAATGTTAAGGACTCTGTTCAAGTCACTTGTGCATTGCCTGGCCTACAGATGATGTATGAGTTAGGATATTGGTTTAACTATTTTAGCAGTCTAAATTAAAAGTGACTTAAAGGAAACACTTCTCCTATGTAAGGGTCTGAGCTGGGTCATGCTCCAGGGGTTGCATTGCTCTGTAAGGGCTTCCACGTACCCAGTTCCTTCTCTCTGGTTGCCCTGTAATTCTCTAGGGTCTGAGTCTCAAACGTTCATGTGCATCTGGGATTCCTATTCAAATGTGGATTCAGATTCAGTAGGCCTGGGAATGGAACCTGAGCTGCTCCGTTGCTAATGAACTCTCCAGTGAGGCCGATGTGTTGCTTTGGATACTACTCTTAAGAATATCCAGGCCTCCCTCTACCCCCACCCCCCAAAATATCACGGCTCACACATCAAAACTGGACATCTGGATTCCTTCCACCTGGACGTTATGTCAGATTTTACTGTGGCTGCTGTAACAAATAACCACAAACTATGTGGCTTAAAACAACAGAAATGTATTCTCACAGCTCTGGAGGCCAGACATCCAAAATCAGTATCGCTGGGCCACAATTACTGCCTCCCTCCAGAGTTTGTAAGGGAGAATCCAGTCCTTTGCTTCGTCCAGTATCTGCCGTCTACACAGAAGAAACCTACTTAAAACCTTAAAACCCATAAAGCTTATTTTGGGCTTCCACCTCCAGAACTCTAAGATAAATTTGTGGGCTTTCACTGGTGGAGTTTGTGATAACTTGTTAAAGTGGCAGTAGGACGCTAACGTAGCAACAGACCCCGGCTACACGGTTGGGATTCACGGTCGGATGGACCTGGGCAGTTGCTGACGCAGCACCTCAGGACAGAGCTGTCAGAGAAACCCAGGTCCAGGAACAGGGCATGTGCAAGTAGGCGTAAGCTAGGGAAGATCCAGCGGTCCTGTGGGGGCCCCCGACCTGTGGCTCCCATCTGTTCAGCAGCTGCAGGGCTGAGCCAAGAGCTGGGTGGAGTTCATCGTCAGCAGTGGCGGAGGGGTGGCGTAAACAGAGGGAGATCTGGAGGGGGTCAGACTGTTAACAGTCAGACTACTGTGGGGAGAGACTGAGAACCGTGAAGGTGGTTCTTGTCTCCAAGTTGGTCTGGCGCTCTGGGTATGTCTGGGTCCTCAGATGAGTTTATCAAGACCTAAGAAAGGCAGCCCGCCCTGTAAGAAAGGTGTGGCCTGGCTGTTTTAAGAGTGCAGCTAGGTTGTTGCTGTAACGTTTAAAAAAGTTTGCCTCAAATCTTGGAGTTAGGATTTCTGTGCTCTGTGAAGATCATTTTCCTTGACCTGAGGAAGCTGTTTTTTTGTCCACGTTTCTAAATTTGAAATTTAGAAACCACATCGTGCCTAAAGGCTCTTAAGGAAGTATAGTAAAGAGGTGTTAGTATGTTGGCTTTGCCTGATAACGCGGGGGAAGGGAAGGGAAACTCCTGAAGGGAAACTCCTGTTTCCTTTATACCTTCCTCCTGAAGGGAAAACTTCTGTTTCCTTTATACCTTCCTCAAGCTTGTGTGTCCAGCGTGCAGTGTAGCTCTGTCCCACCACCGCAGTGTACTGAATGTTGATTATGTGCAAGTGTTGTCCTAAGATGTTTAGATATTTTATCTGATGTGCCCAAAACCCATACGAGAACGTATTATCTACTTTTTACATGAAGAGCCGCATTTAGAGAAATGAGTGACTTACCCAAGTTCTCCAGCCACTACATGAGTCTAAGTGACCCCAAAGGCCAGCCATCGTAACTATGGAGATCTGTTGCCTTAATTTTTAAAGGGTCGTCATTACCATTTTTAAGTGTATACTTCTGAAGTGTTAAGTATATTCATACTATTGTACAGCCAGTCTCCAGAACTCCAGAACCCTTCCATCTTGCAGAACTGCAGCTCTATACCCATTAAAAAGCAACTCCCTGTTCTTTTACATTTAAGCCCTTCACAACCACCCTTCAACTTTCTGTGTATGCATTTGACTACTCTAGGTAAGTTGTATATGTGGAATCATGCAGTATTTGTCTTTTTGTGAGTGGCTTATTTTACTTTGTAAAATGTTCTTAAGGTTCATCGATGTTGTGGCATGTCAGACTTTCCTTCCTTTTTAAGACTACAGAATATTCCATCATATGCATACACAGCATTTTGTTTATCCCTTCATGCATCAGCAGACACTTGGGTTGCTTCTACCTTTTGGTTGTGAATAATGCTATGAACATGGGTGTACATCTAGCTCTTTGAGATCCTGCTTTTGATTCTTTTGGGTATGTACGCAGATGTGGAATTGCTGGACCCTATGTAATTCCATTTTTAATTTTTTGAGGAATCATCACACGATCTTCCATAGTGGTTGCACCATTTTATAGTCTCACCAGCAATGCACAAGCATTCTAATTTCTCCATTTTCTTGCCAACAATTTTTATTTTCTGTGTTTTCCTTTTGTTTTTTATAGCAGTCCTCCTAATGGGTGTGTATCAGTATCTTGTTTTATTTTGTATTTTCCTACTAACTGGTGAGGTTGAGCATCTTTTTGTGGGGTCAGTGGTCATTTGTATATCTTTAGAAATGTCTGTTTAAATCCTTTGGCCATTTTAAAAGATTAACAGATATTTTTTTGTGCAGTTCTGGGTTCACAGCAAAGTTGAGTAGAAAATACAGGAGTTCCCATGGACCTCCTTTTCCCACACATGCACAGCCAGCCCCGTTATCAACATCACCAGAGTGGTATACTTGTTACAATTGATGGAACGACACTGACACATCATTTTCATTCAAAGTCCATAGTTTACATTAGAGTTCACTCTTGGTGTTGTACACTCTTTGGGTTTTGATAGATGTATTTTGACATGTTCCAGCATTTTAGTATCATCCAGAATGATTTTGTTGCACAAAAAATCCCCTCTTCTTTTCCTATTGATCCTTCCCTCTCCCCTACCTCTGGCAAATACTAATCCCATTTCCATCTCCATAGTTTTGCCTTTTCTGGAATGTTATGTGGTTGGAATTGTACCGTGTGTAGCTTTCTCATATTAGCTTCTTTCAGTCACATGCATTTAAGTTGCTTTAATGTCTTTTCATGTCTAGGTAGTTTATTTCTTTTTAATGCTGAATAACATCCCGTTGTTTTGATGTACCACAGTTTATTCAACTAGTGAAGGACATCTTGATTGCTTCCAAGTTTTGGCAATTATAAATAAAGTTGTTATAAATACCCATGTGCTGGTTTTTGTGTAGACGTAAGTTTTCAGTGCATTTGGGTCAATACCAAGGAGTATGATTGTTGAATCGTAAGAGTCTGTTTAGGTTTGTAAGAACCTGCCAAACTGTCTTCCAAAGTGCCTATAACATTTTGCACTCCTGCCAACAATAATGAGAGCTGCACATCCTTACCAGAATTTGGTACTGTCAGTGTTCTGGGTTGTGGCCATTCTAATAGCTGTATAGTGGTATCTCGTTGTTTTAATTTTCAGTTCCCTAATAACACATGTTGAACATGTTTTCATATGCTTACTTGTCATTTATACATGGTCTTGGTGAGATGTCTCTTTAGGTTTTTGTTTGTTTGTTTGTTTCCTTTTAAATTGGGTTGATCATTTTCTAATTAATGAGTTTTAAGGGTTTTTTGTATGTATTGGATATCAGCCCTTTATTGGACATACCTTTTACAAATATTTTCTCCCAGTCTGTGGCTTGTCTTCTAACTCTTGACATTTTCTTCTGCAGAGTGGAAGTTTTAATTTTAATGAAGTCCAGCTTATCAATTATTTCTTTCACAGATTGTGTTTTTAGTGTTGTAGGATAGTATCAGCATACCCAATGTCATCTAGGTTTTCTCCTATAACGTCTTCTACAGCTTTTATAGTTTAGCATTTTACATCTAGGTCTAATCATCTATTTTGAGTTAATTTTTCTAAAAGGTGTAAGGTTGGGGCATCAGGGTGGCTTAGTAAAGCATCTGCCTTCAGCTTAGGTCATGATCTCAGGGTCCTAGGATCGAGTCCCACCTCAGGCTCTCTGATTCTCCCTCTGTGGGGAGTCTCTTTCTCCCTCTCCCTCTCCCTCTGAGCTCTCCCTCCCTCTCTCTTAAATAAATAAAATCTTTAAAGTGTAAGGCCTGTATCTAGCTGCTGCCCATGGATGTCCATTTGTTACAGCACCATTTGTTGAAAAGTCTGTCCTCTGTTGTATTTCTTTTGTTTCTTGATCAAAGATGAGTTGATTATATATATGTGGGTCTATTTCTGGGCTCTCTGTTGTATTCCATGGATCCATTTGTCTATTCTTCCTCTAATACCACAGTATCCTGATGAATGTAGTTTTATAGTGAATCATGAAGTTCCATACTCTGACTTTGTTTCTGCCCTTCAGTACTGAATTGGCTATTCTTTAGAATCAGTTTTTTATTATTATTAGTATTCTTTAGAATCAGTTTTGATATCCACAAAATAAGCTGCTGGGATTTTGATTGGGACTGCAGTGAATCTATAGATCAAATGGAGAAGAACAAATATCTGACAATATTGAGCCTTTCTATCCATGAACATGGTATATTTCTCCATTTACTTAGTTCTTTGATAGTTCTCATCAGAGTTTTGTAGTCATCCTCATATAGGGCTTTTTTGTATTTTATTAGATTTATACCTCTTCCATTTTTTTAGGTGCTAATGTAAGTGGTATTGTGTTTGTAACTTCAAAATCCACTTGTTCATTTCTTGAATATAGAAAAGTCATTGGGTTTTATATATGAACCTGCATTCTGCAACCTTGCTGTAATCACTTACTAGTTCAGGAATATTTTTGTTGATTCTTTAGGATTTTCTATGTACACTACTTATGTAATCTGTGAAGACAGTTTTATTCCTTCTATCTCAGTCCCTATAGCTTTAATTGCCTGTTATCTTATTACATTAGCTAGGACTACCACTACAGTGTTGAAAGGCAGTGGTGAGAGTGGGAATCTATGTCTTGTTTCTTATCCTGGCTTCATGTTTCTCATCATTAAGTGTGATGTTGGCTGCAGCTATAAGTTTTTTGTAGATGTTCTTTATCATGTTGAGGAAGTCCCTCTCTATTCCTAGTTTTCTGAGAATATCAGTAGGTTCTAGATTTTTTCAAGTTTTTTTTTTAATTTTTTAAAGGTTTTATTTATTTATTTGACAGACAGGGATCACAAGCAGGCAGAGAGGCAGACAGAGAAAGAGAGGAAGAAGCAGGCTCCCTGCCGAGCAGAGAGCCTGATGCGGGGCTCGATCCCAGAACACTGGGATCATGACCTGAGCCGAAGGCAGAGGCTTTAACCCACTGAGTCACCCAGGCGCCCCCAAGTTGTTGTTGTTTTTTTTAATCTGTTTCTATGAGCATGGAATATTTATTCATTAGCCTGTTAATGTGATGGATTACATTAACTGATTTTAGAATGTAGAACCAGCTCTAAATAACTGAGATAAATCCCACTTGGTTGTAGTGTATAACTCTTTCTTATACATTGCTGCATCTGATTTAGTAACATTTTATTGAGTATTTTTAGTATTTTAGTATTAGATATTCAATGCTATAAATTTCCCTCTATGCACTGCTTTCACTGCATCCCACAAATTTTGGTAAATTCTATTCTCATTTTCATTTAGTTCAAAATATCATTAAACTTGAGATTTCTTTTTTGACCAGTGTATTGTTTAATCTCCAAATATTTGGGGATTTTCTAGCTATCTTTTTTTGTTATGTATTTCTAATTTAATCCCATTGTGGTCTTAGAGCAGACATAGTATGGTATCTGTTCTTTTAATGTGTTGAGATGTGTCTTACGGACCAGCATGTGGTCTATCTTGGTGAATTTTCTATGAGAGCTTGAGAGGAATGTGTAATTGGCTATTGTTGAATGAAGTAGTCTATAGATGTCAATTACATCCAGTTGATTGATGTTGCTGTTGAATTCAACTATGTCCTTACCAATTTTCTGCTTGCTGGAGCTGTCCAATTATAATGGAGGGATGTCAAATTTCCAACTGTAATAGTGGATTCATCTATTTCTCCTTGCAAACCTATCAGTTTTGCCTCATGTATTTTGATGTTCTGTTGTTTGGTTCATACACATTAAAGATTGTTATGTCTTGGAGTATATAGCCTTTCATCATTATGTAATCACTCTTTTTATCCCTGATAACTTTCTTTGCGCTGAAGTCTATCCTAATTGACATTAATATAGTTAATTCCACTTTCTTTTGACTAGTGTTAACGTAATACATTTTTCCTATTCCCTTATTTTTAATCTATGTGTCTTTATATTTAAAGTTGTTTTCTTGTAAGCAACATATATATGGGTCTTGTTTTTGATTCACTCTGACATTCTCTGTATTTTAATTGGTATATTTAGACCATTGACATTAAAGATGATTATTGATATACATGGGTTAATATCTACCACATTTATTATCATTTTCTACTTCTTGCCCCTCTTATTTGTTCCTATTTTTGTATTCCACACTTTTTCTGTCTTTTATCCTTCTAACTGAACATTTTATATGATTCCATTTTCTTCCCTTTCTTAGCATATTGATTAAACTTTAAAAAAAAAATGTTTCTTAGTGATTGCCCTAGAGCAAAGCCATTCAGTAACCGAATGCTTTCTACTCTCCCTGTTGTGACATTAAGAGAAACAAAGACAGGGCACATTTTCAGAACATAGACATAGACATTGCCTTCCCTCCAACAGAAGAAATTGAGGAAAAAAGTGATACAAGTCAGAACTAACAGTCTAGACTCACCATCATCTGGGTGAAAGTTCCATGCAATAAAAAATGACTGCCAACATGGAATGGTCTTATTTAAAACATTGACTATGTGGTATGTGCTTGATTGAAGTCCTCTTTGGAAGCCAGGACAAGGAATTGGGGGTACAAGGGAGGGCAGGGATATCTCCTAACCCTAAAGTTCATGTCATACAAATTAAAGTATCATGATCACAGAGCAATCATAGTACCCAAACCAAAGTTAAAATGAAGATATTTCAAGTAGAAGTGTTACTGAATGGCTTTCAATAGAGATAGATTTTGATCTGAGAAGGCTATGCATTTGACCCAGGAAACTGGCATTTGTAGGACCCAGGCCATGCATTTATGAACATGAAGAGTTAGGCCTAGAGGTATTTTCATTATAAATTCATGGAACTTTAATCTACCCAGTAGGGATCAAGTTTGGAAGTCTGAAATTAACTGATAAATTTGGATAAAGTTGTTGGCAAGAGCTCTTTATACCATGCAAAAAAAAGCTCTAAAAAAGGGTTATTTCAGACTGGGCACTTAAGTCTTTGATTAGATTGTTGTTAGTTATGGCCAAACCAATTCTATTCCGGTATTGTCTTTTGAGCTCTTTTTTGCTAAGCAGACAAATAATACAATTAAAGAAAATAACATTCAGTAGTTTTCTGTATTCCTGAACATAGATAAAGTATTTTGGCAAAAATTAAGCAAGTTTTATTAAATTAGAAATTATTAAATTTTTTTAAATTTGGGTACATTTGACATACAATGTTGCATTAGTTTCAGATATATAAAATAGTAATTCAGCTTCTCTTTATGTTATGCTGTGCTCACCACAAGTGTAGCTACCATCTGTCACCATACAATGCTATTACAGCATCATTGACTATATTCCCTGTGCTGTGTATAAAGGGATTTTAAAAAAAAAACACTGTATGCTATAGCAGTTATTGATTATTATTATGATGGTGATACTACTTGTCAGATAATTTTTCTACTATTGTATTGTGAGAATGGTTTGTGAATAATTAAAAGAACTTGTCTTCCACATACATTTAAAAATATAAGATGAAGAAATTGCTTATAACATTCCTCTGCTAAGATTCTTCATACCTTTAATTAATGGGATATTTTATTTCCTCATAGACCTTGGAAAGGGAGTTGTGTTACTGCTGCACTGATTTTTAACCAACTATATCTAAAATATTTTTATAAGATGTAATTAGGATAATCTGGATGTGGTTTTTAAAGGTTTTAAAAGTTTGGTAACTGTTTCCAAGGCAGCAATTCATTAGAAAGGCTGAATTTGGTGCTAGGATGCTCAAATAAAATTATCTTGACATTAGAAGCCACAGTTCAACATGTGACTTTTCCAGAATTGGGTCTTTTGTACTTAATGGTAACTGACCAGTCTATCCAAGTATTTCTCCATGTGGGATCTACAGATCACTAGTTATTATAAATACTCCTTGAAAAGGAGATTATATGATCAAGCATGTTTAAAAAATGCTGGGGCCTATTTTTTCCTCTTTCTGAGGTTCACTGTGTAAAATATTTTAAGGAAGAAGTCTTATATTAAGGAAACATGTTTAACTGTGTGCAATTCACTACTTCCAAAGTTAACTGTCCAAAGCAAATAATTTCCTATCCCATGGCAGCAATAGCCCACAGAATAAATGTGTATATGTGAAAATTTACTATGTTTCATAGATTTACAAAAGCAAAGCTTTTTACTTTATGGTAAACAGATTATATGACACGACTGATAGTAATTATGTGGCTTGATATTTCTTTCACCCCCAAAAAGTTTCCTTGTGCTTCTTTTGTCAGCATCCTTCCAACATAATATTGAATACAAATGTGAAAGTGGACCAACTTGTCTTGTTCCTGACTTTAGGAGGAGGCATTTATTAATTATTTCACCAACAATTATGATGTTACCCACAGGATTTTATTTGTAGGTGTCCCTAATCAGATTGAGAAAGTTCCTCTCTGCTCCGAGTGTACAGAGTTTTTGTTAGAATAAATGTTGGATTTTGGTCAAATGTTTTTTCTTCATCTATTGGGCTGATCTGTTAATATGGTAAATTCCATAGAAGAATATAATGTAATAAAGCTTTTTTTCTTTGGTCTTTTACTTTTAACCTATTTCTGTCTTTATATTAAAAGTGGGTTTTTTGTAGGCAGTGTATACTTGGGTCTTGCTTTTTCTATTCCATCTGATAATCTCTGACATTAATAGAGATATTTAGATCATATACATTTAATTTGAATGACTAATATGATTAGGTTAAAACTATCTCTTTTTTGTGTTTCCTGTTTATTCATCGATGCTTGTGTTGCTTTTTTACACATTTTCTCCTTTATTTTAAATAAATTGCATTTTTATGACTCCATTTTTTTTCCTTTTTGGGGAGAAATTAGCTTTAACCCTTTGTTGGATTATTTTAAAGAATGCTTTTGCATTTAGAGTATACATCTTTAACATTTCACAATTTATCTTGAAGTGATACTATACCATTTCAAATATAATTAAGAATTGTATGACAATGTACTTGCATTTCTCCTCTCCTGGCCTTTTAGCTATTGCTGTTACACATTTTACTTTTACATATAAGCCACACAGTAGATTGTTGTTATTTTTGCTTTAAACAGTTGATTTTATTTTAAGGAGATTTAAGAGTAAGACTTCATATTTACTCACATTGTCCCTTTTCTGATGCTCATCATTCCTTTGTTTAGATAGAAATTTACATGTGGTGTCATTTTTGTTCTGCTTGAAGGACTTCCTTTAACAATTCTTTTAGTGCATGTCTACTTGTGATGCATTCTTTCAGCTTTTGCACATCTTAAAAAGTTTTTTTTCCACATTAATTTTTTTCTCTACCAAACTTTGTTTATTCATTATTCATCTCTGTACAATTAAAATTTCCAGAAACACTAACAACTTTCACATTTATTTTTGAAAGATATTTTCAGCGAGTAAAGACTTTTAGGTTGAGGATTTTTCTTTCATCACTTTAAAAATGTACCTGTACTGTCTTCTATTTTGATTTGTTTCTGATGAGAAATGTTCTGTCATCATTATCTTTGTTCCTCCATACATAATGTCTTTTTTATTTGGTTTTTAAGGTCTGCTCTTTATCATTTGTTTTAAGCAATTTGATCATGATGTGCCTTTATATTTCTTGTGCTTGGATTCACTGGGATTCTTGGAACTGTGCGTTTAAAGTTTTCAACAAATTTGGAAGACTTTTGGCCACTTTATCTTTAATTTCTTCAGTTTCTGTCCCTCCTCGCCTCCTCTTTAGAAATTCAAATAAAATGGGGACTGTGCCACAGTTCACTGATAATCCTGCTTATTTTAGTCTCTTTTCACATTTCAAAATGAAATGTGTTTCATTTTGGACAGCTTCTATTGCTATGCATTCTAGTTCCTTAATCCTATGCAGTGTCTAATCCATTGTTAATTCCATCCAGTGTATTTTTCATGTCAGACATGGTGGTTTTTTTTAATTACTAGAAGTTTAATATGAGACTTTTCTGTAGCTTCCATATCTGAACTTACTATGTTCATTCATTCCTCTAGCTACTTGAACATAAAGAATTGAGATACAGTAATCATTTTAATTTCTTGTATACTGATATTTTTATTGGTGTTATTTCTGGGTCATTTTTGATTCATTGCTTTTTCTTATTATGTCTTATTTTTCTGCTTTTTTATGCCTGGTAATTTTTGATTGGATGTCAGACATTGTGAATTTTATCTTGTTGGCTGCTGTATATTTTGTATTCCTGTAATGTTCTTGAACTTTTTTTTAGGATATGGGTAAGTCACTTACAATTTCATCCTTTTTTATCTTACTTTTGAGCCTTTAAGGTGGAATCAGTCTATAGAGTTAATTTTTTTTTTTTCTCTCCCACTACTAAAGCACTACTCCCCTTTTGACTGTTCAGTCAGATTAAAAATTATGGTTTTCCTTTCTGGTTGCTGGTAACAGGCACTATACCTGTACTTGTATGAACTACAGATACTATTCTTTCTCATATTTTCTTTTCTTTGTTTTTTTCATTGTTTTTTGTTGTTTTTTTCTTGGTAGTTTCCCGACATACATGAATGGGTCATTACTCAGCTGAATACTAAAAAAAGAAAGAAAGCAAGGAAGGAAGGAAGAAGGGAAGAAAGAAAGGAAAGAAAGAAAGAAAGAACGGAAGGAAGAACGGAAGGAAGAAAGAAAGAAAAGCTTCTAAAGATCTCCCGGGCTTGCTTTCTCCCTCTACTACTGTGCCCTGCAAGCAGTAGCTGCCTTGGCCTCCCTGGACTCCCAGATTTGTATTTTCATCTCGAGAGTATCAGGCTCTACCTGGGATACTGCTCCACCCTGCACTGTAGCCAGGAAACCCTTCTAAATTCTAATCTGGCCAGTCATAGGGTTCACCTCATTCAAGTGTCATTCTCCTCCATTGTGTAATACCTAGTATCTTCTTGTCTTGTTTATTTTTCTTATTTTTATTTGTTTCAGTTCTTTCAGGCAGCAGTGTAAACCCAAACCCTATTACTTCTCTGGCTGTTGAAGAATATATTACTGGTTTGTCTGAGTCACTTTATATGCAAGACACATGGTCACACACTGGGCATAGACTATCAATTAGGTTAAAAAAAAATATCCTTTAACCTATAGGTTTTGTTTTCTTCATTTTATAGGGAAGTCATATAAGATGAGTAATGCCTAGCCTCTCCTTTTATCCTATGAGCATTCAAGCCCACCCTGGTTTGATGCTGACTTATTTGCTTCTGACACATCAAAGCAAGTTTTAGCTGTGAAACCTGGGCAAAACTGACTTTCCTGAGCTGGGTGATGTTTTGCCTCTGCATTTCTCTGAATTTTCTAGGTCCTATTTTCCTGCTACACAGAACAGATCTCTGTAGGTGAGCATAGTGTAAGGATTCTGAGTCTTTTGTTGTGCTAAGACATAGAAGCGGACACAAAAGAAATATAATGGATTGGAGCAGATGCCTATGAGAAATGTAAAATAGCTTGGTTTCTTCCTGCAAAGCCATATAAAGCCACAAGTTAAAAAGCAATTTAAATTTGGGGAACTAGGGGGTTTGGCCAGTTTTAGGTTTGGCTGTATGTAACTTTTGGCGATGCTATTGGTTTTTAAATTTTTCTTTTAATTTAAATGAATATGTGTTAAAGGTAAGTCCAAACCTTTCTGGGTTTTTTTTTCTCTGTCTCTTCAGTCTCCACCACTGATTTGTTTTCTGGATGAGCATATGCTTAGATCCCTCAAGCATAGTGATAATTTCTCCTGACCAGCAGAGCCAGTCATTATTTATTATACTTTGCTCTCACTCCTTCTCACTCTCCTAGTGGGAACATTGCAATGGCTGCTGGCTAGAAAATTAGCCCAGGGAGCTCCTTCTGTTGGTCTCTTTCCTTATTATACTAGTAAAAAATTTAACTGTGATATTCTCAGTCCCTCTGTGTGTGTATGTGTGTGTGCATGTGTGTGTGTCTGTAGACACACCGTATATGCATAAATAGAGATAGGTAGATAGATAGAGATTTATATAATCTCCACATAGGTTGGAAGCACACTGTAGGGGCTAATAGTGAGTAATTTAACTGCGGCTTTCTCACACATTTTACTCTCTTTCTTTCTCTAGAGTGGCTGCAGAAGTACAGTGTGCTCATGTATTGTTGCTTCACATTAGAAGCCGAGCTTGTGGGTTTATGTGTCATCTCACTGTTTCTGCGGGGTTGTTTTCCGGCTGGATGTGCTATTGTTTCATCCATTGTCAGGGGGCTGCCCCAGATACCTGGGATGCTCAAGAGATGCGACACTTACTTGCCATGTGATAGCAAAGGCTTCTGTTTATTTCTGTGACTGCTCCCCCTGCAACCCTCTGCGGGGTCTGTGGATATCCAAACTGATTGGGAAGCCAAAAACCACACAACCTCACGGAGGCTTTAAGGATTTGTGCTTATGGGTATCTTTAAGTAAGCACCAGGCAACCGTGAACTACCATTCGCAATGACTTCTTTCTTTCTTTCTTTCTTTTTCTTAAGTGTCCTTATTATTTTAAGTCTCTTCTGGGTCACAGTTCCACAGTTTTATGAGCTTTTAACTAATAGTCCTGTTAGTACTGCACAGCTTAGCTCTGGAAGGGTGACTAATAGTTACTCGAATAGACTGAAAGCAGGGGCCGTGGGTCAGACCTCCCGTGTATCCTCAGCAGCATCTGGCTTGGTACCGGTACTCTGAAAGTACTTACTGACCGTGTGATTCATTTGGGACAAAATAGCCTATTTTCTTAGGATTGAGTTTTTGGTCCAGACTAAAGACACAAGCCTCTGTCTTTTGTAATGTGTGGCCTGCTTAACAGTGTTCAGGGATTTTAGATGGGGGTGATGAAGAAAGGTGAATCCAAAAGGGTCTGTTAATTTCTGCAAATGATACAATCTCACTCTTAGTTTCAATTAATGAGCGCTCCCTGTCTATCCGATGGTGGGGAAGAAAAAAGAAGAGAATGGAGGAAGGGATGTGGAAATGAATATTTTAATTTTTATGTGTGTTTTCTTTTAGAGAAAACTATTCTCTATATACCTTTGGTTCTGAAGAGGCACACCCTGGTTTTTAGAAGCAGTGTTGTCAGTAGTGACCAAAGCATAGGCATGTGGAATCTGTTCAGCTTTGGGGAGAAACATATTACATTTTCCATGTGCCTTAAAGCAATCCATTTAATTGACTATCTGACTCTTCAGCTTTCTATGGTTTTTATGTTGTTTTAACGAGCCTCTCTATAATTAGGTACAAGTGGTATGAGACAGTAACTGGTAGAGAAGCTGCGGTTATTTTATATTTGTATCTCATTAATGAGCCTTTAGATTAACATCACCAATTCATTTACAGGGCAGTGTCACTATGGCCCATAAAATCCTTATTTTCCAGCTCCTCAAGCAAAGCATGTGTAACCTTTAACCTAAAGCAGTGTCTTCCATAGGAGGCATGTGTGAACACCAGTTCTGTCTTTATATGACCAATTCCAGGGCATGCGATGGTAAATTCTTGGAAATGGGGAACATGTTGCTGATCAAATGAGCATTTCTGATTGTATCTCCCACGTTCCAGCTACTCTGGGGGAAGTCATGTCACCCCATGATGTGTGATGCTGCTTCAAACTATTTGCAAGAAATAATCTAAATGTCAAATTGTGGGTATCATGGGGCACTGCACATGTTGAGACAAACCAGAGTGTCAGAAAGCTTAGAGTGAAGCTGGTTTTGAAGGTTGTGCAAAAACAAACCCTAGTCATCAGGCACGATGGAAATGCAAAGAGCAAGAAGAATCTTTGTTTTCAATTATTTCACAATCCAGTCGATAAAGAGCAAAATCATTATTCTAGGTGTTTATAAATTTCTTTAAAACAATTCAGTACGTTCATTCAACAAGCATTTGCTAAGTGTCTCCTATGTGCCGGACCCTATTCCAGGCATGAGTGATGTGGCAGTGAACAAAACAAAGCTCCTACTTTAATGGAACCTATCTTCTCGAGGGGAATGAGGTCCTCTCAGGTGGCGAGAGGTGCTATGAAGAAAAATTAAGCAGGGGAGGAGATCCAGGAGTGCAGGAGGCAACGTGCTATTTGACATAGGGGGTTAGGGAGCTTCTAAAAAGGTGACATTGAAGAATATGAGCTCCTTCAGGTCACAATCCCCATTCCTTCACAACCCAGTCTTCTTCTGAATGATCACATTTAGTTTGCCTGTGTAATCAAAGCTGTGACAGCTTGGACATTTCTGTCAAATTCATGATTGACTACATGGCCAAGGATCAGTTCAGACAAAATTATCATGAATCAAGTGGAAATTTAAGTGGTGTTCTCTCCTCTTCCTTCTGTGTTCCAGGCAAAGAAGCATAGGCTATAGTTGACTCACAAGATCTAGGAACCAGGAAAGACAGGAATTCTGATGTCTTAGAGGGACATTTCAGGAAGTAAGTTATAGTGAAAGAAGACCCCTGGAAGGAGCACAGGAGGCAGGCCTGGATTTTAATCTTGGCCTCTCTACTTACCAGCTGGGAGATTTTGAATGAACTTTTTAACTTCCCAATGCTTCAGGTTCCTGAACAGTGGAGGGTAATAGTGCTTCCCTCAGTGGGGTCTTCTAAGAATTAAATGAGAGCTTTATGTCAAGTTCTTCTTAGGGACCCTAGGAGATGATATACACTCAATGTTCAAAATGATTATCATCATTATTGTGGTTGGCACTATCATTTATTGGCACGGCTATCTTCCTGGATAGTCAAATGTTCTACGAGTATGTGTAAAACATTTCTGGCCAGAATTATTCTTTACCTTGTTTCATTAGTTCACTGAACTATTCAATTATTTAAGAAATAACTATTCTATGACTGGCATGTTGCTGAGCTCCCTGCTAGGTTCTGTAGGGAGTCAAGGATATACACATGCGTTTTGACTTGTAGAGAGGAGTGAAGCATCAGAGAGGACTTGTTCTAGATGACCTTTTAAGTCCCTTGCAAGTTGGATTTCCTGTGATTCCAAGGTACTTACTATCCAATAGACAGAGAAGTGGAAGCTCTGGTGGTGCTGAGATCTGTATAGGGCCCCAAGAACTCCAGCACAGGCCACAATGCCTCTTGGGGGCTCAGCCAATGGAAGAAGCAGTGCTTAGTTAATGACAACCTCTATTCCCTTCCAATTCCTCACATATTAAAAACATAATAAGAATCCCTTATATTTGCACACTGATTCTTAAGAGTTTGTCAGGCATTTTCACACATATCTTCTCAAATGATCCTTTTACTACCACTGGATAGGGTAAGTATTTTTATCTTTATCTTACAATGAGGACACTTCGGCTCAGAAACTAAGTGAATCCCCTAAGACCTCCTAGTGGTAGAGCCAGATTTCCTATAAAGAGCTAAGCTGGGTTAGGAGTTCCAAGATTCTCCAGGGCAAAGCACTCCTGAATGTCAGAGCGGTCCTCCTCAATTAGGAAAGTCCTCTTACAACTAGTCTGCCTCCTTGGGAAGGTAGTTGCTGGCATGAGTAAGAAAGGGGCATTTACCTACCCACAAACTAGCCCTGGTTGTCTGGTATGAAGAGAAAACCAGGCCCTCTATATCAGGTTCCATATTTTTGCCCCCACATAGCTTGCTGACGAGAGAAATACGGAATTTTCTTTTGGAGCCATCAGGGCCAGATGGCCCAGAGACCGTGCCATCCTTTCCCTTCTCTCTGCCCAGCTCATGTCCCTGAGCCTGTGTGAGGGGCTAGCATGTAGGCTATAACTGTGCCTGATGGTCTGGCTAACAGTGCACACCTACTATCCAGATGTCAGATGCTGCCATTGCCCCAGGAGAAGGAGAATAAACAGAGCCCTTGCCCTCTTCCATTTGGGGGATGCCTCTCTGTTTGAATCGCAGTGGCAGCGCTCTGAGCTAGGAAAGGAGCTGGCTGGTTCCAGCAGCTCACAGAGATGCTCCCTCACCTTTCTGATGACCACTGGGATAATTCAAAGAGAAAGAGAAAAAACTTACCCCAAGGTATGGAAAGTGAAAGTGTTTCATGCTGCAAGAGGTCTATGTGTGTGTTCTGCAGTACGACAAACTTCCTGTCTCCACAACCTCACCAGTTTGCCTCCCCTGGCTCATGTGACCCCAGAAGGACCAGGCCCTCCTTCTGGAAGGGGCTTTGCCTGGGAGCTCACACTGGAGCCTCTTCTCTTATCATGTCACAAAATGGCACACTGCAGTTCATCCCACTATATCTTGCAAGAAGCTGATATTCCAATGATGTTATTAAAAAGTGGCACCTTTCGCCACACTGTGAGAAAATCTTTCTGGTGGGGGCAAGGAGATGGCGATACATTTTCCCCAAGGAGCTCGCTTCAGCCACAGCATTTGATGTATGGTGACATCTCCCCACACACTGATACAAACACACTGATACACACACGCACACACATACACCACAAACACATTTCCTAGCTGAGATGGATAAGGAAGTTAAGGGACTTGTTCAAGGTCACATAGAGGGACAAAGAGGTCAAGTCATTTACACAGGGGCATAAAGCATTCAGCCCAGTGCTTTTTGGCTCTTAGTCCCTCTCCCTGACCTCTGATCATCCACCACCTCACCTCCTTTTCAGCTGAACAAATGTGTAATGCACACTAGAAATGCCACTGCAATTCAGCATATCACATACGAACAGTGGCTTTTAGCTAACAAGAATGCTGATAACTCTTAACTCCCTGTGGGTATTTCTCAGTTTGGGGTTGTGTGTTTTTATTTTTGCTTTCTTGGAACTCAAATCTGTGCTCAGCTCAGGATAATGTCCAGGCTTAGTGTGCTGAGGAAACCCTTGGCTGAGGAAGCATAAGGTCCTCCTTCTAGTCGCATCTCCCCTTTGGACTGACCACAAGCCTTGAGGTCATTGTTAGCATAACCGAGGCCCAGCTTCATGGGAAGTACAGTGGAAATGGTAATACCTTCCCTGCCAACCTCACAAGGATATTGTGAAAAACAAATGAAAGTATAAGCTTGCGAAGTCTTGAAATTAGCAGAAGGAAAGGGGACCTTTTCGGTCTAGAAGGACCATGAAATAGAAGCTTGTGGGCAGGGAGTCAAGTAGCTCCAGGTTCAAATGCTGTTCCAGTTGTGTGCTCTCGGGAAAGTTCCGCTCTCTGAGAGTATATAAAACAGGGAGATAAACCCCACTTGGCAGAGTTGGGGGGAGGATTAAATGAAAAGGGGGTGTTGAAAACTCCTAGCAGAGCAGCTTTATTTCTTCCTCCTTCGTGCCTCGTGCCCCATGCCTGCAGCACAGAGACTCTGAGACTTTAGGGGCATTTCGTGTCTGACTCGTCTTTGAACACCCGGCATCTGTAACTGGGTCTGCTGCGTTATAGGAGCTTCATACAAGTGAATCTATAGATAAGGGATGGGAAATGTGTCTGATGTCAAAAGTTCATTGTAATGTTTGATACTGTCAGTGGACTTGTCTTCCTAATTGGGAACAGGGGAGTGAATTTGTCAGTTTTATTCAGACTGCAACAATTAGGTGGTAATTTGGGCATTTAACTCATAGATTGGCTTAGGATGATCCAAATCTAGCAGCAGTTTTCTTCACACGAAACAAATCTGACTTATTATCTGGCCCAAGTCAAGAGTGCAACTAGTTTCACAGCAGGAATTCACATAGACAAGTAAACACTTGGGGAAAATTCCCCTGTGCAGTAACCACATGCCTAGGCAGAACTGACTCATAATTTAGGAGCCAGTTTTTAAAATAACTGTCAGATTAAGCTGGCTAATTGCTCTGGTCTCCATCGCTTCGACCACAGGTGGAGGGGAGGGGACTGATCTGAGAGGTAAAAGGAAGATAGGCATAAGAGAGACCCCCACAGTGCCCTGAATGAAATTCTATTTGGCAGCATGGATGACAACAGGTTTTTACAGAGTCCATTTTCTTATCAGTTTTCATGGCATTTTTGGAATGTGCTTATGGATGAATTGGTTTTTATTTGATTATACATGTATCATATTTTTAATATTCCTCATAAAGTTGTTTAACATAGTTCTTTCCATTAGATTTATCCCTAAACAAGCTTCAAATAGTCTTGATTTTTTTTTTTTTTTATGAAAACATTGTACCAGGCAAGACTGAAGCCAAAGGGTTGGATATAGAATGTAGGAAAAAGCAAAGAGGGGAAAATATCCTCAAGCTTTGAGAACTTAGGCTTGAATATCTTTTTTCAACTGCTCCCTGAGAAATTAATGAACAGACAACCCTGAAACTTCAAAGCCGTAACACCCTGCTCTGGGAATTACAGCCTCCATCTTGGTTGTTTAAAAATGAGCACACATGGAAATGATGTATCAGCATATCTTCTCAAGCTTGTTTTTTTTTTTTTTTTCTGTTGAAAATTAATCAACAACCCTCCAGTTATTTATGGCTTAAATAACTTTTAAGAAAAAAATTTAGATCTGAAAAACCCTAAAACATGTTTAATCTCAGTAGTGAAATGTGGCCATTGTTGAAATCATAACTGGACAGAATAAGGTGAAAAGCCCACCCAGTACCCCTGCACTCCTCACCCAGTACTACGTTGCAGAGATTAAGAATTTGTTTTTCCTTCCCGAAAATGTTCATGCCTATATATACAATTTTATATATTTTTACATGTATTTCCCATATGTAAAAATTTACATGTATATTTCCTTCCTATCCCCTTGCATGGAAGGAGTGTATTCAGATGTGAGTGCTCAGGTCTGAGTTGCCCCTCTTCATCATTTTGTGTATCAAACAGGATACGTGTGTGATGGTAACATGATGAGATGTTGAAGCCAGATTGCCCAAGCTTATAAAGAGTATGGCCCTAGGTAAATTACCTTAGTTATGTCACCTATGAATAAGAGTGACAATACAGGCTACCCCACATGCTCAGTTGGGAGCATTCAGTGAGTGAATATAGTCGTATCCAAACAGCACCTGGTTCAGAGTAATTCCTCAGTGATGGTAGCTATGATCATAGCCAGACCTCTCTCCAGGGCTCCAAGATACTGCCTTTATTCTGATCACATATATTCTCAGCTTTATATTTCCTCCAATTTAACATACATATATATTTTAACGTGGCATAAGAAGGAGGGTTATACATTTCCTCCCTAGCTGCTCTTTCCTCCGAAGCATGGGTACTTCAAAGGCTGTAACCGCTCTCCTCGAAAGCTTTCAGAACTTGGAGTGAACTCAATCACATTCTCATTTGGTATTGCTCATGTGCTCCAGATGTGTATGGCCTGTTTCCAAATGAAGAGCTTGTATCTGAGCTGCACGGCGTTTTAGGAATCTTCCAGCACAAAAAGAAAGACTTGGCTTGAGAAAGGATCATGACTGGCCAGTTGATCTGTTAAATAATATGCCAAAGACTGTGGAAATAACAAGAAGGAGAAAATTACATTCACACTTCTTTATTGGTGCCATTAACAGTGTTTTGTCGTCCAGCTGATGAAGTGATGCCATCTCCCCAAAAGCACGGCACTGCAAGACTACCTGGAGCCTTGTCCAACCCTTCACACCCTGTGTCCCAGCAGCTCCCGCAGCTCCCAGGTTGGGGCAGGCTGTGTGAGGACATGCTAGTTCAGAGAAAGCCAAAGGACCAAACCACTTTTCATAAGACTCTCCAAAAGTGTGTGTCATCAGAGCAGTGGTGAGCCCCCTCCTCCCTTCACCGCTCCGCAGGTCAGGGGACCCCCTTTGAGCCAGGCTGCATTTCATCCTAGTATCCTGCCTCTCATTGTGCCTGCTGCTCCACTGCTGAGACCTTAACAAGAACACCCCACACCCTGGCCACCCCCCCCCCGCCACTGTCTTCTCCCCACTCTGCTTATTAAAGCAAATGCTTCTTTCTCATTCAGGCAGACCAGGAAGGGGTACAGCTCGCTTCTCTGGTCTCTTGTCTCTCTTCCGATTATCTTTCCTAGGCTGAAGCTCATTTCTCTCTCCACCCCTCCCTGCTTTCCTCTGTCCATCCTTTTCTCAGTATCTCTCTAGGATTTCATTAAGTTCCAACAATGGATAGTTGTCTGGATGGAGAATATTCCCCCAGAATATAATAGGAATCTTCCGTAAAATTTAAATTGAACTAAGTCACTCCCTAGTTAAAAGTCCATCAGAGGAGTAAGATCCAAATCTCACCAAGACTTCCAAGGCCCCACTGTTGCAGCTACCCTCCAGCCCCGTTTCTTTTACTCTTTGGCACACCACATTGGATCCACTGGGGTTTTCTTCCCATTAATAATAATTACTATCATGAGCCAAGCATGCTCAGTCCTCAGACATGAGAAAACTGAGGCACAGAGAGGACAGTAAGACATGGCTAGTAAGGGATAGACATAGGATTGAAATCCAGGATGCCTCTGCTCCTGGGCAGTATGTAGTGCTGCCTCTTGCCAACATTTCAAGCATGCCAAACTCATCTCTGCCTCAGGACTTTCACACATGCTACTCCTCTATTAGTCTTCTCCCAGTCTTTCCACTGGATAACTTTTTTCATCGCTGGGATTTGAGCTGAGATGCTACTTTCTCAGAGAAGCCTTTACAGAGCTACCAACACCAGCACCATCAGTCTAAATCATTGTTCACTGTTATTCTCCATCACAGCCCTCTTTTCTCTCCCCAGAGCTTTTATTATCACTAATTAACATTTTCACTTATAATTTTTGGTATACTTCTGTTACTTATTCAAAAATATTTGCTGTGCTTTTTACCAGGCCATCTCTGTTGGGGTAATTAAACTTACCTATCCCATTGACATCCAGTTCGGCCATGTGACTTACTCTGGGCTAAAAAAAATGTGCTCTGAGGAAAAAAAATCCTAGAGCCGTTGTGTGGCTCTTTCCCTCTGCCACAGGGGATTATGTCTCAGAGACGGGCTGCTCCTTCAGCCTTGGTCCAAAATGAAGAGGAGAGAATACAGAGCTGGAGTGGACTTAATGTGAACAAGAAGAAAAGCTTTGCTGGAGTTGAGTTACTAGGATGTGGGAGTTACTTGTTACTCTAGCATCACTTAACCCAGGCTGACTGATATATGGGCTTAACACAACATTTTCTCTCCACTAGACTATCCATTTCATGAACCAGGGACTGCATTTGTTCTATTTTATGTTCTCTACTCAGCATCTAGCAAAGGACCTAGCACATTTAAGGACTCAATCAATATTTGTTGCAAGAATAAGGGAGCAATGCATTAATACAGGAGCCAGCATAGGAAGGCTACCTTTTGGTGCATGTTGTTTATCATGCTGAGCAAGTCATTCTTTATAAAGCCAATTAACTCTCACTTTCCACTCCATTATACACTGCCCCTGCACACCCTCCTCACCTCTTCCCTTCTCCATCTCCCAGCAGACACATAACTTTGACACTGCTTTAAATACATATGCAGTTGCTATGTAAGGTTTAAAAATCCCTAGGAGAAAAGTCCCTTTATAACTAGTTTCCTCAGAAAAAAATGAAGAATTCTCTTAAAATGTCTTCTTTCCAGTGAAGAATAGCTTGTCCCCAAATGGTCAAGGGACTTAAAAGAACCTATCATAGCTCTGAGTCTGTTTGTTCTTCATTCGGGCACGCTAAAATAAAATATATATATTGCTCAAAGTTATTACTGAATATTTTGAAAATATAAGAAAATAAGAAAATGCACTGGCTTTCTCTGAGGCAGAAGATCTTTTTCTGCATTTAAACTATCCCTAACTTCTATAGGTAGACTCATGAGCCCCCCCCCCCTTTTTCCCCCCTACAAAAGACTTTGCTAAAGATCATGAGTAGTGGAGGATATATGGAGAGAGGAAAGAGGTTCTCCTCTGAAAATAGTCCAGGCCATCTGTCTGTTTCACCACATAACATGGAAGTTGTACTAGAAGCTTCTCACCTGACCCTTGTCTTTGTGGATGAGAATAGGACAATGTCTTATTTATTTTTGCATCTCTAGCACCTAGCCTAGTGCCTGGCACACACTTGAGGCACATAACAGAGGCTTAGTAAACTTGTTCAGAGTGTGAATGGTTTTGTTGAAAAACATGAGAAACTGGAAGTGTTAGGAAGATGCGGACCCCTTCTCATTTACATCTTCCAGAGAACTTGGAGTCTAGGGGACAGGGTGGGCAGAACACTGATGGGCACTTCCTCCTCAAAACTCTCCTCATGTCAGGGCTGGGCTTCCAACCTCCAGTCAGTGCCACCATTTCCAATTATTTGGATCCTGTCCGTCACACAGTGTGGCTGTCAGTCCACTGGTAGCAGGCTGAGAGACGGGAAGGAACTACGTTCTAGTGCGCTCTGCTACCAATCTTCTGTGAGCCTGGGCTTCATTTGTAAAATGAGCCGGTAACTCAGATGATCCTTCCCGTCTCTCCCAACCCTGACATTCTGTGATCTTTCGGTGAAACACCCCAGACTTGGAAGGACTCTGTGTCTCACTACTGTTTCTTACCACCCAGTCTTCAGAGCTATATGTGCACGAGACCAATTAGCTGGGTAATTGTTCCCGAATACAAGCTTTTTCCTAATTAGATAGTGTCTAGGTTCACACTACAGCAATTAACCCCCAAATGGAATAATAGCTCTAGAATGAGCACAGCATAATTGTTTTGAAGCCCACCCCATCCTTCTTACTGACTCCCCTTGGGCTACAGTAGGAGAAGAGCTGTTGGCTGTGGGTTGGCCACTTTTCTCCTTGACCTTTGCATCTTTTTGCCATGTGGTCCTTCATTTATCTTTACGACTGGCTCCTAGCTGCCCGGGTGTTATTCTACTTTGCTGTCAGGCCACTCTGACCTATGTCATTGCAGCTCCTGTGGATTCAGTGACAGTCTCCTTTCTGTACCTACAGGCCTCCCATGGGTCACTCAGGGCCAGAACTCATGAATAAAAATGCCACTCAGAAATGTGTTGAAAAGGAGACTAGGAAATTACAAAGTTTGTTTTCAGTCTTCACAAGAGAGCAGCCTGTGGGTTGCACAAAGTTAACTGCTTTTGCCTTGTTGCAGAACTTACGAATACATGAGTAAGAGAGAAAGCATTGCTAATATAACCCACAGTTAACCACAAGCTTCTCAAACAAGCTACAGTTGATACAGCACAAATAGAGCAAGCAGTGAGAATTTTGTGTTACTAAATTTGTTAAAGAGATTCGTAGGTATTTAAACTTGAGTATGTTTTTACAGTTTGAGGTAATTGGCCTATTTTAAATAACTGGCAACACACAGGCACTGTACTTTTTTCCCCCTTCCTTTTGCCCTGCTAAATGTTTCCTGGCATGCTGACAGCGCCAACCACACTCAGCATCAGGGAAGCATACAATAGACCAGAAATAACATGACCAGAGGTTTGTCCTTTGCTGTAGGAAATTTGGTCTACCAGCAGGAAAGGGGACCCAGGTCTGTGCTTGTGACTTGACACCCGGTTCAGGGATGGCTGAAAGCTATGTCTGCCAGCAAGAAAGCCCCAGAGAGTAGACCAGAGTGGTTGACAGTTCCATGTCAGAGGTAGGACCATTGCATGAAAACTGCCTAGCCAGTACTTAGCAGTTATGTACCTAGTTCTGTTAACCTCAGTTTCTTGAGGTGTAAAATGGGGATATACCCACCTCACATTCTGTGAAACAAATGCAATAAAATACATAAAAGATTTCACATGGTCCCTGGCACACAATAAGCATACAACAAATGTTGGCAATTACAAGTACTATAATTAGCAGCCTTGAATATGAGTATGTTCAGTCCTGCCACCAGCTAAATGTGTAAATTTGAACAACATACTCCTTAAAACAATTTATTCCATAAAGAAAAAAAAATCATGATAAACACATGTACCTACAGCAGTCAACCTTAATGGCACCCCCTAGAGTTGGATAATGCACAGGTGTATAATCCACCCATCTAGAAGCAGCAACCTTGAAAAGACTTTCAGCATTGGTTGGCCCTGTGGTTTTATTAGGTTATCCTGAGCCATCCTCTCCTCGAGGGATGTTTAACAGGAAGTGCTGCCTACTGTAGACTGGTTTATAGCCCTTCCAAGTTCATATGTTAAAGCCCTAACCCTCAATGTGATGGTATTTGGAGGTGGAGCCTTTGGCAGTTAATTGGGGTTAGATGCGGCCATGAGCGTGGGGCCCTCACGATGGGAGGAGTACCCTTAAAAGAAGAGACACCAGAGAGATTTCTCTCTCTGTTTCTCCATCACATGAAAACACGGAAAGAAGGTAGCTGTCTGGAAGCTAGAAAGAGGGGCCTCACCAGGAACCAAATCAGCCGGCACTTTGACCTTGGATTCCCCAGCCTCCAGAACTCTGAGAAAATGAACTTCTGTTTTTTCAGCCACCTAGTCTGTGATGTCTGTTATGGCAGCTGGAATAGACTAAGACTGCTCCTTCTGAAACCTTACACAGTACTTCTAATCTAACATAGCAATAAACCCACTGAATTTGAATTGTGTGCTTATTAATGTTCTGTAGTGGACTGTAAGCCAATCAAGGGACAAGGACTATATATTTTCACTTGTACACTTCCATACTTATCTAAGTAAATGTTTTTCATAGACATTTGCTGAATGAAAAATGAGGTCTTCCATTTCCAACCTAACTAAACACTACTGGGTGAGGAGTCAAGAGCATATCACAAAACCCAGACTCAGACATCCATGCTCCTTGAGTTGTTCTCAAGGACGATGGCTGCTACTTGGTGGCAATGAAAACATGAGGTCATTGAAATCACCTGTATCTCCTACTGGGTAAGGCATAAGAAAGCGAATGAGTGGGAGAGAAAGGGTTTGGTATTTAACAGAGTCTGTGTGATTCATAACAGAATTGCTATAGTTGATTTGAGTGTTGGAGTAATTCCTAGTTCTCTGCTAAAATAGGGAGCTTCTCTGGGGGAGGAAGTGGAGCAATACAAATATTATTTGGGGGCCAATATTCTGGTCTGTTAAAATATATTCAGGAGAAAATACTATGTTGATACATTTGGGTATCTGTCTTCTATATAGTCCTAATTTGTAACAAGTTAGAGTAACTGCTGTATTTTCAAAGTATTTCACATGTATCATTTCAAAAACCCTCAGAATTAGACTGGCAAGCATAGTGTGGTAGACACTAATTATATTGTCTGCCCACTATGCCTTGCTGTTTTGGGGGGAAATTTTCTCTCTTACATTAAGGAACATTCCTTGCACTGACTGTTAGGGTTCTAGGATGGTTTCTAGTCTTAAAACCCGATACACCCCTGGCCGCAGAAGGGCAAATGACATAAGACTGGCCAATCAGAGTGCTCCTCCAGGACTGTTCCCATGGGAACTAAGGAAAGAGAGCAGCTTTCTAACTGGTGGTAGTCAGAAAAAGATAGATAAGTAGGAGTTGTTTGTGACGATGGGTCTCATCCCAGAGGAAACTTGACTTGGAGGGAATGTAGCCAACATATTGAAAGAAGCAAAGGCAAGTACATCTCTTTTGGTTGTAAGTGACAGAAACTCAACTTGAAACAGCTTGGGAAAATAAGGTAATTCATTGACTTCCACTTATTTTACTGAGGTTTAATTAACATACAGTGTTATTTTAGCTTCAGCTATGCAAAATAATGATTCAGCATTTCTATGCATTACTCATTGCTCAGCAAGATGTGTAGTCACAATCTGTCACCAAACAATGTTATTACAGTATTATTAACTATATTCCCTATACTTTACTTTTCATCTCCATGACATATTTTGTGACTGGAAGTTTGTGTCTCTTAATCTATTTCACCTATGCCCCACCCACCTCCCCTCTGGCAAGGGTGTTTTTGGCCTCTCTTTCCTCGTTTATTCAATTGTTTAGTCTTAGATTCTGCATATGTGTGAAATCCTATGGTATCTGTCTTTCTATGTCTTATTTCACTTAGCATTATACTCCTTGGGTCCCTCATGTAACAAATGGCAAGATCTCATTCTTTTTTTTTATGGCTGAGTAATAGTCTACTGTATATATATTCCACATCTTTATTAATTCCAGCATAGTTAACATAATGTATTAATTTCAGGTGTACAATGTAGTTGTTGAACAATTCCATATATCACACACTGTTCATCATGACAAGTGCACCCCGTAATCCCCATCACTTGTTTCACCCATCCCCTACCTACCCTCTGGTAAACATCAGTTTGTTCTCTGTAGTTAAGAGTGTGTTTCTTGGTCTCTCTCTCTCTCTTATTTTTCCTTTTATTTCTTAGATTCCCCCATGAATGAAATCATATGGTATTTTCTCTGATTTATTTTGCTTAGTTATAATACTCTCTAGCTCCATCTGTGTCATTGCTAATGGCAAGATTTCATTCTTTTTTATGGCAGAAAAATATTCCATGTTTGCATACATACCCCATCTGTATCCATTTATCTGTTGATAGACACTTGGGCTACTTCCATTAGTTGGCTATTACAAACAGTGTTACTATAAATGTAGGGGTGTATATATCCCTTTAAATTAGTGTTTTGTATTTTGGGGGTA
The DNA here is from genome assembly GCF_963455335.1 of Martes martes. Taxonomy (NCBI): domain Eukaryota; kingdom Metazoa; phylum Chordata; class Mammalia; order Carnivora; family Mustelidae; genus Martes; species Martes martes. Next base: position 115,869,268 of record NC_137891.1, read on the forward strand.
AACCCAATAGTGTGATTATTGTGTTGTAGGGTGGTTCTGTTTTTAACTTTTTGAGAAACCTCCATACTATTTCCACAGTGGCTGTAGTGGTTTGCATTCCCACCAACAGTACACAAGGGTTCCTTTTTCTCCACATCTTTGCCCACACTTGTTATTTCTTGTGTTTCTGATTTTAGCCATTCTGACAAGTGTGAGGTAGTATCTCATTGTAGTTTTGATTTCCATTTCCCTGATAATGAGTGATGTTGAGCATCTTTTCATGTGTTTGTTGGCCATTTGGATGTCTTTTTTGCAGAAATGTCTGTTCATGTCTTCTACCCATTTTTCAATTGGAATATTTTTGGGGGTATTGAGTTGTATAAGTTCTTTATATATTTTGGATAGTAACCCTTTATCAGATGTATAATTTGCAAATATATTCTCCCATTCCATAAGGTTGCCTTATAGTTTTGTTGATTGTTTCTTTCCCTGTAAAGAAGCTTTTTATTTTGATGTCATCCAAATAGTTTTTGTTTTTATTTCCCTCGCCTCATGAGACATATCTAGAAAAATGTTGTTATGGCTGAAGTTAGAGACATTACTGCCTGTGCTCTCCTCTAGCATTTTTATGGTTTCAATCTCATATTTTATTTTTTGTATGGTATAAGAAAGTAGTCCAGTTTGATTCTTTCGCATATTGCTGACCCATTTTCCGAGCACTACTTGTTGAAGAGACTATCTTTTTCCTGTTGAATATTCTTTTTTTTAAATTTTTTAAAGATTTTATTTATTTATTGACAGACAGAGATCACAAGTAGTCAGAGAGAGGCAGGCAGAGAGAGAGGAAGGGAAGTAGGCTCCCCGCTGAGCAGACAGCCCGATGCGGGGCTCGATCCCAGGACCCTGGGATCATGACCTGAGCTGAAGGCAGAGGCTTTGACCCACTGAGCCACCCAGGCGCCCCTCCTGTTGAATATTCTTTCCTGCTTTATCGACCATCTAATTGTGGTTTTTTTTCTGGGTTTTCTATCCTATTGATCTATGTGTATATTTTTGTGCCCGTGCCATACTGTTTTGATTACTACAGCTTTGTAGTATAAATTGAAGTCTGGGGGCACCTGGGTGGCTCAGTGGGTTAAAGCTTCTGCCTTCGGCTCGGGTCATGATCCCAGGGTCCTGGGATCAAGCCCCGTGTCGGGCTCTCTGCTCAGCAGGGAGCCTGCTTCCCTTTCTCTCTCTCTGCCTGCCTCTCTGCCTGCTTGTGATCTCTGTCAGATGAGTAAGTAAAATCTTTAAAAAAAAAAAAAATTGAAGTCTGGCATTGTGATCCCTCCAGCTTTGTCTCTTTCAAAATTGCTGTAGCTATTCATGATCTTTTGTGGTCATATAAATTTTAGGATTTTTTGTTCTAGTTCTGTGAAAAATACTGTTGGTATTTGGTAAGGATTGCATTAAATGTGTAGATGGCTTTTGGTAATACAGACATTTTAATAATATCTGTCCTTCCAGTCAGTGAACATGGAATGTGTTTCCATTTTTTTGTGTTCAGTTTCTTTCATCAGTGTTTACTGTTTTCAGAGTATGGGTCTTTCACATCTTTGATTGGGTTTATTCCTAGGTATCTTACTGTTTTCAGTGCAGTTGTAAATGGGATTTTTTCTTAATTTCTCTTTTGCTTCATTTTTAGTGTACAGAAATGCAACAGTTTTCTGTACATTGATTTTGTGTCCTGCAACTTTACTGAATTCATTTAATCAGTTCTAGCGGTTTTATGGTGGAGTCTTTAGGGCTTTCTAAATATGGTATCATGTCACCTGCAAATAGTGAAAGTTTTACTTCTTCCTTCCTAATTTGCATGCCCTTTATTTTTGTTTTCTGGGACTTCTAGTACTATGTTGAATAGTAGTGGTGAGAGTGGACATCATCATCTTGCTCCTGACCTTAGGGAGAAAGCTCAGGTTTTCACCATTGAGTATGCTGTTAGCAATGGGTTTCTCATATATGGCCTTTATTCAGTTGAGGTATGTTCTCTTTAAACGTACTCTGAGTTCTTATCATGAATGGATGTTGTATTTTGTCAGATGTTTTTCTGCATCTATTGAGATGATTATATGGGATTTATTTCTCTTGTTGATGTGGTATATAACGTTGATTGATGTGCAAATATTGAATCACATTTGCATTCCTAGAATAAATCCTATGCTTATAGTGAATGATTTTTTAAATGTATTATTGAATTTGGCTTGGTAATACTTGTTGAGGACTTTTGCTTCATCAGAGATATTGGCCTGTAGTTTTGCTTTGTTTTGTTTTTGCTAGTGATTTTGTCTGGTTTTGGTACTAGTGTAATGTTGGCCTCATAGAATGGATTTGGAAATTTTCCGACCTCTTCCATTTCTTGGAATAATTTGAGAAAAGCAGGCATTAATTCATATTTAAATGTTTGGTAGAATTCACCTGTGAAGCCATCTGGCCCTGGGCTTTTGTTTGTTGGGAGGGGTGTGTGTGTGTTTTAAATATTGATTCAATTCTATTGCTAGTAATTGTTCAAATTTTCTATTTCTTTCTGATTCAATTTTGTGAGGTCATATGTTCCTAAGAACTTATCCATTTCTTCTAGGTTGTCTGCTTCGTTGGCATATAATTTTCATAATATTCTCTTATAATCCTTTGTATTTCTATAGGGACCATTGTTATTTCTCCTCTATCATTTCTGATTTTATTTCAGTCTTCTCTTTCTTTCTTGAGTCTAGCTAAAGCTTATCAATTTTGTGTATCCTCTCAAAGAACCAGCTCCTGGGGGCACCTGTGTTGCTCAGTCAGTTAAGTGTCTGCCTTTGGTTCAGGTCATGATCTCAGGGTCCTGGGATCAAGCCCTGCATCAGGCTCCCTGCTCGGCAGGGAGTCTACTTCTTCCTCTCCTTCTCTCCCTCCCTCCCACTCGCTCTCTAATGAATAAATAAAATATTTTTAAAATTTATTATGTTTTGTTAGTCACCATATAGTACATCATTAATTTTTGATGTAGTGTTCCATGATTCATTGTTTGCATATAACACCCAGTGCTCCATTCAATAATACCCTCCTTTATAACCACCACCAGGCTAACCTATCCCCCAGCCCAAACCCTCAGTTTGTTTCTTGGAGTCCATAGTCTCTCATGGTTCATCTCCCTCTTTGATCTTCCCACCTTCATTTTTCCCTTCCTTCTCTTATGTCCTCTGTGTTATTCTTTATGTTCCACAAATAAGTGAAACCATATGATTGACCTTCTGTGCTTGAATTATTTCACATAGCATAATCTCCTCCAGTTCCATCCATGTTGATGCAAAAGTTGGGTATTCATCCTTTCTAATGGCTGAGTAATATATTCCATTGTGTATATGGACCACATCTTCTTTATCCATTTGTCTGTTGAAGGACATCTCAGCTCTTTCCACAGCTTGGCTATTGTGGACATTGCTGCTATGAACTTTGGGGTGCATATGTCTAATGAATAAATAAAATCTTAAAAAGAACAACAACAACAAAAAGCCAGCTCCTGGTTTCTTTGATCTTTTCTATTTTTTTTTTTTTTTAGTCTCTATATCATTTGTTTCTGCCCTAATCTCTATATTTCCCTCTTTCTACTGGCTTCAAGCTTTGTTCTTTTTCTAGCTCCTTTAAGTTTAAGTTGTTTATTTTAGATATTTCTTGAGGGTAGCTCTGTATTGCTATAAACTTTCCTCTTTTTATAACTGCTTTCACTGTGGCAAAAGATTTTGGACTGTGTGTTTTCATTTTCATTTGTCTCCATGTATTTTTTTTTTCCCCTGTGGTGGTGTTATTTCTCTCTCATTGTGAATTCATTTATTTGGATTTTTTCTCTCTTCATTTTGATAAGTCTGGCTAGGGGTATATCAATTTTATTAATTTTTTTCGAAGAACCAGCTCCTGGTTTCATTGATCTATTCTACTGGGTTTTTTGTTTGTTTATATTTTTCTATATCATTGATTTCTGCTCTAGTTTTTATTATTTCCCTTCTTCTGCTGACTCTAGCCTTTAGTTGCTGTTCCTTCTCTGGTTCTTTAAGTGTAAGTTTAGGTTGTGTATTTGAGACTTTTCTTGCTTCTTGAGGTACGCCTGTACTGCAGTATACTTCCCCCTTGTGATGGTTTTTGCTGCACCCTAAAGGTTTTAGATCATCATGTTTTCATTTCCATTTGTTTCCATATATTTTTTATTTCTTCTTTAATTTCCTGGTTAACCATTCATTTTTTTTTTTTTTTAAGATTTTACTTATCCATTTGAGAGAGTGAGAGAGAGAGGGCACGAGCAGGGAGGAGCAGAGGCAGAGGGAGAAGCAGGCTCCCTGAGGAGCAGAGAGCCCAATGTGGAACTTGATCCCAGGACTCTGGGATCATGACCTGAGCTGAAGGCACATGCTTTACCAACTGAGCCATCCAGGCACTCCCCACCACCATTTATTCTTTAGTAGGATGTTCTTTAACCTCCATGTATTTGTGGTCTTTCCAAATTTTTTCCTGTGGTTGACTTCCAGTTTCATAGTGTGTGGTCAGAAAATATGCATGGTATGATCTCAATCTTACTGCATTTGTTGAGGCCTAATGTAACCAGTATGTGATCTATTCTGGAGAATGTTCCGTGTGCGCTTGAAAAGAATGTGTATTCTTCTGCTTTTAGGATGAAATGTTCTGAATATGTGTTAAGTCCATCTGGTACAGTGGGTCCTTCAAAGCCATGGTTTCCTTGTTGATTTTCTGCTTAGATGATCTGTCCATTGCTGAAAGTGGGATGTTAAATTCCCCTACTATTATATTATTATCCATGAGTTTCTTTATGTTTGTTACTGATTTCTGTAGTTGAGGTCTTAAGTATTTACAATTGTTAGATCTTCTTGTTAGATGATGATGATGATGATGATGATTTGTAATATAGTGCCCTTCTTCATCTCTTGTTACAGTCTTTGGTTTACAGTCTAGTTTATCTGATATAACTATTGCTTCTCTGGCTTTCTTTTGCTGTTCATTAGCATGATAAATGGTTTTCCATCCCCTCACTTTAAATCTGCAGGTGTCTTTAGGTCTAAAATGAGTCTCTTGTAAGCAGCAGATAGATGGGTCTTTTTTTTTCTTTTAATCCATTCTGACACCCCATGTCTTTTGATTGGAGCATTTAGTCCATTTACATTCAGAGTAAGTACTGATAGATACGAATTTAATGCCATTTTTTTTTTTACTTGTTTTGTCATTGTTTCTGGAGACTTTCTCTATTCTAGTCTTTCTCAATTTTGATCTGTCTTTCCCAAAGAGTCCCCTTTAATATTTCTTGCAGAGCTTGTTTAGTGGTCACAAAATCCTTCAGGTTTTGTTTTTCTGGTAAACTCTTTATCTGTCTTTCTATTCTGAAAGATAGCCTTGCAGAATGGAGTGTTCTTGGTTGCAGGTTTTTTTCTTTCAGGATTTTGAATATATAATGGCACTCTCTTCCAGCCTGCCAAGTTTCTGTAGAGATCTGCTGCTAACCTTATTTGTGTTCCCTTGTAAGTTAGAGACTTCTTTTGTCTTGCTGCTTTTAGGACTGTTTCCTTATCTTTGTGTTTTGCAAATTTAACTACACTATGTAGTTGATTTTGGTGGGCATTCTCTGTGCTTCCTGAATTTGGATGTCTGTTTCCTTTCCCAGATTAGAGAAGTTTTCAGCTGTAATTTCCTCAAATAAACTTTCTGCCCCCTTTTCTCCCTCTCCTTCTTCTGGAACTCCTGTATGATGAATGTTACGGAGTCACTGGGTTCCCTAAGTCTGCTTTTGTAATCCAAGATTTTTCTTTCCCTCTGTTTATCAGCTTCATTATTTTCCATAATTCTAGCTTCTGTATCACTTACTCATTCCTCTGCTTCTTCTGTCCTCATGGCCATTACATCCATTTGGTTTTAAAACTCAGTTACTACATTTTCCCTTTTGGCCTGGTTGGTTTTAAGTTCTTTTATCTCTGTGGTAAGGGCACCCCTGATGTCTTCTATCCTTCTATCAAGGCTGAATGGTGTGCTTATGATTGTTGCTTTAAATACTGGATCAGGCAAATTATATCTGTTTCGTTTAGATCCCTGGCCATGAGCTTTTCTTGTTCTTTCTTTTGGGATGAATTCCTCTTTTTCTGTGTGGTAGAGAAGCCTGTTATGTTTCCTGCTCCTGAGAGTAATGGCTTCAGGAAGTGTCTCTGGTATATGCTGTGTGCCACTCTGCGGCTCTGTTCTGGCTGCTCGGTCCCTCAGGTCAGTCCTCTGCATAGTTTCCGCTTGCCTGTAGTAGGGAATGTTTGGACCTTGGGCAGAGTATGGTGAGTTTTAACTAGGTGTGCTCTTGTTTGCTTCTTAAAAAAGAATGGTGAGGGACCCCTGGGTGGCTCAGTTGGTTGGGCGGCTGCCTTCGGCTCAGGTCATGATCCCGGCGTCCTGGGATCGAGTCCCACATCGGGCTACTTGCTCAGCGAGGAGCCTGCTTCTCCCTCTGCCTCTGCCTGTGCTCACTCTCTCTGACAAATTAAAAAAAAAAAGAACGGTGACTATTTCCACTAGAGCTGAAGCTTTGCACAACTATGGTCAGTAGATGTGGTGCTTGCAGGGGTTTGGGCTGGTCCTTTCGGGGAGGGGCCCACTCTGCTTAATCTCAGTCACAATTGCCTGAGAAAAGAAGTACCAGCAGAGTGCAGGAGGGAGGAGCTTGGTGTAAACAGATTAGGCAGCCAGTGTTGGCTACTGTGCTGTTTACCGAAGTTAGTTTATGCTGAGGGGTGGGGGAGGAAAATGGTGCCAGCCAGCTCCTTTGTTCCTGGAGAGGGGAATTTGTGCTTGTTGCTTTCAGGGAGGCCCTCCCAAAAGAGCAAATAATTACCCCTAGTGCATCCTAGGTGTGTTTCAAATTGCTGTTTTCTCCCTATGTCTGGGTTGCTTGCCTGCCTGGAGCAACATAGAGCACTTTGAGCTCTATCTCAGCCAAGGGGGCTGAGTTTTAAAACTCCAAACTTTAGGGACCTTGTATGGTGGGTACTTGTGCTGGTCTTCTGGGGGAGCGTCTTTTCACACTGGGATTGATGCAGGTTTGACCCACAACAGCAGTGACACCAGAGCACAGGAACGTGGGATTTGGAGCATAGCACACTATAGTGCCAATGTCCAGGTTAGCCACCCTCAGTAGGTGTCTCAGGCAACTAATGCTGAGGGGTAGGGGAGGGAAATGGTGCCCACCAGCTTCTTTGTCCTCAGAGAGGCAATGCTACCTCCAAAGAGAGTGCTGCCTGCTCCTGGGTTACCTGCCTGACTTCTCTGCAGGAGCACTGCAGCATCCTCAAGCCTCTATTCCAGCCATGCTGCAGACCTTTAAAACGCTCATCTTTTGAGTCCACTGGTTGTAAAAACTTAGGAAAATCAGCCCCTCTCATTTTCCCAGGCAATGGCTTTGGGGAAGTGTTTTCCTTGTGCAACCTCCTGTGCCCTTTTCTCTCCATAACCAGAACTCCCATGATCCTTTTTCCCCCCCAACTATGTCTCTGCGCCCCCTCTCTCCTTCTAGCTGTGGTTTTTTCCTGTCAGGTCTCAGATTGATTTTATATATATCAAGGTGTATCCCAGGAACAGGGCAAGTCTAGGGTCCTTCTACTACTCTGCCATCTTAGCTCCCCCCACCTCCATATATATTTTTAATTTCCTCTTTGATCTCTTGGTTCATCTGTTCATTGTTTAGTAACATGTTGGTTAGCCTCCCTATATTTGTGTTCTTTCCAGGTTTGTTCTTGTAATTGATTTCCAGTTTCATACTATTGTGGTTGAAAACGATGCATGACCGGATTTCAGTCTTTCTGAATCAGACTTGTTTTGTGGCCTAACCTATGATCTGTCCTGGAGAATATATCATGTGCCCTTGAAAAAAAAAATGTGTTTTCTGCCACTTATGGATGGAATTTTCTGTGTATATCTGTTAGGTTCATCTGGTCTAATGTGTCATTCAAAGATACTATTCCCTTTTTGACTTTCTTTCTGGACAATCAATCCATTGATGTAAGTGGGGTGTTAAAGTCCTCTACTATTATTGTGTTACTGTCAATTCCTCTCTTGATGTCTGTTAATATTTGCTAAATGTATTTAGGTGTTCCCATGTGGAGTGCATAGACACTTACAATCGTTATATCCTCTTGTTAGTTTTTTCCCTTTATTTTAAGGTCTATTTTGTCTGATATAAGTATTGCTACCCCAGCTTTTTTTTTTTTTTAACTTCCACCTGCATGATATTTTCCCATCCCTCACTTAAATTTTTTTTAAAATTTAATTTATATATTTCAGACAGGACAAGAGGGGAGGAGAATCAGAGGGAAAAGCAGACTCCCTGCTGAGCAGGGAGACTGATATGGGGCTTGATCCCAGGACTCTGAGATCATGATCTGAACAAAAGGCAGACATTTAGCAGACTGAGCCACCCAGGTGCCCTTCTGTCCTTCACTTGCAATCTGCATTTGGCTTTAGGTCTGAAGTGAGTCTTTTACAGACAGCAAATAGATGGGACTTGCTTTTTTTAATCATTCAGTTATTGTATGTCTTTGATTAGAACATTTAGTCTGTTTACATTCAGAGTAATTATTGATAGGCATTTACTTATTGCCATTTTGTTACTTTGTTTTTTTATTTGTTTGTTTCTTGTAGTTCTGTTTCTTCTACTCTTGCTCTCTTTTCCCTTGGGGTTTGATGGCTTTCTTTAGTGTTATGTTTGGATTCCTTTCTCCTTTTTTGTGAGCATATCTATTATAGGTTTCTGATTGGCATTGACTTATTTTACCAAACTGTGAAAACTCAGATATAAATACTGAGGTCTATAGAAGTTAGTTGTGTCAGGCAAATTAGAAAAGAAGAAATAAAAATTAAATGTAATGAATACTTATTATATACCAGGCAATATATTTAATGTTTTATATAGTTTCTTATAAAAAAGTATCATTCCCCCATTTCACAGCTGAAAATAGAGGTCATACAGCTAATATTGTTGATCTGTCTTAATACTAAAAGCCAGATATCCCAAGTAGTGGGCAAGTTCTCCTTCCATTGCATGATGCTGCCTGTTCCCAACTCTCTTAGGCAAAAGTCAGTCCAGAGGTTTATAATTCATCTGTTAAAATATTTTATCCAGACCTCACCATTTTTTTTTTCTAGCACAAAAAGACACTTTTGTAACCAGTCCTCACCTGTTTACTGAAGAACATGACTACATTTCATACCCCTGGGTGAGGGGTTTGCTGCAAGCAGTATTGATTCTGAAATGAAAAATAAGTCATCATTCCCATGTCTTGCCAAATATGATAAAAATAGAACATCACAAAAATCTCCAATTAATGCTTTGGCCAAGCCTTTGTCAGAGTTACTTGAGAGACCACATGTTCCCTTTCAGAGCAAACAAATCAGCTAAAAGGGAAAGGGGGAAGGAAAGAGAACTCCCAAAGACAGAAAAACACACAGAGTAGAATTAACAGTATGAGGAGTAATGGTCAAAAGAGGCTGTGATGCAAGTGAAATGAACAGAGATGAGGGTGAAGAGCAAGCATCTTGCAACAAAAGAGGAACTGAATAAAACTGAGGATCACTTCAAAGAAGAAGAAAAAACTGAGCAGGTAAAGGGTCCCCAAATAGTAAAGTGGGAAGTCAGTCATTGGCATTTACCTGGAAAGAAGAAATTCCTGACCAGTAGGCAGCGACCAAATCATTTGCATACTACTTTGAGATGCACTTTTCCTTTGGAGAAGAGGTTGGGGGTGGGGGAGCTAAGAGATAATCCAAATGTACTTAATTCTCTATTATATTTCCCAGCACATTCTACCAGGTGGAGGCAGGACATGCTTCAACAAATCCCTTTCAATTACATTCTAATTACTCCACTAAGTTGTTAAGGAATCTGCAGAAGACTTACCACTTGGATTATATACGGAAGGTCAACGTGGTAAGTTGTGACTGAGTAAACAAAATGGCAGAAGAAATGGAAAATAGTATCTAAGAAAATAAAATTGGAACCATGATCAAAAAGTGAAAGGAGATCATGGATATGAAGAATCATGTATCAACCGAAGGTGAATTTTTAAAGCTGAAAATTGAAATCAAAAGAAAAGAAGAGACCCATAGACTGGATCTGTGCCCAGAAAGTAGACGGAGGTAGACCACACAGGACCACCAAACAAGTATTAGGGATGTTAAAGTATATCCTCAGATCACCAGGAAGCAACTAGCGATCTTGGAATGAGAGGTTGGTAAGAGGAATAATATAAGCACATTTACATTTTGTAAAGATTGCTCTAGCCAGTATGTGGGGAATGGACAAGAAGAGGCTAAACTGGATGCCAGGAGACCAGGCAGAAGGTTACTAAAAATGGTCTAGATAAAAGATAATGCCTGCTTGGACTATGGTGATAATAGTGAAGGAGAGAGGTGGAAGGATTTGAGAAATATTTGAGATAAAACAGGTAAGACTTCATGATGCCTTAGATGTAAAGAATGGGAGAGAAGGTGGTAAGGATGAAGGACTAAGGTGATGTTATTAGAAGAGTTTTGTCATCCTGTATTAATTAGGAGTCTGTAGGTTGCAAATGATACAGATTCTAAACTCAACCTGGCTTAGATAAGAAAGCAAAAGTATTTGCTGCTTTAACTGAAAAGTCTAGAGATACATCTAAAATAAGATGCTACTTTATTCTGGGGCTACAATGTTATTGGACGTGACCTTTTCCCTATGTTTGGTTCTGCCTCCCTCCATGTGGCCTTCATTCTCAAAACCCCCATGTGGTGGCAAGATGACAATCAGCATATCAACAAGCCCAAAGACAAAGAAGAAGGTTCTCTTCACAGAAGATACCTTAGAGCCTTGAATCCATTCTCTGTACATGAACATGAAAAGTGAGGGATGGGGCATGAAGATTTTTCCCCAAATGAAATTCACGATACGACTACCTAAGGAAGGGGAAAACAGATGTTAGTGGCCCAACAGTGATGCCGTTCATTACACTTTGCCAGTAATGCCACATCAGTCTAGACAAATGCTTCTCTCTTTGAAACCACACTTATTTATACACATGCACACGTTCAGTTGAATAAGAATGGATATAGTGTTTTTTTTTTTTAAGGTTTAGAGAGATAGAGTGTGCAAGTGCAAGGAGGAACAGAGGCAGAGGGACTCCTCAAGCAGGCTCCTGCTGAGCACAGAGCTTGACCCAGGACTCAAATGTAGGATCCTTAGATCATGACCTAGGCCGAAACCAAGAGTCAGCCACTTAATCAGCCAAGAGTGGGCATAGTTTATAGCCCAGCTATTTACCTCCCATAGTATGAGGCTATGTAAGGTTTTCAAAACTTTCTGACATTGTGAGATTATTTATAGTTTGGTTCTGAGCAATTGATGAGATCCATAATTTTATGATCTCTTTATTACTCAAGCAAAGTAAAATCTTTGAAATGATTTTGGGGCATTAGTTTATTCTTGAAGAATAATAAGTTATGCAAATAAAAGAAATGTATGTTTGATGCCTAAAATATTTGGTAGTTATAGTGTATATCTGACTCTGCAGGTAAAGAAGCTGAAAACAAAGTAAGCAGGTGGTAAATTAGGAGGCCTGACTTAGATCACAAACTGTTGATTACTTAAGCTATTGATTACTTACAGATTGTTGATTAGGTCCATCACATGCTTCCGCTGCACAGTGCATACTTCATAGGTTTACATCCTGCCTCTGCCATTTACTAGCTGTGTGACCTGAAGCAGGTTATTCAACCTCTTCCTTACCTGTAACATGGGAATAACAGTGGTACTGCATTACATGGTTATTAGAAGGGTTAAAGGAGTTAAAATCTGTAATGTGCTTAAAACACTGCCTGGTACATAATAAGTGCTACATATGTGTTTGCTCAATGCACTTTAGAGTTTTTGTTAAACCTTTCTGATTTCTTTACCTATCTACAAAATCAATAGTATCCACAATTTTCCAGGATATTAAATAAGATAATTGTACACAGAACTCTTAGCACAGAGCTTCGTGTAAAACAGACATTCAGTAACTAGGGTTCTCCTTTCTCAGACAGAAAGACTGTGCAGTTTAGTAAGTATTAGAAGGGAACCTAATTCCATTCCTATCTAGTAATTTTCTCTTTCTGCATCTTTCAGTATTTCTCTCTGGCCCTCACAAGCACACTCCCCGTGGGTTATCAAGTTTACCACCACACACCTAGCCACATGCACGCCCTAGCACACCTCGATCAGCACCCAGGAGACGCTCAATAAATAGTTGCTAAACAAATAAGTCATTATTCAGCCCTTCCCTTACATGTTTGTCCACCCAGTGGTATCTTCAGACATTCTGAGATAGATTTAGCAAAATGAAAAACTCCTGATCCAGACACTTTTTCTCTTTCTGTGTAAAAATTCCGTTTATAGAAAAATAACTGAGCAGGGCTGCAACCGGCTGTCACTTTGTGTCAACATGTGCAAGCGCACAGCCCTGTGTGACGAGCATAGTTCTTGAGTTGTGGCGTGTTACACTCTGTCAAATGGAATATTAGGAAAAGAAGTGTTAGCCCACAACTTTAAAGTTACAAGTAGGTATTTTGCAGATAGAAAAATAAGGGATGTGATAGATTAGGTACTTAAAAAAAAACACACACACACCCTTTTTGCTTTCAAAGTTTTAACTTAAGATAGGACTGATCTTAGTCTAAACCATCATACCAGAAGAAACTTGAGGATGTTTCTCATCTTCTTGAACCTCTTCCATTGTTTCTATTGTCCTGGGCAATAAATTTCAGTATTTGATCAAATAATGACAGATTCCATGCTATCCCATTCAGGTATCCCCAGTTTATCTATAATGATTTTCCTCTTGTCAGCTCATTTCTTAAACCTTTGCTGAATCTGGTTTCAGTGGTACTATAAACAATCATCATTGCATTGTAAAACTGGAAACTCTCCACTAAAATAGTGTTTTGATCCAGGTTGCCATAGTAATAAGTGTATGCTCCCCTCTTTGGAGGCCTTGTTATATGAAGTATCTGTGATTTGCTCAGAATGGCCCCAGTTCATCTGTCAAAATGGGTTTTTCCTTTTTTAAAATAATGATCTAGAAAATCCCACAGTGGCCACAAATATTTTACAACCATAACGAGGAGCATTGGAGTAGTCAAGCTTTATAAATCTATGCCATTATTACATTAGAATAAATCATGTTTCTTAGGTATATTACATAGGCCTGTGTAAGCCTAATTTCAGGTTTGCTATGCAACAAGGGTGCGGTTGTTTATAATGAAAAGAGAATTATTAAGTGTGACTTCAAAAATGCATCATATGTCAGTTCATGTAGAGAGACCCTGGAGCAAAAAAATGGAAATTACTTCTTATTTCTATCAAAATACTGCAAATAGCTATTCAGGTTCAAACTTAGTTACAATTAGAATGTGATGAGCAATGATTTTTTATAACAGCATGAAATTGTACATTCCATTCACGTTTGGATTCAAATTATTCATTGGTAGGAGGGAGAAAAAAATGAGAAATCCTGCAAATTTATCAGTGTCACCATGAAAAAAAATATGATGGTACATTATTTGAAATAAAAATGTTCCAGTCAGTTACAGTAATTTGATACAAGAACTATGGTATTTTTTTTCCTGCAGGAACGAGAGTAAACAAACACTATATCAACAAACCAGCAATAGAATCCACAAAAAGGTGTAAGATCATTTTTCATCTAAGACAAATGGGTAAGTTGGTTACTTTCTGTAAGTCACTACCAGCTACAGGGTTATTTTATGTAATTCACTGCTGGCTACTGCCTCATAATATCTGATGTGGGAATATTAAAAACATCAGTGGGCGAAAGAACAGGAAGAATCCATCTGTATTCAATGAATTCTAATTAAAAAGTAATTACAGCACAATGAGGTAGCTGCCAACTTTATTCCCTCTTCCTGACCACAAACCACACACACGGAGTATTAGTCTTCTGCTATTTGTATCCTGCTAAACAAGCAGAAAGCCAGCCAGCAACCAGACACACATTTCCTTGCATTTTTCAGGTGACTTAGTTTTAAACAACTGCAGCCCCAGAAGACGTTCAGGGGCAGAGGTGGTGCACATCTTCTGTTATAATTGACCTGGGCTTTGAGATTTCTCTGTCATGATGTATCCCAGAATGTTGCATGATGGGAAGGTCCTTGTTATTCCTCCACCAGCCGAGCCAAACGGACAAGATCAAGTAGGCCTGGGACTTGGGAAAAAAGGGAAGAAATATTGACAGATAAGTAACCACTCCAGGAAATGACAGGCAGCTGGAGCAGTGTCGGGACTCTCAGGATTCAGACGTAATCCTTTAACCTCATGCTCAAACTCTGTAATCTTTCAATGAGATGGAAGAGAGGAAGGAAAAAAGCAAATTGCTTAATCAAAGCCCTTAATATGTGACCAGGATTAGTAACTAAGTCAGAATGACAACCTGCAGGTATAAAAAGGCTTCGCAAAATAGACTCGGTACTAATGAAGTTGTGTCTGCAGAGCTGAGAATAAGGGAAAGGTAACCTGGCATTTCGGTTGGCACAGATGCCTTTCTCTGTGAGAAGCAGGCCTTCAAAAGTCTTTTCCTGACTTCCACAATTTTTCTTTGGCCTCCAAGAGGAAGGGCTGTAGCCTGCATTTTTTCTGGGTGGCAGAGCTCTCATTTCACCCACATTGTATAAAATCTTCTTTATCTAATAGACCACATAACAGGTGTCAGTAGGGTTTCCATCTAAAGAAGAATAGGCTTTGGCGTAAGTCATTTGCTGCTGGGAGCACTAAAAGATGTCGGGGTTCTTCTTCAGAAAGGAAGTGCTAACAGGCTAAAGTGGCCCTTGTCAATTCACATTAAAAATGGAAAATAATAGCACACTGGATTTATACAGCATCCTTGGAGGCAACCATCCCTGTTATGAGTTTTCGTATTAACCTTCAGAAATGGTGGGAAGTATGCGTCAGTAACTCCTTTATAGGACAGGGCATTTATTTTTATTTTTATTTTTATTTATTTATTTATTTTTAATTTTATTTATTTATTTGACAGAGAGAGATCACAGGCAGAGAGGCAGGCAGAGAGAGAGAGGGAAGCAGGCTCCCTGCTGAGCAGAGAGCCCGATGCGGGGGTTGCAGGGCTCAATCCCAGGACCTTGGGATCATGACCTGAGCCGAAGGCAGAGGCCTTAATCCACTGAGCCACCCAGGCACCCCCTAATTTTTATTTTTTTAAAGATTTTATTTATTTATTTGACAGAGAGAGATCACAAGTAGGCAGAGAAGCAGGCAGAGAGACAGGGAAGCAGGCTCCCCGCTGAGCAGAGAGCCCGATGCGGGACTCGATCCCAGGACCCTGAGATCATGACCTGAACCGAAGGCAGCAGCTTAACCCACTGAGCCACCCAGGTGCCCCAAGGACAGGGCATTTTTGTTATCACCATAATTATAGTTAAGTAGAAAGAGCATTTTTATTGAAAGCAATGTATTCCAGCCATTTTGCTTTCTTTTACCCCGATACATTAACAATCTTCCATGTAAGTGACCAAAAATGCTTTATATCCCTCCGATAGGCTGGTCCTGGCTGAACTGGAAGAGTAGGTATTTGGGGTCTACATTTGACCACCCCCCCCAGCACCTCTCTTCTAGTTTTGTATCAGTTATCTATCACTGTATAATGTATTTTCCCAAAATGTAGAAGCTTAAAACAAAATAAATTATCTTACGGTTCTGAATGTCAAGAATCTGAGACTGGGTTAGTAGGATCATTTCTGAAACAGGTCTCTCCTGCTGCAGTAAAGCTGTCCACCAGGGCTACATCACATGAAGGTTTCACTGGGGCTGGAAGATCTGCCTCTGAGAAGGCTCCCTCACATGCCTGGTGGCTACAGTCCTTAGTTCCTTGTCTGCGTGCCCTCTTTGCAAGGCTCAGGACATGGAAGCTAGTTTTTCCTGGAGCAGGTGGTCTAAGAGAAAGAGCATGGGGGAGAATGTCCTTTATATCGTAATCTTGGCAGGGCATATTATCATGTCTTCTGTATGTGCTTGCTCACACAGACTGACCCTGGCACTATGTGGGAGATAAAACCCACTGGGGACCAGCTGGAGGCTAGAACAAAAACGTGTACTGCTATTATTTGGGCATAAGTTAGGAGGAATGATGTTGTTGAACTGGTTGTTGGGATAGAAAATTGTGTGTATGTTATGCTGGATTCAGAAAGAATACTGTGGTGTCCACTCTTAGTTCATGCTCTATAGGGAGTCCATAGACCAAAGCTGTGAGGCCCTTTTCAAAGTGGACTTTGTGAGACTTTGGACATGAACAGTGTTGATTCTGCACCTATTTCATAAAGGGTTACTCAGAGTAGGAGACCACAGGGCAACAAAACATGGCTGCAGTGCCTGCTATGTCCACCAGGGGGTCAGGGATGTGAGGTTCCCCCAAAATGTTGGGACAGCCATGGTGAAGAGATGCTTCTTCAAAAGGCCTACAGAGAGGACAGATGTAGAAGACCATGAGCAGTGGGATTCTCCTTAGAGATTAAAAATATCTGGAAAGCCAAAATATTGCCATTATGTAAGTAGATACTAATAAACCAGTGAAGTTCATCAATAGTTATGTGTTCTTTTTTTAATTTAAATTCAATTAGCTAAACATATAGTACATCATTAGTTTCAGATGTAATGTTCTTATTTGAATTTTCAACAGTGAAGTTAAACACTATATAATTACAGATCTGCAGTACATGCTCTGAAAAGGCTAAGGTAACTCAAATGTCACAGACCTTGTCGAATCAAAGATTCCCAAGCCACACACGCAGCAACAACTGAGCATACGCTCTGAATTCTTTGCTGAGTCAGCTTTCAACATAACCATCTCTTACTTTTTCTCTGACTCTCTCCTTTCTAATCCCTACTACATCTCTTTTCTCCTGCTCTATCCCATAATGAGCAGTCTTAATATTCTCCATCCAGACAGAGCATCTTCTCAGACCTCTCTGGAGCATTTCCACTCCTTGGAATCAGGAGTGGGGGACCCTTTGTGAGCTGCATGAATAGATCATTATTGGAGGAACCATATTCCCCCCCCCCTTTTTTTTGTATCTCCAGTACCTAGTATAGCATCTGGCATATTGAAGATCCTTACTCAATGTTTAAATCTAATAGAACTCATCACATATCTCCATTAATGCCAAAGCAGTCTTAACTTCCAGGATACTCTTACTAAAGCTCTAATATCATTCATTTCTCCCTTATTCAGTTCAAATACCGAGTATATGCCAGATACAGATGAGGTGCTGGCTTTGCAGTAATGAGTAATGCAGGACATTTGGTCCCTGGAAACCCAGAGTCAAGTTTTTCAAATTGGTAATTGGTAAATTTTAGTAGATGATATAATGGATATATGATAGTTACATTCAAATACATAAAGAACTATTTCATAAGAGAGATGCGAAACTGCTACTGAGAGGTCAGAATTGGGCACATAGAGGACACTTTAGTTCCAGGGTTGTTGAACACTGGAAAGAAAGCACCTTAAACTACAACATGTTTTCCAGCACTAAAAGTCTGGATGATCATTTGTCAGGAATACTATATGAATAATAATAGCAGTAATAATAGTGTCTAACAGCCATAAGGTTCTTACTATAGACCCGGTGCTGTGCAACACTATGAAGAGAGTACTACTACCACTGCCATTTTAGAGACAGCTGTAGTTCTTTAGGAGAGTTTCCCTTCCAGATGGCAATGTAAGGGGACCCTGAACTCACCTCCTCCAGGGACACACCTTCCTAAAGAACTGAGGGCTGACTAAACAGCTTCTGCACAACAAAAAATGAAACAGCAGGAGAGATGGTGAAAGGGTCCCCCACTCCTGATGTTGCAAACTGTAGTAGGGAGGGATAGGATGGAGAGACCAGGAACAGATTTGTCTGCCCTAGGCATGGAAAAAAGCCCTGATTTAAAAGGGCAACTAGAATTCAAAGGAACCCACCTTAGAACTCCACCAAACAGCAGGGGAGCTGCTGGAACTCTTTCCAGGTCAGGGGGGCTGGCAAGCACCATGGTTTACAATCCCCCCTCCACCTCAGGTGCAGATGGGAGCAGGGTCTGGATGCCATAGCTGGCCTGCAACCTCAGTGATCCCCAAGGCACAGAAAAAAGCCACATTTAAAAGAGCCAGCCTTAGAACCCTGTCAAGCAGAGAACAGGCGGGAGAGCTGCTGAAACTCTCTTTGCATGGGAGGGTCTGGGGACTGCTACAGTTTACATTCCTCCTCTACCTTGATAGCATGAACAGGAGCAGCTTCTGGGTGCCCTAGCCAAGCTACCACCTCAGTGAGCCCCAGCACAGCACACAGAGCCCCACCCCCCATGGCCCAGAGTATTCTGGGACCTCCTAGCTCATGCCTGCTTTAGCTCAAGCCACCCCACTAGAGTACCTGCTGCATGGAGCACCCTGGAAATCCCTGACCCTTGCTCACCTTGATTTCATCCACCCTAACATGGTACCTCCTATGCTTAGCATTTCAGGACTACACCCATTTCAGCTGTCCTGCCATGGCACCCTTTGTACAGAGAGCCAAGAGACTGTCCTGGGCACTTCAGCTCCAGTCACTCTGTCATGCCATGCTCTAAGCAGACAGCCCAGGAACAATCCTGCTTAAATCCACTTCAGCTATTCTGCCAAGGTACCCTGTGCATGTAGAGCCCTAGGACTCCCACAGCTTGCACTCACTTAAGCTATTTGGCAATGGTACTCCCTCCCCAGTGAGCCTCAGACTACTCTGGTCCTTGCCCACTCCTTCTCCAGCTATACCACCAGGGCAGCCCCAGCACAGAGTGACCCATGAACCTTCACCCATACAAGCCACAGCACCAGCCCGTGAAAGTCACCAAGCACACAGAGTCTACATGGGACAACCACATACAAGATCATTCCTCAAGTGTAGGAGGAATAGCTGTTCTGCCTAATTCATAGAAACAAGCACAGAAAGTCAAGCAAAGTGCAGAGACTGAAGACTGTACTCTAAAAGAAAGAACAAGACAAAACCTCAGGAAAAGAACTAAATTAAATGGAGATAAGCAGTATACCTGATAAAGAGTTTAAAGTAAATCATAAATGTACTTGCCAGGTTTGGGGGGAAGAGTAGAAGAACTCTGAGACCTTCAACAACAACAACAACAACAACAAAATAAGAAATGTAAAATGCATCAAGTAGAGTTGAATAATACAATAACTAAAATGAAAAATATACTAGAGGGAAACAACAGATTAGTGGAAGCAGAAGAACAGATCACCGATCTTTAAGACAGGGTAATGGATAGCACCCAAGCTGAAGAGCAAAAAGAAAAAATAATTTTAAAAAGTGAGGGTACGTTAAAGGATCTCTTGGTCAACATTAAATGAAAAACACTCTCATTTTAGGGGTACCAGAAGTGGAAGAGAGTGGCAGAAAACTTCTTTAACACAGAGAAGGAAATAGACATCCAGGTTCAGGAGGCACAGAATTCCAAACAAGATAAACCCAAGGAGGTCCATACCCTGACACAAAACTAAAGTGTCCAAGGTAAAGACAAAGAATTTAAAAATCTAGCAATAGAAAGTAAAATAGTTACAAGGGAAACCCCATAAGACTATCAACCAATTTTCCAGCAGAAACTTTTCAAGCCAGAAGGAAGTAGCATGATGTACTTGAAGTGCTGAAAGGAAAAAAAAACTATAATTCTGCCCAGCAAGTTTACCATTCAGAATTTGAGAAGAAATAGTTTTCGAGACAAACAAAAGTTAATCACCACTAAAACTAGCCTTACCAGAATTGTTAAAAGGACTTCTTTATGTGGAGATAAAAAAAAAAAAAAGAGAGAGAGAGAGAGAGACCATAATTAGATATAAGAAAATTATGAATAAAAAGATGTAAAATATGACAACATATACATAAAATGTGGAGGAGGTGAGTGGCTAGGTGGCTCAGTCAGTTATCCTCTGCCTTCTGCTCAGGTCATGATCTCAGGTCCTGGGATTGAGCCCCACATCTGGCTTCCTGCTCAAGTAGGGAGTCTGTTTTTTTCCTCTCCCTCACTCTCTTTCTCTCTCAAATAAGTAATTATTTTTTTAAGTAGAGGAGGTAGTAAAAATTTTTAGAATATGTTCATTCTTAAATAATCATCAACTTAATATGGACTGCTATATACTTAGGATGTTATATATGAACTTCATAGTGACCACAAACCCAAAACCTATAATAGATACACAACACTAGAGAAAGTCATCAACCACAGAAAAAGTAAAAGGAGAAGAAAGCAACAGAGGAGAAGTACAAAAACAACCAGAAAACAGTTAATAAAACGGCAAGAAGTATGTACCTATCAATAAGTACATTAAATGTAAATGGTCTAAATACTCTAATTGAAAGACACAGGGTAAGTGGCAAAATGTAATTAAAAACATCACCCAGCTATATTCTGCCTACAAGGGACTCACTTTTTTAAATGATTTTATTTATTCATTTATTTGAGAGAGAAATGAGCAGACTCCATGTTGAGTGCAGAGCCTGAGGCAGGGCTCCATCTCATGACCCTGAGATCATGACATGAGCTAAAATCAAGACCTGGACACTCAACCAACAGAGCCACCCAGGCACACCAAGGGGATTCATTTTTATCTAAAGACACACACAGACTAAAAGTCAAGAAATGGAAAAATATATTCCGTGCTAATGGACATTTGGGGGGGGGGGAGCCCGGGGTGTGATGTTTACATTAGGCAAAGCAGATTTTTTTTTAAAGATTTTATTTATTTATTTGACAGAGGGAGCTCACAAGTAGGCAGAGAAGCAGGCAGAGAGAGAGAGAGAGGAGGAAACAGGCTCCCCGCTGAGCAGAGAGCCCAATGTGGGGCCTGATCCCAGGACGCTGGGATCATGACCTGAGCTGAAAGCAGATGCCTTAACCCACTGAGCCACCCAGGTGCCCCTAGGCAAAGCAGATTTTAAAACAAAAACTGTACCAAGATGCAAAGAAGGGCATTATGTAAAGATAAAGGGAACAATCTAACAAGAGGATATAATAATTGTAACTGTCTATGCACCCAACATGGGAGCACCTATATACATATAGCAAATATTAACAGACATACAGGAAGAAATTTACAGTAATACAATAATAGTAGGGGACTTTAACACCAGACTCATAGCAATGAATAGATTATCCAGGCAGAAAATTAATAAGGAAACAGTGGCTTTGAATAACACATTAAACCAGATGGACTTAACCCATATGTAATAGAACATTTCACCCAAGAACAACAGAATACATTCTTTTGAGGTGCACTGGAACATTCTCCAGGACAGATAACATGTTAGGGCACAAAGTATCGATAAGTTTAGGATGATCAAAATCCTATCCTGTATCTTATCAGACCATAACAGTATGAGTTAGAGGTCAACTGCAAGGAAAAAGCTGGAAAAAAACAAATGTGTGGAGGGTAAACAACATGCTACTAAAGAAGAAATTAAACACACACACACACACATACAAAGGCAAATAAAAATGAAAACACAATAGTCCAGAATCTTTGGGACACAGTGAAAGCAGTTATAACAGGGAAATATATAGCAATATAGGCCTACCTCATGAAACAAGAAAAAGTTCAAATAATCTAACCCTACATCTAAAGGAACTAGAAAAATAAGAATGAACAAAACCCAAAGTGAGTAGAAGGAAGGAAATAATAAGATCAGAGCAGATATAAATGGCATACAGTCTTAAAATAAAATCAATAGCTGATTCTTTGAAAATATAAACAAAAGCACTAAACTTTTAGCCAAATTCATCAAGAAAAGAGAGAGAAAACCCAAATAAGTCAGAAATAACAGAGGAGCGCCTGGGTGGCTCAGTGGGTTAAAGCCTCTGCCGTCGGGTCAGGTCATGATCCCAGAGTCCTGGGATCAAGCCCCGCGTTGGGCTCTCTGCTTAGCCGGGAGCCTGCTTCCTCCTCTCTCTCTCTCTTTCTCTGCCTGCCTCTCTGCCTACTTGTGATCTCTGTCTGTCAAATAAATAACTAAAATCATTTTAAAAACCCAATATGTTAAAAGGATCATTCGCCACAATCAAGTGAGATTTATTCCTCAGATAAAAGGATAGTTCAATATTCACAAATCAATCAACATGAAACACCACATTAATGAAACAAAGGATAAAAAACCTATGATCATCTCAGTCAATGCAGAAAATCATGTGACAAAATTCAACATCCACTCATGATAAAACCTTTCAAAAAGGTAGGTTTAGAGGGAACATACTTCAACATAGTTAAGACCATATATGAAAAACCCAAAACTAACATCATACTCAGTGGTACAAAGCAGAGCTTTCCCCAGTAAGGTCAGGTACAAAACAAGGATGTCTAGTCACCACTTTTATTCAACATAATACTGGAAGTCTTAGCCATAGCAATCAGACAAGAAAAAGAAATAAAAGCATCCAGATTTGTAAGGAAGAAGTAAACTATTTGCAGATGACATGATACTATATATAAAAAACCCTGACAATGCCACAAAAAAGTAATAAAGTCAGTAATATTGCAAGATACAAAGTTAATACCAGAAATTGGCTGTGTTTCTGTACACTAATAAGTAGCAGAAAGAGAAATCCAGAAACCAATTTTATTTATAATTGCATCAAAAAGAACAAAATACCTGGGAATAAACTTAACCAAGGAGGTGAAAGACCTGTACTCTGAAAATGATAACACACTGATAATATATATTTCATGCTCATGGATTGGGAGAACTATTATTGTTAAATTGCCCATACTTCCCCCAAAATCTACATATTTAGTGCAATCCCTATCAAAATAACATTTTTCACAAAATTAGAATAATCCTAAAATGTGTATGGAACCACAAAAGAACCCAAATAGGCAAAGCAATCTTGAAAAAGAACAAAGCTGGAGGCCTCATAATCCAAGATTTCAAGATACACTACACAAAGCTGCAATAATCAAAACACCATGGTACTGGCACAAAAACAGACACAGATCAATAGAATAGAATAGAGAACCCAAAAAATAAACCTATACATTTATGATCAATTACTCTATGGCAAAGAAGGCAAGAATATACAATGAGAAAAAGGCAGTCCCCTCAATACGTGGTGTTGGGAAAACTGGAAAGCTACATGCAAAAGAATCAAACCTGACCACTTTCTTACACCATACACAAAAATAAATCAAAACAAATTAAAGACCTACATGTGAGACCTGAAACTGTAAAACTGCTAGAATAGAGCACAGTCAGTAATTTCTGTCTATAGCTGATGTCAAACATTTTTCTAGATGTATCTCCTAAGACAAGTGAAACAAAAGCAAAAAGAAACTATTGGGGGTATACCAAAACAAAAAGCTTTTGCACAGTGAAGGACGCCATCAGCAAAACAAAAGAAAACAAAATGCAACCTAATGAATGGGAGAAGATATTTGCAAATGATATATCTGATAAGGGGTTAATATCCAAAATATATCAAGAACTTATAAAATTTAGCACCAAAATAATAATAATAATAAAAATAATGATAGCAATAATTATCTGATCAAAATAATGGGTAGGGGACCTGAATAGTCATTTTTTTCAAAAAAGACATACAGATGATGAACAGACATATGGAAAGAGGCTCAACATTACTAATCACCAGGGAAATGAAAATCAAAACCACAGTGAGATTTTCATCTTACACCTGTCAGAATGGCTAAAATCAAAAAGACAACAAATAATAAGTGTTGACAAAGATGTGGAGAAAATGGAACCCTCATGTATTATTGGCAGGGGGGATGTAACTAGGTATGGTCACTGTGGAAAACAGTATGGAGGTTTCTCCAAAAGTTAGAAATACCATATGTTCCAGTAATTCCACCACTGGGTACTCACCTGAAGAAAATGAAAACACTAATCCTAAAGATACATGCTCCCCTAAGTTTATTGCAGCATTATTTATAATAGCCAAGATATGAAAGCAACCCTTTCCAAGATATGGAAAGGATAAGGAAGATGTGGTAGACACATTCAATGGAATATTAGTCATAAAGAAGAATGAGATCTTGTCATTTGCAGCAACACGGATGGATCTAGAGAGTATAATGTTAAGTGAATAAGTCAGGGAAAGACAAATATCTTATGATTTCACTTAATATGTGGCATCTAAAAAACGAATGATTAAACAGAGAGAAAGCAAAATGAGACCCATAGAGAACAAATTGATGGTGGGGTGTGGGTAGAGATAAGCAAAATGGGTGAAGAGGAGTGGGCAATACAGGCTTCTAGTTATGGAATGAGTAAGTCATGGAGATAAAAGACAAAGCGCAGGGAATATAACCAGTGCCATCGTAATGGGGTTGTCCGGTGACAGACGGTAGCTACACTGTGAGCACAGCATAACATCCAGAGCTGCTGAATCACTACCTTGTATACCTTAGAGTAATGTAACATTGTGTGTCAACTGTAGTCACCTAAAAGAAAAGCAGCCAAAAATTTATTTTAAAATGCTGAAAAATACAAATTAAAAGTTATCTACAATCCCACTGCTTAAAGACTAATCTAAGAAAGAAAAAGGCCTCAGCCCCTCCAATTCTGCCTTCCATTGTTCATAGCTTGGCTAACTTCATCTAAAGATAAAGGCAACTGATAATAAGAATTAATAATGAAAAGAAATAGGTAACATGGTGTTGGTTAACATATTTGTGTATATATTTTTTCTTTCATAAATACACACACACACACATATATAGAAGTACAATTTTAGAGTTGACTGACTTAAATTGGGACTTGAACTGCTGCCAACATTAAGAATGGAAACTGGCTTTTAAAGTAAAATTCAATTTTATGATTTTTTTCTTCAATTTCTTCTTTTGCCTAAAGGCTAGATACAGGTGAGGGTTTTTGAATTTGGGGAGCGTCTCCTGTTCATCTTGACTTCAAGGTAAAACAAGGCAGGGTGGGCCTGGAGTGAGCACATACTGACTGCATGCATGGGGAGGTGGCCAGGGTGCACTCAGCCCCAGGATGCGTGACTAACCTACGAGAGTGCTCTCAGAGCAGTTACTCGTTCTTTCTCCCTATCAAACCATTCCTCCTCCTGTCACCCTCATCTCAGGAAATGGCATCTTCCATGCAGCTGCACAGGCCACGAATATAGGAGTCATCCTTGATTTCTTTCTTTTCCTGTTCTCTCCACATCCAGCCCATCAGTAAGTCCTTAGGATGCTGTCTCAGATAGACTCCAGAACTGACCACTTCCCTCCACCATGTAGGCAGCCAGCATTTTCTGCTGAGGATATTGCAATAGTCTCCCTGCCTCCTCTTGTTAGCTGTAAGCCTTCTACACATAGTACCCAGAGTGACACATAGCACCCAGAGTGGCTTATTTATTAAATATAAATCCAGTATTGTCTTTCCTTTGCTTAAAACCTTCCAGGGGCTTCCTGTCACATTTAGCAAGTACTCTAACCTCCTTACTTTGGCTACAAGGTCCTTACTGACCCGACACTGCCCGCCTCCTCTACACCCTTTCTCGTACCCTCCCGGCCACCCTGGACTTTGGTGTGGTCCTTACAGGCACCATGCTGGTGCCCAGCTGGGAGCTTCTGCATTAATGGCACCCTCTGCCTCAGTGTCCCTCATACTCACTGCATGTCTGTGTCCTCTGGATTCAGAGCTTAGCTTATATATCCCCTCACACAGAGGCCTCCCTTGACCGCCTCCTCTGAACTCATTACTCTGCACCCACTCACCTCATTTTAATTCTGTGTAACTCTTATATGCTGATTTCTTTCTTTCTCTTTTGTTTCCTCTCTCTTGCTTTCTTACCTATCTCCTCCACCGCAATGCAAGATCCCCTTTTCAACCCTTGAGTCTTCAGCTCCTAGAACAAAGCCTGTATATATGGTCAACGTCCAATAAACATGTGTTGAAGAAATGAGAGCGTGAGTGATTTGTGGCACCAGCTAGTGAACATCCACTCCACTGTTGATGTTTATACCCAAGCTCTCCTGGTCCTGACTGGATAATGTCAGTCTTTGCATGTCTTGGTAATGAGCCCAGCTCTGAGGTCTTGGAGACGCTGAATAAAAAGCCTAACTCTTGGGGCAGATTTGTGAACATGTGTGAAATCAAGCATGAAAAAGAAAGCAAGACTTTCTTACATGGGTCTAATTTGTGAAGATAACTGCTAAGAAACTAGAATAGGTTGGAAGGAAACATCAAGATCAGGCAATTCCCCATTTGCTCTCAACATCATTAGCTTTCCGTCTGTTAAAATGCCATCACTGAAAGAGGCAGCCAGAGCCAAAAAGCTCAGGCTCAACTTTTATAAATTAACACTGTGAGTGCCCTCTGTTGTGGTGGTGGTTCTGAATTGTATTGGTGTTGGCCAAATTGAGAAGGATGTATGAACCCTTTCTTATCAAAGTCACTGTCCTGAACAAAACTCCAAAATGATTCCTATTGAATCCAAGAATTTAGTCAGTAGGTCATTAAGCACCTACCAAATTGCAACCATTTTCCTAGGCATTTTTACAAAAATATCATTTAATTCTCTCAGGTTACCCATTCTATAGATGGATTGACTTTGTCCCAGAGAGGTCAAATCACTTCTCAAGGTCACACAGCTAGGCGTAGATGGGAGTTAGAACCCTGACTTTTTAACTGTTAAGCTCTCATATCCCTTGCATGATCCAACCTTCTGGTCATCATTTGGCATGTTGTTTAGACCTCTCAGCAGGATTATAAATCTTGATGTAAACTACTTATTTTGCATTTTCATGGGACATCAACTTCTAGAGCATCCAGTCATCGGGGAGTGGCCCCAGGAGACTAATTACCTCTAGGGACCATGATGCTTCCGAATTTTTGGACATACAAAACTGAAGACCAAACCTCATGACCATCCCGCAGTCCAGCCCCAGGTGCCTGGCTTTAGTGGCTTCCCAGCTTCCTGAGGTGACATTATTTCTATACCTGCACTACAGATCAGGTTTCATTGCTAATCTGCCCATACCACGTCCTTCCCCTGGCAGCCAGTGTATCTCTACTCATGTGGAGTAACATTCATGTGTCTTTCCTACCTATATCAGTCTCAGTGTTTTAAAAAATAAAACTTTCAGGGCGCTTGGGTGGCTCAGTGGGTTAAAGCCTCTACCTTCGGCTCAGGTCATGATCTCAGGGTCCTGGGATCGAGCCCCACATCGGGCTCTCTGCTCAGCAGGGATCTTGCTTCCTCCTCTCTGCCTGCCTGCTTGTCTGCCTACTTGTGATCTCCATCTGTCAAATAAATAAAATCTTAAAAAAAATAAAAATAAAAAATAAAACTTTCATAATGTTATTTTTATCAATATCTCTCTTTTGAGACCAAAGTAGTGCCCTATGTCATAGAGATGAGGGGCAGTGGTGGAGAAGGTGCCGAGTGTGAGCCCTGTGACTTGGGCAGCTGGCACTGATAGGGACACCAGACAAGAGCCTGAGACGGTAGAGTATTGATGAGGCTCTTCCTATCCGCTTCCCAACCACAGACTCCCACAAAGAGGTATAGAAGAAAAAGAAGATTTGAGTGGTAAGCCTTTTTAAAGCTATTAATTTTACACTATATCAACTCCTGTTCCACCTGGCCCTTTGGCAAACTGCATTTTAAAAAGTATACATTTCCAATAATTTTGACGTTGGAACGTTTCATGGCGAGATGGAGGGGAGAAGGGAGTTGAGGGAAATTGGAAGGGGAGATGAACCATGAGAGACTATGGACTCTGAAAAACAACCTGAGGGTTTTGAAGGGGTGGAGGGTGGGAGGTTGGGGGAGCCAGATGGTGGGTATTATGGAGGGCACGTATTGCATGGAGCACTGGGTGTGGTGCAAAAACAATGTATTCTGTTACGCTGAAAAGAAATTTTATAAAAAGGAAAAATATTCAAATGAGTTTGGAATTTAAGTGATCTAAAATAGATTAGAACTGGGGAGGCTTTTTGCATAAATCCTCATAGAAAAGATGCTTTTAATAATGATGAAAGCCAGAAGCCAGAAGCATTTTTTAATGACAATACAGAGGATAGAAAACATTTTATCAGGCAAAAATAAAGTAAAAATTTTTAAAAAAGTATACATTTCCCACAACTGTAGAAGAAAATCTTTGAAAAACCCATCAGCTTGCAAACTGTAGGAAAAACAATCTTCTTTTCACAATTGCAGAAATATTAATTATCTTAAAGGCAATTTTACAGTTCAAACACTGACAATAAATCATATTTTAAAAAATAGTAACTATGTAGAGAGGATTTTAATGTTAGGAAATATCATTAAATGAGAAAATTTTAGTTGAGCAATGCAAAAGGGATTAAGATTAAGATTTCTACATCAGTCACCAAGCCCTGTTTTCACTAAACTGTTTTAATAGCAAAAAGTCATATCTTTACTCCTTTGCTAAAATTTTGATCTTTCTTTCATCTAAAATAAAACGCCCAACATCTAGATGGAATTGTTTAAAAGGTAATTCAGTTCAACAGAAGTATATTATAGTTACTACGAGGTGCTTAGATTCCATATTTGATAATAATAGCATTTTTTAAATCAAGAATTTAATTGGCTCCATCTTCTATTTTTAAAAATAGTTTTGGAGTAGGAATCAAGCCATGGATTCTGGTGGCCCCAGAAAGGGGACCAATTTGACTGTCAGTAGATAAAGTGCAGATACACAGAACTCCCCAACATTTCCCTCCAAAAACAAAAAGTTCACATGGTGAAAACAAAAAGTTACAATAATAAAATATTTTCACCAAAAAAAAAAAAAAAAAAAAGTTCACATGGACCGTATTTGTAAATGGAATCCCTTTGAGTTGCTCACTGACTGCCACGAAACCTATTTGCTGACCCCTAGTATTTCCTAAAGCATGCAAGAAACACTCCAAGATAGGACACAGGGAAGATGACCCAAGGAAATTACTATAGGCCTTGCCCCTTCCTTATTAGAGTCCCACGGTGGGCTCCTTTGGGTGTTCCCCAAGCCAATTACAACATCAAAGAATTATTTAAAATGAAGCAATGCAGAAAGGAATAAGAAGCAGGTGACTGATTGAGTGGAGTGGAAATCAACAATGCAAAATGATTTTTTAAACAAGAGTGGGGAATAAGCCTCAAACAGGGTGTTTCTGTTGCAGACGAACTTGCTTAAGTGTTAGCATTTAAATGCTCACACCTCAGCTTGGAACTTAACACTCCATTAGGGGCTGAGGGAACTCACACCTCTGTCTGTGGTGACTTTCACTCTTGTTGCAGCCCAAGAAAGAAAAGGGGAGGAAAGGAGGAGGAAGGGGCGGAGCAGCCACAAAGGGAGGAATGGCAAGGTTGTTTACTGAAAAGGTGATGATCTTGGTTATGCCTGCTGTCCTGGTGCAGTTATTAACAGCGTTTGCTTTCACTCCCCAAAGTGCTCTGGCTGGGATAATAAGTTGTATGGTCACCCAGATAGGGTATAGAAGGTCCAAAACAATAGTGTTAAGGCAAAAGTCTTTTATATTTATAATAAAAATGGCAATCACAGCATTTGTTCCTTGGGTGGTATGCTTTGGTTCAGATATTTCTATGACATACTAAGGCTAAGAGTGTCTGATTACACGAGTAGCATCAAAGAAAGAATCCTGCAAAGGGATTCTAGAAGCTATGTGGTTGCCATTTCACAAATGAGAAACTGAGACTTAAAAAGATTTACTTGCCTAAGGCCACACTGCCAGTTAATGGAGAAGCTGGGAATAGGATTTCAGTCTCCTAACTCTAAATTACACATTTTCAGCGTGTTCAATATTTTTAGGAATGTAAATAATGTTCTCAAATGGAGGAATAAAGTTGTGGTAAATTGTACAGATTGCCTTTTCTAGGTCCAAGGGCTCACAGGTCAGTTGGAGGGGTTGGAGGACCCAGAGGACAAGCACTGGCTCGGGGGTGGGGTAGTTTCTGATGTTCGCTGATGATTTCAACAGAGGAGAAGACCCAGCATTCTCTTGAAATGAGCAAAAGTGAGGGATCAGATTGGTTTCTGGCTTAGCAGTTTAATACCTGATTGATCCTGGTCATCGTTACTGAATGTCTTTAAAACTTCCATATTTTCATCTATAAGATGGATCTAAAATTAATATTCATCTCAGATGACTCTTATGAAGGTCAAATAAGACAGTATGCATAAAGCGCTAGGCCAACCCTGGCACATAGTTCTGTGCTTAGAAACGTTAGCTGTCATCCTCCTCCATCCTCTCTGTCTTGATCATCAGGACCAGCAGCAGCAGCACTTTCCCTCCACTCCTAGCCTGGCCCACTTTGAATGTCAGCTGATTTCAGAATTCAGCTTACCCCTTTCCTTTTATGGAAACCTCTACCTTCACCTCATTTAGTGTCACCAAGATAGGTATTATTCCTTTTCAACAGATCAGGTAACAGGCTAAGATTAAATCCTTTGTTCATGATTACACGATCAGTAAAGGGTGGAAGCAGAATATTAAACCTAACTTTTCTTATCTTTTCACTTTGTCTCTGGTAAGAAATTCTAGGGTGGAACGTGGAGATGAAAGAGTGAGGAGGGGAGAGGCAGCTGCAGTTGGCTCTGCCTTGAGGATATGTGTGTTGGGACAGGACCCTTGGCAGATCCTTCTTTTCTGTGCCGTTCTATATGTGTTACCCATGTACAATCAAGATTTTTTTCTCTACATAATCAAAGGAGATGAGCTTAAAATCTGGAGAAACAGAAGAGATGCTATATGTCTCCTCAACAGAAAACCCTCTAATAAGACCCAGGAAAGAAAGTGAAGGTGAGACAAGAGCACCGGTGCCCCTGAGATGAGTACCTACGCTGAGACGTGACCCATCCAAGCAAAGAGACGTGGGCACTTAGGAGATGCCAGGCACTCTGAATGTTTCAGACCCTTCACTTAGATGGAAAACCAGTGGTTCATGCTTTCTTGTCTGTTTTGGGATATTCAGCACTAATTTGATCACCATTAGGACCCTTTCTGTGAAACGATCCTTTGTATCATCACAATTAGTTGATTTGGAGTGATTTCTCATCACACGAGTAGGACTTACAGTGAGAAACAGAGAAAATCTACTTACAAAAACTAATTAGTAAAACACAAGCCAAACAGAGGCCAGAGATGCTTCTCTATTCATACCCTCAGAACACGCACAACGAAGAAACCAAGGGTCCTCACATTACCTGGGATTCTCTGGTTCTGTCTCTGTATGACTGGACAATAACTTCCAATAGTTCAGCTATTATAATTGCATGTTTGGGTGTCAGACAAACTTGAGTTTGAATTTCATCCCTACCCCTTCCACTGTGGGGTGACGGGATTTCAACACTCTAAACCATCATTTCCTCACATGTAAGGTGGTATTAATACTAAGCTCATAATGTATGCAATAAACTTAGCTCTGTCCTGGCACTTAATAAATGCCCAGGAAAGTGGCAGCCATCTTCTTCTGCTTACGTCACGTCCTTGGTGAGAAGTATTCCAGCTGTGGCAAAAGAACACAGACCCCCCACCCCCATACACAGACACAACTCTGCCACCCCCTTCAGTTTCCTGCCTCTTTGGGGTATATCTTTTGGAATCACCTTTCACCTACCTGTAGCTTTAGGATTAGATAAACATGTAACATTCTCTCTCTTCCTACGACCTTGAAGGTCCTTTCTTTGACTATACCCAGATTATTAATTTTATCAGTTAACTCATGGGAACTCTTCATCAAATCTAAAAATTACATTAAGGCAGGAGAAACAGCAAAGACATTTAAAGAAAGAATTTGAACCCAAAAAATCTCCATAGGTTTTCAAAATGAATAGAATCTAAAATGATAGAACATGATTGAGACAAGTTTAAGATCCTTCATTTGAATCCAAATAAATCCCAGGTGCAGGAAGATCAGCTGAGGGAAAAAAAAACCAAACAAACAAAAAACAAAAAAAGCTTGGACTCTTTATTTGAAATTAAACTCAATTTAGTTCATACTGTAATATTTCTACCAAAAGAATGGAGGTAATTTGCCTGACATAAAGACATATGGCTTGTAGCCTAGAATGAGGGCCATGTCCATTCACTGTTGCTTCATTGGCCAGACTACCAGATCTGGCACCAGGTGACAGATTTTAGCTTTTTATCCTTATTTCAAGAATAAAAAGAGATAGTAAACTCTGTTAAACTAGGGTCGTTCAGGTGTCAGCTAAATGAAGACTTGATTGGGTCATTCATTGCTAAGGAAACTCAAGTATCAGATGGATATTTGGACTGGATGCCATTAAGGTCTGTTTTAACCAGAAAGCATCATTCTGGTAATTTGCTATCCTTTAAGGCCAAGAATCTTATCAGAGTACACATTTGATCCCTTTATAACTTTTCCAGGAAGTGAGCAAATAGATAAAAGAATCAAAGGTCACAGATGTAGGTTTCTTTGTTATTTTGAGTAACAAGCTTCCCTGGGTCTGACTACTCTCATTGCCCCCAAGTTTGGTTCTTTCTCAAAGAAAATTGTTTTCCAAAAGGAGGTGTGACCTGGCTTCTCTAGACCCTGCAGACATCTTAGTCATTTCCTCCTCTGGGCTTGTGTTCAGTTGCCCCTGCCCTTTTCAATGCCCCAACATCCTCTTTCTACTAGTCCATCACCTCTTCAAAATCTGGCTTCATGCTGGCCTACTCTAAGAGAACTTCCTGGTTTCTTATATTTTTCCAAGCTTCTCAAGGCCTCTCTGTAGTACACCCACACTTGCTTACATATCGCCTATGAATCATTCTCCAGTTGTTTTATGTTTCTGTGACTCTCCAACTGAACTCTAAACTCCTAAAGGGCAGTGAACCTCTGTCAATGGAGATAAAAAGGAGAAGAGCTCTGGATTTTCCTAATGATCACAAAACATTGGGTACAAAGCCACCACTGGGGGCCTAAGACCCATCAAACAGCAGTGAAATTCCACTAGGATTAAGGTTAGATGGGGCAATCCAAGTTTTGAAAGATCAGAGACATTCACATTCTGTTCTGAGTAGTTCAACAGTCCTTCCAAATCACCAGGACTGCAGACATAAAAGTTTCATCTAGCCACTAGCTCTAGCTGAACATATCACAGGTTACTTAAAGTGCAATTTATTTTTAATAGAAAAATTGATTCTGGAATGAAACATGAAGTAGTCTTTTTTTTTTTTTTTTTTTTTTTTAGTAGTAGACTAACCTTTTAAAGAATAGCATTCCTGCCCTAGAGAGGGGCATAAAAGTTTAAAAGGTTATTTTCCACATTACACATAACCCGCATGCTCACCTTTCCTATTTCTTTGCTGGATCGGCGCTCAGGGTGCCTGTGGTGCTAACTCCCTGAAAATATCGGCTCCATTAATGCATGATTTACTTTTCTTTACTTGGCAAAGTACAGAGCCTATCTTTCAAAGGAAATTCAAGCTTCTGTAATTCATTACCTACTCCATGAAACGTGATGACATGGAATTTTCCCTTCAAAACGAGAATGAGCCAAGCAAGTGCATTGGTGAAGAAAGGTCTCTCCTGACCTACCCAGAGGAGTTGGTTTCTTCCTGATTTGAGTTCCTATGGCATTTTTAACTTACCACCCTCCTTAAATTTATCATGGCTGATCATAATTATTTGTTTAGCAGTCTGTCTCACCTATTTCAACTGTCAATTCCAAGAGAACAGAATTTCTTTCCTGTCCATCTATTTGTAACCTCACATTGTGGGTGCTATTGTGTGCCATCTAGATCCCTCTCAGGACAAGGCTCCTCTGTTTCTCTAGGGATTGCTGTCTGCTATGAGCTCACAGCTGAGTCTTTTTTCTGGAATTGTACACAGCTGAACAAATCTGCCCTGCCCAAGCATTCACTGTCATCCAACAACTGGTCACTGTAAACAGACAAAGGCCTAACCTCACTACCTCAGTTTACAGTAACTCTGAAGGCTTTCCCTGCCCCCAGTCTCTATGCCACCAGCCAAGTCCTCATTTGCAACTGCATCACAGCTCAGATTCTGTCCAGCTCTTCTGCCTAGCCCTACTTTCCCTATTCCCTCATAGATATTCCTGGAAACCCTCCCCTGAAATGTCCTGCACACAAGTCTCCAACTCAAAGTCTGTTTCCCAGAGAACCAAACTTAAAGATATCCAGATCCCAGAACACTTAAAGATATCCAGATCCCAATGCACAGTACCATTAATACCTGTTAAAAGAATGAGTGAATGAAGTAGACAGGAAATTAGCAAATAACAATTATACGGCATTTCACTCCCATTACTGTCTCTGCCCCATCCTCTGTAAGGCTGTGACCCTTAGCAGTTATTGTAGACAATATTAACTGAGCTTCTATGTGCTAAGTGCTAGTGAGATAGAGACAACTCAGGCTTTCCTTGACTATCAGCACCAGCACCCATTGCTGGAAGAATACTGCCCCACATGCAGTACAGCCAGGTTTTATGTTCCTTGCAGGTGAGGTCACTGTAGCAGTGATTCCATTTATATCTCTGATACAGAATTACATTCCTAAGCATTTTACATTTACTCCGAGCTTTTCCTATGTAACATCACATGGAGACTTTGAGAATGGAATGACTATGATTGCTTCACCTTCAGAATGGACAATTGATTCTTAGTTTTCTTTTTAGAAAATGATAAGGGGAAAGGCCAACAGAGTAGCCTAAGAATGAAGACTGTATTTGGCACATAGAAGGGCAGAGTAAGGTATTCAAGAACTTCCAGGAATAACATAGCCTTATTAGAGTCAGGAGCTAGAAAAATCCTGAAATCCAAATGTTATAGTCAGGAATCCATATAAGCAGAGAACAGAATATTTTTTCATCAAAGCAGGCTGTACAGGTTCCAAAACTAACCAAGGCAACACTCAGCATGAAAGAAAGTTATAGCTGAGTCAGTGGTGTTAACATATTGAAACAAAAATGTGGAAATAGGAGGGGGAGGGTCTGTATTGAGTCTGTATTGAGACTAGAAAAAGGGGAGCCACAAAAGAGGTATAAATGAATTCCTGGTGAGAAGCCAGAATTCTCATACCCACCTAGCAGGATTAAAAAGACCATCCCCTGCCATAGATGTTAATGGAGGGCAAGTAATGGGCCTGGACTTCTATCCCTACTTGGTTATAATGAGCTTCCCATGGTTCCATGAAGCTAACTCTTAAATTTGAATTACTTTTGGCACATGATAGGTGTACATTAGACTTCTTTTAGTCTGTCAGAGTGGTGTCAGAAGGAGACTAAAACAATTTTAAGTAAGATCCACAGTCTCAACAATACTAAAAATGTCTAGGTTTCATTGAAAAATCTCATATCAAAAATAGAAATACATGAAACTGAATGAAAAAGACAATTAATGGATGCCAACACCAGGGTGAAAGAGATGTTAGAATTACCTGACAAAGTTTTTAAAGCACACATAGTAAAAATCTTCAGTGAACAATTATGAACACGCTTGAAACAAATGAAAAAGTCTCAGCAAAAAAAAAAAAAAAGAACATCTCAGTAAAGCAAAATATAAGAAAAACTAGCACAATAACTAAAATTTAAAACTCAATAAATGGGCTTAACAGCAGGATGGAGGGGAAAGAGAAAACAATCAGTCAACTGGAATATAGGACAATATAAGTTACCTAGTACCTACAACAGAGAGAAAATAGATGGAAAACAAATAAGAGTTTCAGGGACATGTAAAACAGTAACAAAAGATATAACATTTGTGTCATCAAAGTTGCAGAAACAGAAGAGAAAGCAGGGCTGAAAAAGTAAATAATGACCAAAAATTCCCAAATTTGTCAAAAGACATAAACCTACAGATTCAAGAAGCTAAGTAATTCCCAAATAAGATAAACCCACAGAAATCTATAAGACACATTATGATCTGGGCACCTGGGTGGCTCAGAGGGTTAAGCCTCTGCATTAAGCTCAGGTCATGGTCTCAGGGTCCTGGGATCGAGCCCTGCATCAGGCTCTCTGCTCAGCAGGGATCCTGTTTCCCCTTCTCTCTCCGCCTGCCTCTCTGCCTACTTGTGATCTCTCTCTGTGTTAAATAAATTAAAATATTAAAAAAAAAAAAAGGCATCATAATCAATTTTCTCAAAAGTATAAAGACAAAGAAAACTCAGGTCATCTGGGTGGCTCAGTTGGTTAAGTGTCTGCCTTTGGCTTAGGTCATGATCCCAGGGTCCTGGAATAGAGCCCCAGGTCGTTGGGCTCCCTGCTTAGTGGGGAATCTACTTCTCTCTCTCCCAGTGCCCCTCCCCAACCCAACCCCTGCTCATGCTCTCTCTGTTTCTCTCTCAAATAAATAAAATCTTTTTAAAAAAAGACAAAACTCTTAAAAGTGTTGAGAAATGAATTCTATGCAAGGGAATACCAATGTGAATGATAGCAGATTCTTATTTGAACCCCTGGAGGCCAGAAGGAAGTGGTGTGACATTTTTCAAGTGCTTAAAGAAACCAGAATCTTATAGCCAGTGAAATATCCTTCAGGAATTAAAGGGAAATCAAGATCTCACATGAAGGAAAATTAAGAGAATCTTTCTCTAGCAGATCTATCTTAATAGAATGGCTAAAGAACTCTAAACAGAAAGAAAATGATAAAAGAAGGAATTTGGGACATTAGGAAGGAAGGAAGTTCACAATAAGCAAAAAGAGGAGTAAATACAATAGCCTTCTCCTTTTGAGTTTTCTAAATTAGGTTACTGACTGAAGCAAAAATTATAATACTGTAATTCAGTTCTAAATGAACACAGAGGAAATATGTAAGACAATTGTGTTATAAATGGGGGCATAGTGATGCCTTAACTGGTTTGGCATTTGGTATACGCACATGACATGATTTTCTTCATAGAAATCTCAAGGAATCTAAAATAAATAAATAAATAAATAAATAAATAAATAAATAACCCACAAGAGCTGATCAGTTCATCAGTTTCAGGATACAAAATAAGTATATAAAAATTTGTGCTTCTTTGTACTAGCAAAGAACATGTGGACACAAAATTAAAAATACAGTACCATTTACAGCCAGTCAAAAAGTATTTAGGTGTAAATCAAACATTTACAGGATTCATATGCTGAAAACTACAGAATATGGTTGAAAAAAACCAAAGATCTAGATAAATGGAGGGATATACAGTTTTCATGAATTAAAAGACTCAACATAGGGGGCACCTGGGTGGCTCAGTGGGTTAAAGCCTCTGCCTTCGGCTCGGGTTGTGATCCCAGGGTCTTGGGATCAAGCCCTGAGTCGGGCTCTCTGCTCCACGGGGAGCCTGCTTCTTCCTCTCTCTCTCTGCCTGCCTCTCTGCCTACTTGTGATCTCTGTCTGTCAAATAAATAAATAAAATCTTTAAAAAAAAATAAATAAAAAGACTCAACATAGTAAAAATGTCAGTTCTTCCCAAATGAAAGACAAGTTTAACTCAATGCAGTCAAAATCCCAGCGAGGTTTTTTTCTAGTCATAGGTAAGGTTATTCTAAAATGTATTTAGAAAGACAAACTAAAATATCTAACACAGTTTTGAAAAATAATAAACTGTAAGGAATTGATCTACTGGGTTATAAGACTTATTATATAGCTATAATAATCAGCTTTATGGTTCTGATATAGAGTGAGAGACACAGATAAGGGAACAGAAGAGAGAACCTAAAATAGACTTACCCAT
This sequence comes from Martes martes, assembly GCF_963455335.1. Taxonomy (NCBI): domain Eukaryota; kingdom Metazoa; phylum Chordata; class Mammalia; order Carnivora; family Mustelidae; genus Martes; species Martes martes. The sequence continues at coordinate 115,907,027 of NC_137891.1, forward strand.
AAAAATATGTGTACTGATATTTGGTGAGAGTCGAAAAGCAATCCAATGGAGGAAGGGTACTCTTCAAAAAATTGTACTGGAGAAAACAACAACAGCAGCAACAACAACGAAAACACTTTAACCTGGGTCTCACCTTTATACAAAAAGTAACTCAAAATGGATCATGGACTTTAATGTAAAATTTTAAGCTATAAAACTTTTAGAAAAAAAACTGTAGAAAATCTTTAGGATTTAGAGTTAGGCAAAGAGTTCTTAGATTTGACACCAAAGGTATGATCCATTAAAGGAAATGATAAATTTGACTCCATCAAAATTAAAAATATTTTCTCTATGGAAAACCCTGTTAAGAAAATGAAAAGTCAGACTACACACGAAGAGAAAACATGTGCAAACCACATATCCAACAAAAAACTAATACCTAGCATATATGAAGGATAGATGGTCAACAGACATGAAAAGATGGTCAACATCACTAATCACTGTTAGTGGAGACGTAAAATGGTACAGCCCTCTAGAAAATAGTTCGACAGTTTCTAAAAAGCTAAACATATAACTAGCATACGATTTGGAAATTATATTCCTGGCACTTAACCTAGAAAGATAAAAATTTATGTTCACAAAATCTTATAGCCATATTCATCATTATATCAGCCATAGTCATCATAGCCAAAAACTGGAAATAACTCAACTGTCTGTCAATGGGTGAATGATCAAACAAATCCTAGCATATCCATACTCTAGAATACTACTCAGCAGTAAAAGGGAACCAACTAATCACACATACGACAACCTGGATACGTCTTCATAGAATTTTGCTGAGTGAAAAAAGCCAATCCAAAAGTTACAATAAATTACACTGTAATGATTCCATTTTTAAAGGATAAAATTATGGAAATGGAAAACAAATAATGGTTGCCAGGAGAGGTGGGGGAAAGTGGAGGAAAAAATGTGGCTATAAAAGGACACCTGGGAGACCTCTGTGATGATGAAAATGTTCTCTATTTTTACTGTATCAATGTCAATATCCTGGTGGTTGTGTTGTACCAAAGTTTTGCAAGACGTTATCATTGGAAAAGACACTAGATTTCTCCGTACTATTTCTTATAACTAGATGTGAGCCTACAATTATCTCAGAATAAATGTCTAATTAATAAAGGAGAACAACATTTAATTTGTTAGTGATTTCTTGGATATGACACCAAAGGCAATGGCAACAACAGAATAGACAAATTAGACTTAATAAAAATTTTTAAGTGTTGTGCATTAAAAGACACTGTCAAAAGAGTAAAAAGGCAACCCAGAGGGGCGCCTAGGTGGCTCAGTGGGTTAAAGCCTCTGCCTTCGGCTCAGGTCATGATCTCAGGGTCCTGGGATAGAGCCCCACATCGGGCTCTCTGCTCAGCAGGGAGCCCGCTTCCCTTCCTCTCTCTCTCTGCCTGCCTCTCTGCCTACTTGTGATCTCTGTCAAATAAATAAAATTTTTAAAAATAAATAAATAAAAATTAAAATTAAAAAAAAGGCAACCCAGAAAATGGAAGAAAATACTACAAATCATATATCTGATAAGGGAGGATTAATATCTAGAATATATAGAGAACTCCTTAAACTTAACAAAAAATATAGTAACAAAAGATACAATAACCCAATTCAAAAATAGCAAAAGGCTTGAACAGACATTCCTCCAAAGAAGATATATAAATGCCCAACAAGCACATGAAAAACTGTTTGACATCATAATCATTAGAATACAAATCAAAACTAAAATGAGATACCTCCTCACGTCCATTAGGATGAGTACTATCAAAAAACCAAACCAAAACAAAACACAAAAACCAAACAAGAAAATAACAAAGATACAGAGTAATCAGGACCTTTGTGCATTATTGGTAGGAAATGTGCAAGAGTGTAGCCACTATGAAAAACAGTATGGTGGTTCCTCAAAAAATTTAAAGTAAAATCATCATATGACCCAGCAAGTCTACTTCTGGATATGTACATGAAGGAATTGAAAGCAATGTCTCAAATTTGTATAACCATGTTCATTGCAGCATTACTCAAAATAGCCAAAAGGTGGAAACAATCGAAGTGTCGATTAACAGATGAATGGATGAACAAAATGTGGTATTTAATACAATGGAATATTATTTTGCTCTAAAAAGGAAGGAAATTCTGACATATGAAACAAAACATGTATAGCCTGGGGACATTATGCTAAGTGAAATAAGCCAGTCATGAAAAGACAAATACTGGATGAGTCCACTGACATCAGGTATCTAGCACAGTTAGAGTCAGAGAGACAGAAAGTAGAATGGGGATTTCCAGGGAGTGGGAGTCAGGAGGGAAATGCTGTGTCCTTGTTTAATAAGAACAGAGTCCCAGTTTTGCAAAGAGTTCTGAAGGTGGATCGTGCTAATGGTGGCACAACAAAATTAATGTACAAAATGCGACTGAACTTACACTTTAAAATAGCTAAAATATTTTACCACAGTAAAAAAAGAAAATTGGAAAATAAAATGGGGAAGTCCCAGGCCTTATTAACATTTAGTCATAGCCATCTAGACATGGAGGAAAAAGTATACATGAAAGCACTCAGCTAAAACTGGGTTATGTGATCAGGCTTTTCCAGAGGTGTGATGACCACCCCCTCCAAACTATCCCACTCCCCTTTGCTCTCAATGTATGCTCACCATGCAGTTGTTTTTCTCTGTTCCTCTATCTTTCTAAAGAAAAACTGTATATACTTTAGGTGTACAACATGATTTGCTACACATATACATAGTGAAATGATTGCCAAAGTCAAGCTAATTAACATATCCTCTCCTCACATAACCATTTTTTGTGTGTGATGAGAACACCTGAAATCCATTCTCATAGCAAATATCCAGTATTCAATATAGTATCATTAACTGAAGTCACCAGGCTATACATCAGATGTATTCATCATACATAACTGCAACTTCGTACCCTTTGGCCAACATTTCCCCATTTCTCTACTTCACCACCCCAACTACAGTTCTCTGTTCTATGTATTTGACTTTTTAAGATTCCACATGTAAGTGAGATCAGTATTTTTCTGTCTGACTTACTTCATTTAGCATAGTGTCCTCCAGGTTTATCCATGTTGTCACAAATGGCAACATCTTCTTATTTCCTAAAGCTGAATAATAGTCCACTATATATATCTATAGATATAGCTCAAAATTTCTTTGTCCATTCATCCATCAGCGTACACTTGGATTGCTTCCATACCTTGGTTACTGTGAACAATGCTGCAAGTGAACATGAAGACACAGGTATCTCTTTGACATCCTGATTTCATGTCCTTTATCTGTATACTCAGAAGAGGCATTGCTGGATCCTATTTATTTTAGTTTCTTAAGAAAACAGTAGAGAGGTTTCTGCTACTGAGTTGTGAGTTCATATATATATTTTAGATATTTATCTTTATATGGTTTGCAAATGTCTTCTCCCAATCTTCAGGTCACCTTTTCATTTTGTGGCTGGTCTCCTCAGCTGTACAGAAGCTTTTCAGCTGCTTGAGTCCCACCTGTTTACTTTTTTACCATGCAGCTTTCGATTTGAGTGGCTGTGCATGTGAGCTTTCCACAAGGAGGAGACTCTGCCTGTAGAGCTAACTGGCCTGGGCCCCGTGGCAGTTATGTTTCCCTGTAAATGAACATACTGGCACATTCTGTATGTATGTGGCAGCCTCTTGGGAGAGAACTTGAACCCCCACTGTGCCCACTCCATTTTGGGGACCCTGAAGAGCCAGGGCCTGGAGCTACCAGCTCAAGGCCACCACTCGGACTGCAGTGCCATCAGTGCGGTGCTGCTACCCCTGCATTCTGTATAGCCAGCCACTCTTGCTCCCTGCCTTTCTGTCCTGTGTTTTTGGCTTTAACTGATATAGTAATGTAGAAGGTTGACTCTGGGAGCACTGCGGCCTACATCTTTTATCCTAAAAACAGAGAAAGCTGCCTTTGAGATAGTAAGTAATAGCCTATAGCTTGCTTTTTCACGATTGATTTGTGAATTCTTTGCCATAGTTATAATTCTTTTCTATGCTGGATTACCTGGCAGCCAACATTTTGTCTCACACAGACACATGCATATATCATATATAAAAATATATTTCCTTATTTCTTTATCTTTTCTTTTTCACCTGTGTCCTGATGTATAGAGACTCATAGTCTTGATAATGCTCAACACTTGCCAATTAAATAATTGGCAATAATTCTTACCTTTCCTGGTCTATTTATGTTACCTTAAGTTCAAACCTGGTAGCTCTCCTCCTTGACACTTACTGGTGTGTAAGTGACTCACACAGAAACCAGACAGAGGTGGCACGGGCATTTAAACCTACCCTGCCCAGTAGCATGTGCTACGCAGGCTCTCCAGTGCCTGGGGACTGATTCACAGACCGGGGCCTTCTGGGGCTTTAGATTTTTCTTACCCAGAAAACAGGATCAACACCACCGCCACAATGAATTATTCAACACCTGCCTGGGCTACTCCTCGGTGAACAACAAAATAATGGAAACTGACAAAATTGATTTGTGGTGAATTTTTAGTGAAGCCAAGTTCATGGCAAGTGAGCAAGGGCAAGCAGGGCTCAGAGGAACCTGACCACAGAAACAGTCAGCCCACAATTCCCCTGGAACATCCCTATCTGGCCAATAGCAGAGCCAGGCCAGAGGACTTGGACAAGTCTCCTTTTCATATAAGGGTCTGGAGAAATGAACATTGTTTCCCACTGAAAAAGCACAGTCACTTGGGCTCACCAAACCAGCTCCTCAGCTGGAAGGATGGACAAGACCAAGCATTTCATGAAGTATTTGAATCACTAGATAATCAGAAACTCAATAACCAAATCTCTAAATATAATTTCAGCTGCTTAGCGGAGTGCTAAGAAAGAAAAGCTTCAATTCAGCGTATTTCGAATTTTGCATTAGGGCTTCACTAATTAAAAGGAAAAAAAGTATTGACACCATGTCTAATCCTTCCATTAATCTTCCTCAACATATACTCTGCTGCCTGTTATTATATAATCATTAAATGTAAAATATTAAACTGGACATTTGACTTTATTGATCACTTTATGGGCTAAGGATACAGCAAGTAATTATCTGCCAAGACAGATTCATTGATTGGGCTGTCATTGGAAGAGCTGAAATTGACACATAGTTGATCATTATTCTAGTGTACTGTTTTTATCAATTATTTTGTCTCATTCTCTTTCTCATCAAGAGTTGTGTATTTATATAATTTGTTTCTACTTAAAAATTCAAAAGCAGACTTTTTACCCTGAAACCAGATGGGTGGTTTTCTGTGTAAATCAGAAACTCTACATTTAAGTATACAGTTTTGTATATTATTTTGTACGTTACTTGTATATTATATTATTACATATATATGTATTTTGTGTATTATTACTTAAATAAAGGTAAGTTTTGTAGACTTGCACATTTTATCTATTTTAATACTAGGCAACTTTGGACTGGTATTTTATCTCACTACACCTCGATTTTTCTACTTGAAAAACAACCTTACCTCTTCTGGATGTTTTTTCTTCCTTACTCTGCTTGTTCCTTCAGCATTTAAATTCAGTGCAGTTTGCTAAAGAGGTGTGGGGCCTTTGCAATGTTCCAGGCATTTTGCATGACGCTGAAGATACCAAGACAGGTAAAACAGAGTCCCCATCCTCAGGTGAGTTTATAGTCTAGTGTAGGAAACTGGCCTGCACCCAAATAAAGGTTGTGGAAGACTGTAAGAAGGTGGAGGCTGAGGATGAGCAATAATTGGAATTAGACAGCCTTCTGGTTCATTCTGATGTAGGGTAAGATGTTTTTAAATCCTGTGCTGGCAACAGGGTCAAAGTCACCTACTATATTCTTGCCATGGAGTATGGGAAAAAAATAGGGATTATTTTTAAATGTCCTTGTGGGACATGCAAGAAGGCTGTTCTTAGGACTCACAGGTTTCAGAACTTAGCAGCTGACTTCATGGATGATCTCTAACACAGACCAGAGTTTCATGGAATTCCTTTCTTGGAAGTCATTTGTAGAGAAGCCCTAATGTTATGTTTTGCCTGACTCCCATTTGTTTAGGTCATGGATATATAGTTGAGCAATAGAGTTTCTGACATAGTTCTTTCCTTTGTTACTTTTATACTCTATATGGGCAGGCAACATGACCTCAATTTTTTTTTTAACTCTTTCTTCCCATCTCTTTGTGTTTCTGCATTTAGCAGGTATTTAATAAAATAAAAGTTTCCTGTGAGGTAGATGGTAGTTGCCCACTTGAATGACCCAGCTTCCACGAAACTGAGTTCTCAATTTCAGTTAGAACAGTTTTGGCATGTGGTAGATGTACAATTAAACTTCTTTGAGTTTACCTGGGACAAAGTATCTCAGAACACCTTCAATAATGGGGCCTTGATGGTTGATGGCAGGAATGTGTGAAACTGAAATCAGTTTCCCTGAAGTATCTTTCCAATGTTGACATGGGACACAGCATAATGTGGAAATAGCCTTGTACACAAGTTAGGTCTGAGTGGGTTTTGGTCTCAGTGGGCCCAGGAAGTGACCTACCCTTTTTCAGTGAAGTGGTTGGGCCAGATACTTAGGGAACACACTTCTGGTTCTGAAATTCTGCCAGTTGGTTTTGGTCTTGAGTTAGGTAGACCAGTTGTTAGCATTTACAAGGGCAATTAAAAGATAAGGCAATGGAGTCAAATTATATTTTTCAAGTTCACAATTTCAGGAATACACACACTACACAAGAGCTTAAATCTCTTTGTTCCCATCCAGCCCAATTTTAACAGACTTGGTGGCTTCTTGTTTCATGTATTTGGCAAAGGAAAGAAAATGATTGGCTATTAATTTCTCATGACTTAGGCTTTGGAAAGTACTTGGAAGTGGGAAATAATTCTTTTTGAATTTTCAAGTAGATCTGTAGTATGTTTTTCTGTATCATTACAGAACTATGGAGAGGATTTTTTGGTCTAAAATGCCAAGATTTTTAAGGTAGAGGGTCTCAATCTTTCCCCCCCCCCGCCCTTTTTTTGTTTTTTTATTTCTACCTAGAACTGTGAACTATTTCCTAGAACAATAATGGAGCTCATAAATACAACATTTTGCCTACAATATCAGGGTAGTGGGAGGGGTATAGGCAGCTGTTTCCAGGTTAGGAATCTCTCCCCCATGCCTCTTGTAGAACCAGGTTTTGCTCTAATGTGAATACTTTCATGACACCTGCCAGCTGCACCACCACAAACAAGTTGCTTAACCTTTTTGATCCCCTTTGGAAACAAAGGAATAATAACATCTACTTGCAATTGGTTAGGAGCATTAGCATTATTAGCCAATGTAAGTAGAGCACCTCGCACTGTGCCTATTTGCTCACATGTTTTCTTCCTCTTTCTCATTTATTTTCTTAATCTCTGTCAAACTCCCCTAATAATCTTACCTTTTGCATTTTGGAGTCCTAATTCTTTTTGTATTTTCCACGTTCCTCTTTACTACCACCTCCAACTTTCTACTTTAACTTACTATTTGTATTGTTCAATCTTATATAATACACTGGATTTCTTTCTTTTTGTTTTAAAAATTTCTACTATTTAGAAACAGCACCGTTGTGCTTCTTTTGCCAAAATGGGGTTCATTTTTAATTCTCCAGATTTGCTACTTCTGAGATAAAGCCTTAGTCACATTAGCATGGCCTGGAATTTCCCATTTTAAATCTTTCCTGGGGCTGAAAATTAATCTTTCCTTAGGCAGTACCTAAAGGGTATGTGTATTGAGTGATCTAACGATCAATTAAATACTCGCTGAGCTTCAGTAAAGAAACTATTTCTCTACACAAAAGGAGGCCATGGTAATGCAGGTAGAATCCAGAAATGTTGTGTTAAATTTGCCTGGGCTCCGTAAGGAATGCTGGGATAACCAGGGAAGCTGCTGGGACCCATACTGAATGGGTAACCTTGGGCCTCCAGAGTACAGGAGACAGAATGGAAAACTAACACTTATTGAGCAACACTTATGAGCCTGGTGGAAATCAGAGGTTGCAGTACAGAGGCTTACAGCCCCCAGGTGTGGGATTTTCTCTGTGTTTTAATAAATCATAGATCTGTATTTAAACTGGGCGATGGACATGTGATGTGATGAGCACTGGGTGTTACACGCAATGAATGAATCACTGAACACTACATCAAAAACAAATGATTAAATGTTAATGATTAAATGTAAATGATTAAATATATTGGCTAATTGAATTTAAATTAAAATTAAATTTTAATTTAAAATTTAATTATTAAAAATTATTTATTAATTTTAATATTTATTAATTTAATAATTAAAAAATTAATTATTAAAAAAATTTAATTTATTTAAAATTAAATTTTAAATAAATTAAAATAAATAAAAGCAAGAACACTGTATGTATATCCATCTCACACACACACACACACACACACTCACACACACACACAAGGATCCTGTGGCTTCTGAAAAATCAGAATATTTGGCAACACTGGGCTCAAATCTGCCATGGCAACAAGTTAGAGGAAACTGGGAGACACTGTCATTAGAGGTAAAAGCTCTCAATTCATAGTTCTTACCAATTTTCATTCAATTTTCTTACCAGTTATCATTTTACACCTGTCCTCTTGCCTCTCATTTACTTACTTTTTGGTAAACCACTAAAAATCTGACTCTCTCTCTTTCCCTATATATATTTACTTATATGTATATGAGTGTGTATATATAATATGTGATATATATGTATGTATGTATATGTGTGTGTAATAAATAAGACACCATATATATGAATATATATGTGTGTGTATGTGTATATATATATATACATATATATATATAAAAAATTTCAAAGATGCAGATGGTGTTGGCTCTCTTACAAACAAGAAAATATGAAGATCCTCAACTGACTTAGGGCACAACTGAGAGGAGACAGGAAAGAATGTTACATGTCAACTGAACTTGCCTATCTAAAGTGGCCCTAAAGGAATAGTTCTGAACCATTGAAAGTGTTGGTCCCCAGAGGATGTTTGCCAATGTGAGGAGACATTTTTGGTTATTACACATGAAAATCATCTAGTGGATGGAGGCCAAAGATGATGCTAAATATCCTATGATATATAGAAAATCCCCACTCAGTCTAACAAAGAACTATTTTGTCCAACGTATGAAATCATCAATAGCACTAAAGTTGAGAAACCCTATCCTAGAGGGCTTTGACCAAGTTTATAAAAGCATCTAGAGGGCCTTGTCACTGTCCTGGGAAAAACAAAGGGTTCCTCTCACCATCTGTAGCAGCAAAGGAGAAGCTTCGAGCTGTCAAAATTTCCCTTGAGTCATTCTCTCCCACCTCAGAGATTCCAATTAACATTTTAGGAGGTGAAAGACAAACCAGAACTGAGAGAACGTACTACCAACAGATCCTCACCACAGGAATTCTCAAAGACTCTTGGAAGTACTTTGGGAAGAAGGAAAATGATTCCAAAAGGAAATTATGCAATGCCAAAAGAAATGGTAGGAATATTAAAAAGGTGAACAATATATAAAACAATAACAATGATGTCCAATTTAGGGAGTTAAATAAGTTTGAACAAAATTTCTATACAAGAGTAGCATATAAATGGGACATGGAAGTAGAATGCAAAAATTGTAAATTCCTTATATTGTTTGAGACAAAGATAAAGCTACTGATTGAAGTTATAAATTTGTTAAGATATATAAGCATATTAACATTTTAGGATAATAACCAAAAGAATAAAAATAAAATATATAACTTGCAAAATAATGAAGAGGAAAGTTCAATGGGGAGGGGATCTCAATCCAAAAGAATGGGGGAGAAAGGATAATTTAAAACAATTAGAACAAGACAAAACAAATCATGATATAATGTGGTAAAATCCAAATATATGAGTAATAACGATATATGTAAATAGACTGGAATTGTAAGTTTAGAGTTAAATTATCAGACTAGATAAAACATACAAATCCAAACTGTATAGGTGCTATATACAAAGAACGCATTATAAAATAAACAATTAGAAAAAATTTTTTAAATGAATAAAGATATAATAAGAGAAGAAAGTTAATGTAGTTATATTAATACCAGACAAAATAGACTTTAAAGTAATAGCACAGTATAGATATGGATGATTACTATATATTGCTTAGATTTACCAGGAAGACACAATAATTCTAATTTCTGTGTACTTAACAAAGGTAGCTTCAAACCATTTGAAGTAAAAATTGATAGAACAATGAGGGGAAATTGATAAATCTATCATCTTGGTGGGAGATTTTGTCACCATTGATAGATCAGCCAAGGAATCAGTAATGATATAGAGTATTTGAACAACAGAAGCAACAAGAGTAATCATACATATAAAACAGTGCTTCTGACAACTGGAGAATAGTTTGGTTTTTTTTTTTAAGATTTTATTTATTTATTTGACAGACAGATCACAAGTAGGCAGAGAGGCACGCAGAGAGAGAGGAGGAAGCAGGCTCCCTGCTGAGCAAAGAACCCAATGTGGGGCTTGATCCCAGGACCCTGAGATCATGACCTGAGCTGAAGGCAGAGGCTTAACCCACTGAGCCACCCAGGTGCCCCCAGAGAATAGTTTTTTGAACACACAAGGAATATTTATAAAAGTTGGCCAGACTTAATGTGCATCTCAATAAGTTAAAATAAAAAATGGTATCAACTGGTATCACACAGCCCACAATACAATTAGATCAGATAATGTTATAGAAACAATATAAATTCCTGAAAAGTAAAAATTACACTTCTGTTTACCTCATGAGTGAAAGAAGAAACTAAAAGGAAATCAGATGATGCTTACTTTACAGTTTTTAAAATGCTACACTTCAAAATCAGTGAGAGGCAACTAACATGATACTTGGAGGAAATTTATATTTTGAATGCTTATATTATGGTTTCAAAAATAGTTGAAAAAATATGCCATGAACAAAAATGTTTGGAGAAAAAAACACAACAGGATAAGCCAAAGTAAAATATTAAAAAGGCAATAATAAAGATAAAAGCAGAGATTAATGAATATAATAAGACAAAACAATGATAGAGAATATCAATTAAATCACAAGTTGTTTCTTTAACAGGAGTAATAAACTATCAAGACTGAAGAAAAAAAGTAAAAAAGGCACAAACAATATTAGGAATAAAAATGGGTCATAAATACAGAGAAAGCAGAGATTTAAAAGGTAACAAGGAATATTATGAACAAATTCAGTAACACATTTGGTACAATGTACAAATTCCTGGAAAAATACAAACTACTGTAACTGTTTAAAAAAGAAAGAGGAATTCCAAATGGTCTCATAAAGAAATTGAATCAGTACCCAAACTTTTTTTTTTTTTTTTTTTCATATATAGAGAGGTGGGAAGGGTCTGAGGGAGAGGAAAAAAGAATCTTAAGCAGGTTCCACACCCAGCATGGAGCTCAACTAGAAGCTCAGTCTCACAACCCCATGATCATGACCTGAGTCTAAAACAGGAGCCCCAAATCAGACGCCCAACCAACTGAGCCACCCAGGTGCCCTCCCGAACATTTTCCTACCAAAAAAACCTCTAAGCTCAAGAGAATTTCCAGGTGAGTTCTGAGTTCTAACAAATGTTCAAGGAACCGATGATACCAATCTTACATGAATTATTCAGCAAATTGAAAAAGGAACTATTCCCAACTCATTTTATGAGGTGAATATGTGGATGGGTATGCGTGTGTGTGTGTGTGTGTGTGTGAATATGTGTTTCTCTATTTTCTTCTAAAAATTGTAAGGTTATATATTTCATTATGTCCTTACTTTACCTGAAGCTAATGACTTATGGGTGTGCATATGTATATATATTTTATGTGTATATATGAATATACACTGTCTTAGCACCAATTTTTTAATATGCATGCACACACATGTATATGTTCACATGCATGTGTGTACGTACACACATGTGCATTTGAAGTACTGTGAATCTGGAGACAAAGAGGAGCACCCAGATTAGGGGGATTGCAAACAGTAACATCAATAACAACAGAAGACAACCCACGATCTTTCTAGGAAGGCTAGAGAAAGAAGCTTTCAGCAAAGACAAGATGATTCTTGAAGGATGAAAAGGGGTTTGTAAAATGAATAAATGGAAGAAGCAATAAAAAGTAGAGGAAGACTGGTTTTAAAAGCACACATTTATGGAGGTTTTATCCAGTACCTAATTGGAAAGATGCATCTCAAGAAAAGTTGCTGGCGAAAAAGTGGTAAGAGATATTCACTGTAAATTAAGTTCTCGCTCTCTCTTTTCTCTGGGTCTGGAAACAACTCATTGGCTCACCACTGAGAGCAAAGGCAAGAATACTCTTTATGGTCAATGTGTAGGGGAGATGACTGTTAGTTTTGAAGTTCTTAATTTTGCCATCTGAGAGAAACAATCATATTTCCTGAATGAGATTTCTGTTTAGGCATCCCAGTGGTTAAAAAATAATAATAATAATAATAATAATAATAAGCATTTGTGAATTTAAAATCCTTTGCTTGTATTTACAGTATTGAATTAATTTACAGCTCTTTTATGAGACTCATTTATGAAATTCAAACCCTGTTCTCATTCACTGACAGGCTCAAATGACCTGTCAGAAGACAATATGGTTTCTTGGTAAACTAGATTTGATAATAAAAGAATTTTTTAAAGCACTAAGTTAATTATTAATTTATTGACTATTCCAAGCCGTGGAAAGCAGGAAAATCTCTCTGTAACCAAGAAATGTTTCTCTGCTCAGATTGTATTTGCCATGACACATCAAATGATCAATATAAAATGAGCATCTTTAACATATTTATATTCTGTCACTTGTGTATTATTTGTTACATATCAAAAATATATGCTTGACGAAATAAGACATATTGTAAAGAGTAACTGTTTACAACTGACCATAGGTGTTAAATTTTTCTTTAACTGGTGACTTTTTTTCCTTGTTAAATCATTCATAAACCCAAGGAAGCTTCAATATTTCCTACATTCCCAATCCCAAATTGATGAGTACATTGTTAGTATTGGACTAGAATTTGCATTTATACTATTTTGAAAAGGATTTGCTAAGTTGTTTTATAGTGTAAATAGATTACTGGGCTGTAAGTTAATATTTTTGTAGAAAATCAATATAAATTATATGGCACTAATAACATTTAGATCAATAATTAATATGATTATATTTAAGTCTCAGCATTTTATGAATACAGAAGCGTAATTTAAATCCTCTTTCAGTCATTCATCCAGGCATTCATTTTTTCATTCATTTATTTACCGGAAGTGAGTCAGAAACTTGACCAAGTACAAATGGCAATTTGTACCAACATTTTTCTCATAAGTATTTTCATGGCACCTTGACCAAACATTAGGTCAAGATCAGTTTTCCACAGTGGCTGTGTACCTTCTGCAACAGAATTATTTGAGGTCTCTGTTAAAATGCCGATTCTGGCAGCTCCTCTCTCTGGTAAGATAGGTCTATTAGTGATCCGTAGAAATTTAGTTTAATGAGTTCTCCAGATGATTCTTAAAGATTTCAAGTTTGAGACAATTTCTGGAAAAGATGGCAGAGTATGAGGATATTAGGCTTACCTCCTCTCACACCAGTGTAAACAACCCAGAAAATGACCTGAAGACTGGCAGAACAGACCAGAGCTAAATGTAAAGAGCCCACATCAAAGATGGTAGGAAGGGCAGAGATGGAGTCAGGAGCCAGTCTGACCCATGGGACTGTCTGTGGGAGGGAAGATTACCATGGGCACAGAGACAGGAGAGGAAAAGACTTCACACCAGGTATACCAGATACACCAGATACAGGGATTAACTTCTCAGAGTCTTGCAATCAGTGGTGTTCAATACCTGGAACTTTTAAAATCAGTGGGCTCAGCTCTGGGAGAGCCAGGATGAGAGGAAACTAAGCCTCTGCCCTTGACGACACAGCACCCCCCCCCCCCAAAGAAAAGCCTCACTGAGATACAGAACAGAAACAGCAGTTTGAAAAATGCCTGATGTATATGGGAAGGATATTTATTTACTAATCTCAGCACTTGCTGGAGGGGCAGGAATCTTTGGAAGACTTCTCCAAGAACAAAAGAGCTGGAGGATACCACTTCCTTCCCTCAGCCCCTAGCCTAGATACATGGACACCAGCAGCAACCAGTGTGGCAAAGAGCATTCTCCACCTAGTTTGCTAACAGTGCCCTCAACCCAGGTGTTTCCCTGTGGACCACTCCCTCCAGCCTGGTGCTGCCAGCTCTCCAAAGCAGCTCCAGGTCCCCTCCCACAGTAGACCAGTGCAAACCTTTCTAACACCTTGCACCCCACTGTCATGTTCTCCTGCGGGCTTGCCCCTTCCAAGCTCTCAGTAGGAGTCCATCCAAGGCAATGCCATAAGCATGGCAGTGTGCAAGCAGCCCCAATAGGGGTCAGCATCACCCCAAAGTGACTCCTACCCTGGGGAAAGACGAAGAAACCACATATGCTGTATGACAGTCCCAACAGTGGGCTGGAGACAGACATCTGGTCTGACTGCAGGCCCCAGCCACCAGTGAAAGCTTTTTAGGGGACAACACAGAGAGAGCACCCTGCAGTTCAGTGCAACCACAACTCTGACAAATAGCTAGTCTAACCTAACTCAAGCCCAAGGTGGCCTAGACTAGCCCACTAATAACACAGGGCCAAATCCTGCCCACAATAGGCAAAGAGGGACATTGTAGATAACTGAAGGCAAATGTCACTTAGCTGTAACTGTAGGCCCCATACAATGCACATAGGAGACACCCCTGAAATGCCACTTTTTGGTGAACAAGGGGTATTGCCCAGCAAAGCGCTATAGACCTCTTCTTCATAAGGCCACTACTTTCAAGAGCTGGAGATGTAACTGACCTTTCTAACACAAAGAGACACAGAGGGTTACACAACATGATAAGACAGAGGAATACACTCAAATTAAGGAACAGGATGAAATCACAGCAAAAGAGATAAATGAAACAAGCATTAAGTAACATGCCTGTTAGAAAGTTTAAAGTAATAATGGTCATAAAAATACTCATTGGACTTGAGAAAGAGTGCAGGACCTCAATGGGTCCCTCAACAAAGACACAGAAAACATAAAAAGAACCAATGAGAGATGAAGAATGCAATAACTAAAATTAAAAATATACTGGGGGGAAGGGATGCCTGGGTGGCTCAGTTGGTTAAGCATCTGCCTTTGTTCAGGTCATGATCCTGGGATCAAACCCCATATCAGACTCCTTGCTCAGCAGGGAACCTGCTTCTCCCTCTTCCTCCTGCTCCCCCTGCTTGTGCTTTCTCTCTTGCTATCTCTCTGTCAAGTAAATGAATAAAATCTTTAAATATATATGTATATAATTTAAATTAATATATATATTTAAGTTATGTATATAATATATAATATAATAATTATATATATTTAAATTTTATATATAATTAAATTATATATATATATGGGATAAATGGAATAGAGGAAGCAGAAGAATAGATCAGCAACGTGGAAGACAGAGTAATGGAAAACAATGAAGCTGAACAAGAGAGAAAAATAACTAACAAAAAATGAAAAAGGACTTAGGGAACTCGGTGACACCATCAAGTGCAAGAATATTTGCTTTTAGGGATTCCTGAAGGAGAACAGAGAGTAAAAAGAGGGCAAAAAATGTATTTGAAGAAATAATAGTTGAAAACTTCCCAAATATGGGGAAGGAAATAAAAATTCAGATCCAGAAGGCATGGAAAGCCCCCAATAAAATCAACAAAAAGAGATCCACACCAAGACATCTAGTAATTATAATGGCAAAAAGTAGTGATAAAGAAAGAATTTTAAAAGCAACAAGAGAAAAGAGTTACATATAAGAGAAAGGCCATAAGACGATTGGCTGATTTTTCAGCAGAAACTTTGCAAGCCAGAAGAGAGTAGCATGATATATTCAAAGTGATGAAAGGGAAAAAGCAAAAACAAAAAACTGTAACTGAGAATACTCTATCCAGCAAAGCTATCATTCAGAACAGGAGAGATAGAGAGTTTCCCAGACAAACAGAAGTTAAAATTCATCATCACTAAAGCAACCTTGTAAGAGATGTTAAAGGGTATTCTGTGAGTGGACAGGAAAGACCACAAGCAAAAGTAAGAAAAGTAGGAAGTACAAAAGAGCAAAATTAAGTATATCTATAAAAATCAGTCAAGGGAATCACAAAATAGAAGGATGTAAAGTAGGACACCATATATCTAAATTGTTGGGGGAGAGGAATAAAAATTGAAAGTTAAAGAATGGAAAAACATTTATCATGCAAATGGATATCAGAAGAAAGTCAGGGTAGCTATACACATATTGGACTAAACAGATTTTAAAACAAAAACTATAAAAAGGGACAAAAAGAGAACTATATAGTCATAAGAGGAACAATCCAATAAGAAGATATAATAATTATAAATATTCATGTACCCAACATGAAAGTACCCAATACATAAATAGTTAATAACATAAATAAATAATTGATAGTAATACAATAATAGCAGGGGACTTAACACCCCATTTACATCAATGAATAGATCATCCAAGTAGAAAATCAGCAAGGAAAAAGTAGCTTCAAATGATACATTGCACTAAAAGGATCTAACATATATATTCAGAATATTCCTTTCTAAAACAGCAGAATACACATTCTTTTCAAGTGCACATGAAATATTCTCCAGCATAGATCATGTGTTAGGTCACAAAACAAGTCTCAACATGTTCAAAAAGATTGAGTGTGTTTTTTCCCATCACAGTGCTATGAAACTAGAAGTCAACCACAAGAAGAAAATCTGTAGAGAACACAAATATATGGAAATTAAATAATACACTACTAAACAATGAATGGGTCAACCAAGAAATCAGAAAGAAAATACGTGGAGACAAATGAAAATGAAAACACGATAGTTCAAAATCTTTGGGAAGCAGCTAAAGCTGTTCTAAGAGGGAATTTTCTATCAATACAGGCTTATCTCAAGAAGCAAGGAAAATCTCAAAAAACAATCTAACCTTACACATAAATGATCTAGAAAAAGGAGAACAAACAAAACCCCAAACCAGTAGAAGGAAGGAAATAATAAAAATTAAAGCAGAAATAAAAGAAATAGAAACGAAAAACTCCACAGTAGAACAGATCAATGAAACCAGGAGCTGGTTTTTACAGAAGATCAACAAAATTGATAAAGATTTAGCAGGCACATCAAACGGAGAGAGATGGTATCTCAATGTGGTTTTGATTTGAATCTCCCTGATGGCTAATGATGATGATGAACATTTTTTCATGTGTCTGTTAACCATTTGTATATCTTCTTTGGAGAAGTGTCTCTTCGTGTCTTCTGCCCATTCTTTGACATGATTATCTGTTTTCTGAGTGTTGAATTTGAGGAGTTCTTTATAGATCTTAGATATCAGCCCTTTGTCTGTAGTGTCATTTGCGAATATCTTCTCCCATTCTGTAGATTGCCTCTTTGTTTTGTTGACTGTTTCCTTTGCTGTGCAGAAGCTTTTGATCTTGATGAAATCCTGAAAGTTCATTTTCGCTTTTGTTTCCTTTGCCTTTGGAGACATGTCTTGAAAGAAGTTGCTGTGGCCGATGTCAAAGAGGTTACTGCTTATTTTCTCCTCTAGGATTTTGATAGATCCCTGCCTCATGTTGAAGTCTTTTATCCATTTTGAGTTTATCTTTGTGTATGGTGTAAGAGAATGGTCGAGTTTCATTCTTCTATACATAGCTGTCTTATTTTCCCAGCACCATTTTTTGAAGAGACTGTCTCTTTTCCACTGGATATTTTTTCCTGCTTTGTCAAAGATTAGTTGGCCATAGAGGTGTGGGTCCATATCTGGACTCTACTATGTTCCACTGGTCTATGTATCTGGTTTTGTGCCAGTATCATACTGTCTTGGTGATCACAGCTTTGTAGTAAAGCTTGAAATCAGGCAACGTGATGCCCCCAGTTTCGTTTTTCTTTTTCAACAAGTATTGGAGAGGCTGTGGAGAGAGGGGAACCCTCTTACACTGATTGAGGGAATGCAAGTTGGTGCAACCACTTTGGAAAACAGCATGGAGATTCCTTAAGAAATTAAAAATAGAGTTACCCTATGACCCTGTAATTACACTACTGGGTATTTACCCTAAAGATACCGATGGAGTGAAAAGAAGGGCCAACTGTACCCCAATGTTCATAGCAGCAATGGCTACAGTTGCCAAACCATGGAAAGAGCCAAGATGACCTTCAACAGACAAATGGATAAAGAAGATATGGTCCATATATACAATGGAATATTATGCCTCCATCAGAAAGGAAGAATACCAACTTTTGTATCAACATGGACTGGATTGGAGGAGATTATGCTAAGTGAAATAAGTCAAGCAGAGAGTCAATTATCATATGGTTTCGCTTACTTGTGGAGCATAAGGAATAACACGGAGGACACTGGGAGATGGAGAGGAGAAGTGAATTGGGGGAAATCAGAGGGGGAGATGAACCATGAGAGACTGTGAACTCTGAGAAACAATCTGAGGGTTTGGAAGGGAGGCGCTTGGGAGGATGGATGAGCCTGGTTGTGGGTATTAAGGAGAGCACGTATTCATGGAGCACTGGGTGTGATGCATAAACAATGAATCTTGGAACACTGAAAAAATTAAATTTAAAATAAAGAGAGAGAGGACTCAAAATCAGAAATGAAAGAGAAGTAACAACTGATACCACAGAAATACAAAGGATTATAAGACAATATTGTGAAAAATTATATGCCAACAAATTGGACAAATTAGAAGAAATGGATAAATTTCTAGAAACAAATTAGAAGAAATGGATAAATTCCTGGAAAACTAAACCAGGAAGAAACAGAAAATCTGAAGAAACTGAAAACCAATAAAGAAATTGAATCAGTAATCAAAAAGTGTCCAAAAAGCAGAAGTCCAGGACCAGATGGCTTCACAGGTGAATTCTACCAAAACATATGAAGAAGATTCAGGGTGCCTGGGTGGCTCAGTGGGTTAAGCCTCTGCCTTCGGCTCAGGTCATGATCTCAGGGTCCTGGGATCGAGCCCCACATGGGGCTCTCTGCTCAGCAGGGAGCCTGCTTCCCCTCTCTCACTCTGCCTGCCTCTCTACCTACTTGTGATCTCTGTCTGTCAAATCAATAAATAAAATCTTAAAAAAAAAAAAAAAAAGCATATGAAGAAGATTCTACCAAACCCATGAATACCTATTTTCTTCAAATTTCTCGAACACTTCCAAATTCATTCTATGAAGGCAGCATTACCCTGGTATCAAAACTACTACAAAAAAAGAGAATTATAGGCCAATGTCTCTAATGAACACAGACACAAAAAACCTCAGAAGAATATTAGCAAACCCAGTCCAATAATACATTAAAAAAATCATTCACCACAATGAAGTGGAATTTATTCAAGGATGGTTCAATTTTTGCAAGTCAATGTGATATAGCAACAAGAGAAAGGATAAAAACAGTATGATCATTTCAATAGATGCAGAAAATGCATTTGACAAAGTACATACGACATCCATTCATGATAAAAACCCTTCACAAAATTGGCTTAGAGGGAACATACCTCAGTATAATAAAGGCCACGTATGAAAAACTCGTGGCTAACATATTCAATGGTAAAAAACACCTGAGAGCTTCTCCCCTAAGGTCCAGGAACAAGACAAGGATGTCCAATCTCAGCCTTTTATTCAACATGGTAGTAGAAGTACTAGCCACAGCATTCAGACAAGAGAAAGGAGTAAAAGGCATCCAAATTAATAAGGAAGAAGTAAAATTTTCACTATTTGCAGATGAATAGAAATCGTAAAGACTCCAGCAAAAAGCTACTGTAACTGATAAATGAATTCAGTAAGGTTGTAGGATACAAGATCAATATACAGAAATCCATTTGAACAGACAGCTGCACTTCTCCAAAGATACATGGTTTGCAAATGAGCACATGAGGGGTGCTCAGTATCAGCAGTCACTAGAGAAATGCAGCTTAAAATTGCAAGACAGTACTATACATCTATTAGGATGACTAAAAAGACTGACCATACCAAGTTCTGGTGAGGAATGTGGAGGAACTGGAACCTTTATACATTGCTAATAGGAATTAAATAGTACAACCATTTTGGAAAACAGTTTAGCAGTTTCTTAAAAAGTTACGTAGACCTACTACATGACTCATCCATTATGCTCCTAGATATGTACTCAAAAGAAAAATAACCTATGCCCACAAAAAAACTTATACCAACTGTACATAGCATCTTCATTTGCAACAGTCAAAAAACTGGATACAACCCAAATGTCTATTAACAGGTGAATGGCCAAATGATATTATATTCATATAATGAGTACTACCCAGTTGTAAAAAGGAATGAACTACTGATATACACAGCATGTATGAATCTCCACACAATTCTACTGAGTGAAAGAAGCCAGGGGGAAAAAAAAGATTGCATTCTATATGATTCCATTTATAGAAAATTCTAGAAAATACAAACTAATCCAAAGTGACAGAAAGCAGGTCAGTTGTTGCTTGAGGGACCAGGGCAGGGTGAGGGGGAGCAGGAGGGAGGAAGTACAAGGGAAACAAGTAAACATTTGGAAGTGATGAATGTGCTCATTATCTTGATTCTGCTGATGGTGTCACAGGTATATACATATGTCAAAACATCAAATTATGCACTTTAAATATGTGAAGTTGTATATCAATTATAACTCAATAAAGCTGTTAAAATAATTTAAATGGTGGGAAGAGAGCAGTGATAAATCAGGCTAAATGATTACTATTAATAAGCTCTGAAACCAAAGATTAGAAACAAACCATTTTGTTGCTCATGTCAGGTGGTACTATTTCAGTCCTAACAATTTAAAAAATAGTAATCAAGGGCTGGGGATGTCTTCTGATTCTACAGCTCTCTGAACACTGGACATCTAATACTTCGTAACAGTGAAAAGTTTTAAAGACTTGGGGTACATGGGTGGCTCAGTTGGTTTACTACTCTGCTTTCAGCTCAGGTCCTAATCTCAGAGTCCTGGGATGGAGCCCCGCGTTAGACTCTCTGGTTGGCAGGGAGGCTGCTTCTCCCTCTCACTCTCCCTTTGTGCTCTCCCTCTCTAATAAATAAATAAAATAAAATAAACAATTCTAAAGACTCTATTTTTGTTGTGCTGGTCAAGTAAGTAATCTAGAGCACTTCCACCTCTTTTCTCGAAGGCTGGGTATCTTCCAGCCAGATACAAAAGAATAAATGTGAAGCTAGTTTTCTGGGAGGCTGCATGCATGGTCTAGCCCCTTGGCTTTGGCACCCATTACATCATTTTCAGCCTCTATCCCTGGGTCTTTAGCTGAAGCAGAATCAGAAAGCATTCCTATTAATATTCTTTTAGGGAATTATAGATTGTTGACATTTTATAGCAGGAAAGAGCAAGAAGATCATGTAATTCAGGTGGAAAACAGGTTTTATCTCTAATTCTAAATTCAGAGGGTTGGTAGTGACTGCCTGGAATGAGAATGAGGAATGAGGCTCAGGATCAAGTTAAAGAAATTTGTCCAAGAACCTTGGCTGAGGTTGAACAAGGCTGAGGGACAGGGCAATGATAGCTGTCTGCTATCTTCCAGTCATTTCAGGATGACGAGTACATGTAAGAGGACAATTAGAGGTTTCTGCTACACGTTCTATGGCTTGTGATTATGTGCAAAATAAGGCTGACACTTTTTGAAAGATCAAGACTGTAAAATTTGGCTGTGGTACCTATGTCCAACCTTATCTTGTGCTACCTCCCTGGCCCTCTATACATTTTGAGATCAGTAACAATGGACCACTTGTCTTTTCTTAAACTGACAATGAGCTTCTATCTATGATTTTGCTTATCATTCTTAAAGGCCCTTCCTTCCAGTTAGAGTAGTCTCCTCCCCCAAAATCCTCCTACTGAAACACCAGGTGTTTCATGAACCCCTCCCTAAGCCTCACTCCTCCCCAGCTCCCTCCCTTCTCCCACCACACTTGATCATGCTTCTGCTAAGGCACAAAGGTACCTGCCAGCTCCTCCCGGGAGAGAGGCTTAGGGGTTTGCAGTGTTCTCTGTGACAGAGATGGCCGCGTCTCTCCCCATACCACTTCTCTGCTTCCTCTTTAGTGGTAAAATCCCCAATCTTTAGCTAACTACATAAGTGCTAGGATAAAAACAAGATTTCCACGTCTCTCTTTTAGCTAGGTGTGTGGCCAGAAGAGTGAGTTCTGCCCATGTGTTAAAGCAGATGCTCCATAGGCAACCTGTAGGAACTACCCTTAGAGGGAAGGCTTGTGCCCTTTCTCTTGTCTTCATCTTCCCCTTCCTCTGGAATGCAGTTGTGGTGCCAGAAGTATAAGCAGACGTCTGAGACCAGGAGAAGGAAGACATGTGTTGATGATAGTGGAATAACTTGGTAGAGTCACCAGACAAGTCCAGGGCTGGACTGGTTACCTCCTGATTTTGTTTACCTAAGAGAAAATAAATGTGCTTCCTACTCAAGGCATTACTTGGGGCGTTAAATGGGACTGCTGCACCTCCCCTTCCTCCCCAAGGCACCCCACTCCACACACTAAGGCCATAAGCTCTTTGAAGAAGTAAATTCCAGCAGGTGTTTGCAAACCCGAAAATCTACAACAACCAGGCAGATAGCATTATGATGTGGGAATGGTTTGGGTCTGGGAAGGACCATGGAGCGAGGAGCCTCATGGCAAATGCGAATTTCTACAAACAAAACACAATATTCAGTTTGATGTCTTGCACTTGTTCAGTGGACTTACAGCTTTTCTGGAAAGACTTCTTTTTTCTTGAGAGTCTATTTCCTTTTTTGAACATCCACAACATGATATTTTAATAGTATTTTAACCTCTCCCTACCCTTTTTTATGTTGGCTTAAAAGCTCACCTCATACGTTTAACTATTTTCTCAATTCCTTGAGGTCCGGGGTCACTTTGTATAGATCTCTGTGTCCTCCGGGGTGCCTCAGATGCTGGTCAGCATGGGTAGATTGCTTCATGCACTGACAGAGGTAAAGAATGGCTTTAAAAACCTGCTCAAAAAATGAGAGACTTCAAATCCATATTCATTTTTCAGCCTAGCCCTAAGTCGGATCTAATCTCCACAGGTGGTAATACTTTCTCTAATTTACTCCCAGTTGCTGACAAACATCAAGTGTGTGGACAGTCATCTTGGGACACAGACGCTGCAGCTCGCCAGGCTGAGGCGGAGGGCTGCCGGGTTAGCTCTCGCAGGAGGGGATTTTGTGCCAGCTTCATCCTGCAGAAACCCTGCTTGGTTCTTTTAGTTGTTAAACAAAGTAAAAACCCACCTGCTCAGCCTGAGCAACTGTTTTCAATCAATAATTAAGTAACTTTAAGGTCCCGATCTATACAAACTTATCAATATTTTCACTGAAAAGGAATCAATATAGACAGAGGGAAGCATCCAAATAAACCCTTTTAATGGCCGTGTTTGGGCTGTGAGAAGTAAATGAATTGATTAAATGAGTGGCCAATATTGGCCTGCCAATGCAATTCTTTCTTCAGTTTCATAAACATTTCCAACAACCCAGTTTAAGGCTCTCCCTTGGTGTTCTGTTACTTTGATAAAGTTCTGCTTTAAATGTTCTACTCAAGAGGGGGCATTTGCTTATATTAAATGTAAGAGAGTTTCTGAGTTGATAATTATTGATAACTGAGGCGCTGTGTTAGTGCTTCACACAAATCACTTAATACTGACAGAGCCCTATGAGAAGTGTATTATCATTATTTCCCTTTTTACAGATGATGGGACAAAGGCTTTTAGAAAAATGAAATATAGCTGATCCCTGAACAACATGGGTTTGAACGATGCTGGTCCACTTACATGTGGATTCTTTTGATGAATATAGTACAATACTGTATGTGTATTTTCTAATTTTTTTATAACATTTTGTTTTATTTGGCTTTATTGTTAGAATACAGTATATAACATAGAAAATGTGTGTTCATCAACCATGCACGTTATAGATAAGGCCTCCCCAGTCAACAGTAGACTCTCTAGTGAAGTGCTTGGAGGTCAAAACTTACATGCAGATTTTTGACTGTGTGGGAGGTCAGTGCCCCTAACCCCCTAGTTGTTCAAGAGTCACTATAAATACTTATCCCCAAATCATAATAGCCAGTAAGCGTTAGAGCCTTTGCTTTCACCTTGTTCAAGTATCCCCTGCCCTACTCAGCCTCCTGCCCCCCACACTGCATGCCACCACCATGCAATCTACCCTTCTCGCCACTGCAGGCCCCGCTAAGGGTCAACTCTGACGTGGATCGTAATGATGGAGTTGGAGCTCATGGCGGTGTGGCCATAATGCAAAATAAGCAACCTTTTAGACTCCATTCACTTCTTCCCAGTTGGACCGACTTTTGCCATCCTTCAGAACAGTCCTAGAGATTTGTCCTCAGGATCCACAGTAGCCACCAGCTCTGAAACTCCATGAGTTGGTGTTAAAATCCCAGCTCTGTGACTTACTGGTTGTATAATCTTGGGCAATGATTTCCTCTCTCTTGAGCCTTAGTTTATGTGTTTTGACATGGGGGGGTAATATTAGGTATGTTGCAAGGATTAAATGAGATTCAGGTAGAGGATAGTGTGGCACGTATTAGTTATTCATCGTCCCAGAGTAAATTCTATTCTGCAAGTTTCTTAGAAATAAATCTGTTGAAGAAAAGAGGATGATCTAGTTTAGGGTGGAGTCAAAAACTAGATGTGGCTCTAAAACCCTCTTGTTGGTGTGTGTGACTGCCTTGGCCGCTGGCTGTGAAGATTCTGGACTGAGTTTCCAGACATCCTAAAGCCTTGCCACAAACTAAGCCCCAGTCTACAGCCTCCCAGGATGACCATTTCAAATGCAAATACACATCTGAATAATTAATTTGGGGGATTTTTTAAAAATCACATCTCATATGCAATAAAACAAATGAATCTCACAGATAAAACATGGAGTGAAAAAGCCAGAAAAATATGAGTATACACTGAATACTAACCTATGGGGACAGAAATCAGGACAGTGGTTACTTCTGGGGAAGTGGTACTGAGTGAGAAAGGGTAAGAGGGAAACTTCCAAGGTGCCTAAAATATTCCACATCTCGAATTAGGTGGGGGTCCTGAGCACGTGTACACAGGTGAAACTGCATCGAGCTGGACACTTAAGATCAGGCATTTCACTGTATTTACGCCAGGCCTTACAAAAATTTTTTAAGTCATACTTTGTGTGTTTCATCCCACTGAGTGGCTGTTTCTCCAACTCTCCACTCCCACTGCACTCCTGACATTGAGCTGGACTCAACGGACAGAAGCCCATGGAAAGCACTGTTTGCAATGAAACACTGAGTGTGGGCTCTGCAAACAGAAGCTGTTTACCTCGTCTACTCATTTCTCAGACAGTGCCAACCTTCACATTCGGAACTTATTTGTAGATGAGATCTCATATTTGCAAAAAAGAAGTGAAACTTCTTTGTCAAGCCCCAATTTCAAGATCTTTAAGGGTGTGTGCACGGGCGCACGTCGGCATGTGGCCACACAAACCGGCTTTCCTTTTGTACTTTGGAAGAAGCTTTTCTAAATGCTACGCTGTCAGCATTTACTAATTAGACGATATGTATGAAAGGATGGGCGTGCATCTTTAACACTTAACCAACAAAAAATGAGGGACCCCAGTGCTGGAAGGGCCCTTAACAGTGCACACTATTCCGCTTTTCTTCCCACCCTGTCAGAATTCCTTCCAGCTGCATCCCTGACTGAGGGCTGTCCTATTACAATGAAGTGTAATTAAGATACCCAGAGAGTTTCTGTCCTCTTGGCCACTGGGTCATTTGGGGATGTGAGAGGCTGAAGCGTGGGCCGATGGAGAAAAGAGAAGAGCTGACAAACAGCTTTTATGTGTAATCAATACAGAACAATTCAACAGCAGTAAGAATTGCGACATCTCCCCTTGGGCTCTCTGCCTGGTCTTCTAAATTAGCAAGCCACATTAAGTTCAGAGCAATTCAGTGCTTGTATTGTTGGAAATAGGCATGTCAGAGAAATGCAAAAGTTGCACTGGCATTTTAGGTCCGCTCTGCCCTTCAGCGGCAATGGAGATCCTGCCTCCCATTACAACTGCCCCTGTCACCCGGTCACCCGGGATGCTTCCGCGGTCCTCAGCTGGTGGGAGTCGCTGCCCATGCTTGCTTTCTTTGTAAATATTTTTTTCAAAGGTTTACTTTTTTGAAAGAATAAATACACATCTTCATCCGTAAAGGTTGGAACTCCCCCTTTCCATCTCTCTCTGCCCTTCTTGGAATTGCCTCTCCCCTGCGGAGTGCCGCTGCGAAGTGCTCACTTAGGCTCTGCAGAAAAGGATTTCCGTGTGACAGGACGGAAAATCTCCAACTACAAAAGTGACCTGAAAATTGCACAAAGCACTTACTAGCTGCTGATGGGTCCCAGTCATGAATAATTATTGATCTGAGGAGTCTGAAAGTTGGGTAATTAATGCTGGGAAGGGAGCAAAAGGCGCATTTTTAGAAGAAAGTAGATTATTTCTATGTCTCCGATCTATTCCATCACATTTTAAGCACTTGCCACTGTACGTTTCTTTTCAAGAGAAAATCACCTGGTTAATATTTATATAACAAAAGTTAACAGCTGATCATGTGCATCAGTTTTAAGCAAATCTCATACTTTGTCCTTGTTACAAAGCCAGCTAGCGCAGTCATTAGAAAATAAAAAGCTAACTAATTCTCTATAGAGAGGTATCAGAGTTGAAGTGTATTTTAAAGTACAGAGGCCCCTTCCCCCCAGATTGGATGAGAAGTATTTGTCTGGAATGGTTCATCTCCCCCCAAATATTTAAAGCAATATTCAGTGCCCAAGCACTGAAAACATTATCAGCTACTGTTTCTGTATCTGGTGATGAATATAATAAGAAAAAATCCAAACAATCATAGTAACACAGGACAAAGAGAGAAAACCACCATTTTCCAGGTACCTACCATGAGGGAGGCATCATGCCAGGATTAGAGTAATATCAACCTTTTCAGATGTCATAAGGATTAAATTTAATAATGGGCACAAAGAGCATAGCACAACACCTGGCATTTAGCAGAAATTTAATAAATTGTAACTATATCAGGTTGTATATACATATACACACATACTCATCCACATATGTGTGTGTATGTATTTTCTTTTTTAAGGCTGCAACAACCCTGCTATTTAAAGGTTCTCAGCCAATAGAGTAATCAGTATTCAGGAAGATAGGAGGGAAAAAGCAAAGTTCTCCCAAGGCCAGCCACCATCATTATTTGTGGAATATTCTTTCACACCTTTCTCTTTCTATACACACATGTGCACATGTGTGCACACACAAATTTATATACATTGCCTCACACTGCTTATTGCGTTTTGCAATCTGCCTCTGGAATTCAACAACATGTCCTGGTGCCTGCAAGGAAGATATATATTTTTTTAAAGATTTTATTTATTTATTTGACAGAGAGAGAGATAACAAGTGGGGGGAGCAGGTTCCCCGCCAAGCAGAGAGCCCCATGTAGGGCTCTATCCCAGGACCCTGAGATCATAACCAGAGCCAAAGGCAGAGGCTTAACCCACTGAGCCACCCAGGCGCTCCCAAGGAAGATATTATGATTTCATTTCAGGAAGAATTGAAAAATCCAAGGCTCAAAGAGGTGTGTACGTTGTTCCAAGGTCAGTCATTTTGCTACTAAGGGAGCAGAACTAAAACCTGAAATTTCATTTATCTAATCCAAACCCATGCTCTTTCCACACAAACAAGAAGCATACAGTTATGCCTAGTAATTGCAAATTTCCCTTAAGAAAAATTCAATTGTACACAAATTTACTTCTACAAACCTTTTTAGCAACTTGGTTCCAGTAGACATGAATGGCAAGCCAGTCCTATGGGGAGTAATTTTTAAAAGAGCTGGGGTTTGGGAATAGAGGGGGAGGTAAAGCAGATGGCAAAGAAAAAGGAGGAGATTTTACAGTGCAGCCTTGGGAAAGATAAGGGGAGATGAAGGGAAATCAGTCCAGCCTTAGAACTGTACCTCTCTCTGAGGAGGGAGGAGGAGGGCCAGGCGGCAGCAGCCAGCCTAAGAAAGAAGTGAGCATGCGCATAAGCAATGGAATCCCAAAGCCATTTTGGGAGGGAAGAGCGCTGAATACCTACCTCCTCAGCAGGGCACCTTGAGCCTCTTCAATCCCTGCCTGTCTCCAGTGGCTGAGTTCCTCTGACTGGAGATGACATCAGAAAAGAGGGCTCCCAGCCACAAAGTGAGAAAGGTGTGGACCATTCGGGTGGGGGATGAGAAAGATACATTAATATGCTTGCAAGCCCATGTTACCCTGAACGAAGCAACACAAATTCACAGCTGTCCTAGTGAAATGGTGGGGAAGAAAGATCCTGCAAAGTCACTGTCAAGCTAAATAATGGTAAAGGGAAATACTGGTGTCCTGCATTATTACTGATTTGGGGGGAAATCACTGACTGATGATACTTAGTATTTAGATTTATGCTTTCATTTTTGTAAATACAAAAAACATTTATATGCTTCTATATGAATATTTCTGATCTTGTCTTCATAATTCTGTTAAGGTCGTCATTTCCTCAAAAGTGAATTCCCTCACCACAGTGGTTTTCCAGAAAGTCCCACTGTTGAGGTGGTTCTCCTAAATGGGAAAATATCTGTCCACACTCATTTGGAATTTGCTTCTGCACCAACCAAACAACGAAGAAAATGTAAATGAATTTGTATTATAAACACGCCTAGAGAAGGCACAGTTCTGTTCCATCAAAGGCAGTCAATAAATATTTATTGAATGAATACTGTTGCTTAAACTATATTATCCGTACAGTCTTGGCAATGACTACCGCTAAGTTCAAATGAGCTTCTGCTGTATATTAGAATGAGCTGGATCAGATCTCTAACTGGTGACCCCCGCCATTAATTTGCAGCGCTGGCTTGCTAGGTGTGCAGCAGCAAGATGCTCGGTCTAATGCCCTGCTGTCACCTTACTGAAATTCCTAATGATTTTATCTTTGATCTTGTGTTTTGTAAGTCAAGTATAGTGGCACTAAGGAACATGAGCAGAGGCCAAAGCTCAATTGGCATGTTCTCCCTTCCATGTCACTCCTGTGTGATGACGCATGAGCACAGAATTCCAGTGGGCTCACAATGTGTGACAGCTCAATGAGACTCAAAGTGACAAGGTAAGTGTGTTCAATCCATGACTGAGTTGAACCAGAAGTTGTTTCAAAAGCAGAGAGAAGGCAATGGCATTTTAAGAACCACACATGACCAACAAACCCTATCATATTCTTTCTTACCTCCCTAAATTAGCCAACCACTTGTGTTGAAAGAGGTGGCATAGGGGTGCCTGGGTGGCTCAGTGGGTTTAAGCCTCTGCTTTTGGCTCTGGTGGTGATACCGGGGTCCTGGGATCAGTGGCATGGGCTCTCTGCTCAGCGGGGAGCCTGCTTCCTCCTCTCTCTGCCTGCCTCTCTGCCTGCTTGTGGTTTCTGTCTGTCAAATAAATAAAATCTTAAAAAAAGAAAGAAAGAAAGAAAGAAAGATGGCATAGAAGGAAAGGGAAGGGTGGCAACCCATTCAATTTTTCCTTACTCATCAGTAAGCCAAAGGTAGAAAATAGTGGTAGAATGCACCCACATCACAAAGTGGGGAATTTTGTGCAAGGTTTCCACTGTTAAAATAAGAGCAAAATACACATACATGTGTACACATGTATGAGCTACAAAATACAGATTGAGTAATTTTAGTTACTCTGCAAGCATGTTAAATGTTCTCATGTTTGCCTTTAAAATGGGCACTGCACAATATAATGAACAGTAAAATTCATATTCTTTTAGTTTTTAACATTTCTTTACATAGAATGACATTAAATAGCATGTAAAAAAGGACCACGACCAACCGAGACCACACAAAAAAGAAAAGCTTTATAGTTTAGTATTTTTTTTTTTTAAAAAGATTTTATTTATTTATTTGACAGAGATCACAAGTAGGCAAAGAGGCAGGCAGAGAGAGAGGAGGAAGCAGGCTCCCTGCCGAGCAGAGAGCCCGATGCGGGACTCGATCCCAGGACCCTGGGATCATGACCCGAGCTGAACGCAGAGGCTTAACCCACTGAGCCAGCCAGGCGCCCCTAGTTTAGTATTTTTAACAGCGTTTTCCCCCTGCATTTTGAACCAAGCCCCAGTTTTTGTAGCCAGCTCTTTCTATATCCAGCTGACGCTAAAAATCATTGTCTTAATTACTTTTCACTGGCTCACCATTCTATTCATTTGACCAGTATTCAGCATTCACTTTGTATGAGGAATGTGCTAGGGGCTAGAAAGAGGGTAATGAACAAAATAGGAGGTTCTCTACTCCACTGGGCCTCAGTCTAGTTTTCTTGCTGGAAATATATCTGAGCTTTATGTTTTAGTGTTCTCTAATTCAGATGGTATTTTTCTTGCTGGGTCTAAATTAGTGAAGTTTAGTTCCCTATTAATTGCAGTGAGGAAACCTTATTAGTATGACTGAACTAGTGATTTTATCATTCAGGGTAAATCAGCAACAGAGGACGGGATCTGGAATGAGAATCCAGTGAGACAGGACAGGCTGGGAGTCCAGGTGCCCGGGTTTCAACATAATCCTTACCTTTGGGTAAATGTGTGCCTTATTCTCACCTGTTCTGATGTCCCCACCTGAGAAGTGAGAATGTGCTGGTTCCACACCTACTGAGTGTAGAGTGACTACGTAGCCAGTAAGGAGCTGCCTTCTCAGTGCAAGAGTCCCTATCTGCTTTCCAGGGGTCCACATTTGCTCCGTCTCACAAAGATGCCGAGAGCCGGCGTTCAAAGGGAGAACCGGTGTGGTCACCTGACTGGAAGATGTGGGGAGAGGTGTAGGAAGGTGGAGAAGCCGGGAGAGGGAAGGAATGCAGCACCACTGGGGAAAAGGCCCTCTTGGGCCAAGCTCTGGCCATTTTCCTGCAGCTCGAGGCTTCCCTGGAGAGGATACAGGCTGGTCCAATCAGGAAAGCCAGGAGCCACCACTCCAGTCTAACCTGTACTATATGTGTATAGAGTCCAATCACATACAGTTAACCGAGGCCTGTCTGGTGACTGGTCACAGCCCTTAGAAATCACTTCCAAGCTTTCTCTCCTTGCAGGTAGTGTGCTGGAAGGGACGAGTATGCCTCATGGAGGAAGGCTGTACGTGTGGAGCACTCATGTTCACCCACAGACGGGGCTGCAGGAAATAGGGCTCCCGCTTAAACATGAGAAGCCGAAGTTCAGGGGCACAGACACGGATTTCCCCCTGATTAGCCTGTGCTCCCTCAGCAAGCCATTGAGCCTTCTAGGGTTCCACTTCCCGATCTCTTACATGAGAACTGAAAAAGCAGATTGCACCTCTCACCTAAATCTCAAACAGAACCTTTTTTCTTTATCTTTTGTCTACATTCTCCTCCAGCCAATTCTTTCCAAAACCATGCCATGACTCAGAGGTTAGGGACCTCGTCTCCTTTGTCCTTGATCCTCCATGGCATGGCGTGCACAGGGCACACAGTAGGTTACTCGAGAAATGTCTCCTGGATGAATGTTTCTTTAAACCATCTCTGTGAATGAATGCTGCTTCCTATTATCTTGTCCCAGAGAAAAGAGGCAGAAATCAGTGGTAACATAATAAGAGGGGGAAGGCATTCTAATAGTTGATGACACAGAATACATTAAAGCAATGCTCAGTCACCATACATTAAGTCTTTTTAATGTAGCTTTTAAACAGCTTTTCTTATTAGCCAAATGAAATACAGTAATCCTTTAACTCTCCTGTGTCAGATTATCAGCTATTTCAAGTAAGTGTTAACATTTCTGTCACTGGCAAAAGTGAATTATGTTTTCCTTGCCAAGCTTGCATCAACATGCCCAACAAGCGGGCTGCACACGCCTCTCTAATGGGACAGTGTGAGGTGCCACCGCTTGGTGATTATGAAGTAGCTCGACATCAAGGGGAGGGGGGATGTCAGCCCCACCCAGCAGCCCAAGCAGGGCCAGGCAGCCTTTGCAAGGAGTGAATGAATGAATTGGGATGTCATCCTGGGTGAATAAGAGGGCTCTTAAAACCTCTCTGGCTTTGTTCTGTAAATAGCCTGCACGGAAAATTCTAGAGGTTTTTATCGCTTGTGCATTTCTATGTCAGTGACTCTTAACAATACAGGGGAGACCAGTTACTTTATGAGCACACTCCCAGGCTTTAGAAATCTGGGAGACCCCTCCACCAGGAAAATTTGCTTGGGTGACACAGAGTTCTCATTTTGCAAACCAACTGATCACGGTATATCAGACAGAGATTAAGAGAAAAACCGCAATAGAAATTCAAATTTCTTAGCAGGTTTTAAAGAAGAAGACAACAAGCCCAAAATGGAATTGTTTATGCTAAGCCCCACATCTCTAAATTGAGACTTAATTACAGTTTTGGCTCTCCCAGAAATGGAATCTTAAACCAGCAGATCAGCAATTGCCTGATCAGCATGATTTAGGTAATCTGCCTGATAGACCCCTGCCATCACCTGTGTGGGAAGGAACCTTGCAAAAACCAACCTGCTTTTTTGCCTGGTATACCTAGTTCCTGCTCCCTTCTGCTAATAAGTCTTTCATTTTGTCCAGCTCCGTGGAGCTCCTTTCTGTCTGCTAGATTGGACGCTACCTGATCTGTGAATTGTTGTATAGAACCAGTAAGATCTTTAGAATTTACTCAGTTGAACTGCTTTCTTTTTAAACATGGGTAAATGAGATCTGGCCCTGGAGCACGTTTCTCATTTGCCTCTCCTCCCGCTCTGAGTCCCATCTGGCCGACCTCCCTCCTTTAGCCTGCCCAGTGAGCCACAGTGCACCTTGTCCTTCATTTGTCTTCCTTCTGCTTGGAGTCCCCCTCCACCCATCTCATCTACCTGGAGAACTCCCACTGTGCCCAGAAGCAGCTAAACGCAACCTCTTCGGTTCTCCCTAGCACTTGGCACCTACCTCTGCTAGCACTTCCAAACCTCATTCTATTTGGTGTAACCTTGTGTCTTCCATTGGATGCTGAACTTCTTGAGATCAGAAATTATATTTTATGTTTTGAATTCCAAGTCCTCCAGCATATATTCGAAGCCCAATAAAAGTTTGTTGGATCGATGAGAACAATACCGGTTATAGTACCTCCATGACTTACATTGTAACACTGGAAAGTAGGTATCACTGCTTTGATTTTAAAAATAGGATATAGGATAAGATATTTTAGATAACTTGCCCACAGAAATGAGCTTGTCATAAAATAGCCTTAATTCAAAACCGAACCAAGGGCATGGCCTTGCCGACACCGGGATTTTGGACTTCGAGCCTCCAAACTTGGGAAAGAATAAATTTCTGTTGTTTTAAACTAAACAAACAAACAAACAACAAAAAACACCCCAAATCAAGTATCTGTGACTCCCAAGTCTGAGCTCCTTTCCCTTAAACAATGCTCAGGTCTTCTAATGGCTAAGATTTTCCAACAGCTAGGTTACTGGAGAAAGTCTTTTCACATGCAAATTTCCTTGAATCCTAGCAACCGTGTTCTCAAAAGGTGTCCTTTCTTCCTTTTATAGGGAAACAGAAGCTCAGAGAAGTTAAGTAACTTTCCCAAAGTCCAGCACACTGATATATCTACACTAATTTACTATCCTGGAGCACTGGACAGTAGTCAAAACACAGTGGTGATGAGCGGCAAGCATTGGTCATTAGCCACAATTTTAGAGAAGTTGCCATCTTCCAGATTTTAAATCTTTGTACCTTTGTGGCATGCCTTCCCAAGAAAGGGAAAGATCAGTGCTCAGAAATTTTGCTCCATTTAAGTAAAATCATGCTTGTGTTTAAAAAAAAATTTTTTTTTAAAAAATCTTATTATCTATACTAGATGAAAAAAATCCAGCTGGACTGGAGGTGCATTCTGTCTTGGGAAGAGAGGGATATCATGGAAAGAGAATTAGAAGCCTTGGGTCCGGGGCGCCTGGGTGGCTCAGTGGGTTAAAGCCTCTGCCTTCGGCTCAGGTCGTGATCTCAGTGGGATCGAGCCCCACATCGGGCTATCTGCTCAGCAGGGAGCCTGCTTCCTCCTCTCTCTCTCTGCCTGCCTCTCTGCCTACTTGTAATCTCTGTCTGTCAAATAAATAAATAAAATCTTTAGAAGCCTTGGGTCCATTTCCCAGCTCACCACTGAGAAGTCCTGTGATCTTGATCTTTCTGACCTCAATTTCCTCATATTTAGAAAAGGGAGATGCTCACCCATCCTCCAGAACACTCCTGAGGACTAACTGAAACCACACTTGGGAAGGCACTGGGCACAGGGCTGGCGCATAACGGATGCTCATGTTGGTTGCATCCGACTTTGAATTTCCTGAATTCCCTGGGATATGTGAGCACAGGTGAGATCTGAAATCAGACCCTCCTCTCTTTACACATCCTCCATTTAGCCTCAGGAGATAACAGAACTTCACATTCATCAGGCTTCTTTCATCACTGTGTACGTGTTCGTCACAAGGTGTGTGGTGAAGAAATTCTCTTTCCCATCCTTATCCTCTGGGTCATCTCCTTGCATTAACCTCCATTTGAAAATACTGGAAGCTAAATGTGAATGGAAAATACAAAGTTCGCCAAACTAGAAGGCAGGTCAGTGTTTGGGAACCAAAATCTTGCTTTATTGATACCTACAGAAAATTCCTGGGATATTCACAGCAGTGCTCCAGTGCTTGCTACATCACACAAATGCCTGTGACCCTCTGACCTTTTGATCAATTGCTCGTCTATCATCTAACATCTTCTGCTAAGCGAAGAGCAGGGTATCCCTAAGAGTAGTTATTAATTATTAAGATATATTAATAATACATTGCATTACCCTTTCACTGGAGTGCTGGCTTTTGGATATAGTCAAGTTTTATAAATTGTTGTCAGTTTGAATAGGGTGATTTGAATAGGCATGGCATTTCTCAATAAATCATTGCAATCTGGATCAGTTTATCCCATATACCCTCTGGTCAGTTATCTAGGGAAGAGAAATGCCCACACTGGGGATCTGATATTTTTGTTTATTCTAATTCTATCACATCATTTTTTTTTCCCCTGGTAACAGTACCCATATCTTGCTGGCAGAGCTCAGCCCGAGTGAATCAATTAAAGAAGCTGATTCTTCTTCTGGCTTCAGAGGGGGCACGGGACCCAGGTCTAGCCAGTCAGAGTGGGGCATCCCCACCCCCTTCAGGAATGGGCATGTGACACAATCAGAGATGATCAAAACAACTAACCCCAAGACTTTTCCCCCCAGGCTCCTGCGCTCACCTTAATGTGCAGGGCAGGAGCATGGAGATTAGGAGGGGTGGCATTAAGGAGGACACAGTTCATGTGGGTACAGGTTAGCTAGGTCAGGAGGGAGGCATATTTGCCTTATTGGGAACAAGATCGTTAATCCTTAAAACCATGTATAATTATTTTTGTCAAGATCATTTTTCCTCTTTAAGATCTTTGTTCCTGTTTATGAAGGATGTTTATTTGTACCAAGCACTGTGCAAAGCACCTCAAACAGATCACCTTGGTTCTCACCATAACTCCAGGAGGTAGACTGTAGTATTACTATCCATATATCGTTCATTAAGCAACTTGCCCAAAGTCACACAGATAGGAAAGGAGTCAGGATTTGAACCTTGGTCTGTCCTTCTCTAGGCCCCAGCTCTTACTTTCCACAGATTGGTTATTCATCTATAAGACAGACAATTTACAAAGGGTTCCTAAATTTCCCATGATGTAGCGTTATTAAATCAAGCTTGTTAGATAAGAAGGGAAAAATATTTAAGTCATTTTACTCTCCTGATAATTGAAATATTTTGATGGTTGTACTTTCACGATGGGCATTTTGAGAAGACAGATAGGAAGATGAGGACCTGTATTCTTTTTCCTAGCCCAACCGGTTTCATGCCTATGTGGGACAAAAGCGATGGAGATTGCCCCCTCACTAAAGGAACACTACTGTTGTGGTGGCACTTCCTTCCATTGATAAAACAAACAAACAAAAGAACCCCTTCAGAATTAGAAAGGTCAACAGAAATTACCTTGAGATGTGACTTTGAATTTAGAAAAATAGAATTGTAAAAAAAAGTGATGGATAATTTCTCATGACATGAGTGGACCTATGAAATATGCATTTCTCTTCTCCCCATCTTGCCTCAACTCATTTGGTATTTCAGTTTGTATAATAGTTAAAACTCCTGGCAGAACAGAGGCAGTAATTGCAAACAGCTGTAAAGTATTACTCATCTTGCTGATCAAAATGACTTCCTGCTAAATAAACCATGAAAAAAGCTTTTCCACCCACAGAGAAGTGAAGTGTAAATGATATATAGACTCCACCATGAAGAGATCAACAGATTGCATTTTCCTATAACTATGGTTTTATATAGCTACAGTCACTTTCAAAAATGGCTTAGAAACTCAGCTACGTTCAGGAAAAAAGAAATTGGGTAACAGAATTAACATGGTGGTAAGAATCCCAAGAACTACTTGAAGCTTCAAAGCCTTTAGGAAAGCTGTCTTACTTCGTTTAGATTTTCCAACTTGATGAAAGCAACTTGCAATGTGGCTTTCCATATGCTTATTTTGGGCATAACTTCATCTACCTTCCCCTTCTGAGAAATTGCATCTAAGGAAAATTAGCTAGACATCCACCTCTCTGTCTTCCTACCCTGGTTTTGAAGGTTCAAGGAAACGTGGTGGTGATAGAACTGGTAATATTGTTACGATCACAGGAACATCTCATGAAGTTTCATCTCTCTGATGTAAGAACGGTCTGGTGCTCTGCTGTTACTCCAGATGTTGGCCCAAACTACACTGCCTGCTCTTTGTGACTCTCTCAAGCTAGGGAATTTGCTAGGCTCTATTCACCAAATTATAAAAGCTCAAACTGTTTCCTCCACACTCAGACATATCTGTTCCCCACCTATCTTCTTTCCCCAAATCAATACTCATATAAAAAATGTCTACTAAACCTGTTTCCAGTTGGACTCTTTAAACCTGCCCAGGTCTGTGCAAATAAATGCATGTCAAACCTATCCTCCACTGCTGATTCCACTCTATCCTGAGAGTCTTTTCTCTATACCCTATGCTCCCCAGCTGTCTACACCACGTTTGACTCCATACTCTAGCCTCAGGCCTTTCTCAACTATGACCTATTTGCGACACTCAATTTTTATTCAGCTTTGGTACTTTTTTTGGAGGATTTTGTCAAGTGGTTTGGATATGGAAGGTTTTACCACCATGCTACCTTAGAGTTAATAAACCCAACGTAATGCCATTCATCTTCTTGCCCAAATGAACTCCTCTTTTCAAATGCACTGTCCTCTCGATGCCACCACTGTCTCCCCAGTCGCACTGGGAGAAGAAGGGCAGACCATCCCTGGTGCAGTAACCGTATAGGCGTTCAGTAAGTATTTGTTGCATAAATGAATAATGAATTTTCAAACCATACACCCTTGTAACTGGGCTGACCATTACACTGGTGTAAGTTTCAGTCTCTAAAAAGAGAGTGACTTAAGAGTTTATCCAAGATTGTAAACATCCCTCAAGGCAGACTCAGGATATATATTACAGAATTACTGAACTCGTGGACTCTGCATATGTAATACTAAAAATATCTAATGCCTTGTGTGTAAGACTTCTACCAGCAGGATGCTGACATCATCCACCCTGAAGGGTTGTAGATGACAATGCAATGGATAATACTGTTCCTACTTTACTCATGAGAAACTGAAGCTCAGAGAACGTAAGGTCATACCATAGGCTGGGGCAGAGCTGGCACTCAAACCCAGCTATGTTTATGGGACTCCAAGCTCAGTGTTCTTTCTCCTCTAAACAACGTCTCAGCTCAGAGATGACTTCTCTCAAGCCCAGTGCCAGGGTGCCATAGAACCACAGCAATGCTAATGCTTCCATAACATGAAGTAGAAGGGGCCAAAGGTCACCATTTGTCCAAAGCCTTTTAGGGGGTCGTAAGAGAAAAAAATACTCCTATTGCTCTGAGTGTATGAGTTTTCCCCCCATGCAGAACAATTCTCTAACACAGGAGAAGTGTCCCATGATTAAATTCAGTTTTGAAACCATTTACCTGGAGTTCCAGTCAGATCCTACAGGTTAAGGGCCCAGTCCCCCAGGACTGCCCCACTTCAGGTGGTATTTCCAAGTCCCAGGTTGTCACCTGTACCTCAGACCAACTGGCTGTAGACCAAGGTCTCCAACATCAGCAATAAAAGAGGCTCCCAGTGACAGTTTCACAGCCTTTC
Source organism: Martes martes (assembly GCF_963455335.1). NCBI lineage: Eukaryota > Metazoa > Chordata > Mammalia > Carnivora > Mustelidae > Martes > Martes martes. The sequence continues at coordinate 115,945,513 of NC_137891.1, forward strand.
CTGGATAGTTAAGAAAATGAGGACAAAAGACTATGAAGAAAAAGAAAGACGGGCTGCCCATGGAGCTCTTCATAACTTCTCTCTTCTGACTATTCCTTTTGCTATTTCTTTTGAAGCTTTAAAGATGAAATTTCCTATTTTGAAACTGATTTTTTTTCTTTTGGACTTCCTTCCAAATAATAAGCTTTGACCAAGAATAAAGCATCTTCTCTTTCCAAAGCATCTACACATCGACCCTACAGAAAGTAGACAGTGATGGACACTTTTGTTTTAAGCCTTCATCCTATGTCTATTTCACAAATCTTTAAAAGCCTTAATGACCTACCTAGTCTTTTTATTTTGACCAACTTCATTCTCACAAGAATGTGAAGTGTCTTATAATAAATTTAGAGATATCAGAGAGGCAAAATCTATTAACATGGAATAAAGACATGTAGAAAAGAGAGCCAGTAACTCAAGAAACTCCACTGCCAGCTACTTTGCTATCTGCTCTATACAGAAATTCTTACATACATTTACAAAGGAACATGTCTAGACCCTGGAGAAATCCTTGCACGTGTGTAAAAAAGAACATGTGAAAAGATGTTCATGATACCTGATACCATTGTTTGGGGGAAAAAATCAGAAATAACCTAAATATTATTTATTGAGATGAAAATAAAATATGGTAAATTCATATGAAGGATAACTACGTGGCATCTGAAAGGAATGAACTAGATCAATATGCATCAATGTGACTAGGTCTCAAAAAACATTACATGCAAAAGCATAACTGTGTACAGCATATAATTTATATAAAAGTTTAAACCACACTAAAATGCTTTATAAATGCATACACTTGTGTGCAAAAGTATAGGCCATGAACTCCAAAATACATAATGAATTCATCTTAGTGATTGGCCCTGAGGGACACTGAAGGAGAGTGGGCCTGGGGTGGTGGGAGGGGGACATTAGCTAGGCGGTAATGCTTTGTTTCTTTAAAAATAATTACCAAAAACAAAGACCATAAATTACTATCAGGTGTTAATTATAAGAATTGGGAATATAGGTGCTTATGTTCTTTGTATGTTTGTTTATCTTGTAAAGGAAAGGCAGAAAAGTAAAGGGGAACAATTGTCAAAATATAAAGGTGTGAATAGTTGAAAAGTGGGAACCCTCATTCTCAGCTCTGTGCCTCCTAGCAACCAAGCAATCGATGAAGGAATGCAAAGGGTTAAACCGCCCCCAGTGCCCACCATGTCGCCAGAGGAACAGACTTTCCCAAGTGCAGAGAAATTTGCCACAAGGATCTTGAGTGACATATGTACAAGGTCTTTGCCAGCAACGCTACCTCAAGTGCAAAGATGTTCTCCTAGTGCTGTAGGTGTCTTGAATTAGCTCTCAGCAAGTCATCTGGACACATTGTAAAATTCTAATTCTGCACAGACAGTTCAGCCTAAGGGGTTAGAGTGATGTCATACAAACAGGTGGCTTTTTTCTGCTCTGGCTTAATATCAATCTGGAAGAATCTAGAGGAGCAAATGCCTAATATAACCTCAGTTCTCAACCATTTGCGTTCACATGTAAATGACATTGTATGTGGGACAGCCTCCCAAGGGTATACTCAGAATTATGCACAGTTCCCACACCAGAAAGCACACCCTAATTAATCCCAGTGAGTGAGGATCGTCTCAGAAAATCAGTCACACACGTGTATGTAGTTGTACACACATGAGTATAAATTGTTCACAAGCAATAATTCACATGTTGGTGATAATAAACTATTTGTGACATTCCTTTCCTCTGATTGTGACAAAATTTTGTTTCGATGCCATGGTTGCAACACCGGTCTTCAGCCAATGTTCTGCACTATCTGTTGTTTTCACCAAGCCTTTAAAGGGTGTCTTGTGTAGGCAACACTGGAGCATGGGTAGGCCAAAAGGTTGATATCACCCTTCCTTCCTGTTTCAAAGGAGGAAAAAGGTGTCTGAGAGAGACACCGCAGCTGCCATGCCCAGCGATGAGGCCGACCTGTTCCCGAGCTCAGGAGGTGATTTTAAGATGGTGGTACAGGAGAAAGAATGTTCAGCTAGTGGGGAAGAGGGCTAGCTCTAGCTGCAGCCCACCTCTAACTTTCTGGGTAACCCCAGGCCGGTCACCCTAGTGACCGCTGTGTCCTTCTCTGTAAACTGTGAGGATCAAACCCCACAGCGGCCTCCAGTGACCCTCCCAGCTCCCCTACCCAGCATGCCAAGAAACCCAGTGGTGTTCACAGGATGGGCTACCTAATTTGTGGGTCCCAGTGCAAAATGAAAACGTGAGGCTCCCTGTTCCAAAGTTATTAAGAATTTCGAGACATGGCAGCCTTCACAGGACCCTTCTGTGCTCAGGGTGCTCTCTGATTACACTGGTCTCAAGCCCCCGAAGCCAGCCCAGGTGTCAGCTTCCCATCATGGAACTGATCTGTCGCTCAGGGGCAAGTGAGAAGGACCAGAGTATAGGCTGGCAGTCGCCAGAGACAAGACAAGGGGCAACTAATAAGAGCCCCAGCTTATGTGCTATGAGGGAGAGGGCAGGGCTGCTAGAGGCTCAACACAAAGATGATCCTCTCCTGGGTCCCCTTTCCAGCTCAGTCATGGGAGAACTGCCCCAAATTCCATAGCCTCCTTAACTTGGCTCTGAACCCCAGGCAAAGTCCGTCTGGGGATATCAGGTTGCACAAAAGCTTCTTCTGGGGAAAGGCAGAAGTCTACCCTGCTGGAGATGGTCCAGAAGCAGGTGGGTGCCAGCTGCCCCCTTCTGCTGACATCACAGCCACTGGGGCCCATCTGCCACCAACAGTGCTCCCTATCAGAAGGATTGGCCTGGGTAATTTTCTGATACGTGGCCGGATGTTGTCAGCAGACTAGTCAAACCAGCGTTCAGTGTTTTCTCATAATGAGGTCTTTGGTGTCAGGTGACATTGAGGAACGAGTGTGGTGAAGAAACACCTCTGGGGCACCACTTCCAATTAGGAAGAATGCGGCTTTCAAATCACTTCTGTTACCAGGCTTAAAGAAATCAGGGTGCTTTGTGAGAGAGAGGGTACAGGGCCGAAGACTGGAGGATCACTGCACAGTCACAGAGAAGTCATTTCTCCTGCTGTGTTTCTGTTTTCCCACTGAAAAATGGCAAATACCTGCCTTGGGGGGACGCCATGGTCATCTAATGAGATAACAGATAAAATGAACACTTAAAAATAAAATCACTCTGTAACTATATGACCAGGTTATAACCTGGGTTTCTGGAGACACCAGAAGCTTACTGGAGCCAATCAAGTAGGTCATCCTGAATACTAATAATCTTTAGAGCTACCCTCCCTCCCCAGTTAGAAACTGCTAAAATTCCAATCCCTTGCCAAGTCCCGTGTGAGGTTCTATGATAATCTGTAGAATCTAGAAAGGGAAACACACAGATTAGCCAAGTCACATCAAAATTTTGGAGAGAAAAAAAAAAAAAAGAAAGAAAAGAGGTTTAAGAGATTTACCCCAGCAATGTCTTTGTAATTTTCGTGCTCATTATCAGTAAGCTGTGTTTTTCTTGTACAAGAACTACTTGGGCGTGCAGTGACTTGAGATAATTAAGAATGCATTTACATTTTATGGAGCCACTAATGCCCTCAGCATTCAAGGATTTTGCATTAGTTGCTCATGGTACTTTCCCTCAATCAGTGAATATTAAAATATTTAACCTGTGGTCCAACAGTAACCTCTGAAGACTACTGGGACTTGATTCGGCAATGTTAAGAAGTCAAAAGGGGGTTTGTCAACAGAGAGAAACGATAGCTACCCTCCAAATGCCACTTCCATCAGTGTTGTTCTCTCACTTTTAATCGCTTGAAGGATCTCATTAAAATTTCCCAGTTAGAATAGGAATTAGAAGGACCACAGGGTAATTTAGGAAAGGATGGCTTTTAACACACTTTCTAAGTGACAAATAAAGGGATATTGCAAATGGCTCTCTGAAAAATGAGGAATTTGACCAGCTGATCTTCTGAGGTCCCTTCCAACTCAGACCTTTATGTAACATCCAAGCTTAAAATATGTGATTGCCCAGTGTCCTGGTCCTCTGAAATCACCTGGAGCACACAGATTCAGACTCCTGTTAGCGCCGTGGAATGGTACCCTGAACTACCTGGGGAAGAGGAGAGTCCTGCCACAGGTAGCTCCTAAAAGTTGTGTTTTCCAGTGGCAGCAGATAGACCTCCCTTTGCAAATCTAGCCAGCCATCCTGCAAACAGACCTATGACCTGGGGAATGAGATGGGCTGAATTGTAAGCATGTGTTGCATTGCTACTCCCTCTTATTGGGCAAGTGCACATAAATAATTGAGCAAAATAAATTGCAGCCCAACACAGTCCACACAATATCAGGCAGTCAAAACCATCTGGGACTAGATCTGTGAAGAAGGGAGTATAAAAACAGAGTATTTAGGAGTCTGATCTGTCTGAGGTTCTAATTTTCAAAGTCGGAAGAGACGAGTCCCCTAGGAGACTGGACCCTGCTTAGAAAGACATCTGAACTAGGCAATAAAATAATATGAAAATACGAAAAAATAAAAATAAGGAAGAGAAATAGATATGTAACTTCATCACGGGACTCCTGTGGTATCTCACAACACCATGCTTCACGAACCCCAAAGAAAGCAAAAAATCCAGCTAGTGTTATAAATCCCGGTCAGCTGAATTATTTCACATGTTGAAGCCTGACTTAAGTTATTCATCGCAGAGGCTAGCAGCTCCCTGATGCATCCTTCCATGTCACTGGACAGGGTAAAAATAATAAATTGGCCATTGTGAGACACTCTGAGTTTCGTGGGGTTGAGCAGAGCATATTTTATATTCTTCTCTTGGAACTGCCTCTTGTTGGTAGTAAATGGTTGCTAGCGCTGCTGTTTCTCAATAGACAAGTCCAAGAAGTAAAGATAATTCAATTTTCATTCACTCCTAGGTCTCCCGCTACCCATGTTCTTCCTTGACACTGACAAGGCTGTACCTGTCTTCCCAGCCTGAGGCCTGAAGTAGTGCTTGTATGTTTGCCCCTTGCCAGAAAATTCCATGAGCCACTCTGAAGCATCTCTAACCCAGTGCATCCTGTGAGCACAAATTGTCTAGTGGTCTTTTTAGTTGGTTCTTCATCTTTAGCTCATTTCCTCCCAAGAACAAAGGTATCAAGGCGTTGATTCAGCAGCAATTTCATTTGTCCTGAAAGACTACCTAGTTTGATTTCAATCTTTAAAGGTTTCCATTACGATGGGAAATAAAACAATGGTCGCACCCACTGTTAAAATGAAATTAGATCACTATTCTCAGAGTGTTGGGGTGGCAAGTGCAGTTCCTACAACCCCTTTGGAAAGCAACAGAGCAGGTGATTAAGGACCACTAAAATGTCCTTACCTTTTTGAACCCATAACCTCACCTATGGAAATTCATTCTTATGGAAATATTCAATAGTGAAAAACATGTGAGCTACACGTGCATGTTCTCTCCTATGGAAACAATAATATCAAATTGAGTAAACAAATTTTTATACAGCTGGCTATGTAGAAACATGGAACAATGTGTCCCCTATCATGTTAAGGGGTAAAAGCTTAGGGAATAGATTATGTTCTACAACTCTAACTGTGAGAGAAAACATAGATCTATGTAGGGGAAAAGATGATAAATGTGCAAAATGTGGGTAATAAATGTGCAAATAATAATAAAAAGATAATAATAAAGATATATAAATAAAATATTAAAAAGATAATGAATGTGCAAAATGTGGATATTAGGGCAATGGGATTATGCATAGCTTTCCTACATTCAAATTTGTCCTCAATATGGCTTTTATATTTTTCCAGAAAAAAAAAAATCTTAGAGACACCCAGTGTGCCTCTATTGATGTTAGACATTTCTTCCAAAACTGGGTCTACACGACACAACCTGCTCCAATTTTTTGAATAAGATGGGTGAGGAAAGTTACCTTTTTCATTGTGTTTAATGGCTGGGCACAGGTCTTTAACTGCACGTTTGGTTTCTTGGGTGTGAATATGTTGCTTTCAAGCATTTCCATGATCCTTCATGTGATTTACAGAAGCCCAGAGGTGTGCTTTGGTATTTCCATGATCTTGCTCCTCCACCATCATGGGGTTCTTGATTAAGTGAGTTTTTTAAAGAGGCATCATTCTCCCTTTGCAAAGGTAGATTGCAGAGGCAAGAGCTGGGATTGTGGCAAACTGCCAGCCAAGAATTCAAACCACAAAACACCACAAAGCACTCAAATAAGATGTCGCCCATCAAGGGCTGTCATTGGGCAACATAAAATGTAAACCACATACCCCAAAATAGCATATATTGTGGGTGGCCGTGGCACTGGTAGTCAGAAAGACAAATAAATGCAATTAAGAAAGTAGGCAAAGAAGTAAACATGCCATGTAGCTTACAAAAGGCCAGCCACATTGTGTTTATTTTAATATTGTTTAACAGTAACACCTAATAAAGAGAGCATCATGATTGTGTGAACTAAATTTTCAGTCATAATGAATGCTACAAACTTAACCTCCCAAGTTTAAATAGGCTACAACGTCTTGGGAAAAATGCAAGAAAAATTATTTGATAAAGGTGACGGTTTTTCACACCTGAAAATAATGTTTTTCTTCCAGCCTATCTTGATCAACAGTCGGCAGCCACACATTGCAGATATAATCTCAAGACCTTGTGGCATGTACTTGTCACTACATGCATAACTTACTATGGACAGTGGATCACGGAGATTTTGAACATAATTTCCCACACGACAGGAGATTAAATAGACCACATTGGAAGAAGGCAAGAAGAAGCTAGGTCTCTGGAGTACCAAAAAGTAAACTTCAGCCAGTTCTGGAAGCAGATAAACAGCAGGAAATATACTTTCTGATGGGCTACTTTCTCAATAGTTCCTGCTTTCTAGAACTCTGGGGAAAGGATGAGTTAGTGGGTACAAATGTAAGAGAAAAAGGGACTTTCTCTGGAAAGGTACGGAGTGGGAGAAAATCAGTGTCTCCTCATTTATGTCTGACTTTCCCCTCTCCCTTTGGAATGCCCCTTTCTTGGAGAATCCGCTCCCCCAGAATACCGAGCTGATCATCCCAATCAGAGCCTGCCCCTGAGACTGCGTTCCTGACACCTGGAGTGAGATGTTAAGTCGATGCCCTACCTCTCAGTGTGTATGTAAATATAAAGCTTTCTTTCTAGGCTGTGTTTTCCAGTGAAGAATTACCGGCTGGCAACAAATAAATAGAAAAGATATTGGGGTCCCAAAGCACTTCCTCAGTATCCAAGAAACCATTCTACTCAGCATTCTACAGCATGACCTTGGACCTGCTGTGTCTAGTTTCCTTACTAGTGAAAACAAAAGAACAGTAGAACCTAACTCACAGGATTCTCATGAAGATGAAATGAGTTCTCCCTTGAAAAGCTGTAGAGTAGTTGCCTGACACATTGTAAGTGCTTGGTTTGTATTCATTATCAGTATATGACATAAAAGCCTTTCTAAAACAATGAAATCATCATCAGTCAAAATTTACAAAATTTTGTAATTATAAAATTACAAAAATTACACATGAGCAAAAGCAGGTATGGAGCTGGTTTGTGATGCAGAGTGGCACAGTGGCTAAGAACACGGGTCTTCAAAGTTGACCACTTGTACCCAAAACCTGGTGTTGCCACATGGCCCCTATGTGGCATGGGCCTCAGATTTCTACACTGAAAAGTGGGAAACAATGTCTATTACACAGAGCTGCTGTGAAGATTAACCCAGCTAAGAAATAGAAGATGCTGAATGGTGCCTGACAAAAAATAAACATGCAACAAATGAGAGCGGGGGCGGGGGGGTGGAGAATGCTCTTCAACCAAGATTTTATCTCCAGAAATTGTTTTAAGAAAAAAATGAATGTTTGGGAATCTTACTATTGGAGCTAGAGGGCTACAAATAACTCCTGAGATGTGAAAAAGTGAAGAATCAGGTAACAGAGTTATCCGGTCATAGATGTGGGGGCCAAATGGACTTCCCAACACCACAACCTCGAATAAGGCCTACTTGCCTTACAGTTGTCGGCCAAGCAGCACTGCAGGCCACTTCAAAGATGGAAATGAAAAGAAAAACTAACAGAGGCCGAGTTTCACCCACTCAGCAAACACAGTCCTCAGATAAATCTCTCCTCTGCCCAAGAGGAGAACTGGACAAGCTCATGGTTTAAGGCTGGAAACTTTCCTTCCTTATTTTTTCCTCATGAAGAGAGGAGCAGAAATGCCATGCCTTCCTTGGGAACTTGCAGATTATATAAGCTTCCCCCAACATTTGGCCTTGACTAATACATTTATGTTTCTAGACCAACATGGCCTATGTGGAGAAACTAAGTGGGACTGTCCTCCAGAGTATGCTGATAAAACGGTTAAGTTCAAATAGTGTGCATTTTCTTTGTGATGGTTTGTCTTCAAGATGACTACCCACAATTCCTCCTCTCTCCATGTACATGCCATTCCTCCATCTAGAGCTGAAGTTTGTTTCTCCATCCTACTGAATCTGGGCCAGCCGGTGACTGCTTTGACTGGTAGGATACCTTGAAGCAGTGTTGCTTGGACTCCCAAGCTAGGTTGTATGATACCTTGCAACTTCTGCCTGGTTCTCTTGGAATGCTTGCTCTGGAAGAAGCCTCCTTCCATGAAAGTAAGAAGCTAATTGCCCTGAAACCTCTGGGCTATGAGGAAATCCAAGGTAGCCATGTGGAGAGAGAGAGATATGCCCAGCCAGCCTCCAGCTCTTCCAGCCATCCCAACTTCATTCCTTACATGGGAATGAAGAATCTACCTTAGAAATCCTACTTTGCCAGTTCTTCAGATGATCCAGCCCCAGCTGCAAACATGTGAGAAATTCCAAGTGAAGACCACCCAGCGAAGCCCTTTCAACTCACAGAACTATGGGAGATCATGAGTAACAATTGATGATTTCAAGAAACTAAGTTTTAGGGTACTAGTTATACAGCAATTGATAACCAAATACCCCCTTTAGTGACTATACCAAATTTCTCACCTGTTTTTTGTTTGTTTGTTTGTTTGTTTGGATCTCACTCAAATGGCACTTGAATAACTGAGACTAATTCTTATTTATTCAAGGGACTTTAACATTAAAGATAGGTGATGCTTGGCCTTTGCTTTGGTGTTTTCTGAACAAAACCCTACAATTCTCCTTCAGCAATCTTCACAAAAGATTGGTCCTTAATCCTCAATTAAAATCCTTTAGAAAAATAAATGAAATTGGGTTCCTTCTAAAGGCTAAATGTCACATCTCTAATGCAAATAATAGATTTGAGGACAAAGAAAATGAACATTTACCATGAAACTAATTTTCTATCATTTGATGCCAATTAAGATTATAATTGCTTTCCTCAGTATCACCAGATTGTTCACAGTTTCAGGAATTAGGAGTACATTTGGTTACATTTATCTAACTTGTATAAACTCTTGTGTGATTTGTTATTTCCAGAAGAAACTGGAATTTGAAACCAGAAACACTTCTGATGTAATTTTCTGTAGATGCAGATTTTAAAATCAGATAAATTAGTTAAGCTAGTCATATAAATGAGTCTGTGCTTACAAGCTCAAAATTCAAAAGAACTTGGAAAGCTAATCAAAAATATAACCAGGTAGTAATTTATTCCGTTTTCTTTGCCTCTGAAAATCCCACTTACAGATTTGATGGAATTATTTTGTGAAATGCATTCTCCTAATACATGGCTATGATATGGATTTATATAGAGGAGGACATCACATGTTTTCCTGCTAGGGTTATTTTTCTAAAGGTTGAAGATATTCTGTCTACAAGACTGTATTTATTTCCCTGACCTAGGAAGCCAGGGTACCTGGGACTTGCCATCTTTCAACTCCTTTGTTCAGGGTTAGCCTCTTTACTTCTCTGAGCTTCTGTTTACCCTCTTGGGCCAGAAAAGAAAAGGAAAGGAAAAAAGGATGTGTGGAATTTAGGAATTAGGCACATGAAGTCATTCATGTAAAAGCGACCAACCTGAACTCTGACTTTTACAGCAAATGATATCATAAGAACACACAAAGAGAAGGACTCCCAATTCCCGAAAGTCCAGGCCACTTGGTTGAGCACTTTAAATACCACTGGAAGCAGCTTATGTTCATTCTTATGGACAACAAGCCAATTGCCATATTGGTGTAACTTCTACTCAAGAGAATCTTGCCAGGATCAGATCTGTGTTCAGGGCTGATGGTGTTTCTGTTCTAGAATGCATTTCTGCTGTTTGAAACAATTCTACCCTCAGTCCTACCATTCTAGATCATCTCAAACCACTATCCCACCAAATACAGAAGGCAGAGCACCCCTGTCAGAGTCAAAGTAGCAGATAAAGGGACCAGGGTAAGTGATGAGAGCTTCCCCCACTTTGGGCCTTAAAAACAGAAAATATGTTGTGGTGGTTGTTGTTTTCGTTGTTGTTGTTGTTTCGCATTGCACTCTGGGCATGTTATTGATAGTTTTGGGATAAAATATATCAAGCACTGATGTAGCAACTGACATATTAGACTTTGGTGAAGATCTATGAGTCACTGTCGTTGGTCCTAAAGAACTGTAGTTGGTTGGTTTTCCTAACCCTGAAATATTTAGGCCTGCTTTCAGAACTCTCCCAAGAATTCAGAACAACAGGAAAAATAAGATGATGGGGCAGGGTGGTGGGAAGCATATAGAGGAGGAAATATAAACAGGAATGTTGGAGAGGTAGTCTCTAAGAGATTGATCTCCAAAGATACCAAAAGAAAGGCTTTTATTTTGACGTCTGTTTGAATTACCACTGTTACCAAAAATAGTACCTAATCATAGACTGAGAGAATTGAATTCAAATTTTAAAAATCGGTGTTTTGAGCAAGTCTAAATCCAACAAATATTGACATGAACACATAAGTTCCTTCGGGGAAGTGAACATGACCCAAGCCAGGTAGACATGATATTGATGGTAAGAGCAGCCCAAAGTGATCATAGTTTTCTTTGCTTTTATTCTCTACATTGATGGAAAATTTGTGATTTTTTTTAATCCAATAACAAAATCAATAGAACTGTGACTTAAATCTCACAACCTAAATGGCTGATTTATATACTTTGGAAAATACAATCCTATTTTCTACAGTTATCCTTTTTTCTCATTATGGAAAGTTTCAAGGGGACATATCTCAAACTTTCCCCAATGCTTTGTGAATGTTGTCATTCTATAATGATTTTTCTCTAATTTCTCCGAGGAGCCCCCCCATAACATCTAGGCTTTACCTTATATTGCCTTTGAGCAAATGGAACTCAGAAGGCAAAACAAAATATAGAGTCATCAGGAATTTGAAATCTTAAAAAAGCTTGTGGTGGATAGTTTAAATGGAAGCTCTTTTGACTGTCACTGAAAGTAACAGTGGAGTCCCATGCTGACATGGGTAGTTCAATAAGCCCTTGGCGATTGTGGATTTAGCATGCATGGCTTTGAGTGTTCTTAAATGATCCTGAAAGCCCATAACATGTAGTAATTTGTGATTTTGCTGAGGCTTGAATCTGAACTGCCCGCACTGGGAGGCACGCGTGAGTCATTTAACTAGCTACCATGACTTTATCCTCCACTTGTTTTCTTGTGGGCGTTTTATGGTTTGGGAGATTTGTGAAGGTCTCAGGGACTCCTTCACAAACACTCTCATATCTAATATAATGTTCAAAAAAAAAATAGTAAAAGGGTAGAGGGGACAAATACACAGACACCGTTGAGGTAATAGGATTCCAGGATATAACCCTGAAATGTTGTGAACACTCAATGAATACTTACTTCATGGATTTTTTAGTAACTGGAATAATGTATGTTAAGCATTTGACACACTACCTGACACATGGTAGAGTGTTCCTTATGTGTTCCTCTCTTTGCTTCATGTGTGTCACTGAAACATTTATATGGTAGCTTCTACTTATGGAAAACTTCTTTTAAATTAGATAAAGGAAGAAAATATCAGAGGCTATCACTGCTTTTTTTTTTCAGGATTTGAACAATGTTTAGTGCAAAATCTGCTTAAGCTAAGGAGTCTGTTATAAAGCCCACACTTCAGTTAGCAGTGTATATTTATGTGTGGCGACAGAAGCATTGTTTATACATTCTCTTAATCTGCAGCCTCACAGTGTGACAGGATTAGGAATCTGGGCCCATATGCAGATGTTAGGGTGTGTGGCAAAATTGAGACACTTCAATAAATTTGCTTTTGAAGATTAGAAATGGGGGCTTGATACACCCATTTGGCTTTTCTCGGTGTCTGAACACAGAACCTCAGTAATCCTTCTGATAGAAATCTCATTAACGTGTGTTTCAGATCACATTATATTTATACACGTATCATGTCTGCTTGAAAATCAAATAAGGCTTGTTTTTCATTAAGATGGTCTTTTTAAAATGAGTGAATATTTCAACAGATGACACCAAAATAACTTCTCTCAGATTCGGTAATTTACATATTTTGTAGATATTCAAATAAAAGATGATCCAAAATGCAGCCATCATTGTTCCAAAGCTCAGAAAGCTGAGTGTCGTTTGAGGCATTGTTAAATCATTGTTATACTAAGAGGAACCCAAGATTTCATCTCTGTGTTTGGACATTTTTAGAGGAAGAGAGTATTTTTAATAATATCTTCCCCCCACCTGGGTTTCTTAAGTACTACACTCTCATAGGAGTGACAAACAACAAAAAGCAACCAATTGTTTGGTCATCAAAAACATGAATATGGTAATTCACGCCAAAAGGAGTACTGAGTTACCTTCCCTTCAATCAAAATAATGAGAAAGCAGCTATACATTTGCATTAGAATAGAAATTTAGGGGGGTCATTACAGTTTTCCAATTGTAATCTGTTCTTCCATCACCAGCCCCTCCCCCCTTAACTGCCTAAGGTTTGCAAACCGCTTCAGCAACCATCAGCCAAGAAATGTACATGTCATCTGCAAATCACAGATCTTGACTCGAGTGATTGCACAGGGAGAAGAAGTGCTGAAGGGTTCATAGTGGCCAGGACAAGACTTAAAAGTGATGCGAAATAGGGAGCAAAGAGGGCTGCAATTGCCTTGGAGCCTCAAACAGACTGAGCTTCAATGCCATAGAAAAAATCACCAGTTTCTCCATCATTTCTTTAAAGGTCAAAATTTTTGTAGGTGGACTGGGAGAGCAGCGGATTGCAGATGCGTTTAACAGCAGGATATTTTCCGCTGCCATGACCAGTTAAGGAAGATTTTCAAAAACACATCTGCTGGTAAACAGTTTGGCCCTACTCTGGGTCATCTGCCTTCTCTGGTCTCCTTGCTGCATGGATTCTTACCTGGGTAGAGTCCCAAACCTCACATCAGTCAAAGCTAGGCTTTCAGTACAGTCCATTACATTTTTTAGAGAGGTACCTCAGTGGCTTTCAGGGAGGTTTTATGATGTGGGGCTGCCTCTTCCCAAATGCACGAAGCACACACATGAGGCATACAGGCACAGAGCATGGACCCGACACCACTTCCTCCTCATGCTGCTGCTCCGCTGGCGGGCACCCACGCCACGCCCACCCCTCACCACCAACCCCATCCCGTGTGAGCCAACCAAACTCAGTCGTTCCATCCATGGAGCTCCCCAAAGGAACCTAAGGGGGCCAGCTCTTTCGGTGACCACTTAAGGAAGTCAGCCCATGCTCTACCATGCTCCACACTCAACTGTTGGCTACTACAAACAAAGAAGTCATTTGGCAAACCCAATGTAAACCCATAGTTGGGAGTCAGACTGAGTGGTGGGGAATCTTTCATCTCTACCTATATTTGCACCCTGGTCTCCCTGCGTGCTACATCAACAGCGATAAAGGCCCAGGAACTCCTTCAAGGAGATGGGAATGACACCCATCTCACAGGTTCCCCATGGAAAATACATCTCCAGGAGGGAATGTGGGAAGGTAAGGGCCCCGTACAGCTGAATTCTCCAAGTTTTTCCTCTGAGCCAAAAACATGCTGAAAACCACAAACTTGCTCTGCCCAGATACCTTGGGTTGGAATGAGATCCCAGGGCTGCTTAGAAGTGACACCTTATCTGACCGTCCAGCCCACAGCAACTGGTAACACACCAGCACACGTGAGTGAATATGGCCCTAAGTGGTACCCTGGGAAGAAGGTGTGTGGTGAAAGCTTACTGTTTACAGTTCTTAGAGATACTGTCCATAGAATTCATGCAGCCAGACATTCAGGTTGGGAGGGCAAAGTATTTACTGTGACCTGTCTGGGCATGAGCTCCCTGCAGATGGCACAGGGTATCACATGTTCCAAAAGGTTGTTATCAGGCCAGGGAGGCTTAAGGTCATAATTCCTTCCCCTTAGAAGGAGCAAAAGATGTCCACCCTCCAACACTTCCCAACACCTACTCTTCCTTTTGGCAAAGAAATAATAAAAATGAACATTAGCACCTTTTATAGGTTCCTTATGTGATCCTTTACAAAGTTACCAGGGAGAAGAGTAGTGACAAAGAAGGGGACATGTAATCGTATGCCCTTAGTCAGGTTACTTCAGCTCTCCATGCTTCCGTCCCTCACCTAAAAGGGAGCAATTACAGCATGTCCCCACACAGATGTTGTGGGAATTAAATGAAGGTATATGAAAAGGGCTTAGAAGAGTGCCTGGCACGAGTAGGTTTCAGTAAAGAGTTCAATTTGAAAGACGGCTGTTGTTGTTTTTGTTATTTTATATTTTCAACATTGTATCTGCCATCCTTCCCTATAGCAAGAATTATGGCCCAGAGGAGAGGTGGGAAAGGCAGGAGGCTTCCAGGTTTTACACTGGGAGGGCAGATCAACAAAGAATCCTATAGGTTTCATTCATGTGCAAGGGTTGCTGTGGCTCCTGCTCCAGCTTTTCAACTCCCATAACCCACCTCCTTTCTTCATACACATCCAGATCTTTCTTAGGGACAAAAAAGGATCCTTTCAGGAGCTTTCAGATGTCCGTGCAGACACGAGAACGAGTAAAGCCAGAGCAGACCTACGTAAGATTTAACTGGGCCCGGGAAGACAAGGTGGCAAACCAGCACCCAGGGTCCCAGGGTTTCAGCTCGCACCAGGAGCAGTGATCTTGCGAATGAGAACACAATAAAAGGGAGGGAGGAACTCAGTTTGGAATCACTAATCCACTCAGGCCCTTTCATAGGCCTTAATCATTAAGAGATCCAAGCAAAAAGGTTTTCATCCACCCTGCAGATGCGGCGTGGTAGCCGCTGTTTCTGCCAGGCCAGTCTCTGCCTGCTGCTTTAAAAATGCCCAGAGCCCAAATCCAGGAGGAAAGCAAGTGGTAGTTTATGCTAAAATGCTAAAGCTATTTGAAAGCAAATGCATATAATAGAAAGAATTTAAGCAGCTGGTGGATGTCATTACATTCACTTCTCAAGGAGGCCTGTCTTCTGGTGACACCAATCAAAGAACTGGGTCATCTCTCAACAGTAATTTTCTTGGAGGCCATGAAATTCTTGCATTGATTTTATCCCCCTTTGGCTGAACATGCACTGAGAACAGCAAAGCTGGTGAGGACTCAGGCAGCCCATGGGGCTGTCATCAACTCCATCTGAAGGGTTTATATCCTTAATGGGATCAGAGGTCTTATCGGTGATTCCTTGTAAGTGCAACAGAGAAACTATCTTTCTTTCGCCACCGATTCCACACCTGACAATTCTCTTATTTATCAGTTAACAATTATTGTCGGAAAGCAAGTCAATTACAAGGAGGAATTTATGAAGTTCTTAGCAGCTAAGAAGAAGCTTGATGGAATCTATCCATACTGTTCAGAAAACTGAAATGTGAACTGTCTGAAGACAGGACTGACTTCACATATATTAGCACCACATCATAATACAAATCATTAAGACATTAATTCTTGTGTTTCTGTATATACCCACCAAGTTACAAGTATGTATAAGGGGAAACAAAAGCATACGGCTACTGTAAAAGGAGACAGGATTCGTGGCCATCCATCCCCTCCTCCGTGCATCCTCGCCAACACCCCAGGAAGAGTTGGCTATGCTCTCCTCACTCTTCTCAAATCTATGCTAGGGCCCAGAATTTATTTTGGTGTTATTATACGGAAAGGAAGGAATTATTTTTAATAGTCCTTTGTGACAGATGTCTGATGTCCTGTATCTGTCCCTCATTCTGGACACTGCACAACCAGGTGGAGCCTAACAGCATCTTTCCTCAGAGGCTACACTGCTTTCTGTCCCGGATTTCCCTACCACCAGAGACTAGGACCCTGGCTGGAAAAGGCTCAGCCATTCCTGGACAAGATGGAGAAGTCAATACTCCCTGGGGGCACCCCTTGACCAATGGTGTGTGAGGGCCAGTGAAGGATGCAGCACACTAACCATTTTAGGGCACTGCCTGAGGTTTCCTAGTCTGTCTCTGAGAGGAAGGAGCCCCATTCTCCCAGAGTGGTTGTCAGCTCGATAGCACACCCTGGACTGGTTGGTCTTCCTTCCATGTTTCAATCTGCTCAGTTCCTCACTTTGTCTCTGGCACTACTGCTCTCAAACAAAAACACTTGCATACGTGCATTTGTCACAGGATCTACTCTTTGGGGAAACTCGGGCAGAGCTGAAGCCATGTTGTGACTAATCCGTCCAGAACACCTATTTAAATGAGTACTTTGACTCACTTCGGGATTAGTCATGATGAGACATAAAACAAAGGAATGTAATGCTTTAGTCTATATCCTCATAAAATATAGGGACTATGTAAAGGATTCTGTAATTAAGTGTATAAAATTAACCATTCCACAAAATTTCATCTGCCCTTTAGTAATTTATATTCTTCCTTTGGATTTCTACAAAAATCAGGCCCATGAAAAATGTTTTCCTAAATACTTACCAATTAAGAGTGAATGAATAGCTATTTCCCAAGAGGCAACAGACTTAAATTGTTACTTTATCCCATGAGAGAGAAATGGCCTCATCCAGGCTACAGTAAAAGCCACGCTGACTTTGCCTAGGTTTTTCCTGTCCAGCTCCCCTTTAATGATATTCATCACATTTGAGATTATTTGCTTAATACCCGTCTGTTCCACTAGACTGGAGCTCTGTGATGGTGAGAGCTGTCTGTTTCATTTAAAAGTGTATCCTTAGCCTTTGGCTTTCCATCTGGCACACAGTGGGTCCTCAGTGAATGTTTATTGAATTTAACTGTACAAAATATAAAATGCCTGAGAAAATCCATACCACTCACATGACAACTCAAAGACCATCCCACACAATATCAGTCATTTGTGTTCATGTTACCTAAGGAAAGCTCTGGCTGAATCTGGCCACAAGCCTCTTATACAGTGGAGACACAGCAAAGGTTCTAACAAGAACAAAGGAGCCTGATTTTCTTTACATCTAATAGGACCCCTTTCTCTCTAGCAAAGTCGCTCAGTCTCTCTTTACCACTAGTAAAATTAAAATAATATATTAAATCTTGGGTTCCTGAGGTCAAAGAACAAAATTGGTCAAGCAGCCAATGGCCTAACTGGATCTTACAGCTGAGAATTTGTTGCCACTTGGATTTCAAAACGTTAAGACTAAGATATTTGTCAATAATCTTTAATGGAGTTTAAACTACTATCCAAAAGTTGTTTGTGTTCAGATACAATTTTTCCCGTTACATTGTCCAGAGTCAGTCTACCTTTCATGGAAAAAAAGAACCAGTGGAACCTTCTTAATAAAACTCTTTCACTCCTCCTCTTTCTTCTCCAAAGTAATTCCCTTCATCTTGGAAACTCAGATAACACATGTCCTACCTTGGTCATGTAATCACACTGGGCTCCTTCAACTCATTTCATGTTCACTGTATCTTCTCTTTCTCATGCTGGGAAATCACTTCTAAAGCCACCACTTTAATAAAACCATGATGACTAAACTGGATTATAGGTCTCAGAGTTGTGCATGGTAGAGGAAGTGACATGTGGCCAAAGACTCTAGCTTTAGTCTTTGCTCTCTCATTAACTGGCTCCATGGCCTTGGGCAGATAATATACATTTTGAGCTTAACTTTGCTCTAAGGCAAAAAAGGAGGAAAGGGGATTGACTTCTAGCATACTTCCCAGCTTTAACATCTGTGAATATTTACCAGAGAGTCTCAGTAGATGTTTTGTTTTGTAAATCGTACTGTGCCTGTCAGGTATTAATTGGTATGTTTAGTTTGTATGGTGACACTAATGACTGTCTTCATCGTAAATGATCAGTATTTTGGAAGTCAGAGTACTTCCAGCAAGCTGATGGCTCTACCCCCCTTCCGTTTCAAGTAGCAGGTGTTCTGAATTGGTGGTCTGTCTGAAAAGAAAATCTAGATGAAGTGGGAAAGGTCTAGAATCTCCCCTCTTGGCCGAGCCGAAGGTGGCTTGCAGAGGGCTCAGTTCATAGCTTGTGCTCACTTTCCCTCTTAGCCCTTTCCCCTGCCTTTTTAACTGCCAAATTCGGCGAGCAACAGAAACAAAAATCTTTTATATTTATCTCTATACTAGAATTGCACTGTACCCATTAGGGGCAGCTCGTAAAAGTTACTAACAAGATAAAAGCGAAGGGACGCTGGTGCCATCATCTGAGAGTCATGGAGTGTATTTTGAAGTTTGAGAGAAGAGGTAAAAGTTAGAATAAAGGGGATGAAATAAATCCTCCAAATAGTAATGACAAGTCACTAAATCCCCATATGCATCTAAGAAATGATCACAATGACATGGCCTATGATTTAAGATTAGAATATGTGTCATATTGTAAATGGATCATGCCAAATCATATAATCATCTCACTTTTTTCCCTAAATAATGACCATAACATAGGAAGGAATCTATATTGTGATTCTGCAAATTGTCCAGAAGATGGAGATACTGAGGCCACATTATTTCAGTCTCAGGAATTCAGAAAGAAGTTAATTAGATATTTGGGGGCACTTCCTCTCATGAGAGAACCATGATTTGATTTTTATTTAAATATTCATTTTTAAGAAATTCAAAGCTATTCATCAGAAACCAGAATTTTTAAAATATTCACTTGATAGTTATAAAAGAATAATAATTTGAATAATCTTTCCTCCTTAAAGACATACAGTTGATACTTTAGGGTAGATGTGTGGGTCCATTTGCTGCCAAATTAACCTCCAGGGCATTACATCTTGACGTAAGTGTCATTAATAATAGTATGTACTCAATCAATTAACTTTATTATTAATGTATATCAATTATTAATCAATGTGTTGTTATTAATTATTAACATATTAATTAGTAATGTGTTGTCCAAGAACCAAAAAACTTTACAAATGACTCAGAAACCAAGCAGATCAAAAGGGAGACATTTTCTAGAATTGCATTCAGTATTACAAAAATGATTCATTTCAGGAATGTATTGTCCATCTGATGGGTGATCAAATCAATCCATTTTTACATTACAGCAATTTTAAATCACCTGAGATATAAATCCCTATACCATTAATTAAGTTATTCTGGTATGTTTCACTAAACCTTATCTGTTCTTTACCGATATAAATGATAAATACTCTGCAAAAGTAATTTTTATGGAATATGTTAGACACAAATGATGTAAAAGGAAACAAAAAATTCTTCAGTACTTGCCACTAGCCTTAAAAAATAATACATCACAACTCCGACTGAAGAACTTCTGTGTACCCCTCCTCCTTCCATTCCCCTCCTGCTCCATACCATCACTCACCCTGTGCATGTGTTTATACACTTACTACATGTGAATGCATCCCTAAAATAGATACTGCTGTTTTATGTGTTCCAAAGCTTTATACAGATGGCATCACACTCTAAGTACGTGTCATCAACTTACTTTTATTAGTTTAATATCATGTGTTTGAGATTTATTCATACTGATCTATGTCATTTTTGTTTATTCACTTAAGCTGCTGGATAGTATAAATTTATTTATTAATTCTTCTTGCAAATATTAAGATTTGTTCTAATTTTCACTCTTTCAAGCATTGCTACAGTGAATATTCCTATAGACGTGACTTTTGTTAAGAGT
The DNA here is from genome assembly GCF_963455335.1 of Martes martes. Lineage (NCBI taxonomy): Eukaryota > Metazoa > Chordata > Mammalia > Carnivora > Mustelidae > Martes > Martes martes. Next base: position 115,965,594 of record NC_137891.1, read on the forward strand.
TTCTCCAAGGGATATACCTAGGAAGAGAATATCTAGAACACTGAGTTGGTATATTCAATTGTATTAGTATTATCAAATTACCCTCTGAAGTGTTAATTGCCCTGATTTATATCCCCACCAGCAGGGTATAGCCCCCCCCCGCCCCACCTTCTCTCATTGCTTGGTAGGTCCAGCATTTTCCTATTTGCCACTCTGGTAAATGCGAAGTGGCATTTTACTGGTTATTAATTTGCATCTGTCTCTCCAACTCTTATTTTTATGAGACTACAGATCCAAGCATAAGATATTCTGAAAGTTTTTTCCCCACCATCTTTCTCCTCACCTTTCATTCTGCTGGGAAACTCTGAGAACTTATCTATCAGGGGACACGTCTGATGTTTCGTTTCATGTGGAGGTGTGACAGTTATGACCTCTCCTCCTCAGTGTTAAGTCAGAAACTGTGAAGGGTCTGAGATTTTACCCTACTTGGAAGCTAACAAGTTAGAATGCCATAGTTTTATATACATAAACTGACAGAAGACACAAGACCCCTGGGTCAGAGAAACAGACCATTTATTACTCACAGCACGACTCCTGTCTGACAGAATTACTCGGTAAGTCACATACACAAGACTGTACACTAAGCTGCCCACCATCGCCTCTTGTTCCTTCATACTTAGGATAAATTTCAACCTCATGACCAGTACTGCAATATTTAATTGCTTTCCAAGACAATTGGGAGAAATACACCATGGTGAATTTGACCCTTTTTGATTCTATGAGAGCCACACATACACAACACAGAAATATTTTGGTATAGTATTTTTAGTCCCTTGGTTTTAGTTTAGCCAGTTACAAGCTCACAATTGTTGCACATTCTGGCCAAACACAGTCTGATTTACTTTGGAATACCAGTTCTGTCATTTTATACCTGGATGGCTTTTGGCAAGTTTCTTAATTTCTCTGAGACTCAATGACTCCCTCTGTAAAATAGTAGTAATAGCACGTGTATCAGAGAGTTGGCAGGCTTGGATGAACTAGTACCAGTAAGACACCTGATATGTCATACACACTGTGGTGTTAAGAGCTAGTATTATTCTAAAAGTCAACATCCTTTGGTAGAAAGTCATTCCTTTCCCTGAACTTAGCGACAACCTTTGTCCTGATGTTATTCCATAATCATTGCTCCCAGAGTTACTTCAGATTTGGCAGATAATGGCCACTGCCATTATTGAGTATCTATATAGTAGGTGTTATTTTCAAGGAAGAAATTATGCTACCCATTTTACAGATGAGGATCTAAAACAAGAGAGGTTAGGAAACTTGCCTATAGTCATATAAGCCAGTAAATGTCAGATCTAGGATTTGAACCCATGTCTGTTTACCTCTTAACCCTGGGCTCTTATTTATTTATCAACAAAAAGTAGGATGTATACATTCTAACAAAGCATCCAGATACTAGAGTTCTTGACTCATTTTGCTTAGCCATGAATATGAACATAACAGTTAATATATACCACAGGTTTAGGGTAGAAATTGTGCCAAATTCTCTTGTGATCTTCATTACCAAAGACCAAACAAACACAAAGTATTCAAACTCCTTACATAGGTTGGTAATTCGGAAAGCCTCTTAAGAAAATGAAATATCCAAAAATCAGTAATGTTTTTCAGATCTTTCTTCTATCCCACTTACCTGAAAGTATTTTGGAAACCTAGCAACAATTATAAAGAAGATTCTCTGACACAGAAAACAATCCCAGGCCAGAGACACCTTAACGTGGGCACTCTACATCCAACTTACTTTATACTTTTCATGTTTTATGATCCTTCTGCTAGGCAGTAAAATGAGTCAGAATTCTTAGTGTTTTCAGAATCAGATGGAAGGCTTTACCTGATCTGAGCAGTTCTTTAACTATGTTAATATGGAAATACAGCTTCAACAGTGGTGGCTTAGATATAAAGAAGCATACTTAGGTTTGAATGGCATGTTTAACTTCTGTCTTTTTATAATCTAAAGACTTATCTGAAGTTATACAATAAGAAAAATTACTGTTTAAACTCTAAAAGACTATTTAGAAATCTACCTCCTCAAAGTCCTTCGTTTTCCGTTGGGTCACTATTTTAATATGTGATTAAAGCACAGTAATGTAAGTGGTCATGTGAGATCTCCTGAGGGATGAGTCACCGACACTTAGTTCTCTGTCCTTTGCTTGAGGTTGAGCAGAATCTTGCAGTATCACCCCATCTCTGTTTGTCTGCTCCCCCAATTGGCATTTAAACTTAATTTCAAAATAAATAATTCTAAGAACCTATCTGGGTCATCACCCATCCTTACTTTTTCTTCTTTTAAAAATGATCTTTCTCTTTGCTGCTCAGATTGTTTCACCAGGAAACTCCAAATAGAAGCTTCCTGAGAACGGCACACTCAGTCAAAAACCAGGCTGGGATACCTATGAATCTAGTAGGAGGCAACCCACTCCCCTAGCTATTTAAGGTATGGATGAAGACTAAAGTAATTATTCTTTTTCACTTTAGGCAGACTCTTGGACTTAACTTTCAATTACTTCCTAGGAATGACTACCTCTACCCAATTCGCTTAAGCAGATGTAACTACAACCACAAAAACACTGTTGACTGGTGTCCTTCAGAGACCTGTTCATTACCTGTCATTAAATGTTTTAAAAGTTTGCATAATTGATCCAGCCAATAAGTCATCATTGATTTATGGGGTTCTGTGCTGAAGAGTTGCTCTTTAAAAATTCATAACACTGGTATGTGTCTTTACAATCCATTAGCTGTTTACGTACCCACAGTCTTAGCATTGATTGACCTTGGACTGAGATTCTCATGGACTTCTTTTTTTCTGCAAGTCCTCAGTATAGAAAAGCAATACTTCAGTCCTCTCCCTTGACAGTTATACTTTGATTTTTTTTTCATCCATCAAAATAGAAACTTTACTTGAAATGATGAATAAATAAAGCATATTCCATAAACAGCTCTTCACTATTATTTAAGCTTATGGGTTGCATTGTGTGAATCTCCTTTCCCCACCATCAGATTCAAGTGTGTAAATGTTCTAAAAGGCTTTGAAAGTTTTATGATGATTTCAGGGGATGGAGGAGTAATAGCTGAAGAGTGAAGCTATTAGTTTTAATATTTATATTGAGTGCTCTGAAACATTAATGTGACAAGATGTAAGATCAGTGCAGTGGGATATATTTACTTCACAACCACTGCCACGTGACAAAAAAAAAGTGTGTGTGCATGTGTATGTGTATGTTTGTGTGTGTATTTATTTTCTAAAACTTAAAGGACAAGGTTCATATGTTGTTTGCAGGTTAATATTTTTTCCTTTCCACAAGATTTAAAGTTCTGACAAATACATTAGCTTTCTTGAACTAGAGCTATTTTTAGGAAGCAGGAAAGGACTGCCAGACTAAAGTTGACCCATGGGTTTGTTAATTTGTGTGGGTCTGTGTTCAAATAGTCCTCCCACCCTGTCATGGTGAATCCCATCCACCAGATGGGTAACAGGTTGTCCTGCCTTCACTCCCAACTGTGTCTTGGGGAAATACGGAGAATGATGATTATTAATCTGGATTGAGAAAATCTTTATAATGAGTGTTGCTTTTAGTGACTTCATATGGAGAAGAAATGAGGCAAGGAATTTCTGAGCTCTGGACTCAAGAGCTCTGGTTTCAGTCTCAGCTCCACCCTGACAGGAGAAGCTGTGTGACCTAGGGCATGTGCCTTTACATTTTTTTATGCTTGGTTATTGATTTTTAAAATGAGCATGACAGTTTTAACAACTCACATACTTCTTGGAATATTTGATGCAATAATCCCTACAAAGACCTGGCACAGTAAGTATTCTCTATTTTTATTACCACAACCAAATGAACAAATACTTTTAGAGGGCCTATAGTGTACAAGGTACTGAATTTGCACCAATTACTAGATTTTCAAAGTATTCTCAAGGTATTAACAATCTATTAAGAAAACAAAAACATCTGCCCACTTAAATCAAAACAAGGGCAGAGGTGTTGTTTCAGAACTGGAGAAGACCTAAAAGACCTGAGTTTAAGTCCCAGCTCTGCCCTGAGCTGCCTCATAACACTAGGCTTGTGACTTAATCTCTTGTGACTTAATCTCTTTCCCCACATGCAATACTTTACCTCAGTTGCAATGAAGGTCACAAAAGATAATGTTAATAATGCTTGTGGTAACAAACAACCCAGCTAATAAATGGGCAGGAAACATGGACATTTCTCCAAAGAAGACATACAGATGACCAACAGACACATGAAAAGATACCCAACATCACTCATTAGCAGGGAAAAGCAAATCAAAACTACAATGAGGTATCACCTCACACCTGTCAGAATGGCTAAAATCAAAAACAAGAAAAAACAGCAAGTGTTGGTGAGGATGTGGAGAAAAAAGAACCCTCATTCCTGTGGTGGGAAGGCAAATCTGGGCTACCACTGTGGAAAACATTAGGGAGATCCTCAAGAAATTAAAAATAGAAAAATTAACTAAAATTACCCTATGATCTAGTCATTCCACTACTCAGTGTGTACCCAAGACTATGAAAACACTAATTCAAAAAGATATATGCACTCCTATGTTTACTACAGCATTATTTACAACAGCCAAATTATAGAAGCAGTCCAAGTATCCAATGATCAATGAATGGATAAAGAAGAGGTGGTATATATATATAATGGCCTATTACTCAGCCATAAAAAAGAGTGAAACCTTGCCATTTGCAACAACATAGATGGATCTAGAGAGTATAACACTAAGTGAAATAAGCCAGTCAGAAAAAGACAAATATCATACGATTTCACACATATGTGCATTTTAAGAAACCAAACGAAAACAAAAAGAGACTAACAAAAAAACAGACTCTTAACTATGGAGAACAAACAGGTGATTAGCAGCGGGGACGTGCGTGGGAGAATGGGTGAAATAGATGGAGAGTAAAAGTACACTTGTGATGAACACTGTGTAATGTACAGAACTGTTGAATCACTATATTGTATACCTGAAACTAACACAACACTGAGATTAACTACACTGGAATTAAAACTAAAAATAAATTTTTAAAAAATGTATGTGGTAAACACTTAACTACGAAAAATGTGCTACACTCAGATAATCCCAGGTTTGGGGAGTTTAACAAACCTGAATAGCCACATGAGTTACTAGCTACTGTTGGTTGTCCACAGCAAGGAAGATGTTCATTATGAAATAAATGAGACGGAGAACAGGTAATGGTAACAATCAGCGAAGAAGCCCTTTGCTTTACGCCAGGTATCATGGCTGGGTGGGACCGGATTGGACATTTCAAGATAATTTCAACATTAACAGGCAATGAAGAGTACTACTCCAAGTGGGATGAGGACTGTGAACTAAGAGTACAGGCAAGGGAGACGAGGAGCGTGGGGGTGGTGGCAGTGTGCTGTGGGCATGGCCTGGTTGCCAAACTGTGGGAGATGCAGTTAGAGAGGTGAGCGGGAGCAGACAGGAGGGCCTCCTTTGAGTGCCCAGCTGAAGAGTTGTTATCTGATTCTGAAGCCAGGTTTTTCTTTTCCTTTTTTTATAGCAGTGTAACATTTTTAAAATTAACATATAATGTATTATTTGTTGCCAGGTTTTTCTTTTTATTTTTTTTATAGCAGCATAACATTTTTTAAATTAACATATAACGTATTATTTGTTTCAGGGGTATGGATCTGTGATTCATCAGTCTTATATAATTCACAGCACTTGCCAAAGCAGTATAGCATTCTAATAAAATTAACTTTCATTTTTTTAATCCAAGTAAAAGATGTCCATAGTTTAAGGCAGCAGTTCTTAAGCTTGAGTATATATGAGTACCAGTTGAGAGCTTTTAAAACCCCAATACCCAGGCTTCACCCCAGGCTGCCCAAATCAGGATCTCTGGGGGTTTAACCCAGACTTTAGCATTCTTCTAACCCCAGGTGACTGTGGTACACCAAGGTTGGGAATCACTGGTTTAAAGTATCCATTTTTGGGGATGCCTGGTGGCTCAGTCAGATGAGTGTCAGACTCTTGGTTTCAGCTCAGGTCATGATCTTGGGGTCATGGCACTGAGCCCCACATCGGGCTCCACATGCACAGTCTGAGGTTCTCCTCTCCTCTCCTTCGGCCTCTTTCCCTACTCCTGCACAATCTCCCTCTAAAGCAAATAAATAATATCTTTTTAAAAAGATATTTGGGGGGCACCTGGATGGCTCAGTGGGTTAAACCTCTGCCTTCGGCTCTGGTCATGATCTCAGAGTCCTGGGATCGAGCCCCACATCGAGCTCTCTGCTCAGCAGAGGGCCTGTTTCCCCTGCCCCTCCTGCCTATCTACTTGTGATCTCTCTCTCTCTCTCTGTCAAATAAATAAATAAAATCTGTAAAAGATATTATTTATTTGAGAGAGAGGTAAAGAGCACAAATAGTGTAGTAGGCAAAGGGAGAAGGACAAGCAGACTCCCTGCTGAGCAGGCAGCCAGATGTGGGGCTCAAGACCAGGACCTTGGGATCATGACCTGAGCCGAAGGCAGACACTATCCAACTGAGCCACCCAGGTGCCCCAAATGAAATCTTTAAAAAAAATAATAAAGTATCCATTTTTACTACATAAAAAAGTATCCTCTGCTCCACCCTTAGCCTGGTAGAGATTTCCTTGACTTCTAGTGAGGTTATGATAAACCTATCACATGTTGACAATTATCATAAATCAAAAAATGCATTCAATACACCTAACCTACCTTAAATGTGCTCAGAACACCTACAGTTGGGCAAAATCATCTCCCATAAAGCCCATTTTATACTAAAGTGCTGCATAGCTCATGTAATCTACTAAAGACTGTATTGAAAGTGAAAAACAGAATGGCTGTGTGGATACAGAACGGTTGTCAGTGGATCGGTGTGTACCCTTGTGATCGCATGGCTAACTGGGAGCTGTGGCTCCTGCCCCTGCCCCGCAATATAAGAGAGGATTGTATATCTATCACTGGCCCAGGGAAAGATCAACACTTACAGTTTGAGTATGGTTTTTACTGAAAACATATCACTTTCACACCGTCACAAAGTCAAAAATTTTTAAGTTGAAACATTGTAAGTCAGGGACTATATTCTAAAGGCCATAACTTCTATCTTCTGTTTTCCATATGTTAGTACCTCTCTTTTATGTTGGAGGCTTTCCTCAGATGTTTGGGAATCTTTGACCCTCTGCTCATGTTTATGAATGAGGTAGTGAAAAGATTATGGAAGATTGTTTCGCATGGATTTTGCACGGATTATGGGAAATCCCTTTGCAACTGTTGAGCTTTGCTGTAGGTAAGTAAATTGTGAGCTGAATTTTTAGCTGAAATTTCCTTAAATGTCCATAGGCCTTTTCTCTGGGGTTCTTCAGTTTCTTCAGAGAAGATTCCTCTAGACTCCTGCCTGGGTACTGTATGTGATTGAATTCATCTGTTCTGCTGGGCAGGGAAAGCATGCCAAGGTCCCTACTAGTCAACATGCAGACTATCATGTAACGTCTCTCGTTTTTGTTACTACATCTCATCCTTTACCCTCTGGTGTGGCCACATTTCCTAAACCTGAGCCTCCCTGGTTCAGTTTTTCCAGAGATTAAATCTCTACTCTGTGTGGTGAATGTAGGGAAGGGACAGTGGATTGTGGAGGTAGGAGAGAGGAGAGACAAGTAGACTCCTGGCTTTTCTGGACTGGATAGTGGGCCTGGGAGTCCAGATGCTCCATATCCTAACTTTCCACCAATTCCCTGATTTCCTTATCACAGTGGGGAGGGGGGTTATTGGGTGAATCTGTTCATTTTTTATTGGTATTATCCTCTGCAAGTACTTGTATTTTAACTTCCTCTGATGAATCCTTTGCCATCCATGTACTTTCTATCTTCCAAAAAATGTCTTAGCTTCTGTTGTTTGCTGTTGTCTCCTTTCCTGCCTCTTTGTTCTTGTGGATCATATAATTTTGGTTTTGTCCTTTGAATACTATCATAATGGAAAGTTCAAGTGCAAGAGGAGAGAAATGCATATCGTCAATCTACCAGGTCTAAACAGAACTCCCAGGGGAATTGGGCAGGGGCCAGGAGGGCTTGGAGGTGGGGAGGGAGTTGTAGTTGGTAGTGGTATATTCACAAATATTATGCAGAACTATGGAAAAACAGTTAAAAGTGGAATCACTCCATATAAATGAAGGGTAGAAGAGTCAGAGTTCCCCCTTTCCATCTTCTACCTTTTTCTCAAAACCCAGACAAACTCAAAGAACACAGACAGAAGAAAGACCTGGTGTGAACAGAGAATCGTTGAAGGTGAAGACTGATCTCCAATTCTTGCTCTTCTCAGTCCTTCTGTCAAAATGTGGAGTGACCAAGGAGCCATGAGGAAATTGTCTTGTTTCCTACTATGATTTGGCATATTTCTTTTGCAGATTCTGCTACTCAGTAAAGGTTCCTTACAAATGTTCTTCCTAAAGATGCTTAAGATTGTGTGGGGGATACAAAGATCAGCAAAAGAGTCTCTATGCTCAAGTAATTGATAAGCTAGTAGGAAAACTGGAAGAAGCATAACTTTGACCGCACATGTCCTTTCAAACACTCTGTCCCATCTTACGAGTCCTCCAAAGCTGAGAGGGCCTCCTACCATTCCCCACATTTCATCATCAGTGGTTTTGTCAAAAACCACTTGTCTCATGATGGTTCAGAAAGAGCACAACTGAAACAGTGAACAGGTAGGTTTTGTCCTTACAATCTAACTATGCTCCAATTCCCACTTTCCTCCTCAACTCCCCAGCCTCAGCAGAGATCTTGAAGAACGAACTCTACACCCACGGCAATTCATATCTTCATATTTAATAAGTGTTGCCCAGGTTCCAAATTCAAAGTGGGAAATAAGGTGTCAGCAGATGGAAGTCTTGATGCACACATTCTCTTTCTTAACTTATTTTCTCTCCTTTCTCTTTTCTGCTATATTCTTAGTTGTCCTTCCTTCATTTAAAAGATTCACTTTGAGCACCACCCCAAATGCTCACATGGAGGCAAATAAGTATGCTTTGTTTGTCCCTAGCTATGAGTCCTTTAGTGTAAAGGTTACATGGTAAATATTTTCTATCCCAAATGTCAAAACAACCATGGACTTCCCTGAGGGGACTATTTTTCAAAAACTCTGTGAAATCAGGTTGGCAGGCCAGGAAAGACATAATGCTGCCGCCACACGTATCCCTCACAGGAACACTTGGGAACACCCCAAAATGAGGTTCCTGGGGGTTTCTAAGGCATCATAGGTGGCAGGTACAACCACCCACCCACTCCCAGTTAAGTCCTGCACATCATTTCCTCATTTTTCCTGACAAAATCTCCAGATGTTCACACCTCACTCAAAAGAAATAGTTAGGTTAAAAAACAAAAAACAAACAAACAAACAAACAAACTTCTGGGGGGAAAACTCACACACTTTTGTGGGCTTATTCTCAAATTCCACTATGCTAATATAGTAACAGCAGCCTTCCTACAAATGCTCTTCTTCCCTTTGCAAAATACCACAGTGCTGCGCCCACCACAGGGCAAATCTGGAGCAGTAATTCAGACTGGTGGGGAGATTCTGGCATCCTTTTCACGCAACCTTTCTCTCCCTTCTTAGAAAGGGAAAAGGAAGAAGACAGAAAGAAGAGAAAATATGAGAAGCTTACTAACTTTTCCGCAGCTTTTCTCTCCCTCTGCCCAACTCAGAGGGCTTTGGTCTTGCCTGTTCTCCATTCACTAGTGTTCTGAAAAAGGAACGGTAAAAATCATACTGGAAGATTCTACAGAGAAAATCAATAAGAATAAAAGAAAGACTGTGCACCCCAAGGGGCCAGGTGAGAGGAAGGACATGTGGCATACTGGGAAGTAACATACAGAGGAGGGAACCTGGAGAAGAGATGACTTAAAGATAAATGAATTCAAGGACAGTAGTTTAGTACTCTTCCAGATTAGGTGAGTGAAAATTTCTGCAAGTTTCCTTAAGGAAAACAATGGAACACAATGGTTGATGTTAGCATACTTTACCTCAGTCTATGCACTTGAACATCCTTAAGTGATTGAGGTACACACAAAAGGAAATTAGGATTTTTACTGGCGTCATGATTCTTAAATTATGGTATGTTGTAGAAGTTTTCTAAGCCTGTCCGTAGAGTAGCTTCATATATATTTGAGCTATCCACTCATCTCTTCTGAGATCTCCAAGGATATTTTGTCCCATTCAGCTACCTCCTATGAATGATTCTTCAATGCTATCTCTCCCTTCTCTTCCTCAGAAAATGCACCCTTGACCTTAAATAGTTTCTATCCAGAGCACTAACCAAATGGAGACTTGGCCAATGAATGGAGAAAAATGTTTGAACCAATGAAAAGTTAAGGACTCTTTGACTGATGTACTTACCATCTTTTCCCCACCCTTCCAGATCTACCTTTCTCCATCCTGGTCTAGGCCTCTTGGGCTGATCTGTATGGCATGACTAATTGAACCCTTTGCCTTCTGACTTCCAGTTGAGTTTGATCCATGGAGAGCACCGGAAGGAGATCTAGGGATAGGGGTGGAACTGATTAATTATTACCAAACTTGTTTCCTGCTGTCCAGAAGTGGCCTTCAACCAAAGACAAGTCTCAGTCCAGAGATACCCTCCTCATAGCTCTCCTGCCCAGATTCTGGTTGCCACTCTTCCCTGTAGTCATTCAGGCCTGGGGTTCCCTAGCTCTGGAGTTTGGTGCTATCCCTTGTGGGTTTTCCTTGCTCCTCACCCATATATCCTTGCAAACAGTCTATTAGACTTTCCTCAAATTACCCAATTAGAGTCTACCATCTGTTTCCTGCTGGGACCCTGACTGACACAGTTGGCAGAATGAAATTTAGCCTCTCCAGAAGGTGTAAATAAAATAATGTGCTTTTATTAAGCTGTCATAAAAATAAACGTGGGCTGAGAAAAAATCTTGTTTGACTTAAGATTTGTAAGTAAGCATGAAATTGTAACAAATAAGCCATTACCAGTAATATGGGTTTCCTATACTTAGAAAGCCTATACTTCTGATCACTGGGAGTATTGCAAGAAAGCCTGTTAAAAACCTTGTACAATCATCTTTCTTTTTAAACTTGTAAAAAAACCCCCAAACACTGCTTTCAGCAAAGGAGCTGAGAAGGGTATAAATTATAACCCTAACAGACTGAGATGAAAGGGATCTGGCTGGGATAAGTACTGATTATAAAGAAACAAAAAAATGGAATGGAAGAATTAAAATCTGCATTAGAAGCAGTAAAAAGCAGAATTGTCACTGAATAAAATCAAGTCAGTGGCTGTAAAAAATTCATTTGAGGAGCTTTATCATAGCACAGAGGAAACATATGTAGAGCATCCACTGAAAATAAGCTGATATCTAAGTGAAGTTAATCAACAGGCCAGAGGTAAGTATTCAGTAGGCAAAGCTTTCCAATCTATCAGAATATTTAGAAAATATGGTAGTAAAAGATTCCATTTGTGTTAAAAAATTGTATTTAATTATATTTGTTATTTAATACATTTGCTTATATTAATAAACTGATTTATGGGGTTATATGAAGAAACCTGCAGAGTTTTATTTAGTTATAACAAATAAGTGGAATGATGTTATTTTATTGGATAGGAAAATTAATTATTGTAAAAATATTCACAAATTAATGTGGAAGTTTAAATGCAATAATATTCAAAAATCCTAAGGGCACTTTTGTTTGGCATAGAATAAAAAAGGCAAGGACTTGGCAAAGGATTATGAATTTAAATAAGATGTGCAAAAAAATAAAATTTTGAAAAACAAGTTCAAAGAAAAAAGATTACCCACTAAGTTATTCTATGAAGTTATAATAATTAAAACATTATATTGCTTTGACAATAATGGAAAAGGGCAACACATGAAACAAAACAGATATTCGAAAAACAACAATCTCTGTAACTATATAATGAGATGGAGCCAGAAAGCAATGGAGAAAAGAGATTATTCAATAATTAGTATTGAAAAAGGTAGATTAACTTTTTGAAAAAAAAAGTGTTCAACTTTACCTCCTGTTATGCCAAAACCAATCCAAATGGATTAAAGAATTACATTTTTAAAATTATGCCATAAAAAGATAGAGAAATTAATAAATAGCCATAAGATCTTGGATTGAGAAAGAATTTTCTGCTTAAAAGTTATGAGAAAAGTCCTAAAGAAATAATTTATTAGTTTAAAAATCTAACTTCTGTATGATGAAAGTCACTAGAGTAAGGGTAGATCGCTGTAACAAAGAGTCAACAACTTTGACTTTTCAAGTAACTTTGCTTAAAGGACAAAGTATGTGCTGTCACCTAAGGGTCCAAGGGCTGCCATTCAAGATCACCCAGTTTTTTTCCAATCCCTTGTTCTGCCATCTTCTAGGGTACTGCCGTTAGCTGCATGTTTACAGCTGGGCCTGTGCCACATGTGGGTTTCCAGCAGGTAAGCAAGGGGTTGGCTATGAAGCAAGCACTCCCACTGTTTTAAAGGTATAGTCAGACAATGGGAAACCCCTTCTGCTCACATCTCATTGGCAAAGAGGTAGCTACATGGTTCTGTTTAACTGCAAAGAAGGTTGGAACATGCACGCAGTCCCTAGCAAGGGAGACACATGCCTAGCTATACTACACTATGGAAAAGGGGAGAACAAATTTAGGTGGAAAACAGAAATATCTACCACACCACTCTAACGACAACTAAAAGTAGAGAGCAAATCAAGAAAAATATGTGCAGCAGATATTAAAAAATAATTATCGTTAGAGTATAAAGAATTCAGTATCACAAATCAACAAGAAAACACCAATGCACCAATTTAAAAATGGGCAAAGGACATCCACAAACAATATAAATGTCCTATAAACATGAAAATTAGACAGCATTGCTCGTGATAAAAGACATTTAAATCGGGACAATTAAATGCGATTGTTTATCAACCTGTTTGTCAAAATCTTTCTTAATGATCATTCTTGGCGGTGGCACAATATGTTAAGACCACTTTGGTGGAATATAAATCAAAGCATTCAGCCTTTGTGAAATGCACTTGGTTAATATACGCCAAGAGTTTTAAGCATGCTCTTCTCCTGGAACCCTGAGTCCACATAAGAAATCTGCCCAAGGAAGAAACCCAAGATGAGGTCAAAGAGGCATGCAAATGTGTTCACAGTAGAACAACTAGTTGGAAATAACCTAAACGCCTGACAATAAGAGAATGGTTAAATGAACTCTGTGTAGGGAATAATGATATTGCTATCTCTATGTTCCCACCTTGCTTTATGGATGACTTCTTTCCAGTGGAAAGTGCTGGCAAGGACAACATAGGGCTTTCTTTGCTCCTTTCTTACTCCTTTCCCAGAGAAACATCTGATTTGTTTTCAGAGATCATTATATCCTCCATAGGTCTATTCTACATAGGAAAAGTTGGCAGGAAACATGCTCTATATTCTCTCACACTCAGGATTCTTAGGAAAGGTCAGGCCTCCACCTCTGCTTCTTCAGAAGTGCTGTGATCTATTTCAGAATCAAGTCATGCACTCTCCCAGATTCTCCATTCTGCCCCAGTTGGACTTAGGAGGCTGGTCTAGAACTTCCATGCAGGTGGCTAGTTAAGTGTCTTGGAAATCACTTTATTAACTCAATTATTCAGACAGAGCATCTAATATTGGAGATGGGGAGTGGGGACTCCTCAGATTCTAGTTTCTTTCTGTAAGCTGAATTCTCTAGGAACTTCTGAATTCTGGGAATAATGGGGCCCTGAATGATTAAGTTTCTTTGTTCCCTACATGATTCCCTGTGCCCATTTTCTACTGGTCGGAACATGCTGGGAGTAGCACCCTAAACCTTCAACACTGAGGGATATCTGTAAGTAAAATAATATCTATTTTGTTTGAGAATTATGTTTATTTTTATAGGAAAATGCTATTAGGAAAATGTTATATGATAGCTGATGGAAAGGCAAGTAAAAGACTTTTCATTGCAACAACATAGCAAGCCAAAAAAAATCTTTCCAGAAAAAAAGCAAATAAAAATGCTGGATAATTTTTTTAGTATGTTCAAGCTACAGATGAACTAGGATGAAAATAAGTGAAGTCCTCCCAGGTGAGGTTCTATTGGACAGAAGAGATAACATTGCATAAAGCTGGTGGCTTTGGCTTTCATAGCCTATCTGAGATTAAAGGAGAAAAAGCCTGGGTTGTTTACAAAGCAGGGGTTGTAACAGAGACCCTCCCACATATAGCTGGCAACAGAAGGCAAGTCTTTTGGTGGGTAAACATGAAAATTCTCTGTCACCACCCATAAGGTGGTGATTAAGAAAAATGTCCAATCTCAGCCTTGGCTCGTAGGGGAGCAGACAAAAACTTTGATGAGAATTATAACCACAAGCCAGTCTTCACATGGGTTAGGGCCGAAATTCACATGATAGTACAGCCCCAAATACCTAAGCCACTAATTTGTTTGGAGTATTTCCAGGTATCTCGCAGAATCACACACAAATCCTCTCTAGGGAATCACACCACAGAAAAGTTTGAAGGATCATGAGCGCTCTCCCTCTCAGGCATGTGTGAGCTCACATGCACACCAGCACGCACATACACGTGTACACACACATATTTGAGAATTTAAGCCACCACAAACGATTATTCATAGAAACAAAAATCAGACAATTAGATCTACAAAGATGACAGATATTCAAATAATCAGATTCAGAATATGAAATAAGTATATGATTAGCATTTTTAAATAAATAAAAGCAATGGATAAAAGTATGACTAAGGAATAAGAGACTATGAAAAGTGAGCCATCAGGCAGATTAGCAGAGAAAAATAGAACTTCTAGAAATTAAAGGCACAGTGAATACAATTAGAAATGTAATGAATGGGTTAAAAAGATTAGACATTCAGCAATTCCAATCTCAGGAATGCATCATAAGGGAACAAATGAACAGAAACAAAAAACCCTATCACTGACATGTTCATTGTGACAATTTCTACAAAGAAAAGCATGGGAATAATCTGTGTGGTCAATAATGTTTTCATTAAATAAACATTTATTGAGCTTTTTTAAAAAGCAGATTAGACATAGTTGAAGAAAGAATTAGTCAATTAGTCCATTAACTTGTACTAATATCTTCTAGTAACATCTACAAGTATGTTTTTATATTTAGTATTTAATGTCTATATAATTTGCCTTTGATTTCAATTTATAAAGCACATTTACTTATAAATTCACATTATCCTGACAGTAACCCCATGGGATTTTCAGGGTAGACATTAATTCCCCAAATAGATTGTAAAGTCTTTGAAAGCAGACACTAAAATATATTTTTGGTCTTCTAAAAATGATTGCATGCAATCTGTTGAATAAATATAGTTAATTCAATTCAATGTTTCTCCAATTTGTAATGTATTTGAACAAAATATCTATTCTTTAAGTATCTTTCCCCAGTTTAAAAGTAGGTAGGTTTTTTTTTTTTTCCCCTACAAGTGATTCTGAAATTGTGAAATTGAAGTTTCTAGAAAGGAAATATGTGTAAAGACTACTTTTTTGGTATCTAGAGTCCCAGATGTGCCCTAACACAGTATTTGCTTTTGGGCAAAGGAAGAGGTATAGTTGAATTAGGTAAATATTGATTGAGTGTCTACCAAGTGCCAGACATTGTTTGGTAATTTACATGTGTTATAATCTCATTAGTCTTGTGAGAAAATGCCCCAAGTGATTTTTGTGTGTAGGACACAATGGGTAAAGGAATCATTTATTAGGTGCTATGTTTTGTGTCAGGCACTGTGCTGGTTACCTTACATATACTTTTTTCTTTAAATAGTTAACCAGGTTTCCAGCATTTACGTGGATTATTCTCAAAGAAATCTCTCCTGCAGGAGGCAGAATGCCATTAGAATAACACCTGAAGTCTGTTCTGACCCAATAACTTCTCCAAGATTCACGGTGGCAGGAGAGGCCATAATGAAGGGAAAGTCCAGCCAGCCTTCCCACAGCCTGTGTTAGAGGAGAATGGGGGGATGATAGACTCTACTCCCCAAAATAAATGTGACTAGCAGACATTCAGTGAGAGCCTCTAGGCATTATCTTAGAAGAGAGGCGGAAACTACAGAGCGAGGTCACTATTTTAAGAGACTGTAATGGATCTGTAGTCTTTTGCTCACCTCTTGTTTGAACTTCGTCAGTGGAAAATTATGTATTCAGGGTCTACCAGAATCTCCTAGAAAAATCCAAATTAGTCATTCAAGAAAATAAAACCTAATGGATTGGGGTGGCCAAGAACAATTTGGAACCCTAGCCAGGATCATGGATGGCAGGAGTCCAGCACTGAAGCTGGCCTGACCTGGGTTATAGAGTATACAGAACAATGAAGTCTGAGTGGGCACAGCCCTGCCTTCCCCACAAATCTAGATAACAACTTTAAAAAGAGTAATGATAACAACAGTGTCTGTGTGGTACTTACTTTATTCCAGGCACAATTCTAAGTGACATATGTACATACATCAAATCCTTTTTGGTGAGTACCATCATTTGTCCCATTTTTAGATAAGGATATATCTGCTAAGATCATGGCTACTCTGTGACACAGCCAGGTTCAACCAGGTTCAAACGCAGGCAGTCTGGTTCATCACCACTAGCTCTACCACCTCTCACACACCAATCAGACGATCTCATTACAAAGATGCACAAAGGACTTTGGTGACTAAGACATAATATGTAACATGGGTATTCCACATTAGTTGTATAGGGTGCTTACAGAGTGAGGGGTCCTGAGAGAGTTCAGTCTGGGAGCCTTATTCACCTTACTTGCACAACTAACTTGGAGAAGTGTGACTCTCAGTCATTAGAGTTCAGTTTCTGTTTATGCCAGATTAACCCTGCACTCATTCATTCAGATATCTTTACAAAAGAGCCAGTGCAATGTCCACAATAGCCAAAGTAGGGAAAGACCCCAGACGCCCATCGAATGATGAATGGATAAAGATGTGGTGTATATATGTATATACATAACACAATATTACTCAGCCAACAAAAAGAATGAAATCTTGCCATTTGCAACAACATGATGGAACTAGAATGTATTAGCTATGCCAAATAAGTCACTCAGAAAAAAATACCCTATGATTCCACTTAAGTGTGGAATTTAAGAAACAAGGCAGATGAACACTGGGAAAAGGAAGGAAAAATAAGATTAACAATAGAAAGGAAGGCAAACCATAAGAGACTCTTAACTATACGGAACAAACAGAGTTGCTGGAGGGGAGGTGGGTGAGGAGATGGGATAATTGGGTGATGGGCACTTGATGTAATGAATACTGGGTGTTATACCCAACTGAAGCAGCACTAAATTCTACCCTTGAAACTAATAATACACTATATGTTAACTAACTTGAAATTAAATAAAATCTAAAAAAAGGGCCAGTGTTCCTGTACAAACCTCTCTCATGATCACATTGTGATCTGTGCCTGTGGTTGCCTCTCCCTGACCTTGGATCAAGCATCAGAAGCTGATTATCTGACTTTTCCTTAACCCATGGTTTCAAATAAGGAACCCATTCTAGATCTGCAGGAGTGGTAGAAGATCATTCATTCACTTTGTTTCCCTGGAGTTCTACCTCTTTTCTGTAAAATCCTCTTCCTCTACCCATATTGTCCTCGTCCTTTAATCCCTCTAGGATATACACCTCTATTATAATCGTGTTATGTCCATAATTTCCAGCAAGAAGTAGTAGGAGAACCCTTAAAATGTAAGGAATGTGTAAGCTTGTCTCTGATGACACCAGAGAAAGAAGCCCCTGGGGAGAATGGCCAAGGAGCATGTGGAGGGGAATGTGAATGTAGGCAACCAGCGGTGTGATCTGGGGAAGAAAGCATGCAATACACACACAGTGGGCAACAGAAGTAACCAAAGGAGAGTAAATCAGGAGAGTCCCCAGACCTTTCTGAAAAATGATCTGGGCCTGGGAAGTGACTTGGAGGCCGAGAAGCCTGATAATCACTTTACTGGCCCAGCTTTCTTTTCTCTAACCTCGCTTCTTCCAGCCTTTCTACCTCTAAAACCTCTATTTTGGTAATCAGAGCAGATGTTCAATACCAAGTAGATTGACTCCTTCCTCATGTTCTTTTAGCACTCAGAGAACCCTCATCTTACCATAAAGTTTGAGCACTAAAATATAGTCATTTCTTATATAAATAGAGAAATCTATTTGGAAACAGACGTATAGACTGTCCATCAAGCTGCTGCCTAATTCAAACTGGCTCATTTAAATTACGATGGACTTCATTTTCAATACCCTTCTCGGTTCGCAATCAATGAGAAGTGTGTCTCCCCATGCAAACTCTTCTGATGGTGGAGAAGAAGACATTGAGTGTCATGTCAGAGAAATTAAGTTTCGTCTCCACACTGCCTTTCTGCCTTCCCATGGAGAACAACACTGTGAATCCCAAATCATGTCTGATACATTTTACCCACTCCTTCCATTTGTGGTCATGATTGATTTTGAACTAAATGCTAGTGTCTGTCTCGTTACATTGGCCTCAGAGTATTGTCAAGTTTGTTTTCAGAGGAAACTTTTCAAACAATGTAATAGTTCCCAATAACCAAAAAAAAAAAAAGAATGTTGATAGCCAGAAAGAGAAGCAAGGTGCATTACGACAGCATTGGCATCCTTCTTTAGAGATCAGGAGAAATATGACAAGCGTGACTCCTATTACTGTTGTAGCATATTGCATTCAGCTATGATGAAGCGACCTGTGGAAGTGTATCCTGAGGTATTTCGACTTCATGCATTTGGCATTGTTATTAGTTATTGCACTTAAGATACATGGGTCTGTTTACCCCTCATGTTTCCTCACAGAGAAAATGTTAACCATGGAAAAAGAATATTTGATGTTACAAATTATCTAGCTTGCTAGACTCATTTCCCTTTTAGTATGCAATTATTTGTTTAGCTTCCCTTAGCAAATGAAATTTCAAGGGCATTTCAAGGAATATAAATAATATAAAAGGGAAGTAGAGCCCCAAAGAATGTTTCTTTCCTTTCCTTTTTTTTTTTTTTTTTTTTTGGTATTCAGGAGCAGCACTGAATCATGCATATGTATGAATCAACAAAATCAGGTTAGCTAAGAAATTGGAAATTGCACTCTACTAGAACATTTGTCTTGCTCTAGAGATCTTTGTTACGGATTTGAAGGACTAATAAAAAATCACCAGCATGACTGGAACAGATGTTTTTTATGGACTTGGGTTGTTAATAGTCTTTTTAGCTCCTCCTAAGGACTTAAGCAGATTCCTCACTTGTCCTCGATACCTGAAATTATGTTAACATTGTCCAAAATGTACACTAACAAGGTATATTTAAAATGCCATAAATTGGAATGGGGGATACTGGAGAATTTAACAAAGCAGAATAAATTTTAAAAGCAGCAAAGAGAGATAGATGTTAGACAAATAGGTCAATGAATAAATACAAGATATGAGGATATAAATAAAGATTTCAGATGGATCAATAATAGCATGAAATAGACAAAACAATAAATAATTAGCTAACCACCATTTTCTTCTTATGGCACGAGGTAACACCTTTCTCCAGGAGAAATTACCAGGATCATAGGAAGCCCGGAGTAGAAAATAAACTCAAAATGCTGCTTCTATATTTATTTACCTTGGTGTTGTGCCTAGAAGTACTTTCTCTAAGAATTCATACGCAACCCTCTTTCTTTCTAAGCCCTTACAAGTTACTCCCAGTGGAGGCCAAAATTGATCAATTTTGCAGAGACCAAAATAGGTAAGAAACAGCAGCTAACAAGTTTCCTGGTGTCACAGGGATGACTATTTGTTGCCATCTTTTAAACTGCATGAGTAGGTGCAAATGGGGCACCTGCCCCCAGCCTTGCCCTCTCTGCCCATCTCAGTTGGAACACACTCCTGCTGGGCATGCCCAGTCCCATTCAGCTTAAGGCCATGTTGCCATCTGCTTCCTCAATTCCTGGTGTTGCACACAATTTATTTCCTCTTATTAATGAGTGGTGGTACAGGATGAGAAGCAAAATAAATCCTAGTAGTATAGGATAATGCAGTGGTGCACTTTCTCCCTCTCCATTAATCACCAAGATGATTTTGATGCTGCTTTCAAGGCCAGCTCCCCACCAGAAAACCATGTAGACTTGAGTGAGCTTACTGAGCTCTTCACCTCAGTTTAACTCCTCTGTACATCCAGGGTATGTATTTTCTCTCTCAAGATTGTTGTGAGGTAGGAATGACTAATTCACATGGAAGTGTCTAAAACTGTAGTGGTACATGGTAAGCAGTCAATGAAAGATCATTACTACCAGTCGCTTATTCATCAATTCCACAGATATATTTTGAGCTTTTCTCCAGTATATGTTAACTTATATGAAGTTATGAAGATAGAGAAAAATAGATAAGACACTGACCTTTCAGAAAGCTCCTATTCTAACAGAAGAAGTAAATATATTTTCTCTGTAATACATAATTAAATGTGCCAAGAAAGGCACACCTGCAATTAGAGTTTGAAAATGGGGGGGGGGGGTAAAAAAAAAAGTACTTTGAAAAATTATGGCTGACTTTCTTACAAGTTTGATGAAAATCTCAACCCATACATTCAAGAAGAACCTCAACCAAGCCCAAGCAGGAAAATAAAGAAATAAGAAAAACAGAAAATTATGCCAAAACACATTATAGTCACATTGCAAGAAATAGCAGGGTGGGGGGGAGAAGAAAGAAAATTTTTAAAGTATCCAGAGAAAAAAATACACATTACAGGAGAACAATAATACTAATGATTTCTGACTTCTGATCAGAAATAATCCAAGCCAGAGGACAATGAATCATATCATTAAATTACTGAGAGAAAATGAAAAATTCTCAGCTAAGAATTCTATATCCAATGACAATATATTTCAAAATTGAAGATGAGGGGCGCCCAGGTGATTCAGTGGGTTGAGAGTCTGACTCTTTGTTTCCATTCAGGTCATCACCTCAGGGTCGTGAGATCAAGCCTCTCATCAGGCAGCAGGCTGCTCAACACTGAGTCTGCATGAGAGATTCTCTCCCTCCCTCTCCCTCTTCCTCCCCCCTCCCCCCTCCCCTTCCCCCCATTCATGCTCTCACGCAGGCATACTCTCACTCTCTCTCAAACAAATATCTTTTTAAAAAATTGAAGATGAGGAGTGCCTGGGTGGCTCAGTCGGTTGAGCGTCTACCTTTGGCTCGGGTCATGGTCCCGGGGTCCTGGGATCGAGTCCCACATCGGGCTCCCTGCTCAGTGGGGTGTCTGCTTCTCCCTCTGCCTGCCGCTCCCCCTGCTTGTGCTTGCCCTCTCTCTCTCTCTCAAATAATTAAATTCTTTTAAAAATTTGAATTTGAAATAAATATAGGTTCAAACAAACAAAAATGGAGAGAACTCTTGGCCAACAGATCCACACTACAAGAAAAATTAAAGAAAATTCTTTAGGCTGAAGGGAAATAATATCAGATGGAAAGACAGATCTATAGAAAGAAATGAAGAACATGAAATGATAGAATTGTGGGGAAATATAATGGGCTATTTTCTTTCTTTACTTTCTTTAAAAGATAAAGGTAAGGTAACTGTGGGATTAGTGATATATTAATAGCATGTCACATATTGGGGTGCCTGGCTGGCTCAGTCAGAGGAGAATGCAACTCTTCATCTTGGGATTTTCAGTTTGAGTCCCACATTGGGTGTAGATATGGCTTAAATAAATAAACTGAAAAAGAAATACATGTTGCATATTTAACAACAGTTGCACAGAGGAAGGAAGGGAAGGGAAGGAAGTGGACATACACTTGTCCTAAGGCTCTCACATTAAACATGAAGTGGTATAAGAACTTAAGATAGACTGTGAGAGGTTAAGGAGACATACTGTAATTTCTGGAGCAACTACTAAAAAATAAATAAATAGGGGCACCTGGGTGGCTCAGTAGTTTAAGCATCTGCCTTCAGCTCAATTGAGTCCCATATTGGGCTCCCTGCTCAGTGAGGAGTCAGCTTTTCCCTTTCCTGCTCCCCCTTCTTGTGCTCTCTCTGTCTCTCTCTGTGTCAAATAAATAGATAAAATCTTTAAAAATAATAAAATAAAAATAAATAAATAAAGCAAAGTAGGATAGCTAAAAGGTAATAGTGGGGACAAAATGGAAAAGAAAAATACTGATTAATCTAAAAGAAGCTAAAAGCAGAGCCTTGCTCTACAGAGTTCTGGCATCAGCACTTCCTGGAGCATTGGTCATGTCCTCTGTGTGATTGCAGCACAGAATTTGTTTGTGGTTTGTGGTTGACTCTCTTCCTCTAAGACACACAGTGTTTGCATCTCTTATGAGGAACACATGATACTTGGTTCCTGAGTAAACTCTTGCATGCGTTCATACTGAGAGGTTGGAGACCAGCAAGAAAACTGTCTCAGAACCTTGCATGAGCCCATTCTCTCCACCACTGTTAGCACTGCTTCCTTGCTGCCTTCACTATGATCTACCCGACCACATGCTTTTGGGAAACCCACTAGCCACCGGTCACTACCACTCACAGTGATGACTTTCGATTGCCCAGAAGTGTTCCAGGGTGCACCTTGCCTGGACTGTGGTTGATATATTCAGCTACACATCCCCTCAACCAGCTCTCATCAAAATGACTAGGAGGAGGAACACCCAACAGAGTAAAAATTCAGAGACTGTGCCCTCTCCATCAGAACTACCGGATATGGACATAAACGTATGTCAGGAAGGGAATTCAGGGTAACAATTATCCAGGCAATGGCTAGGTTGGAGAAAACCCATTAGTGACAACATGGAATCTCTAAGGACAGAAGTGAAAGTGAAATCTCTAAGGACAGAAGTGGGGAAGAAGTTAAAAACACTATCAATGAGATACAATCTAATCTAAATACTCTAACAGCTAGGGTAACCAAGGCAGAAGACAGAATTAGTGATCTAGAGGACAAACTGATAGAGAAAAAGGATCAGGAGGAGGCATGGAAGAAACAGCTTAGAAACCATGAGAACAGAATTAGGGAAATAAATGATGCCATGAAACATTCCAACATCAGAATTATTGGGATTCCTGAGGGGAAGGAGAAAGAAAGAAAACTAGAAGATATAGTTGAACAAATTCTCAATGAAAATTTTCCCAGTCTGGGGAATGGAACAAGCGTTTGTGTCCTAGAGGCAGAAAGATCACCCCTCCGCTAAGATCAACGAATCTAGAAAGACCACAAGACACTTGATTGTGAGACTGATGAATCATAATTTTATACAAGAGCTCCTGAGGGCAGCTAGGGAGAAAAGATTCCTTACATACAGAGGATGTTCCATCAGAATGTCAGACCTGTCCACAGAAAACTGGCAAGCCAGAAAGGGCTGGCAAGACATATTCAGGGCACTAAATGAGAAGAACATGCAGCCAAGAACACTCTATCCAGCAAGGCTGACAATCAAAATGGATGGTGAGATAAAGAGCTTCCAAGACCAGCAAGGTTTAAAGAGTATGTGACCACCAAGCCAGCACTACAAGAAATATTAAGGGGGGGGGGGGTCTATAAAAGAAGAAAGAACCCAAGAGTGACATAGAACAGAAATTTACAGAGACAATCTAAAGAAACAAGGACTTCACAGGCAACATGATGTCAATAAAAACGTATCTTTCAATAATTACTCTCAACGTGAACAGCCTAAATGCTCCCATAAAATGACACAGGGTTACAGACGATAAAATGACAGGACCCATCCATATGTTGTCTACAAGAGACCCATTTGGAACCTAAAGGTATATCCAGACTGAAAGTGAAGGGATGGAGAAGCATTTTTCATGCCAATGGGCCTCAAAAGAAAGTGGGGTAGCGATTCTCATATCAGAAAAATTAGATTTAAACTAAGGACTGTAGTCAGAGATAAAGAAGGACATTACATCATTCTTAAAGGTCCTATCCACCAAGAAGATCTAACAGTTGTAAATATTTATGCCCCCAATACAGGAGCAGCCAACTACATAAGACACTGTTAATCAAGATAAAGAGTCATACTGATATGAATACATTAGTAGTAGGGGACTTTAACATGCCACTCTCAGTAACAGACAGATCATCTGAGCAGAAAATCAAAAAAGAAACAAGAGCATTGAATGACACATAGGACCAGATGGACCTCATAGATATATACAGAACATTCCACCCTAAAACAACAGAATACTCATTCTTCTTGAGCACACAGGGAACCTTCTCCAGGATAGATCACATATTTGGTCACAAATCAGGGCTCAACTGATACCAAAAGATTGAGATTATTTCCTGCATATTCTCAGACCACAATGCTTTGAACCTGGAACTCAATCACAAGAAAAAGTATGGAAGGAATTCAAACACTTGGAAGCTAAAGACCACCTTGCTTAAGAATGTTTAGATCAATCAGGAAATCAAAGAAGAACTTAAATAATTCATGGAAACCAATAAGAATGAAGACACATCAGTACAAAACCTAAGGGATACAGCAAAGTCTGTCCTAAGGGGGAAATACATAGCCATCCAAGCCTTACTCAAAAAAACTGAAAAATCCAGAATACACCAGCTCTCTTTACACCTTAAAGAACTGGAGCATCAACAACAAATTAAGCCAACCCCACAAACAAGAAGGGAAATAATCAAGATTAGAGCAGAGATCAATGAGATAGAAACTAGAGATACAGA
Organism: Martes martes; assembly: GCF_963455335.1. NCBI lineage: Eukaryota > Metazoa > Chordata > Mammalia > Carnivora > Mustelidae > Martes > Martes martes. Next base: position 115,990,360 of record NC_137891.1, read on the forward strand.
AGAACACATCAACAAAACTAGAAGCTGGTTTTTGGAAAGAATCAATAAGACTGATAAACCATTGTCCAAACTAATTCAAAAGAAAAGAGAGAGGACCCAAATTAATAAAATTATGAATGGAAAGGGAGAGATCACGACTAACACCAAGGAAATAGAAACAATTACCAGAAATTAGTATCAACAGTTACATGCCAATAAGTTAAGCAACCTAGATAAAACGGATGCATTCCTGGAAAACTATAAACTTCCAAAACTGAATCAGAAAGAAACTGGCAACCAGAATAGACCAATATCTAGTAACGAGATTGAAGCAGTGATCAAAAATCTTGCAAAAAAAAAAAAAAAAAGAGCCCAGGACCTGGAGGATTCCCTGGGGAATTCTACCAAACATTCAAAGGAGAAATAATACCTCTCTTCCTGAGGCTGTTTCAAAAAATAGAAACAGAAGGAAAACTTCCAGACTCTTTTTATGAAGCCAGCATTACCTTGATCCCCAAACCAGGCAAAGACCCCACCAAAAAGGAGAATTTCAGACCAATATCCCTGGTGAATATGCATGCCAAGATTCTCAACAAGATCCTAGCTAATAGGATCCAACAGTATATTAAAAAGATTATCCACCATGACCAGGTGGGATTTATCCATGGGATGCAAGGGTGGTTCAACATTCAAATCAATCAATGTGACAGAACAAATCAGTAAGAGAAGAAATAAGAACTACATGGTCCTCTCAATTGATGCAGAAAAAACATTTTATAAGATATTATCTGTCCTGATTAAAATCCTTCAAAGTGTAGGGATAGAGGGAACATTCCTCAACTTCATAAAATCCATCTATGAAAAACCCACAGCAAATATCATCCTCAATGGGGAAAAGCTGATAGCCTTCCCTTTGAGATCAGGAACACAACAAGGATGTCTACTCTCACCACTGTGGATCAACATAGTACTGGAAGTTCTAGCAACGGCAATCAGACAACAAAAAGAAATAACAGGTATTCAAATTGGCAAAGAAGTCAAACTCTCTTCACAGATGACATGATACTTTATATGGAAAACCCAAAAGACTCCACCTCCAAACTACTAGAACTCATACAGCAATTCAGTAATGTGGCAGAATACAAAATCAATGTACAGAAATCAGTTGCTTTCTTATACACTAACAATGAAAATATAGAAAGGGAAATTAGAGAATCGATTCCATTTACTATAGCACCAAGAACCATAAGGTATCTGGCAACAAACCTAACCAAAGAGGTAAAGAATCTGTACTTGAGGAACTACAGAACACTCATGAGAGAAACTGAAGAAGACACAAAACGATGGAAAAGCATTCCATGCTCATGGGTCAGAAAAATAAACATTCTTAAAATGTCTATACTGCTTAGAGCAATCTATACTTTCAATGTCATCCCAATCAAAATTCCACCAGTATTTTTCAAAGAGCCAGAACAAACCTAAAATTTGTATGGAACCAGAAGAGACCCTGAGTTGCTAAGGAAATGTTTAAAAAGAAAAACAAAACTGGGTGCATCACATTGCCTGATTTCAAGCTTTACTACAAAGCTGTAATCACCAAGAGAGCATGGTACTGGCACAAAAACAGACACACAGACCAGTGTAACAGAGTAGAGAGCCCAGATATGGACCCTCAACTCTACGGTCAAATAATCTTTGACAAAGCAGGAAAAAATGTACAATGGAAAAAAGACAATCTCTTCAATAAATGGTGCTGGGAAAATTGGACAGCTATGTGTAGAAAAATGAAACGTAACCACTCTCTTATACCATACACAAAGATAAACTCAAAATGGATAAAAGATCTAAATGTGAGGCAGGAATCTATCAAAATCCTAGAGGAGAATGTAGGCAGTAACCTCTTTGACATCAGCCACAGCAACTTCTTTCAAGATATGTCTCCAAAGGCAAAGGAAACAAAAGCGAAAATGAACTTTTGGGATTTCATCAATATCAAAAGCTCCTGCACAGCAAAGGAAACAGTCAACAAAACAAACAGGCAACCCACAGAATGGGAGAAGATATTCGCAAATGATATCCAAGATCTATAGATATTCACTGATATCCAAGATCTATAGATATTCACTGATACCCAAGATCTATAAAGAACTCCTCAAACTCGACACACACAAAACAGATAATCACGTCAAAAAATGGGCAGAAGACATGAACAGACACTTCTCCAAAGAAGACATACAAATGGCTAAAAGGCACATGAAAAAATGTTCATCATCATCAGGAGATTCAGATCAAAACCACATTGAAATACCACCTTACGCCAGTTAGAATGGCCAAAATTAACAAGAGAGTAGACAACATGTTTTGGAGAGGATTTGGAAAAAGGGGAATCCTCTTACACTGTTGGTGGGAATGCAAGTTGGTGCAGCCACTTTGGAAAACATTGTGGAGATTCCTTAAGAAATTAAAAATAGAGCTTCCCTATGATCCTCCAATTGCACTACTGGGTATTTACCCTAAAGATACAGATAGAGTGAAAAGAAGGGCCATCTGTACCCCAATGATCATAGCAGCAATGGCCACAGTCACCAAACTGTGGAAAAAGCCAAGATGACCTTCAACAGACAAATGGATAAAGAAGATATGGTCCATAGATACAATGGAGTATTATGCCTCCATCAGAAAGGATGAATACCCACCTTTTGTATCAACATGGATGGGACTGGAAGAGATTATGCTGAGTGAAATAAGTCAAGCAGAGAGAGCCAATTATCATATGGTTTCTCTTACTTGTGGAGCATAAGGAATAACACAGAGGACATGGGGAGATGGAGAGGAGAAGTGAGTTGGGGGAAGTCAGAGGGGGAGACAAACCATGAGAGATTGTGGACTCTGAGAAGCAAACTGAGGGTTTGGAGGGGAGGGAGGTGGGAGATTAGGTGAGCCTTGTGGTGGGTATCAAGGAGGGCATGTATTGCATGGAGCACTGGATGTGGTGCATAAACAATGAATTTTGGAACACACACACACACACATTTAATTTAACTTAAAAAAAGAAATAAAAGAAGTTAAAAGCAGAGGAACACAAAGAGAGGAGAAAAATAGAAAATAAATAACAAAATGGTAGATTAAAACTCAGCCATAGGAGTAATTGCATTAAATGTAAATGGATACATTCAACAATTGAAAACCAGAGACTGTCAAACTGGACGAAGGAAAACAATAGTTACAACTACAAGAGACATAGCTGAAATATAAAGATACAGACAGTTGAAGGTAAAAGGGTAGAAGATATACCATGCATATGTAAAGGTGCAAAAGCTGGTTGTGACTGTATATCAGATATGGAATTCAAAACAAGGGACTGACTGCTAATAAAAGAAAGCAGCTGATAATGAAAAATGGGTCAGTTCATGGGGTGCCTAGGCAGCTCAGTCAGTTAAACACCTGCCTTCACCTCAGGTCATGATCTCAGGATCCTGGGATCAAGCCCTGCGTCGGGCTCCCTGCTCAGTGTGGAGTCTGCTTCTCCCTTCCCCTCTGCCTGCCGCTCCTCATGCTTATTCTCTCTCTCTCATTCTCTCTCTCTCAAACAAAAATCTTAAAAAATGGGTCAATTCATTAAAAGACATAGCATGTATCTAACAGAGCTTCAAAATACATGGAGCAAAACCTGACTGCACTAAAAGGAGAAACAGATAAATACATGATTACAGCTGGAAATTTCAGTGCTCCTCTCTCAATAATTGATAGAACAAGTACACAGGAAAGTGATATGGCTATGGGAACACATAGAACATTTCATCAAAATGAACCATATGAAACAAATCAAGTCTCTGTACTTTTGTTTTGAAGAAACAAAATTATACAAAATGTGCTTTCTAATCATAGTGAAATATAAACTAGAGCAACACCACAGCTTTTTCTTTGAAAATATTAATAAAATCGATAAGCCCCTAGAAAGATTAAGTTAAAAAAAAAAGGAAAGCAATGAGCTGTCAAGCTACAAAAAGACACAGAAGAAACAAATGCATATTACTCAATAAAAGAAACAAATTTGAAAAGGCTACACACCGTACCATTCCAGCTACATGATCTTCTGGAAAAGGCAAAATTTTGGAGACAGTAGAAAGGTCAGTGGTTGCCATGAGTCTAGAGGGAGGGAGAAATGAATAGGTAGAGCACAATGAAATTATTCTTCATGATACTGTAAGTGTGGATACTCATTTGTAAAAACAGAATATGCAGTACATAGAGTGAAGCCTAAGGTAAACTATGGACTTTTTAAAATCAACAATAATATATCAATATTGGCTCACCCTTTTAACAAATGACTGACACTAATGCAAGATGTTAATAACAGGGGGAAACTGGGGAGAGGAGTATATAGGGAATCTACAGTTACTACTCAATTTTTCAGTAAACCTAATATTACTCAAAAAGTAAATAGTCTGTGTTTTTTAAAAGGAGAGATAAAACTCAACAAGTATCCTAAAAAGAGAGACATTAAAGGTTTTATACATATTTAAAAGATACTAAAGGAAGATTATGAAAAGTTTTGCCACTACACTTGACAGCATACATAAGATGTACAGATTCCCTGTAAGATACAGCTTACTGAATCTGAAACAAGAAGAAATAGAAAATATAAATTGCCCTATATCTGTTAAAGAGCTAGGATCCATAATTTAAAACCCTCTCAGAGAGACGCCTGGGTGGCTCAGTTGGTTAAGCAGCTGCCTTCAGCTCAGGTCATGATCCCAGGGTCCTGGGATTGAGTCCCATATCGGGCTCCTTGCTCAGCAGGGAGCCTGCTTCTCCCTCTGCCTCTGCCGGCCACTCTGTCTGCCTGTGCTCACTCTCTCTGACAAATAAATAAATAAAATCTTTTTAAAAAAATAAATAAAAATAAAACCCTCTCAGACAGCTTTACTTGTGCTTTTTATAAAATATTTTTTTAAATAAACACAACCTATCTTACAGAAAATTTTTTAGAAAATCAAGAATGAAGGAACACTTCTCAGCTTGTTTTACTGACAAAGACATTACAAGAAAAAAATTACAGGCCAATAATTCTCACAAAATATTAGTAAATGAAATCTAGTAGTATTTGAAAAGAGGAATACCACATGATAAAGTGGGGTTTATCCCAGCAACGTAAAGTTGGTTTAACACAATCAATTCATCACGCTAAGAGAATAAAAGAGAGAAGCCAAATGATCATCTCAACAGACACAAAAAAATTAAGTTGATGTAATTCAACTTCAGCAAACCTAGCTCAACTCAGTAAGTAGTAATAGAAAGGAGATTCCTCAAGCTGATAGAGGACATCTGTGAGAAACATGTAGGTATTGAATGGTGAAAAATTTAATTCTCTCTCCAAAGAAGGTCAGCAGCAAGACAAGAATGTCTCTTCTCACCACTACTGTTCCACATTGTACAAGGTCCTAGCAAGTGCAGAAGGCAAGACAAAGAAATAAAACCACTCAGATTGTAAACAAAAATATAAAATAGTTTTTATTCACAAACAATATGATTATGTATATAGAAAACCCTAAGGAATCCACATACCAAAAAGGCTACAATAATGAATTTAGTGAGTATCATTTATAAGATAAATATGCAAGAATTTATTGATTTCTGTATACTAGCAATTAAGAATTAAATTTGAAAAAACTTTACTAATAGTATCTGAAACATTAAATGAAAATGTTTACATATAAATTACCACTGTAGGGACGCCTGGGTGGCTCAGTTGGTTAGGCAGCTGCCTTCGGCTCAGGTCATGGTCCCAGGGTACTGGGATCGAGTCCCACATCGGGCTCCTTGCTCAGCAGGGAGCCTGCTTCTCCCTCTGCCTCTGCCTGCCACTCTGTCTACCTGTGCTCACTCTCTCTGACAAATAAATAAATAAAATCTTTAAAAAAAAATAAAAAATAAAAAATAAATAAATTACCACTGTATTTGTAAGACTTACACACTGAAAATTACAAAACACTGAGAGGAATTAAAGATAACCTAAATAAATGGAAATATAAGGCATGTTCAAGGGCTGAAAATTTTAATATTGTCAAGATATTATGTTCATATATTGAAGTCCTAACACCATTACCTCAGAATGTGACTATATTTGAAGATAGATCATTTAAAGGGGTAATGAAGATAAAATGAAGTCATATGGGTGGGTCATAATCTAATATGACTGGTGTCCTTATAATAAAAAGAAATTAGGACACAGACACTCATATCAACCCAGAGGCAACCATGTGAGGACAAAATGAGGAGGCAGGCAACTGCAAGCCAAGGAGAGAGGGTTCAGAAAAAAACAAAATTATGGACACCGTGATTTAGACTTCTAGCCTCCAGAACTGTGAGAAAATAAATTGTTGCTTAAGTCACCCAATCTGTGGTATTTTGATATGATAGCCCTAACAAACTAGTACAGATTTCAATTCTCCATGAGTTGATCTATAGATGCGATGCTATTGTAACCAGAATCCAAGTTGGCATTTGTGTAGAAATTAATAAGCTGATTGTAAAAATTATATGAAGAGGAATAAGAAATGAATCATTCATGCGAAACCCAAAATGATCTTGAAAAAGAACATAGAAGATGTACATTACCTGATTTGAAGACCTACCTTAAAACCACTGTAGTCCAGGCAGTGCATAATAAGATAGACAAATAGAACACAGGAAACATAAATAGACCCATATATATGCTATCAGCTTATGTAAACAAAGGCACCAAGGAATTCAGTGGGTACAGGAATCTTTTCAACAAATTACTTGGGAACAAGTAGCTAATCATATGGAGAAAAAAATGAATTTCAACTCCTACCTCACACCATATACAAAACTTAATTTGAGACAGATTGCAGACCAAGTCACAAAAGTAAAAACTACAAAGTTCCGAGAAAAAAAATATGGAAGAATGTTTTCATGATCTTAGGGTGGGCAAAAATTCCTTAGGCAAGACTTGGAGAGTATATTAACTAGAAAAATTTAATAATAACAAGCTGAACCTTACCAAAATGTAAAGCTCTGTTTGTCAAGACAAAAAAAGAAAAATGAATAGTCAAAGCAAAAGTCGGGAAAATAATAAACTGCACATATTTACAGTGTAGAATTTGATGCCTTTTGTCATATAGTATATTTACAGTGAAATCATGGGCACAATTAAGGAAATTTGCATCATCACTAAAAAAAAGTGGGGAAAACATTTATAACAAATGCATAGATCAAAGGACTTATGATCAGAATATATAAAGACCTTCCACTAATCAATAGTAAAAAGACAGCTCAATGAAAATATCAGCAAAAGATTTGAACAAACTCTTCCAGAACAAGGCATGTGAATGGCTAATATTCAATGAAAAGATGCTCACTGGGCTAGGAGACTCTTTCAGTGACTTGGACAAGAGTAGTGTCAATGGTATCACATGACCCAACAATTGCACTACTGGGTATTGACCCCAAAGATACAGATGCTGTGAAAAGAAGGGCTATGTGCACCCCAATGTTCATAGCAGCAATGTCCACAATAGCCAAACTGTGGAAGGAGCCGAGATGCCCTTCAACAGATGAATGGATAAAGAAAATGTGGTCCATATACACAATGGAGTATTACCCAGCCATGAGAAAGGATGAATACCCAACATTTGCATCAACATGGATGGAACTGGAGGAGATTATGCTAAGTGAAATAAGTCAAGCAAAGAAGGTCAATTATATGGTTAGGATTTGAATCCAGTAAAAAAATTGCTCCAGAGCTAGCAAGTTCTTATAGCTGCCATCCTTCCCCAGAGCACCACTGATAGTCATTACTGATGCCTGTCCAATCCAGCTCAGTGTGCTGACAGGCCCCACAGCTTCATGAATCATTGAGGCCCACCTGCCACCTTCTCCTTAGAATCTACACCTCACTGTCTCTAGTCAAATCTAGTTTGTGCCTTTCTGCCCAGTTCCCTCAGATTTGATGCGAATTTGGACCCTCTGGTCCTCAACTACATCTCTGTTCATAGACTGTCTTTTTGGATTCCGCACCCTCCCACCCCTATGCTTCATGCCGCGAAGCCTTAGGTTACTGCAAACTCACACTTCTGCAACCAACCCCAGGTCTAGGAAGGGTCCATGACAGCTTATACTGACTAGGAGAGAAGGTCCAAAAATCAAAAGGTTTCAAGGGAAGACTAGGTAAACCAATGTCCTGCACTAGGTACCCAGCCAAAGGGTCAAGTTGGGGCTGAAATCCAGCCCGTGCTCTAGTCTCTAGATCTGAGCCCCACTGCTAGGCTGAAATCTGCTGGAAGCAGTACCTGTTTCCTTATTAATTCACTCAAAGAAGAGGTCTTTTACATAAAGTACTTTTTTCTAATTTGCCCAAAGGCACCATATGTACAAAAGAAGACTCTATTTCAAGGCCAGACAGGCATGACTCTAATTCACAAAGGTTGGACTCTTTTTTTTTCCCTAGAAACAACAGTGAGAACCTTAATAGAGCACTTTAAACTCCTGTCTCTCTAGCTTAGAATTTTTTTAGAAAATTTAAGTTGAAAGAGGAAACAAAACTTCATTGATATCAGCATATCAGAAGACAGTGTTCCTAGGTAGCATCTTTGTTTTGTCCCACATTGGCACATCACTGTTTCTCCTCCGCTCCAGAAGTGCAAACAGCTTTTGTTTATTTCTACTGAACATCATTCCTTTTTCTCTGATATTGTCTCGATTGAACCTGAGAAGCTGACATAATTGTGCAACTCATATCTAGTGAAAGTTGAACTTTGAACAGTAACTGGAGATCTGAGCAGATAAAGGCATCTGACAAGAGTTTGTACTTGACAACACTAGCATCCCTTCCTTTTTAAATAATCATATAACCTGTTCAACACTCAATATTTTCCTGCTGTTGCAATTGTGAATTCAAGTGTCAGTATGACCTGACTGTTTATCTGGTAAAAACTCAATTAATTTGTGCCCAGACTCATTAATTGCTCTTAATTCACGTTTGACCATTGTATCTAGTACCTGACCCCTGGTCTCATTTCTGCATGGAAATCTCCCTCTCAGTAAAAATGCATCATGCTCTAGCATATAGCCACTTACTTCTGATTGTCACTAGGGCTTTTCTGTCACCACAGCTGCTGAATTTCCTTGAATATATTTCAGCAATAGGTTCTGGGAGGCTGCTTTTTGAAGATAAGTTGTTTTTTTTTTTTTAAATCTGTCTATAAATCCTGATAAGCTCTTTCCACAGGATCATAATTAATGCAGGAAGGAATGCAGGTAGTGTAAATAGCACTGAACCAGATGCAATGCACACACTAGGTACTCCGTGAGTATTTGTTAAATGAGGCAGTAGTCCTACCTCTCCTTATAACCAGCCTGTGTGAGGTCCTTTCATCTTGTAGGGCCTCAGTCTCCTAGTTTAACATCCAAGGGCTGGAAAAGATAAGTTCTAAAATCCAGAATGGGGGCCTGTGAAATTCCCATCTCTCCTATATAGTTTTCCCAAAGTATTCCTTAGGCAAATTGAAGACAAAGGCTGAAAAACAAGTTCCTGGAACTCAAAATGGCCTTTGGAACTGTCTATTGAGTCAGTTCCCTACTAGGGGACAACCTCAGAGAATAGACATGCAGTCCTAGGAGATTTTCTCAAATAGCTCAAGCAGTCTGGAGAGTCAATAAATCCAATCAATATGTTGCAAGACATCCCACCCCTCCCTTATTTTTTATCTCTTTCTAGCAACTCCATATAATTTTTTAAAAGAAAATTTACCTTTAAGGTCTGATTTGTTTTGAATTCAGTAATTTTATCTCCTTGTAACTCATTGGGGAATTAAAAAAGCACGGGTTGGGGAAAATATTTAGGCCCTTTAGTTTTTTCCTATCTTCTGAATACAATCACTGATCTTACCAAGGCTATGATATTAATACAGGTGAAGACAAAAAATATGTCTAAGTAGACACTCTTAGAACAAAATCTTTCTAAGTTCTACACTTAGCAAATATGTTCACTCAATCTTTTAAGTTTCAAACTCTTCCATAGTCATTTTTCTGGACAGTTTAATTAAAATCGAAGAGGCAACTCTAAAGATTAGTTATAGACATGCACTAACCAGAGATTCACAAGAACCCATCTCTACTTCAGCTCTAAGTAGTAATACTTAGCTATGAAACATTGCTCAAAAGTATCCTGGAGTTTGATAATGGGAGGAAATATAGAGGTCAGTCCAGCAATGAGGAATTACTTTACAAAAAGCCTCTCTTGTATAGTCTATGTAATTCCTTCCTGTGATTAAAAACAAAGAAAACTTTACTATTTTCCACCTATTTCCACTACTGGATAGGTATGGTAGAAAGATTGAACCACCACTTTCATCTTTTGGTCATAGTTCAATTGTGTTGCAATTGTGAGGAAATTAATAATAGCCTACATATTTTAAGCATTAACTATATGTGTTATTACTTCATTTAAACTTCACAATAGCCACTATCTCTGACCAAAATGGAGTACTAGAGAGTCCTGCATTAAACAACTAGAAAAATTATATATATATAATTTTTATATATATAAAATATAAATTATATATAATTTTTCTAATTGTCATATATATCTATAGATAGATAGACAGATATGAAACAAAGCTTTTTGACATTGAAAAATTGGCACAATGGGACTATGATCCCCAAGAAAGGCCTAAGAAAAAAGATAAGCCTTACAATTCTGCAGCTTACTACCTAGAGAGAGTTTCTAAGCCACAGCACAGGAAAGGGTACCTAAGCGGAGACCAACAGCCTCATTTAGATGAAGAGACAGATTTGTAAGTTCAAGAAGGTAAAACAGCTATAATCTGCAGAACAGAACATCAGGGGTGGAGGAGCTGCACTGAAACTGTGTGAGAAAGAGCTTACATGCATGCTCTGCAGATGTACAAAGGGTTCCCCTTAAGTCTTTGGATGAGGACTGATCTAGACATACATGAAAGTAAATTCCCCAAAGCCCCAGGGAAACCCTCTGGAAAGCAAAAGATCAAACAATGCCCAAACTCATATCATGTTCCCACCAGAATGGGCAAATCTCATAATACACAGGACATCAGGCAAAATCATCAGAAGGGTATGACCTTAGTAGCTATATTAAATTACCCATAAAATAAAGACTGCCCAAAGCAAACCCCCCAAAGATCCAACTAATTCCAAATAACTTAATTGCATACCAGAACAAGTCTGACACTATTTAAACGAATACACTGAAGTCAACATTAACAGCATAAAATTCACAATTCCAGGCATCTAATCGAAATTTACCAGACATACAATAAGCAAGAAAATATAACACCTAATCAGGAGAAAAAAATCAATTACTGGACTTAGACACTGAAATGACAAATGATATAATTAGCAGATAAGGACACTGAAACAGATACAGATGGTCCCTGACTTAACAATTGTTCAACTTATATGATCTTTCAATTTTACAATGGCACAAAAACAATACACAGTCAGTAGAAACTGTGCTTCAAATTTTGAATTTTGATCTTTTCCTGGACTAGTGATATATGGTATGATACTGTCTTGCAATGGGCAGTGGCAGCTCCTAGTCAGCCCCACGATTACCAGGCTAAATAACCAATACACTGACAACCATTCTGTATCCACATAGAGATTCTGTTTTTCACTTTCAGTACAGCCTTCAATAAATTATGTGAGATATTCAACTCTTTATTATAAAATAGGCTTTGTGTTGGATGATTTTGCCCAACTATAGACTAATATAAATGTTCTGAGCATGTCTAATACAGGCTAGTCCAAGCTATGAGGTTCAGTAAGCTAGGTATACTGTATTAAATGGATTTCAATTTACAATATTTTCAATTTACAATGGTTTTTTTTCAAAAAGACCAAAATGGCACTGAAAATTAAAAAGTCTCAAATGAAAATAAAATATCTTTTAGCAAGAGAAACTAAATGTCTCAAATCAAAATACCTAGCAGATAGATTAGGCAGAAAAAAAAAAAAAAAGGTAAGTTAACTTGAAAACACTTCAGTAGAAACAATCCCAAATGAAGCACGGCCAGAAAAAGTAAAAAAATTAACAGAGCACTAATGCTGCATGGAACATTACCAAGTGGTCTAACAGACACGTCACTGAAATATCAGAAAGAGAGTAGGTGTGGACAAAAAAAATATATGGAGATATAATAATGGCCAAAATCTTTCCAAATGACTATAAACCCACAAATCCAAAAGGTCATCCAAATTCAAGATGAATATGACCATAAAGAAAGGCATGCTTACATAAAATACAATCATATTGCCTTAATCCAGTGATAGAGAAAATATTACAAACATCCAAAGTAAAAAATAGGAATATTACAAACATAGGAAAAAAGATAAAAATATATTGGAATTTTTGCCTGAAACTACTTGAAGCAGAAGATAATAAATTCATATCTGTAAAGTACTGAAAGAAAACCTGTCAACACAGAATTCTATACCCAGTGAAAATAACTTTTTAAAATGAAGGCAAAATAAAAACTTTTTTGGAGAAACAAAATCTAAGGAAATTCGTTGGAGGTAAACTGGCACTAAAAGAAATAGTAAAGTAAATTCTTCAGGTGGAAGATAAATGACACTAAATAGAAATTTGGATATACACAAAAGAAAAGAAAGACCTAGAAAGGGCAAATGTGTAAGTGTCTTAGTCCATTTGGGTTGCTATGACACAGTACCATAAACTGGTATTTTATAAATAAAAAACTTTTTCTTTTTTTCTCACAGTTCCAGAGTCTGAGAAGTTCAAGAACAAGGCACCAATAGATCTGGTGTCTAGAGAGACCTACTCCTGGTTCATAGATGGTGACTTCTCACTGCATCCTCACATGACAGAAGGGGCAAGGGAGCTCTCTGCGGTCTCTTTTATAAGACCATTCATCTCTCATAACTTAGTCACATCCCAAAGACCCTGACCACCTTAGAGGTTAAGTTTCACACAAACATTCAGACAATAGCAGGAGGTGAATATAAAGAAACATTTTCCTCAGTTTTTTATCTTTAAAAGATAAATAACTCCTCAAGGCAAGAATAAGGGGTGCCTGGGTGGCTCAGTCTGTTAAGAGTCCAACTCTTGGTTTTGGCTCAAGTCATGATCTCAGAATCATGAGACCAAGCCCCATATCAGGTTCCATGCAAAGTCTGCTTGAGATTCTCTCCCTCTCCCTGCCCCTATGCTGACCCTTTCTTAAATTAAATTAAATTAAAATCTTAAAGCAAGAATAATAACAATACATTATGGGGTTTATAACAGGAGAAACTAAAATGTATAACAACTCCACAAGGAACTAGAAATGGAATTAGACTGTCATAAGTTTCTTAGATGTGAGATGTCATGTCATTATTTAAAGCACACACACATTATAAGTTAAAAATGTATGCTGTAAATCCCAGAATCACTAAAATCCCTAAAAATAAACAGACAAAAAGGTATAGCCACTTAGCCAATAATGGAGATAAAATGGGATAAAATTTGAAATCCGAAAGAAAGCAGGTAAAAAAGAAAAGGGGAATGAAGAAAAGGTAAACAGAAAACAAATAACAAGTTAGTAGATTTAAATCTGGCAATATTGATAATTAACTTCAATGTAAATTGCCTAATACTTCAACTAAAGGCAGAGATTGTCAGAGTCAGTTAAAAAGATCCAAATATACACCATCAATTACAAATTCAATATAAAGATATAATAAAATAGGTAAAAAAATAGATAGGTAATGATATACCATGTAAACACAAAAAAAGGTAGGAAGAATGAAGGTAACTAGAATAACTATATTAGTATCTGACACAGTAAGTAAAATAATAAAAAGGGACATTTCATAATGAGAAAGGGGTCCAAGAGGACAAAACAGTCCTAAACACATAGGCGGTTAACAATACTTCAAAATATGTGAAAAAAAAACCGAGAGAACAGAGAGGAGAAATAGACAAATTCCCAATTATAGTTGGAAAGTTCAACACTCTTCTATCAGTAATTGAAAGAAGTAGTAAACAGAAAGTTATTAAGGATACAGATAACTTTTCAGAGTTAAATAAGAGGCAGTCTTCACTTCTCTTAATTATATCTTGACTGATAACCTCCCTTCCCACTTCATATGACATTACATAGACTTCGTTCCCAACCAGTCGTGATGCAGCACAGCAAATTGTAGCTAAAGAGAACAGTCCAGCTACCATCAGAATGCATGAAGAATATGTGGGTATAAAAATACAGAGCGAGCAAGGTTACTAGGGAGAAGAAGCTATTTTCTGCTCACTAGTTCAAAAACTCAGACAAACAAAAAACCCAACATGTTTGCCTCCATTCTTCTTCTAGAGACTAGCAGACTGTATCTTCGCCCCTCACAACACGTGTCTGATTATACATTGATTGATCCAGCCATCCCCAAGCATCTATGTACTTATTTATGGATGTGTATAGGTTGATGGTGTCAGACATTCTAAAAAGTATCCTTTACTGCCTAAGCATCATTGGCAGACCGATCTCATAGTCCAGTATATACTTGTTCCTTCTAGCTACAATAGTCCTGATTCATTTTGCACATTGTGATGAATACACCAACATCAAGTAGTAGTTTCTCCTCCACAGTAAGTTAATTAACACCATGCTTAATGTAAATTAGTAAACTGACCAACTGGTTTTCCAGAAAAAGAATGGCTTCTGCTCATTTGCTCGTGTTCTGATTCTTTCTAGACTGTCAAATGAAATTCCAATCTTACCTTAGTGATTATCTTGCAGCTTTGAATTGTTCTGCATAATACGTCTCTCTTCATTAATAATTCAATCATGGGACTGTAAAGGTAAAACTGTCAACAAGTCTGCCTGATGGACTGTCTTTGATGGGCCACAGCTCAGATGCTTGCCAGCAGCTGACTAAGAAAAATCTCCAAAGGTTCTTGGACAACTATCCCAGGCACTTCTTACCCTACAGTGCATCTTTTTTCCTCCTAAGGTACCCAGAACAATTTCACATGGGCAAAAATTAAAGCAAGAGAAGGGAAGTAGAGGGGTATAGTGGAAAATTTTAAGTTTTTCCATTTTTTTACATCTCTGATATTATGTAAGATTCCTTGCATACATTATAATTGAGCTCAATTATAATTGAGCAGCAAGAGAAAGCTCTTTATAAAAAAAATTATTTGTTTTCAAAGAAATTTATTCTCCTACTCCCTTTGACTTCCATATCTATTAATGAAATTTTCCCTTACACCTCAGCCAGTGTCTATTACATCATATTCCCCCATCCAAAAGTACATCTTCCTGTAAAATAAGACACAAAAAAATGTGTGCTTTGCTAACTACCAAGAAATTCCTCATTTATCATGAATGATTCTACTTTCTTAATAGTTTTATCACTAGTTGTTTTTTTTTTTAAGTAACTAGTTTTTAAACTAGCCTTCAAATTTACCAAGGGCCATGAATTTCCTAAAATAAATCTTTAAGATTTATTTATTTGAGAGAGAGCGGGAGAGTGGAGGAGGGGATGAGAAGACAGACAGAATCTCAAACAGACTCCCCACTGAGCGGGAAGCCCCTATGCAGGGCTTGATCTAACCAAATGAGCCACTCAGATGCCCCCCAGATTAAATCATTTATAAAATAATTTCTAGAAGCCTAATATTGGGCTCGAAAAGCTACAAAAAAGTGTTAAAGGAAAAGCTATAGTTCTCACTACAAGGACCACATATAAAACCAAACACTGGACTTGGACTTAACAAAGTATTTGGAATCACACAGCTTTTAATTCTGTAACAGCTATGAAAGTATTCTGCTCTGGGGGTTGGGGGATGGGGAGGTGGGAATCAGAGCTAATTCTTACTAAAATGAAAAGCACCAAGTTCCACCTTTCTTTTCTGATATGTCCTATTTCACGATGATAGTGATTATACCTATTTTTCGAATATTTCTCCATCAGGTGTTTTCAAACAGCTAAAGGTTTGAGCTTCTGCAAGTGTGGAACAGAATCCATTAGCAAAGTGGGAAAAGGTTGGGAGATTTGAATTCCTGGAGAGAAAACCACAGTGAAGTATCATAGAGCAGCAGAATTTGTTCAACAGGCTATTAATCTTAAAACTACGCCACCTGTTCATACCAAGGGTACCGGGTTGCAATTTGTCACTGAGGACAAATTGAATATTCTCTATTAACTTACTAATTATTATTTACTATAGAATTGGATTTAAATTGACTTATAGAATTATAGCATGTAAACTGTGGAAATGGCAAATTGTCAGGCAAAACTTATGTATAGGTAGTCATTCAAATTGCATCAAAATGCCCTTTGCTGTTGAAATCATAAAGTAAACACTAATTTTGGCCAAGTAAAAAATTAAAATGACAATCACGCCAGAGAAGAATTTGCTATATCCACGTGTGTGGAATTTAACATCCGTTTAGCGAATGGGGGAAGTGTACTCTCAGTGTGCCGGAGATTAGCTATAACTGATGTTCAAGAACAAGAAACATTGGCTCTTTAAATCACCTCTTTTTTTTTTTTTAACTATTTCACAATGACTTTTTTTTCCCCCTCTCACAAAAGAATTCACATCTTTGTGTAGTTTAGAGAACTAAGGAATGAGTTGGGGGGCTCAATATCTGTAGGGGTTGATACCACTGAAGTTTACTGTGACCTGCTCTGTAGCTGGTACTATTCCCTCACTGGTATCTGTTTTTAAAATAAGATGTTTTTAAAATAGATGATTCTATTCCCTCACTGGTATTTGTTTTTAAAATAAGATTTATTTGTTATTAAAATAAAAATAAATTAAATAAATACATAAAAATAAGTTAAATAAATTAAAATTACCTGATCCCAAATGTAGGTTTTTGTATTTAGACCTGCAAAGGTATGGCTATACATGAGTGGGAGTGGGAGTAGGAATGCTAATTGTTTTCGAGGGTAGGAAAATCTATCAGGAAAGAGGGGATGAGAGAATGCAAAAAAAAAAAAAAAAAAAGTAGGCAGCTGCTTTAAAAGAAATAAATGAGCTTTATCATTACAAGACCCAAACTCAAGTTCTAGTTCTAATTCTTACTGTGAGACCTTAGATAAGTAACTTACGCTTTCCAAACTTTAGTTTGCTTATCTCCAAATTGGGATAATAAGATTGTTAGGAGGATTCATTTTGTCTAAGAAATGTGTTACAAAGTAGCAGGTAATGGCTTTGGACCCAAAAATCCAAGCCTTAAATCCAAAGAGTCAGCACACCTATTAACAAAAGACTTCTTATGTTCATTCAATCACTCAAAAAAAAAAAAAAAAAAAAGCATAATGCACCTTCTCAAAACCAGGCACCCTACGGAGCTATGCCGTCCTTGACTTCTACCAGTTCACAGTCTCAGCAGCCACAGAGATAATCTTAACAAGTAGAAGCCATGAAATGTTTAGAGGTATTTTAAGATAAGCAAATGTCTTCTATGGATATCCTTTGCTTCCCTTTGTTTTGGACACAGACCACTAAAGAGTAAGACTTGAAATCTAGTCTCTGAACACAATTTCTTTTGCCCCAGAGTCAGCTCTCTGTCATTGTGTGTGTAAGTAATTGCATGTGGCTTAGTTAGGCGCCCTGGATTCTGGGAGTTAGGGAAATTATGCATAGATCTGCCATTAACACTAATGGGGGGTTACATGCACAAATCCTCCACACACCAAGAAGAGAATAGACTCTTCTCATTCATACATAATAGATCTGTAGAAAAATTAGCATGTACGCTTTTAGGAGCTGAACTCTGAAGATGTACCTTTTATGGGAAATATGTAAATAAGGAGAGAGGATACACTGAAGGACAAGTGCTGTAATGTGCTCCCTTTCTGATGCCTGAGCACCTTGTCAATTTTGCTGCTGCATTAAGTGGGACCAGATTTGCCTGTGTGGAGATTCTCCAGCACATCTGTCTGCCTGGTGCATTACCAAATTTTGCCACGCAGAGTTTACTTTGCCAAATTTGTCAGTTCCCCTAGGGAAAGGGAAGTGGGGCAATGTAATTGGTCAGTAAGCAAGTATGGATATAAACATTTTTCACTGAAGTATTTCTTTGTTTCCTTAGAAGCTTTCACTACCTTGCCTAATAATTTAAGCTGTCTTGGAAATAAGGAAATACGATATTCACTGTGGAAGTGCTGACCCTTCTAGTCAGTGGGAGTCACCCCTAACAGCCACAGAAATCCGTCATGCTGGATTTTACCTAGGAAAGGGAGAAAACACCTTCCCTGCGTCTTTCACTTCTCTGCCTCAGCCCATAGAGGAAGGAAATTATTTTCCCAGCTTCTCCATCAGCCTATACTTAGCTCCTCCCTACCAGGCTGATCTGACAGTCACTGGGCCACATTTCACCAGTAGGAAAATCATGACTGAGAAAGGTGATTCACATCCAGAGGGATGAGGACACTTTCTTCATACACACGCACACTTCTCAGACCAGGTCATAGCAGGAGAATGCTGGACTCTAGGCTCCCATCCAGGGCCCTAACCCATGCTTTCTAGCCCCTTGGGTGCCACATCCAGGGCAGGGCTGTTCGCAGGCTCAGCCTTTCTCCTAGCTACCTGTTCTAGATCCCTGACCAGCCAGTGGTTGACTACATGGACCTGGGGTTTGCTCTGTATGATTCATGAATGAATAGAAGAGTAGAACGGCAACCTTTACCAGGAGTCCAATCCCACTTACTGTGAAACCCCTCATCTGGAGGGTGGTTCTGAGAGTTGTGTCAGAGGCTTTCCTTAATTTCAGTGAAAGCCACTAAACTTTCATACCTTATGCATGTAACTTCCAGAGTGTGCCCCAGGATGAGAGAGTATTTAGGCACCAAACTTCACCCTAAATACATAAGAATTAAAAGTGCTAATAATTATTACAGTGCTGTATTCCTCCAATTGTTCACTCATTCATCAGTGTTGGCACTCTTCCTAATTTTAGGCATGACCAAGGCCAGAAATACTCCCAGGAAGATGAGAAACACCTTCCCTTTGAGGAGTGTACAACCTATTGGAGGAGAATAAAAAGCAAAAGAAAATTTCTAGACAGTATGAAAAATATGATGGAAGAGGTAAGCATATGATGTAATGGTAGAAATCCAGAGGCATGGGGCAACTGGATGTCTCAGTCAGTTGGGCATCCAACTCTTGGTTTTGGCTGAGGTCATGATCTCATGGGTCGTGGGATCAACCTGCATCAGGCTCCCTGCTCAGCTGCTTGAAGATTCTCTCCCTCTGGCCCTCCCCCGACTTGCGTTCTCTCACGTACGCATGCTCTCTCTCTAAAATAAATAAATCTTAAAACAAACAAAAACAAAAAACCGGAGGCCTGAACCCAGGCTTTGGGGCTGTGTGTACCATCTTTCACAGAGCAAAACTCTTGAGACATGTTGAACAAGAAACCGTAAAAACCAGAGTCAGCCGTGAGGAAATAATTGTAAGTGTAGAACATTCCGAGTGCGCCTAAATCAGGGAGGTTAACTCTTTAAACCCATTCTAGAATCAATAAATTCTTTTGGAGATCTTTTTACTTTAATGTGTTACATCAAACTTAAGACATTCATTAATCACAGACTTACTTTCTTCTTTTGTAAATGTCCTTAAAGTTTTGACCACTGGCAATGGTCCTCTAGGAAGTCCTATCAGTGGAAAGAAATGAACCAAATGTGTGTGGCCCATGATTTCAAGGTTTTGTGTCTAAGGGGTGGAACACTTATTTCAACTCCTGGAGGTTATATCCGTCAAACAGAAAATTCCCAGCCAAGTGCTAGGTGGTTGCCTAGATTTTGTTATGAGGATTGTGGCAGAAATGTTTGAGTATGATGCTTTATCTGGTCCAAGACCACTGTGACTTGACTGACGGCAGTAAACCCTATCCTGTAGCAACACCCTATCCTGCAGATGCCCCCGAAGCCTGCTTTGTCACAGGGGCAGATCAAGAAGCCCATAGGCAGACACTGGCTTGCAGAGGAGGCAGGTGGGGGGGGGGGGAGTCTTCCGCTTTGAAGTGTAGAATTTACCACCACCAAAACATCACCTGAATTTCCAGTCCCAACTCAAACCTACAACCCATGCCATGCCACCCCTTGCCCTAAAGTGGGGCAACAATCCCAGAATTCCACTGAAATGCCCATTATCTGGATATAAAGTAGCCCATGCAGACACACAGAGCACCATCGACTCATGAGTCCAGGGACACCAAGCTGGGACCTCCTACTGCCTTGTGAAATCACAGCCATGAAACAACTTGGGCCACCAGCTTCGGGTTCGTTGTTCTTTCGGAAATCTGAAGGCTCAAGTCTTTTCCAGAATCATTACTTAAATATTCCTAAAAGCAGATATGGGACGGGATGGATAAGAGAAAAATGAGACAAGAGGTGAGCCTCCAAGAGACTATTGCAACTAGGATAAAACTGGAGATCTGATAACAGAAAAACCCGTCCTTCCGTTAGTCAAGGAAAAAGAATTTAAATGGCACCATAATAAGTTTGCTCCTATCAGGTATATAGCATGGAAATTGACGTTTTTATAAGGAAATTAAGTCAGGGTCTAGAATTATCTTTTATGTAGCTTAAAATCGCAATTAGAATGTTTTTGCTGCTATCAAATTTTGTCCTGAATGACAGGATTTGGAAGGAGAGAGTTAAAGAAGAAAAAAAAAAAAAAAGCTGAGAAAGATTGAGCTGGCATTGCACATGCAAATGAATGCATTATGGTAGTGGGTTTTTTTTCCACTGAATAAATTTACATTTACATCAGTTAGAGCTGATGTAATTCTGCAACCAGTGGAACTTAAATATATACATATTTTGTCATGAAAGGCCTCACAGCTATAACCTTTTGATTAAAATCTATTGCAAAACTAAGAATAAATTTCAGTCGACCAACTTTAGATTTGACAACTTTTATTACTCATTTTACCCAGAAGTACACTTTAACTGGTCTTTTAGCAATACTCAATAGAAGAAGTCTCCTCCAGTTTTCCTGCTAATCCTCTAGATTTTGTAACAGTTCCCATAAACTGGTGAAATTTTGTAAACTCCCACCATAAAGAATGAATACTTTAAATTGCCTGCTCTTGGCCAAGGACACACTTATACATGGGTGATACATGGCTACCATTTACATTTTCCCACTGGACTGAAAATCGATCACAGAAGTAAAGGAGTGGGGGAAACTGGTGGAGAAGTAACTTCCTGTGGGTTAAACTGCCACCTGCTCCTGTTTCCTGCTTATGTTAGCCATTGCAGAACTGGTAAGTATGGTCGGAAGCCTTTTGCTTGGTCACCTAAGGAGGTACAGATGAGCACACAATTAAGACTAGAAATAAGCAAGAGCAATAGCGCTGATGTTCTAAGCAATGAGTCCAGGAAAGTATAATCTGTGTCATCACGGTCATTACAAATAGTAGATTAGTGAAGCCAGAGCAGGGGGCTTTGCATGGGTGGACTGTGACAAGGTTATCACAGTGTAACTGTCAGTAAGTTATCAAATTTGGGGGAAAGATGAAATTTTAAGGACTAGTCTGACAACCATTTGTGGAGTGCCTATGCGTCAGCCACTGTCTGCTAAACTCAGTATTCTCCCACCAGCCTTATAAAGTAGGCACTTCAGGTTCCATTTGACAGATGACAAAACTGAGGGGCAGAGAGGAAAATTCCATGTCTAACCCCCACAGTTCGTAAATCACAGAGGCAGGACGTAAGCCCAGTACTGTCCTATGAAATCACAGCCATGAAGCCCCTTGGACCATCAGCTTTGGGTTCATTAAAAATCTAATGGCTCAAACCTTTTCCAGAATCATTATTTGCATTTTTAAAAAACAGATGTGCAATGGGCTAGAGAGGAGAAAAAGAGATAAGAAGCGAACCTCTAAGCAACTATTTCGGTTAGGATAAAAGTGGAGATCTAATAATATGGAAAAACCCATCCCTCCATTAGTCAAAGAAAAAGGATTTAAGTGTCTTAAGTGGTCTTTCTCTGAAGTCTGAGCTCTTTGCACAATGCAGACCCATCCGCAGGAAATTAGTAAAGAAACAGATATTACCCGCAAAAAAATCACAGTATTACCTTTTACTAGCAGTGCGGGGCAGGAAGAACAATAGCTGCGCAGGAGAGAATTTCCTAACAAGCCCACTGAAATCATCCTTAAAGATATTCAAATTACAACAAATGTATTACCATGGAGCTGAGGAAGGTTGGGGATTTGTAAGGCTCTTTTGCCTTGGATGGCTAACACCTCATGATTCAATTACAAAATTAGATAAAATAACTAATGGTAGTTACACCTAATATTTGTATTGCACTTTACCGTCTAACAATTGCTTCCGTACACATGTTCTCATCTGAGGCATACAGGAAGGTTACATGGAAATCACGGCATGGAACCACACAGGATATCTCAAAAGGAGAATTTACATCAGTCGTCTTCAGATTTATTATAAGAATCCCCTTGTTTTCATTAAAATACAGATCTCAAGGTCCTTGTCCCCCAAATTCTTAACCTGTGTTTTGCTGCAGGTGGGCCTAGGAATCTGTATTTGTACCAGGCATCTGGTGATTCAGTTACATGAGGGTGAGGAGGGGATCCCGGGACCGTCCTTGAGAAACACTGGTGTGTATCAGAAGGATAGGACATAACCTGCCCCTGGATCCTGTCCCATGGGGGGGTGGGGGGGGGTCTTTTCAGGGGGAGGGCTCTTTTCCCCACCACCCAAAGGAGATGACCACTTGCCTTCACATAGAACTGTTTTTACAACAGGTGACCTCAAACAGCAAGGTTTGGGGAAAGGCAGCAAATTCCATATCTCATCTTCAACTCTGCAGACTTTTTATCCTCATACTCGGTCAATCTTTTCACCTTATTTTCCCAGTCTTCTCTTCCCCCACTCTCCTGGTATTCTAAACCCTCAGTGGGATCCCACACATTAAAATAAGGTTTTGCCAACAATAAATATATTTTAAGCATCTGGCATCACACTGGAGCCCATTCCCAGTCTCAGAGCATGTGCCCAGCAGTTTAGCCAGTTTCTTAAAAGCGTTAAAGATAGGATATCTTGCACCTCTCTATGTACTGGGGTCACATTAGGAATCCACCACAGACCCAACATACCCAAATCTCCCCTCTGGTTCAGGATCCAGGACAGTCTCAGAATCTGCATCCTCAGCCTCCCTCCCCAGTGGCAGGGAGCCTGCCCCCAGCACCTCAGCACTGTGGCTCTTCTCTCTTTCCTCATGCCCCTGCTGCCTCCTTCCAGCTAGAGTAGTTCAGGGACAAGGGCTGTGCTGCATCCTGCGATCCTGAGGTCCCAGTGTGAGGCATGTAACAGATGCCCAAGACATGTTCTCTAAGTTACACCGAGGAAATCGACAACAAACTGCAGGGAGCAGTAGGAGGCAACCCATCACACAACCAGTCTCTGGGTTTCTATACTAGTCTCTCTTCTTCTTTACACAACAGGAACCAAATGGACATTGTCTCCCAGACACACTTACTGCAATGAAATCCATAGACTGGAAAAGAAGGATCCTTCAGGTAAGCTCTTTAGACAGTAAGTGGAAACCATTCTTCTGTGTGTTGTTTTTTATTTTTTCTAAAGATTTTATTTATTTATTTGACAGACAGAGATCACAAGTAGGCAAAGAGGCAGGCAGAGAGAAGGAGGGGGAAGCAGAGTCCCCGCTGAGCAGAGAGCCCGATGTGGGGCTTGATCCCAGGACCCTGAGATCATGACCTGAGCCAAAGGCAGAGGCTTAACCCTCTGAGCCACCCAGGCACCCCATTTTTTTTAAGAGGGAAACACTGTCCCTCCCCGTCCATGGAATGGCTTCACCCAGACATACAGAGAGAAAGGCTGGAGGAACATGACCTCCTCACTGTGTGTGCGATGGGTGTGATTTATTGCACCTTCCTTTAATGTCTGGAAGCTGATGCAGGGGGCAGGTGAGGTGGCAGGACAGAGGGTCATAACTGCACCCTTAGGCAGCACGGGTGTTTTCCAGGTGCTCTATAATCACCTATTTACTACCTCAAGGGCAGCTCCAGGAAGGAAGGTCAGCATTATCATCCTGGCTTGGAGGAGATGGATCTGAAACCCAGAAGGGTAGGAGGCGGACCATGCTGGGTCACTGCATCACCGTTGAGCCATCTCCTCTAGCCAGGACTGCAGAATCCATTCCTTGGAGAAAGGCAGCACTTTCCACAGTCTCTGCAGACATGTGGGTGGCGAAAAGCCAAGGGACAAGCTTCAAGAGGCCCATTCAACCTGGTTGTTCCAGGAGGAAAAGTGAATGGAAACTGAACTTTAACATGTATATCCAAGGGATCTACAAACTCTCTAGTGCTGAGGAACTAAAAACAATGCTTAAGCCACACATAGAAGTTGTTCACAGAGCATCAGGGTTGATTACTACATCCAGACTGCTTGTTAGTGCTGGAGTAGCCCACACCCAGTGGGGCAGGCAGGAGAACAGGGTCACAATTCCCACAGGCGCCCTCGTAGATCCTAGCTTCCCTGCTCTGTGTTCTGTAAGGGAATGGGCAAGGCAGGAAGGGTGTTCACTTGGAGCAGTAACGTGGAACACAAAGCAATGTATTCTGATTCACCTCAGCCTCCCTTCCCCCCAAATATACCTACATGCACACGCGTGTGCCTATGTGCACACACATACAAACACACACACACAGACAATGCAGAACTTTAATGTGCTGGATCCACTAGAGAACCAGAGGATGAGACCTGGGTTTGCAAGCTCAAAGAATGAAGCAGGGTCATTTCCCTCTCAGCTGGAAGAGAGACGGAGGGGAGGCAAAGAGATGAAATGCAGAGAAAGCCTCACACGTAGCGGGGATGAGTGTGGGTCTGGTAGTAACTGCGAGGCTGGCCCAAGGACCAGCAGCCTGAGCATCCCCAGGGAGCTCGTTAGAAATGCCAGATATTGGCTCCCACCCTGATGTACTTGATAGTCAGACTCTCTGAAGGCAGAGTCCAGGAATCTGTGTAATAAGTGCTCTAGGTGATTCTCATGTGTGCCAAAGACCCAGAAGCACTGGTCCCGGGATCAGACAGCCTGCTCCAGCACTCTGGCTCTGTGACCTGAGACGAGTCACATAACCTCTCCAGGCTGCCATTCTTACCTTTGTAAGTTGGGGGCACTGGTAATGCCTACCTTTTGGGGTTGTTGGGTGGTAAGGACCACATGAGATATTGTGCGTAAAGCACTTTGAACATAAACATAAGAAACTCTCACTAAAGTATACAGAAAAAAGAAATACAGACCGTCCTTTCTTAAACCCCACTTCCACCCTGAGCTCTTGCCCCTGACGACCACCCAAGGTTAACTCTTGGCCCACGGCCAACCGTAACTGACAACAAAGTCTTGGATCCTGCCTAAGTCATCCATGACCCATTCATTCGTGGGTCACAGGCAGTCCACAGGCATTAGCCTTTAGTCCCCCACTAAAACCCCTGCCCCTTCAACAGTGATGGATTCTGACACTCAGAGCTTGGTGTGTCTTCCCCAGAGGACAGAAACTTCCAGATTATCACCCACAAAGTCTAGAGGTGCTTGGGGAAAATCGTGGACTTGAACTCACTTCTCATCTTGGGCTTGTGGCTTGGTAAGTAAATGTTGAGTTTACTTGTTGAGTAAATGAATGACTACCACTCAACTTGGCAAACAGAGTCACAGGTTAGGTGACAGGAGACCAGACTGAGTTTCTGCTCTCAGTTTACCGCAGAGCCTTATTTACGGTTCGCTGATCCATTTAGATGTGCCAGGGTGGTGTGGTGTACTGTGGCTTCCTGCCAGGTTTGCATGCCTGCCAAACAAGCTCCTCTCCAGACAAAAATTATCACAATTTGGAGCACAACTTTAAAACAAAACTGTAATTCGTTCCTAAGAAAAGCATTCCAGAAAAACAAAGAGAAGTTAATAAGCCACAGATTCATTTGGTGTATTGTTAGAGAAAGTGAGAGTCAAATCTGAAGACTAATGAGCCTGGTAAACATAAATGCTGGGGTGTGTGTGGTGTGTGGGGTGTGTGTGTGTGTGTGTAAACAAGGGAAGGCAGCCAGGAGGGAAAAACATAGATTCCCACAGTATGGGGGCAGGTGGGAGAAGGGAGACAACATATATATATATGCAGTGATATACAAGAAAAGGTCTGACAACTTTTTTCCTTTTTTTTTCTTTTCTCCAATCCTGCTGAGACCAAGCAATGCTCTATACTAGTTCTTCTCAAACTATCCATGTGTGAAGGACAACTTTTTGTTCTTTTGTTTTCTTTTATCATTTCCCGTCATGGACCAATGTTCTAAGTACAATAAAATTAATTATTTTGAAAATTATATAAAATAAAAGCACACAAAATGTATGGCACTGTCCCTGCAGAAAGAACATTCCCCCAGCTTCCCTCCCCTTGAGGGAAGGAACTAGACACCATATAAGGACACGCTTCTAACATTGTAAGACTATCAAGTGAGCAAAG
Source organism: Martes martes (assembly GCF_963455335.1). Lineage (NCBI taxonomy): Eukaryota > Metazoa > Chordata > Mammalia > Carnivora > Mustelidae > Martes > Martes martes. Next base: position 116,016,855 of record NC_137891.1, read on the forward strand.
GACAGGATGCAGTTGCCCAAAATTGTGGGTGACCATGGTAGCAGAAGTGGCTTAGCTCCCTAACCTCCTCTCCCCTGCCAGGTGATCCCGCGTGCTAGGAATATATTGCTGGTTTCGCTAATGAAGAAAGGTTCATGCTAGAAATTTCAGCAGCTCAGCCTAACCCTGGCAGGAACTACAAGCAAACCTACTTCTTCCCACTTTGCCTTTTTTCTGGTTGACTGTGTCAGAAAGAGTCAAGTATGCCCAATGGAGATGCAGATTTGACAAGGCTTAGCATGCATATCTGTTGTTTATTTATTCTTTTAATTACAGGTTATTTCTTTAATCTTCTGCAAACAGTGCTTGCAAGAAGTGAAGACTGAGGAACAGGGCTTGCTGTCAGATGTGAATTCCCAAGTGGGCAAGGGCATGGTTATCAGAGGGGAAGGGAATGCCTGAGCCCTTCTTGGGGGCAGCATCAACAGAAGGGGACTATGAAACCATTCTGACCTCACAATTGTTGATGCCCCTCACACCCTGATTTGGATCAAGATGAGGGTCAGGGTAGGAGCAAACTCCCCAACACTCTCTCATGACCAGAGAAATCTTTGTTCCCCACAGTGTCCTGGCATTTCTTCACCCTGCCACGTGCTCTACTGCTCATTCCCTTCCACCTCTGCTTCCGCCCCTTCAAGAGGAACATTTTATTCCTGGGACAGATGCCGCACACTGCCTCTGCCCACCGCACTCCCTTTCTGCCCTTCCGTGGGGGGCTTATTGTCTCTATGACCTGGAGTTTTTTGGTGGCAGGCTTTTCTTCTCCCAAATATGTCCCTTAAAAAGTATCCCCTGGGGGGCACCTGGGTGACTCAGTGGATTACGCCGCTGCCTTCGGCTCAGGTCATGATCTCAGGGTCCTGGGATCGAGCCCCACATCGGGCTCTCTGCTCAGGAGCATCCTCGCTCCTTAGAAGCACAGATTTCCAAGACTAGATTCAAGCCCTGGGTCTGCCAGTTAGGAGCTGCATGAGCTTGGGCAGGTTATTCAGAGTCACAGAGACTCAGGCGGCTCATCTACCAAATGGAAATAATGGTAGCACCTAACCCAGAGGGTGGTCATAAGGACTATATGAGTCAGTAAGTATAAAGCAGGTAGTATAGGGCCTGGGACACAGGAGACAGTAAATAAAAGCTATGACTTTCATCTGTCCTTGTGGACAGGATCGGGACCATGTCCTTCAATAGGTAACAAGCACTATTTGAAGAAACTGAGCTTGAGAATAAAGCTTCCATGAATATTACAGTGAGATCCCATAAGCCTGCTCATTCATTCAGCTTATGTTTATTCAGGACCTACTTAGTGCTGGTAACCCCAGTAGGTCAGGAAGGCAGACTCATCTACTACAATGCTAAGGACACACTAGAAGAAACACCCATAAAACCCAAATGACAATTTTTGTGTCTTTTCTGCTAGTGACACAAAGGTCTGAGGGTACATACTCATGAGATGTAATATCCTTGAGGAAACTGGATTCCTTGTAAAAAAAAAAAAAAAAAAAAAAAATTTACCCCCAAGTAATGGCCCCCTCAGCTCTGGCTTGAGACAGCTTGGAGCAGAGACACAGGAAGGCTGAAGAAGGGCACAGGGCTTCCTTTGGGCCTGGCCTAAAAAGACATGCCCAAGCCCCAAAGGGCCAGGGCACGTTTGTCAGTCAAAGTGGCTATGGCAGAAGCGCCCATGCACAGCAGACAGGCAACCAGCAAGAAGAAGTCAAATCCCCCCCCTTTCCCATCCCAAGGCCCATTTCTGCAGGGCCCTCACAGCCCCAGCAGGGGCCTGGCCACTGCCTTCCTTCCCACTGCCCTTTACAAAATGGGAGACAGAAAAGGCAGCTCGGCTCCCAGATTCATCTGCTCCCTGGTCCCAAGGATTGGAGCATCGGGTCCACCATCTCGGAGCCAAACCTTGTGTGTTTTCTCTTGAACAAAGAGCATCTGTGACCGGCTGACTTACACGTTACTGGTATGGGGGCGGGCGGGGGGGGGGGGAGTCTGTGTCACAGCCGTGGTATGAGCGGCTTTCTCCCTCTCTTCCTTTTCTTTCTTTTGTTTTGGGGGATTTTTTTTTTTTTTTGGGGGGGGGTAAGCCTTTTTTAAAGGCAGCAGAAGAGGCTCTCCTGCTCCTTCAGAGAACACGTCCTAGTTCGAGGGAGGGTTAAGTAAACAAATGATAACAACACCAATCAACCCTCTTTGCTTACAGCCCGCAGAGTCAATCTGCCTCCCGGCTGCGGAGCTACCAACCAGCAAAGGCAAACTAATTAGACACAGACAAACACTTAGGCAATCACACCTTGTGAATGTAAGCGTCTTCCTGTCATTTGGCAAGTCTCTCAGCTGCCTCCGAGCGTGAGACAACAAATCCCCTGCAAACAAGTTCCGCGCTCTCCCGTTAGTGAGACCTAACGGCTCGCAATGGCTGGAGGTGAAAGGTGGCAGTCCCGTCAGGTAATGACATCTCTCCAACAGCCCATATTAAAACAGCGACACTTGTTTAGACTAGCCTATTTGCACCTACCTACAGAGGGCCTTTTTAATGTAATTATTAGCCTCTGCCGCCCTGCTTAGGATCTGAAAATATCGTTCATTTTCATCTTGCTTCAGCTACCGCTGCTACCTCCTATTCACTCAGTCACCTCGTCTCCCCACAACCAAGTGCAGAAACAGGCACGAGCTACCAGAGCTGAATTAACAAGAACAAGCTGGCAGGTGAGCGAGGTGACAAAAAAGAAGAAGAAGAAGAAGAAGGGGGTGGGGGGGGGGCGAACCTAAGAGATTTGACAAGATATTCTAATCACTGCCTGTCTGTGGAAATCTCGAAAAAATTTAAATGGCTTTTCTCAGAGAGACCAAAAAGTTATTGCAATCATTGACCAAACTCGAAGACATAGAAGCAAAGAGGTTGGTATGTAACATAATAGTGTGCAGCCAATAAACAACTATATGTTGCTTTAAACAAAAAAAAATAGAATGAGGAATCTATTGACAGGCTGGCTCCCGAGTTCTGATAACTGCTCATCATAGCGCAGAATTTGGCCTTTGACACGTTAAGTAGCTGGAAGGGATGGTCCCACCTGACCTCTCTCTGTATTATACAAACAAATGCATCACCGTGTAAAAGTTGGGCTGATACATGGTAGACCTGTAGGTCAAAGACCAGAATTTATAAGTCCCCCGAATGGTTTCCATCTCTGCTTCTAAGTATCCAGGTCATATTCGGGCAGAGCAGGAAGGCGTTTCATCAACCCACTATTAATTGTTAAATATCTGCCAATGCTTGGAGCTGTGCTCACTTGAAAATGATGCAGTTGACTTTCTGTCGAGATGGGTTTCAGTCTCGCTCCTCACACCTTATCAGCGCTCTAGTTATACCATAGATTATGGCCGTCACTTATGAGTGGCTATATACAGTGATGATTTTTTTTTAGGAGATGCTAGATTAGACGGATATTAAGGAGAGACTTGTGTCCAGAGCAATACACATCTTCCTGTTTTCTTCCTACACTTTTCCCTCTGTCTCTTCACTTCATCTTCTTCCCCACCCCCCAGTAGAAGAGGTCGATTTTATAGAAGTGCGTTTTCAGGGGCGCCTGGGTGGCTCAGTGGGTTAAAGCTTCTGCCTTCAGCTCAGGTCATGATCCCAGCGTTCTGGGATCGAGCCCCGTATCGGGCTCTCTGCTCCGTGGGAAGCCTGCTTCCTCCTCTCTCTGCCTGCCTCTCTGCCTACTTGTGCTGTCTGTCAAATAAATAAAATCTTAAAAAAAAAAAAAAAAAGAAGTCCGTTTTCAGGAGAGTCATCAAGGTCACAGCAGCTCCAGATAGAACAATCTGGGACAAACCACCAGAGCAGGGTGAGGAGGGAAGACCACCTGGGAAGAGTGGCCAGCAAGAAGCCTTTATTCCCTCTTTGTCAGTCTGTCACCTGTCCCAGGCGCTGTGGGCAACTGGAACAAGAGGGAAAATGGGAAATGGTCCTAGATTCAATCTACTAAGGAAGAGAGGACTAACAACAGTTAATTAGTCCTCTTAATTAAGAGGATCCCCTCCTTAACCCTCTGATCCCAAATGAGATGCCTAGCAGTGCGTTGACCACACTGTCAGCACAAGCTTCAGAACTACCAGCAAGAGGTAGCTGTTCACAACTGAAAATGAGAGCAAAACTCAAATTCCAAATAGCAAATAAGAGGTTAGAGGGAAATGACATTGTTTCCTCCAGTAAAGGACAGAATTTTAACAAAAAACACTTAAGGAGGAAGATAAAAGAAGTATTGCTTGTTTTGCTCTACTCTCTCTGGCCCTCTCTTCAAAGCAGGGTGACAGGGGACTTCTGTTCCAAGATGGTGGCACAAAGTTGTGCCTGTGACGCCTACCCAGTTTTCAACTTTTGATCAAAATCCTCATGGAGATTCGCAAAAGGACAAAAATTGGTAACAGCCCTGGAAGCTGAAGATGGCATGTAATCATAGATCATAGTCAAGGGGAAGGTTCCACCAACTGCAAACATAAATGAGGATAGGTTAAAAACACATTCTTAGAATATACACACACCATCCTCTGAATCCAAACAACATGGACAGAATGTACCCAAGTCACTTGAACTATGCATTGGAAAACTCATCATAGGGTCAGAGACCACAAGCCACTAGAACCCCACAGTTTTAAGGAAACTCAGATTGGAGGAAGAGATGTCCAGCTCTTGGGACTTCCAGGAAAAAAATTCCCCAACATTCCTGGAATGAGCAGCCAAGGTTAGGGTCATAGGAGCAGCACAGAGACAGGATATTCTAGAGGTTGAGAAAGCTTCAACCTCTTTTCACTTATTAATTATTTGGAGGAAGCCACCATCCTACCGTACTCAGGGGTTCAGGCTGCTGCCTAGCTTCACCTGACCTTTGTAAGCATCACACAATCAAAAAAGGGCGACCTGGCCTCAGGGACCTTTCAGAGCAAGTTACAAGGACTTTGCGGGTCAGTTTCAGCCAGTTTTTGACTATATTATCTGATTCTGAATTTACAGCTCTAACTAGAGACACAGAGCATATGATGAGGGCAGAAAGAAAAATTATGTTTACTATATATTGCTTCAGAAAGCAGGGAAGCACAGTATCTTTTAGAAAGATATATATGTGTGTGTGTGTGTATAAAAAACATAATTTTTGATTTCCATCAAAAAGCCACCTAAAAATGTCAATGCCTAAGTAGGGGTTACAAACCCAAATGCCTTTGGGGCCCAGCATATGACACAGATGCATGAATCAGGAGAGCTTGCCATTAGAGGGAGGAGTATGAGCCAGTGAACGTTCTCCAGGGGCATCTACAGCCCAGTTTGGCCCTTTGTCCTACCAGTTTCTGTCTCATGGCTTAAAGAGTTAACCTCAACTGTCTCTAAATGCAGGTATTTGAAATAATAGATTCCCAGAAGGCTCTGTAATGCTAAAATTAGGCTAAACTCTATAAAAGGTGTTCCAGGATCAGGTGTCAGAGTACTCCTTGTATTTTTAACCTTTCCCTTCTGAATGAGAGCGGTAGGGAACACCAGTGGCAACTGCGTGACCCAACAGACAGTAGGATTGCGGCAGAAAAGGTGGTCTCAACTGGGGAATGAGATGGAATTATGCGGTATCCAGGGCTCCATATGGCCCCTCAGTCAGGGGTACCATTAGAGGACATCAAATGCATTACCTTCTCTCAAAGAGCTGGCTGGGAGCCTTCTCATTCCATCTGACCACCTGTCCCCCTTTCCTTCTCTGTCACAAAGACTCCTTCCTCTCTTCATACTGTACCAGGACTGGCAAGCTTGGCTCCTACCAGTTACAGCAGGGGGAGGAGGGGAGATATCAGGGGACTATCAGCTTGATCAAGACCCCCCACCTCCTGCTCTCTCTTAGACTGGAGACAAGTCAGCTTACCCTCCGGAAGAGAATCTGAGAATCCCTGGTTCAGAGTCCAAAAGTCAGTAAGGAGTGTTCATTCTTTAATAAAGAGCCATGAGGCTGCACAAAGATGGGAGAAGCCAGGCCCATAAATGTGTGGGCGGGTCTCTGGATTCCCCAGGCTCTTTGGAACTGTTTGTAATATAAGGCAGGGTGCCCTGCACTTGGTGCGTGTCCACACTGAAATATTTTGTATCTGCTTGTGAACTTGTGTTTGGGAAACAGAAAAATCTTTTATTAAAACAGGGTAATCCTGGAGTAAAAGATGGAGTGTGGACAGAAAAGACCAAAAAAAAAAAAAAAAAAAGGCCACGAAAACCCAAGAACATCCTTCTTCTAGCTCTGCCCTAGAATCAGTGATGGTTTTTGGAACAGCTTTCTGCAACACTATCCTGAGTGTCCTAACTGAAGACATCATGTTCTGCTCTTCTATCGTGACCCCTCCCTCATTTCCATTCATTATTTTTCCCCAGTGGAGCTCCCTGAATAAACCTGTCACTCCTTGAGCCTGCCTTTCCCCAGCGGCACAGTGTGATACCGGCCTCCATGCTCGTGAAGACAGACGAGGCAGAGCCCGTCACCGTATTTGACACTCGGGGTTGTCGGTTCCTGGCTGGAGTCGAAGAATGGCACTACTTCATCTCTGAGATAGTGCAGTATACAGTGAAGACAAATCCTAACCATAATTACCTTTATGCTTTTTTAAAAATTTACTTCCTAGTAAACATGCTTAGCACAGTTCTAGGTCCAGAGAGTAAGCCCTCAACAAATGTAGCTGGTTGATTCATTGACCAAGCCTCTTCTCCCAGGCCATGTCCAGAAAGACTCCCTATGATTCTCCTTAAAGTTTTTGCTGCTGCCCACGAACACCCTGCGTCAGAAACCCCTGCCTTCAGGTGAAATCACATGGAGAAGAAGAAACACCTGCACAGCAAGAAGCCAACAAAGGGCATGACTAGAACATGGCTTGAGGCATTCGAAAGCCCAATTTCGCTTTTATTCAGTAACTTCACTTTTTTAAAGATGAATCGCTGATGTGGAAAGAGAACTCCAACCTTACTCTGAATTCACCTACACTCCCCCTCCTAGCTGGGGGTGATGGGAGACCTCCCTAATTTGAGTTTCACATTCCATGGTTTGCAACTTCCATTGTCAGCTTCTGTCACTAAATAAGGGCTGTGTTCAGGGATACTATGAATTCACCCTTCTTTTTCCAGACTCTCGTGATCACTTAGGAATTGAGCTATTTACCATATTATATGTAGGCAATAGGGAAAATGGAAAAGATATGGTCAGGTTTGACAGCTTTTATTTTAGATATTTACATTTTCTCTTCAGTTGGAATGCCCGCTCTTGTCTGCCACACATACAGCATCTCATATTACTGACATCTTGGTCAGTTTCTCTGACCCTTCTCAAACGCAGTCTCCTCCACTGTCTTGATCCTGGCCACCGGACGCAACTTCGTCCTGCAACTGTGGTGTCCCTGCCTGGGATCAAATGTTAGCCCAACACATTCTTGACTGTGGGACCCTGGGCAGGTAATTTGAACTCCATGTGTCCCAATTCCTCATCTGTAAAATAGGGAGAATAAGGCAACCTATCTCAAAGGGCTGTGAGAATCCAATAATCCAATTCACGATAAATGCTTGGCACAGCACCTAGTGTGTGTAAACACTTAACTAAAGCTAAGCGCTATTAATTGGCTGTCAGCTATGAACTCTAAAAGAACTTTTATTTCTCCAGAAGATCTTGCCTCACTTCCTTATATGTATGGTATCTTGCTCATCTACCTCTTCTCACTGTCCTTACATGTTGATAGTGAGATCTCATCTCCCCCAGCCAGTAGGGTTCTAGAAGAGCTCAGGGCAAGTTTTGAAGATCCATCTTAGAGTAAGGTGCTTGGGAGCAGAAACAACATCCTTCTCTCTCTGGTTCATGTATGTGTCTGACAAATACATATTGAAATGAAGCACATGAGGTTTATGTAATGCCTAGCATGTGCTAAACTCTGAGAATATACATGTTGACTTTGTTGACATAAGCTTATAGCAGGAGGAAGAACCCAAGTAGCTCCGTATTAGCATGTAAAGTACATCTCTTTATAAGCATCCATGTACAATTGAGACACAAGACGTAACACAAAGTCAAATTTTGCCTTCTGGTAACCTGACAAGGCTGAAAAACTCTGACAGCACACAAAAACTTTTCCCAACATACACAGCTGTCACCGGCGCTTCCCCACCTTCCCAGTGACATGCAAATGTTATAGGCAGATGCCAGAAGCATCAGTGACCGGATCAAGGACAGTGCCCTGCCCGCAGTTAGTAGTCACTATATTTATTCTCACTCTGATCTGCTGTCAGCTCATTCCTTTCAGATCTATGGCTATATTGTGAGCTAAGATTGCAAGTCTTCATCATTTGGCTCACAATATCCATTTTCAAAATATGCTCTTGTGAACACAAGGTAAATCTAATAGTTTTCTTTCTGTAATGTTCCTAGGCATTCTCTGCCATCAGCATAAATCTTTCCTCTGTCCCTTTGAGCTTTATTAGAGTTTTCCCCCCAAGAACTACTTTTGCCATCTCCCCTTCCTGATGCTCCCACTCTAGTACTTGGTCATTTTAAGCTGCTCTAGTCCTTCTCTAAAGAGACAAATTTGGGCTCCTCTTGTGAACGTTCAGGAAGCCCTTTGGAATGTGATTCATAGATCTGCCAGGTCCTGGTAGGCATCAGAAGACCCAGTCAGATGGTATTCTGAAGAAATGTAAGGAAAGACTATCCACAAAGTAGGGTCAGGGACTTCTTAGAGACTGAGAAGCTATTGCCACCATGTTGCTGGAGCTTGGAGATAGCTGGAGCCATAGAAGAGAGGCCAGCCCTTGTCTGGGAGGACATGGCTCTCCCAGGCAGGAAGGGGGAGGGCATGTCGCAGGCAAGAGTTCAGCTGCCTGGAGCCCACTGAAGCAAAGAAAAGGACAGAGAATGAATATCACAGGTGAGATGAGGAAGGGAAGCAGAGAACAACCAGCACAATGTACCTGAAAGTTCATGTACCAAACCTGGAAATGACATTGCACACTGTCACCCTGCCCACCACATAAAACTCCATCCATGCAAAACACTCTCCAAGAAGCTTCCTATTTGTTTGACTCTCCCCGGCCTTCATTGGTGTTACTAGAAAACAGAGGTCGTTTAATTTTTTTTTTTAATTTTTATTTATTTGACAGAGATCACAAGTAGGCAGAGAGGCAGGCAGAGAGAGAGGAAGGGAAGCAGGCTCCCTGCTGAGCAGAGAGCCCGATGTAGGGCCCGATCCCAGGACCCTGGGATCATGACCTGAGCCGAAGGCAGAGGCTTTAACCCACTGAGCCACCCAGGAGCCCTGGTCAGTTTAATTTCTAAAGAAGGAAAGTAGCATCACCTTACCTGTGATTGTGATTCTCTTCAAGGCTCCCAAGATTTGTGGGACACCACTCTCTTCTGCTTGCAGAAACGCAGGAAAGAAGAACAATTTCTCTTTTCCAGTTAACAATAACTGAAACAGAGACAGCCAGCCATGAGGCATCCACAGATCGGACTTTCTCTGTAAGTGGGAAATTGCATGTATTTCCATTCTAGATGGAATGCAGTGGTCTCACCCTGGATGCTCACCAGCATCACCTTCAGAACTGTTATCTCGTACCAAATCCTGGGACCTGCCCCAGAGACCTTTGATTCAGAGTCATTAATTTAAAATTATAACTGTATGATTAGGAAGCTCTAGATAGAGATTTTTATCCAGACCTCTTTGATCTATCAATAAACTTTAACATGTTATGTTTTTTTAAAGATCTCCCATGTTAGTCTCAAGACAATTTACTATTTAGAAGTACATATCCAAAAAAAAAAAAAAGAAATACATATCCAAGGGAAATAGAAATTAACTTTCACATACTCTCATAAAAGCAATGGACTGAATGCAAAATTTAAAAAAATAAGGATTTTCACATGCAGAATTAAAATTAGTTTGTCATTTAAGGGGGAGGGGGGGAGTTGTGGCATTTCTGAAAAGTACAATGAACAAACTAAATATTGCCTATATAGTCTTCCAAACCCAGCTCAAATCCTTCCAGAGAACAGCCAGGATTTTGCATGTGAAAAGGCAAAGAGTTTTTATTTCTTAGTATCTCCAATAAGTAATCCTGCCATCCACTGAATTAGTAAAGGATTCTGCTCCTACCTCCTGGTTTTTGTTTGTTTGTTTGTATGCTTACTTGTTGGCTCATTTACTTAAGCACATTTCATCTTCTGGATTTTTAAATACATATGTGTGTGTGTGTGTGTATAGATATAGATATAGATATGGAACACTTTGAGGTCAGAGATTGTGTTTGTTCATTTTTATATCATCACCCACAGTGCTAGTCCAGTGTAGTCCGTTGTAGATGCTCCCTATATGTCTGTTGAATACATGACTTTAAAAACAAATGTATTTCTTTTTTTTTTTAATTTTTTTATTTATTTACTAATGAGAGAGCGCAAACGAGCAAGCAAGCGGGTGAGCAAGAGAGAGAGAGAGCACGCTCATGAATAGGGAGAGGGCCAGAAGGAGAGGGAGAGGGAGAAGCAGGCTCCGCGCTGAGCAGGGAGTCCGATGTGAGGCTCCATCCCGGAACCCCGGGACCATGACCTAAGCTGAAGGCAGGTGCTGAACCAACTGAGCCACCCAGGTACCCCACAAATGTATTTCTTTATGGACAAAATGTACCTGGTACTAATGATATTTTTCACTGACATATACCTCTTCCCGTCATGCACACCTATGGGGCCATTCTCAACTCTCCTACTCCAGGCACAAAGAAGAAAACCTGGATCTCAAATCCAAATATATTATGTTCAGTTTGAACACTAAAGGCACCACTAAAGGTTTCAAATCCAAGACCTCAGAAAACATTCATTTTCAGGCAAATGTTTACCTCTATCCAGTGGACTTTCTTGACTTTGGTATGATCTCTTGATTTTGTTATTACTGAACCTCTCTACAGCTCTATCCTGATGAATAACTGGTATCTTTCATTTGTTTTTACCATAAGTCATTTTAAATGAAAGTTTAAAGCCACCTACACCATGAAAGATATCCTTTAAAAATAAATAATGACAGATAATGTTCGGAAGCCAGGAACTTGAGTAAAAGATGTGTCTGGAAATATCACCCTTGAAAATCATGCACATAATAAAAAAGGGCCGGAACTGATGAATTTTAATGCAACCAGGCAAAGACCCAAGGCCTGTCACACCAGCTGGTCATTCTTGCTTTAGCCATTAAAAGTGGCCTTTTTTGTGGCTAACAACAGAAATGTCGGTCAATCAGGCACAGCTGTAGGTCTGGGCTTGGAGCCCACGCTCAGCTTTGCCCCCTCCCTCTCCTTCCCCCAGGCTAGGCCAGAATGAAAGGGTTGGGATTGGCAGTAGGCACGGAGAAAGGGAAAACTGAGATGCTGAAATCCAGATGAAAGATTGATTGCTGCAGCATCTCAGGCCTTAGCCCATTAGGTAAAGTTTAACCCCCGCAAAGCAGGTCACTTGGCAAAAATGGATGGAAAATACAAACTTCAGGTTGAAAGACAGGGAGGAAGCAAGGGGAAATGCTCCACTGCATATGGTGTTCCATTAATAGGTATCACACTCCATAATGGGAACATTTTTATACAAATGTGTTCTTTGGAATCCAGCCAAGAGCAGGGCACCCTAGTGAAATCACAATGCACAGCTAATGAGCTATTTTTGGTGAATTTGGCACTAGAGACTAATAGAACCAATTTGTCCCCAAAATGTTAAATCATTTAGCGCTTCTTTGGAGGTGCTAAGTGCATCTAGAACTTTTCGGGGCTGTCAATAAAAATTAGAGACCACTCAAAAGCCTTCAGTCTTGGCTTGCAATCCTTTATCCTTGGATTAGAGGGCTGCCGGGCACCTGAGGAGACTCTGAGCACAGCCTGCTAGCTGCGGGAAGCAAGTGGTTGGGCTGAGCCACGAATGCACTCCCCTGACTAATGAGAGACTAAAGAGATAGTGAGCGTTCTTTACCGGCCATGCTGTCAACCCAGGGCTCTGCTGTAATCACGCAGACGGGATCATCTCCTCCCCACGCTCCACTGCCCACTAATTCTGTCGTGTCACTGCCATTGCCCCAAGCCCATAATCTCCAGACTCTGCCTCCTCCCTCACTTTACCATTTCCCCTTGTACTTTCCTCCATTCCCTCCACACCAGCCCTCAGCCCTTCACCCCTGGATTTCTGCAGCAGTCTGCCTGAACGCCCTTCCACCAGTCTCCCTCACTTCCAACCAAGCTGCATATTGATGGACGATGAATCTTCATTAACTAACACTCTCAAAAAGTTACTCGCCTATTTGGAAACTTTCAATGGCTCCCCAGTACCCACCACATCATATCTGAACTAGGCCATCTGACTGTCACAGCCTTTTATAAGATGACCCCATTCAACCAAGATAGCCTTATTTTCCATGAGCTGTCTTACCCTGCCTGGCTCAGGAGAATCATTAGCCATTGTTGAATAAATAAATCCCTGCTACTGTTCACCCTGGAGCCCACTACAAAGAGTGAACAAGTTACATAGTGCTGCCAATGTGAGAGACAGTAAAACCCAAAAGTAAAGCCTGCAATTTAAAGCATCTGCCCTTGTGAATTACATTTTAGAGGTTAAAAAATGCTATTTGTTTTCTTGGTCTATGACCAACTCACCCTATTCCCACGAAAAAGCCTCCCTCCCCATGAATCCAAATTTGGGCAAATCCATCAAACTCTTTTTTTATGCTGCAGTAACAAATAAGAGCAAGTTTAGTGAGATGGCTGCCTGCCCAACATGCCCTCCACCCTCGCCAGACTGGCTGCATTCCATGAACACCTGCATCCATGCTGCCTCTGTGCCTTCTCATCTGCTTTGCTCTTCTTGGCATGCTCCTCCTCTCCACCCATACATCCAAGTCCCATTCTATAAGACTCTGGCCCAGCCCCACCTCTGCAAATTTGGCTGCCATAAAATCCCTGGTTCTCTAGGATTTTGTTCCTGAAAACAGTATTACAATATTCTTTACTGCTAAAGGTTAATATTCTCTCTAGTACTGATTGCTGATCAATTCACGGGAGTCATTTTTGCTTCTTCAAGAAGAGTCACAAGTTAAACTCAAGTTTCCACATAATGCTATGGTCATCGTAGGTTCCAAATAAATAGCTTTTGATTGGTCAACACATTCATGCTTTAATCCTATCCCTATTGTGCCTAAAATAGTGGTGGGCTTATAGTAGGGTATCAAAAACTATAGTTAATCGAGAATTAGACACTTGCATGGAGAATTTTTTTAGTCTTCTCCAAATATCGGATCAGAACATTCTCTAACACTAAGGCCACTGTGCTAGAGAAAACTAACCATCTTCCCCAAAATCTGTGTGCCTCCTGCTATTATACAGAGCTGTCATTGAAAAGCAACTGCCCAGTCAGGCACACCACTTCCCAGCCTCTTTACATCTAAGTAAAGCCACATCACTAGTGTTCACCAATGGAATATAAGTCAAAATCATTTCTGGGGGAGCCTGGGTGGCTCAGTGGGTTAAAGCCTCTGCCTTCGGCTCAGGTCATGATCTCAGGGTCCTGGGATCGAGCCCCGCATCGGGCTCTCTGCTCAGTGGGGAGCCTGCTTCCTCCTCTCTCTCTGCCTGCCTCTCTGCCTACTTGTGATCTCTGTCTGTCAAATAAATAAATAAAATCTTAAAAAAAAAAAAAAATCATTTCTGGGCCAGAGTGGCCAAGAAGTGGATATGCTTTCTCTACCCTCTTTCCTCCCAGGTGCCACCTGGATGCAAATCTCTTGAGTGTTTAGAGGACAGTGGAGCCAGACGTTGGGAAGGACTAGATCCCTGAATCACCAACCACATGGAGGAAACATCCTGCCAATTTCATTGGACTGTGACTTCAGGGAAAATATAGACTTTTATTGTGTTTATAGCTATTGCAAAACTGGGATTTCTTACAGCTAACTAATCCACTTACCTACCTCTGAATGACTGAAGGTGCCACTGAGGGAAGAGAGATAAGATAAGAAGTAATTCAAGATAAGAAGTAATTAACCTCTCATGCATTAATATATGATGAGTTATCAAGCTGAAGGCTAACTGGCTTCCAGAATGTGCCTCCGTACATTTAATGAGGAATCCAAGCATGCTCCACCGGTCCTAACAAAGCTATTTTTTGTAGGTTCCAATATGCTCAAACTCATGGTGATGACTATTCTCTGAAGTTGCCTGTATCTCCTATCTCCAGCCCAAGCCACTTTCCTGAACTAAAGAACCGTGTATAGAATTGCTGCTAAATGTCTCCAGAGGGGTGTTCCACAGGCCCCTTCAACTTGGGATCTCTAACACTGGCCTCAACCCCCTCTTACTCACCTCCTACTGTTAATGTTATTCCTTCTGCTGAACCTCCTACTGAAGTTAGTGGCACCACAACCTATCCAAATGCTGCCTATTCCTCCCCTTCTCAATCTCTCTCATACCCCACCCTTATTGTCTTCTCTCACACTACTGCTGGCTTAAGGCTCTAATGAGCTCTTACCTGAACTATAACCATCACCTCCTAACTGTTCTCTAACCCAGGGATGCCTATCTTTTACAGGGTATTATGATCACCTGGGGGCCTTGTAAAAATAAATAAATAAATAAATAAAAATTTTTAAAAATTTAAAGAGCTGACTCATGAGATCCAGACCACAGTTTCTGATTAATGGGACTGGGTGAAGCCTGGCAAGGTGATTCTGGAATGTGTGGTCCACAGGATATACTGTTATACCCTTTGTTTAGTCTAGTATCTATACTGCCCCTGAAGTTATTTTTTGTATCACACAAATCTGATTTAGCTCACTGACAAATATTCCTCAAAGGCTCTAGGGTAAAGCCCTCATGAGTGGGTTCTGCCTGCTCACCAGCCTTATTGCCCTCCCATCTCCACCTGACCATTGATTCTCTAGTTATTTTGTTCATCCACTTCCCTCTACTTTTGTATGTTCTCTTACCCTGCCTGATAGCCCTCCCCAACATACTACCTGGATGACAACTACTCCTCTCTCAAGTCTCAGCTCCAACAGTAACTTCTCTGGACAATGGGCTTGACTCCCAGAAACAAACATGGATCTTTCTGCTCCTTCTACACAGTCTACCTACCTCTGCCATGGTAATAATGTGCCAGGATCATTGTGAGTACATCCGTCTTCCCACCAGACTACAAACTTCTTCAGGGCAGGGACCAAATCTTTTTATCAGTGTACTCACAATACTCAAATGTTTGCTCAAGGAAATAATAAATTATCATAGACCTAAATGTAAAAGCCAAACTATACTACAAAACTTTTAGAAGAACACATAGGAGACAATCTTCATGACCTTGGATTGGACAGAGTCCTCAGATATAACAAAAGGATGATCCATAAAACAAGTTGGTAAATTGGTCTTCATCGAAATTATAAGCTTTGGGATTCAAAAAATACTATTATGGGGGTACCTGGGTGGCTCAGTGGATTAAAGCCTCTGCCTTTGGCTCAGGTCATGATCCCAGGGTCCTGGGATTGAGCCCCACATCCGGCTCTCTGCTCAGCGGGGTGCCTGCTTCCTCCTCTCTCTCTCTCTGCCTGCCTCTCTGCCTACTTGTGATCTCTCTGTCAAATAAATAAATAAAATATATTTTTAAAAATACTATTATGAAAATGAAGAGACAAGTCACAGATCAGAATATATTTGCAAATTACAGTTCTGCTAGAACACTTACCTAGAATATACAAAGAACTCATATACTCCATAATAGAAAGAAAGAATCCAAGTTAAAATTCGGTAAAAGAGGAACATCTGGGTGGCTCAGTCAGGTAAGCGTCTGCCTTCAGCTCAGGTCATGATCCCCAGGTCCTCTCCCTTCTCCTCTCCCTTTCCCCCTGCTTGTGTGTGCTCTCTCCCTCTCTCTCTTTCAAATAAATAAATTCTTTTTAAAAATGGGCAAAAGAATGGACATTTCACTAAAGAAGATACATGAATGAACAATAAGCTCATGAAAAGACGTTGAACATCATTAGCCATTAGGGAAATGAAAACTAGAACTTTATGAAATGTCCTATCACTCTCACTGAAAACACTATAATAAGAAAAGACACATAATTAGAAGTGTTGGCACAGACACAGAGAAACTGGAATTCTCAAAACATTGCTGGTGAGAATGTACAACAAAGCAGCTACTTTGGCAAACAGTTTGGTAGTCTCCTAAAATTTAAAAATTTATTGACTACATGATCCAACAATTTTACTCTTAAGTCTCTACCCAAAACAGTCATCCACACAAATGAAAATATATGTCCATACAAAGACCCATATGTGAAAGTACACAGTATTATTCATAGTAGCTAGAAAGTGGAAACCATCCTAGTGTCCATCAACTAGTGAGCAAATAAATCGAGTTGAATTGTGGTATTGGTTGCACAAATCTGTAAATTTACAAAACATCATTGAATTGTACACCTGAAATAGGTGAATTATATGATATGCAAATTGTACCTCAATAAAGCTATTTTTAAGCAAAGAATAAGTGAGAGTTTTGTATTTGTAGAGATGAGATGGATATTAATACAATGACAACATATATTTATGTACCTGCCGTGTGCTGGGCAGTGATCCAAGCACTTTATACACAATAACTATGTCTACACTGAATCCTCTAAAAAATTTGTACTGCTATTGGTAAGTGCTATTATGATCAGTTTTTATTGTGTTAGTATTATCATTATACTACCATCAGCTATTATTAACAGGTAGGTACTATTATCATCCCTATCTTACAGATAAGAAAACTGAGGTACAGGGAAGTTAAATAACTTGTCCTGCATCACATGCCTAAGAAATGGTGGATCTGCAAAATACAGGGAGGGGAAGAAATTGTCAAATCACTGCAATCGTTACATCAAAAAGATCCTCCCTTTTATTCAAATAATTATGGGAAATAAGCAATGTTTGGATTGTTCATTCTTTCCCCTCAATAACAAGAATAAAAAATTTAGTCTGAAATTATATAAAAGGCCTCTAAGTATCATTCAGTTCTTTTCAGTCATTCTCACTGGGTAAAACAGACATTTTTTAAAATATTACTATGGAAGGCACGATTATACATCAAACCCATTATATGCTATCAAAAGCAAACTTCAGGGGTGGCTGACTGACTCAGTCAGTAAATCAAGCAACTTCTGATCTTGGGGTTGTGAGTTCTAGCCCCATGTTGGGTGTAGAGATTACTTAAAAATAAAATCTTTAAAAAAAAAAAAAAAAGCAAACTGTTCATCTTCATTCTACTGCAGTTTGTATACTCATGTTCTGAACACAGAAGGGAGTCAAAGTTTCCAAAACCTCAGTCAGCCTAAACCAAGCTCCCCACTCCCCTTCCACAAAGACATCCTCCCACCTGTGAGGTATGCTCATATCTGCAACCATCTTTCCAAAGAACCTCCACATGGCCTTCTCATTTTTCAAACCCCCCATGCACCCACTCCTGACCAGGGGCTTTGCCTGTGACCGTACAGAAAATGTTGAAAGCCCTCCCTTCCACCCCTTATGAGTAATACCAATTATACGTAAATAAGGAAATCCATTGGTGAAGTCTAGACCCAACAGTGGGATAAGTAACACTGTGAAAACGAACAGAAAAAAAAGGTTAAAGCCATAGGATACTACATGATTTTATTTAGCTAGCCCTAAACCAGGGTTTGTCTCGTGTTGGACTGCACATTATCCAATCACTGGGTTAGTCCACCACCCAAGTTGAGTCATATGAGTGACATATACGTAATTAAATAGATATTCCTCACCCATGAAAAAGAGTGAGACAGACTTTTCATTCTCCTCCGGGCCACCTGACCCAAATCCACAGTTGACTAAAATGTTTAAATTCTGACATTACTGAAGATAATTTGTGCAAAGCCAAAAGTAAGATTTCTTTCTGGCTTCCACCCTCTTCGGTCTCATTCTGTCCTCCAGATTACAAGCATTAGCCCTTTTTAGCCACGGCAGAACTGATCCTTTTCATTTCTTCATTACAAATCTTAAGACAACTGCAGCAAACAAAAAATGGAATTTGACTTGCTGATGTTTAATTATTGATGTGGCCTTTTGAAAACATATTTGGTTCTCAGAAACGGTTCCTCAGAACTGTGCTCCATTTCTCATTGGCTCCTATTTTGTTTGTTCTTGGCCTCTGCGCTCCTTTTCGATTTTCCGCAGGTTCGCAAGTGCTGCATCGTCTGCTTTTGAAATGTGTCTTTAGGCGTGCTTTTGTTTGACAAGTAATGCCAAGGCTGAGCTGACAATCTGTTTGAAAATCTTTTTCCAGGTATCCAAGATCAGTGAGCCTGTTCAGTGTATACTGTGATTAGAATTCTTCTTCAGATATTTATATCAACATTTCAGTTTTAGGGAGAAATGCTTTTCTGAGCCTACCTGTCAAAGAGAAACTTACAAAAGGTAAGGAATGCTATCATTTATATATTCAAATGCAGAAATACGTTGTGGTTGTGGTAGCACTGACATCCTCCCTACCACGACTGAAAAGAAAGGAGGCAGCTTACAAGCAGGAAGTCACTGCTCCTCCCACAGGCTGGGACGGCAGCCTCCTTGGGAGCCCTCGCCCTTGGCTGCGGGATTTCAGAGCTTCACTTGGAAAGACTTAGGAGGTTTCCCTCATAGGAGTTCATTTCTTATATACTTTCCTTTCCAGGGTAGGAGGAATGGAGGCAACAGCGTGAGAAAATACAGCCACCGAAGTCAAGTTTGTCTCTATCAACCTGTATATTAGGACACCTGGTCAACCGGAGTTTATAAATATCTGCTTTGTCTGGGAGCTTCGGTCTTCAGCGCAGTTCAGCAAATATTCGTTTTTTCCCCAGACATATTTGAAAGTGGAACACATTTTACCTACGACCTCACAAAACCAGAACATATTATTTCAAAATAAAAACTTACTTTAAGGGGCACCTGGGGTGGCACACGTGGTTGAGCATCAGATCTTGGTTTCAGCTCAGGTTCTGATCTCCTGGTGATGGGATCAGGCCCCGGGTGGAGCTCAGAGGGGGGTCTGCTTGAGACTCCCTCATCCTCTACCCCTTCCCCACCACTCTTACTTCCTCTCTCTCTCTTAATATAAATAAATAAATCTTTAAAAAAGAGACTCTTACTTAAAAAAGCTACTCCTTTTTGAAAAGCAAATTTTAGCATGGTACAAGGAAGAGGTGGCACTTTGCCCACTAGCCGTCTAGATGCCAACAGTCAGGCTTCCACTAATTTGCTATAAAACACCACCAAGGGCAATATAACAAAAAATAAGAGTTGAGGGCCATATCAGCTTAAGAGATGAAATGATTCTTGAGTATTCTGGAATGCAGAAATATTGTGCAAAAAATTAATTTCAAATTTGAGTGATTAAATCTATTGATTAAAAGTGGGCCTGCCTAAGAAATCTTTCTTAACCTTTCCTGTTGGCAGGGACATGCAATGGAACACTCCCCAGTTCCTTACCCATGCTCCACAATTTAGACACTTAACTAATTATCACCAGTTATAAAAAATAGATTCTACTGGCCTACATTTGTCTGTTAAATTATATTTTATAAGCCAACCATCTCAGTGACAAATATTCATTGATTGCTTATGCAGCACTAGGCACAGTTCCAGATCCCAGATAGATACCTGCAAACAGCACAATCCTTGCGCTCAAGGAGTTTCTGTCCAGTGAAGGTGGAAAGACAATTAGATTTACTGTCAACAAGATCAAAAACAATAAAGGAACTTCAAGACTCCAACACATAAAAAATAACAGCAGCCATTTTAAATTCTCTGCAGAGTAAGAATGGGAGAATAAACAGATGAAGTTTGAGATCTTATGTAGCTTTCTTTAAAAAAAAAAAAATTCCTAGACAATAAAGCTTTAATTTTGTATAATCTGTCAGTTTTCCCAGAGCAACATTAACATAACTGTGTTCCCTTTTCAATAGTCTTCTACCAAGAAAAACAAGTTCAGATACCACCTGATTCTGCCATCCAAAGGTATGAATGCAAGATGTTTTTCAATTAAATAACACTGAGGATGGGTAAATCTTTCTTTTTGGTTTCAAGTGCTAACTTATGACGGTAATAGACATCAATCCCAGTTCCTAAATCCAACAGAAGAGGGTGAGGGACCAGAGGCCAGGAGAGTTACAGAGCAGTTTACGTGACACAGAGGTCTGAGACCCACAGCCTCATGCTGATGCCCATCCTGGAAGCACTGGTTCTACGCCCTGCTGTTATACACACACTTAAAAGAGAAAGACCGAGAAAAGATAGACTCAGTGTGTGGTCAAGAGGCTCATTTTCACACCACACAAGTGCTGAGCACTGCCGCAAGTGGATGGCTGTCCTAATATTCCCCTATGGACGCTGAAGAGCCATGGCAATAAAGTGGGTGTTTTCCTTTGTGACAATGCATGGTAGTTTGGCCAACTCGGGGCAGGTGTCTCAGAATCTTTCACAGGGAAGAGAGCTACCCCCATGCCAGAGATCTCGAGTGTTGCTTTAAAAAAATGCTGCAAGGTCTCTGGGATGTGGCCCGGAAAAGTGTTAGAATCTGTACTAGTGAAGTGAAACAGAAAAAAAAAAAAAAAAAAAAGTCACTTGAAGATGGAGGAGTCTATGTGCAACCCATCTGTTTCATTTTGTGTTTCTGGAGCTTTAACTGGACACGTTATGCAGAATCTCTTATTTTTCTGTAGAAATTCCAGAGTTAGCTATGAATCCCCAAGATGAGAATACCTAATACACTTTGGTAGCTGTTACTATGCTCACAAATTCAAATGATAAAAACAAATAGGGCTTTGCAAAACTTGTAGAAAACCAACATACATGTTAATGCCCATGGTCTACCAGCTTAAGATCAAGGACCCCAGAGAGAAACACTTCAGAATTCCGTAACTACACTTACTTCAGGGCTCATTTCAGGAATGAAGAGGAGATAATCATTTGTTTGGGATGCACAGGAGGTGAGCAGGGAATTTGAAAGGTGAGGGAAGGAATATTCTTATTGGGGATAAAATGGAAATTATTTACTCTAGCAATCCTCATTATCCTGTTGATTTCCATCCTGCTGACACTAAGAGGTTCTCTTATCTCCCACCCACCCCACCCCACCCCTGCTCTCACAATTCTCTATTCCCTTTGATTTCATGACAAAAATTTGCAAGTCTAAAAACTTGCATTTCACAGAAATATTAGTATTCAAGCTCCGTGTATTAAGAGGAGGAAGAGGAAAGGCCCCCACCTCCAAACCCACAGCCAACCCTTTGGTATGAGAAGTTTGACAAGCAGAATTGCATGTCCGATTATCAACGCATTATCAACATTTTACCTACGTTGTTTTCATTGGCTTTTTTCTAGTGCAGTCATTCCATGAAAATTTCTAAATTCCTATCAAGGTAGAATTAAGAACAGCATTTTTTTTTAAGTGTACCTTTAAAAATATAAAGTCCAATTAATACTTTTTTTTTTTTACATAAGACGAGAAATACAGTTTACTCGTGGCCCATCATATGGAACAGATCTTCCGGAAAAGGAAGATATCTCTTAGACCAGAAACAGTCTCAGGGCATGAAGAGGAAAATCCATTAAAGAGTTTAATTCTGCTAAAATAAGATCCCTTGTTGCCTTGTGCCTGAGGCAACTCATGCAAAGGGTGCAATTTGAAAACTTGATTAAGTAGGCTCTGCTACCATTTCTGAGTATAATACCCTGTCCGGTCATCTATAGCTCCCTAAAACCCTGCCTGATATCCAACTTCCAATTCATCAATACCATATCGTGCAGTCAACTTGGTCAGACTGATTAGAATCCCAGCCCGGCAAATATATTAACCACCAGATCATAAGTCTTAGCTTCTTTGTTGGTAACATGAGTAAAAAAACTGACTTAAAAATTTATCTCACAAAGTTGTCAAAAAAAAAAAAAAGATTTATATAAAGCCCAACATACAATAGGTACTCCATCACCCTTTTCCTTCTCCCAAAAACATCTCTACCCAGGATTTATTTTCCCCTAAATATTTTGGGAGAAAAACACAAAGGGGCAATCCTACAAATAAACAACATATTATATACCATAACCACTCAACCAAAACCAAATACAAACACTATTTTTTTAATCATTTTGCTTTACTAATTAGCCAAAGTGCCCTCCTTTCACTAATTTACCCCGAAGGGGCATTATGCTTGTCGATACAGGCCCTGGGTCTAAATCAACAAGCAAGCACTACTTTGATTGGTTTCTAATTTGCGTAGTTTCAGAAAGAGCTAAAGAATTTCCCCCAAAGCTTCTCTTTCTTGTATGTCCTTGGAGAAAATTTTATGAACTTTTGCTCTAAGGTGGAAGACTCTTTCTCAGATGTCTCATGGGCCACAGAAAAAGGAGGCTGTGTAACTAGGCTCTCCTGGTCCCTAAGCAGGCCTTTATTTAGGTAATCAGGCCAAACAAGGCATCTATCACCATGGGGCCAGCTCCTTGGAAAACAGAGCTTCATCCCTCCATTCCAGAAGCTATTTCGTCCTTTCCCAACGAGGAGATGAAGTCAAGACCACGTTGTTCAGGGTGTCGGTAAGGCTCTTAAAGGGCTCAACGACTGGTTCCAGTTCTGGCCATTCACTACTCAGCCATTCTCTACAGTCAAACCATACTGACCACAAGCATCCCAGCATAAACCAAGTCACAAGACCTTCCTAGACAGGGTACCTTCGTGGCTTAGTACAGAAGACTCAGAATCTGGCTGACTGTATATCTTCACCATTCAAGCCAAATGGACAAGGGCTGGAGGCCTGAAGTGGGTATCTGTGGGAACGCCAATGGACCAAGATTTATGATGAATCCTAAGATCTTTTTGAAGCTCATCACCTACCAAAAGATAAGAAAAAAGAAAATGGATTAAAATCACCTGTCAGGGGCGCCTGGGTGGCTCAGTGGGTTAAAGCCTCTGCCTTCGGCTTAGGTCATGATCCCAGTGTCCTGGGATCGAGCCCCGCGTCGGGCTCTCTGCTCAGTGGAGAGCCTGCTCTCTCCTCTCTCTCTGCCTGCCTCTCTGCCTACTTGTGATCTCTGTCTGTCAAGTAAATAAATAAAATCTTAAAAAAATAATAATAAAATAAAATAAAATCACCTGTCACATACAGTTTGAGATGTTCAAACGGAAAACCAAAATGCTCTGTGTCACTTTTCTGGTGACAGACAAGAAAAAAAGGCATGTTTTAGGTAGTTCTCATTCTACTAGCAAAACAAAATAAAACCTTTGGTCTGACTCCAACCACATTATTAAAGGACCATTGACCTAATATAAAAAAGCAGCTCTTCATCAATTTATCATTAATGACAGCATTACCGCCTAAAGTAAGGGAACTACTCCTTCCTGGGGATTCTGTTTATGGGCAGCTTGAGTCAGACAAGAGCACAGGAGCAGGTCAGCCATAGGAGGGAACGGAACATATGTGTTCTGTGTTCCCAGTGACGCATGTCGCACAACAGCCACCTAAAACTGAGGAGTTTTTGGCATGTTCAAAAAAGAGGAAGGAAGCTGAGTTGAGGAAAATTTCAGCTTTCAAATGAGTGCCTTCTTGGATTTTTTTTTTTTTTTAAGTAAGCCATGTTTATTGTCAACACACATTCCCCAGTGGCTCTTGGCTCCTGCGCAGTTTCTCACCCTCTCCTTGTGAGCATGCAGATCTGCAGTTTGGGACTGATGCCACCTGGAATAACAGGCAATGTAAATGAGTATATTTTTCAAAGACCAAGGTGCCAAACAGACGCCCTGTGGGATTACTGTCCAAAAATAACACCAAACCCTAGGAACTATTTAAACCCCCTAATGGTATTAAATAATTTCATCCCTCCTCAAGAAATCTAAGTAGGTCCTGTTATTTGCTATTGTATAGATAAGAAAGATGAGGCACCAAGAGGTCTGATAATTGGCTCTTGGTCACAAAAATAATACACGGTGCAACTAGGAGCTCTGGCCTCAGAGTCTGTGCTCTTAAAAAGTATACTATAATCCCTGCCAATCCAGCTAATAATAAAATAAGAGCATACAAATAAGTATAGGACTTGGAACTCAGAGATAACCAATGAATAACCAATGCATTCACACTGGTGATATTGGGTTCTTTAATTAGACTGTAGGCATCGGAGTCAGACTAACTCAAGGTCGAATCCTAGGACCTATGTTAGTCAGTTAAACTTGATGTTTAACAAGTTATTGTTAATAATAAACAAGTTATTGGACTATCCCAAGCCTCAATTTCCCAATCTTTAAAATGGAGATGTAACAGGGCTTATCTCACAGAGTTTTGAGAAGTATTACCTGCATAAGCACAATTGCATGATTCTAGCAATGCAGTGGTCTATAAACTTTATGAATTATCATCGTCATCATTATGTATTACACATGTGGCTTTCCACTTTAGGTGAGCATTTGGAAGGAATGTTCCTTCTTCACTCTATCCAGGCACCCTATTGCTTTCAAAAGCCCACACAGGGGGTTTTGAGATAGCTGGTGGGGATTAGGGGTATTGGCTACAGCTAAGGATCAGAGCAAAGCTAAGGGGCTCACAGGGACCAAACCCCTCAACCTTGGCTTCATTAGCAAGTTTCTCTAGCTGAGCTAACCCAGCCCATGCCAGTCAAGCATTCCCTTGCAAATATAAATCATTACCCAATAAACCACAGACATACAAGACTGTCCATGGCAGATAAAGCTGTGGGTCAGAGTAGCCAATCCCTGAGGCTTCGAGGAAAGGGAGGAAAAGCAACAGCATTAATTATGTAAACAGTTCCTTGGAAAATGCTTTAAGTGAGTATTTTAGATTCCCCTTTAATTAGGATAAATAATTACTGTGTTTTCATTTTTCAATGAGCTCTCAAACTCTCCCATGCCCCATCTTCAAATACCAAGTAGAAACACAAAAAGATCAGGGGAATAAACTAACTGTGTACACTTTTAAAGCCACTTTATCTGGCTGGATCTCAGCTTCACCGTCTGTACAATGAGGAAATTGAACGAGGTAAGTCTCCAAGGCCCCTTCCAGTAGATTTTCCACAACTCCGTGCAGTGCTTTGGGGCTGACATAATGGCTATACCACTTTACTCACCTCGTGTTCTTTTCTAGAGAGTGGCATAACATTTGAAGATATTAACTGCATTTGTTTATTGAGCTTCAAAAACTGTTTTACAAAGTGAACATCAAGCCATCCAGCATTCCTGTAAGTGTGTTGTGAAATAAGGAAACCCAAAATAGCAGGCCTAAGAAATGTCTGGAGATGAGCTCAAATGAAGAATAAAAAAACTGGAGATGTTTTTGGAAAATGACAGAGTTATCTCCTTTAATTAGATTTATTCTGCATATTTCCAGAACTGGAATCTGGAATTAGCACTGCAGCATGAGAGACAGTAAATAATATTTTTAAGAAATAGCTCTCTACCTGGGGTGCCTGAATGGCTCAGTGGGTTAAAGCCTCTGCTTTTGGCTTGGGTCATGATCCCAGGGTCCTGGGATCGAGCCCCACATCGGGCTCTCTGCTCGGCAGGGAGCCTGCTTCCCTTCCTCTCTCTCTGCCTGCCTCTGCCTACTTGTGATCTCTGTCTGTCAAATAAATAAAATCTTTAATAAAAAAAAAAAAAAGAAAGAAAGAAAGAAATAGCTCTCTACCCAAGATAATGGTTCAAATCAGAAAAGAATTATGTATATAGCTCTGAGCATCCCTGAGACCTATATGAAGACTTCCCATCAAGACACTTAGAGGACATTCCTCAACTGGCACAGTAAGTGGAGAAATGTATGCTGAGCTCACCTTACCTCTGAGACTGTCTTGACTCCCCACTGGCTCTCACAGGGCACCCAGATGGGAGGTTTTAATATTTCTTTGTGGGTGTCATCCTCATCAAACCAAGAAGGTCTCATTATTGTTTGTATTTGTCTATCACAGCTCCAAGCATACAGTAGATTCTCAATAAATATTGAATAACTTTTTTTAAAATTTTTTATTTATTTGACAGACAGAGATCACAAGTAGGCAGAGAGGCAGGCAGAGAGAGGGGAGGAAGCAGGCTCCCTGCTGAGCAGAGAGCCAGATGTGAGGCTCCATCCCAGGACCCTGGGATCATGACCTGAGCCAAAGGCAGAAGCTTTA
This sequence comes from Martes martes, assembly GCF_963455335.1. Classification (NCBI taxonomy): domain Eukaryota; kingdom Metazoa; phylum Chordata; class Mammalia; order Carnivora; family Mustelidae; genus Martes; species Martes martes. The sequence continues at coordinate 116,043,106 of NC_137891.1, forward strand.
ACCCACTGAGCCACCCAGGCGCCTTGAATAGTAACTTTTTTAAATGACTAAAAGAGTTTACAAAGTCTGTCCTTGCCCTCAAAGAGGCTTGCAATCTAACCAGAGAGTCTAAATTAACACAGCCGAACCAAATTTTATGTAGTTAAATAGATATCTTGCAGAGTTGGGACTTAGTAAATGTTTAGGGAAAAAGTTCATTTGACAGCAATTGAGCAGGAGTTTATCACTGAATGAAGAGAAGCTGCTGAAGCTGGCCTGAACACTGACCAAAGTCTGCCCCCCTCCCCAACCTGATTGTACTTTCCTTGGAAAAGCCAGCTGAGTCTCACAGTCTCCTAATCTTGCACTCTCATTCCTATACTTTGGCTCAAAATTTTTCTTTCATCTAGACCACCCTCCCTTCTCTAAAGCACCGAGATCTTTCCCTCCCCAGAATTCTCTATCATTATTACCATTTAATAGTACATCTCTCATCCATTTGTTAAGCAGTCACTGATCCTTCAGTATGTGTGGGCTGAGCTAAACTTCAGGATACAAATGGAGGAGATATATTTCCTGCACTCAAGAGTTTTAAAATTCCCTGGAAGCCAAGCAGTGTCTAATACAGTTAACAATTTTAATGCATAATGTCATGAACCAAACACTGAGGACAGATGAGGACACCTACACAGTCTGTAGGTTTTGACAGATGGTGAAGAAGATCAGGCAGGGAAAGTTTCCTGGAAGAGATGTCACCAAAGCAGTCTTGAAGAAAATGCTAGAATTGAGCCATGGTGGAGAGAGGAAAGATCCTTTCCAGCACAGTAGCATGCAAAAGGCTGCAGGAAGAAGATGGCGGAGAAGTAGCAGGCTGAGATGACATCAGGTAGCAGGAGATCAGCTAGACAGCTTATCTAACCATCGTGAACACCTACAAATCCAACGGGAAATCAAAGAGAAGAAGAGCAACAATTCTAGAAACAGAAAATCGACCACTTTCTGAAAGGTAGGACCTGCGGAGAAGTGAATCCAAAGTGACCAGAAGATAGACCGCGGGGGGAGGGGACAGCTCCCAGCAAGCGGCGGAGAAACGGAGCACAAAACCGGGACTTTTAAAAGTCGGCTCCACTGGGAGACATCGCTCCAGAGGCTAAACTGGGGGGAAACCCAGGCGGGGTCAGCGTAACCCCAGGTCCCGCGGGGTCACAGAAGGACTGGGGCGTCTGAGTGCCGCAGAGCTCGCAGGTATTAGAGCGGGGAAGCCGGCTACAGTGACAAAGCCAAGGAGTGAGCTCTAAGCCCGGGGTTACCTTGTGCCAGTCACAGGCTGGGTGGGCTTAGAGCGCGGCTGGAGGCCACGGAGACAGAAGCGACCAGGCACATTTCTCCAAGTGCCAGCAAGTGACTGCTTTCCTACCCACGCGACCACAGGCCAGGGAGGCGGGGTGGTAGGGCACTTTTCTCTGAGGGCGCACTGAGGAGCGGGACCCCAAGCTCTCGGCTCCTCCGGGCCGGAGATTGGGAGGCCACCATCTTCATTCCCGTCCTCCAGAACTCTATGGAAAGCGCTCAGGGAACAAAAGCTCCCGAAAGCAAACCCGAGCGGATTACTCAGCCCGGCCCCTTGCAAGGACAGTGCAATTCCGCCTGCGGCAAAGACACTTGAGAATCACCACAACAGGCCCCTCCCCCAGAAGATCAACAAGAAACCCAGCCAAGACCAACTTCACTCACCAAGAACATCAGAATTCTATAGGAGGAGAAAGCAAATCTTATCTGGACAAAATGACAAGGCGAAAAACTCACCACAAAAAAAAGAACAAGAGGCAGTACCAAAGGCTGGAGACCTAATCAATACGGACATTGGTAACATGACAGATCTAGAGTTCAGAATGACGATTCTCAAGGTTCTAGCCGGGCTCGAAAAAGGCATAGAAGATATTAGAGAAACCCTCTCCGGAGAGATAAAAGCCCTTTCTGGAGAAATAAAAGAACTAAAATCTAACCAAGTTGAAATCATAAAGCTATTCATGAGGTGCAATCAAAAATGGAAGCTCTCACTGCTAGGATAAATGAGGCAGAAGAAAGAATTAGTGACATAGAAGACCAAATGACAGAGAATAAAAAAGCTGAGCAAAAGAGAGACAAACAAATACTGGACCACGAGGAGAGAATTCGAGAGATAAGCGACACCATAAGATGACACAACATTAGAATAACTGGGATTCCAGAAGAAGAAGAAAGAGAGAGGGGAGCAGAAGGTATATTGGAGACAATTATTGGAGAGAATTTCCCTCATATGGCAAAGGGAACAAACATCAAAATCCAGGAGATGCTAAGAACGCCCCTCAAAATCAATAAAAATAGGTCCACACCTCGTCACCTGATAGTAAAATTTACAAGTCTTAGTGACAAAGAGAAAATCCTGAAAGCAGCCCGGGGAAAAGAAGTCTGTAACATACAAGGGTAAAAACATTAGATTGGCAGCGGACCTATCCACAGAGACCTGGCAGGCCAGAAAGAACTGGCATGATATATTCAGAGCACTAAACGAGAAAAACATGCAGCCAAGAATACTATATCCGGCTAGGCTATCATTGAAAATAGGAGAGATAAAGAGCTTCCAGGACAAACAAAAGCTGAAAGAATTTGCAAACACCAAACCAGCTCTACAGGAAACACTGAAAGGGGTCCTCTAAGCAAAGAGAGACCCTAAAAGTAGTAGATCAGAAAGAAACAGAGACAATATATAGTACCAGTCACCTTACAGGCAATACAATGGCACTAAATTCATATCTCTCAATAGTTACCCTGAATGTTAATGGGCTAAATGCCCCAATCAAAAGACACAGGGTATCAGAATGGATAAAAAAACAAAACCCATCAATATGCTGCCTACAAGAAACTCATTTTAGACCCGAAGACACCTCCAGATTTAAAGTGAGGGGGTGGAAAACAATGTACCATGCTAATGGACATCAGAAGAAAGCTGGGGTGGCAATCCTTATATCAGATCAATTAGATTTCAAGCCAAAGACTATAATAAGAGATGAGGAAGGACACTATATCATACTCAAAGGGTCTGTCCAACAAGAAGACCTAACAATCTTAAATATCTATGCCCCTAACATGGGAGCAGCCAACTATATAAACCAATTAATAACAAAATCAAAGAAATACATCGACAGTAATACAATAATAGCAGGGGACTTTAACACTCCCCTCACTGAAATGGACAGATCATCTAAGCAAAAAATCAACAAGGAAATAAAGGCCTTAAGTGACACACTGGACCAGATGGACATCACAGATCTATTCAGAACATTCCATCCCAAAGCAACAGAATATACATTCTTCTCTAGTGCACATGGAACATTCTCCAGAATAGACCACATCCTGGGTCATAAATCAGGCCTCAACCAGTATCAAAAGATTGGGATCATTCCCTGCATATTTACAGACCACAATGCTCTGAAGCTAGAACTCAATCACAAGAGGAAATTTGGAAAGAACACAAATACATGGAGACTAAACAGCATCCTTCTAAAGAATGAATGGGTCAACCAGGAAATTAAAGAAGAATTGAAAAAATTCTGGAAACAAATCATAATGAAAACACAATGGTTCAAAATCTGTGGGACACAACAAAGGCAGTCCTGAGAGGAAAATATATAGCAGTACAAGCCTTTCTCAAGAAACAAGAAATGTCTCAAATACACAACCTGACCCTATACCTAAAGGAGTTGGAGAAAGAACAACAAAGAAAGCCTAAACCCAGCAGGAGAAGAGAAATCATAAAGATCAGGGCAGAAATCAATGAAATAGAAACTAAAAAAAACAATAGAACAAATCAACAAAACTAAGAGCTGGTTCTTTGAAAGAATTAATAAGATTGACAAACCCCTGGCCAGACTTATCAAAAAGAAAAGAGAAAGGACGCAAATAAATAAAATCATGAATGAAAGAGGAGAGATCACAACCGACACCAAAGAAACACAAACAATTTTAAGAACATACTATGAGCAACTCTACGCCAACAAATTTGACAACCTGGAAGAAATGGATGCATTCCTAGAGATGTATAAACTACCACAACTGAACCAGGAAGAAATAGATAACCTGAACAGACCCATAACCAGTAAGGAGATTGAAACAGTCATCAAAAATCTCCAAACAAACAAAAGTCCAGGACCAGACGGCTTCCCAGGGGAATTCTACCAAACATTTAAAGAAGAATTAATTCCTATTCTCCTGAAACTGTTCCAAAAAATAGAAATGGAAGGAAAACTTCCAAACTCATTTTATGAGGCCAGCATCACCTTGATCCCAAAACCAGACAAGGATCCCACCAAAAAAGAGAATTACAGACCAATATCCTTGATGAACACAGATGCGAAAATTCTCACCAAAATACTGGCCAATAGGATCCAACAGTACATTAAAAGGATTATTCACCACGACCAAGTGGGATTTATTCCAGGGCTGCAAGGTTGGTTCAACATCCACAAATCCATCAATGTGATACAATACATTAATAAAAGAAAGAGTAAGAACCATATGATACTCTCAATAGATGCTGAAAAAGCATTTGACAAAGTGCAGCATCCCTTCCTGATTAAAACTCTTCAAAGTGTAGGGATAGAAGCACATACCTCAATATTATCAAAGCCATCTATGAAAAACCCACTGCAAATATCATTCTCAATGGGGAAAAACTGAAAGCTTTCCTGCTAAGGTCAGGAATACGGCAGGGATGTCCGTTATCACCACTGCTGTTCAACATTGTACTAGAAGTCCTAGCCTCAGCAATCAGACAACAAAAAGAAATTAAAGGCATCCAAATTGGCAAAGAAGAAGTCAAACTATCACTCTTTGCAGATGATATGATACTGTATGTGGAAAACCCAAAAGGCTCCACTCCAAAACTGCTAGAACTTGTACAGGAATTCAGTAAAGTGTCAGGATATAAAGTCAATGCACAGAAATCAGTTGCATTTCTTTACACTAACAACAAGACAGAAGAAAGAGAAATTGAGGAGTCAGTCCCATTTACAATCGTACCCAAAACCATAAGATACCTAGGAATAAATCTAACCAAAGAGGCAAAGAATCTGTACTCAGAAAACTATAAAGTCCTCATGAAAGAAATTGAGGAAGACATAAAGAAATGGAAAAATATTCCATGCTCATGGATTGGAAGAACAAATATTGTGAAAATGTCTATTCTACCTAAAGCAATCTACACATTTAATGCAATCCCTATCAAAATCCCATCCACTTTTTTTAAAGAACTAGAACAAATAATCCTAAAATTTATATGGAACCAGAAAAGACCTCAAATAGCCAAAGGAATATTGAAAAAGAAAGCCAAAGTTGGTGGCATCACAATTCCGGACTTCAAGCTCTATTACAAAGCTGTCATCATCAAGACAGTATGGTACTGGCACAAAAACAGACATATAGATCAATGGAACAGAATACAGAGCCCAGAAATAGACCCTCAACTCTATGGTCAACTAATCTTCGACAAAGCAGGAAAGAATATCCAATGGAAAAAAGACAGCCTCTTCAACAAATGGTGCTGGGAAAATTGGACAGCCACATGCCGAAAAATGAAATTGGACTATTTCCTTGCACCACACATGAAAATAGACTCAAAATGGATGAAGGACCTCAATGTGAGAAAGGAATCCATCAAAATCCTTGAGGAGAACGCAGGCAGCAACCTCTTTGACCTCAACCGCAGCAACTTCTTCCTAGGAACATCGCCAAAGGCAACAGAAGCAAGGGCAAAAATGAACTATTGGGATTTCATCAAGATCAAAAGCTTTTGCACAACAAAGGAAACAGTTAACAAAACCAAAAGACAAATGACAGAATGGGAGAAGATATTTGCAAACGACATATCAGATAAAGGGCTAGTATCCAAAATCTATAAAGAGCTTATCAAACTCAACACCCAAGAACAAATAATCCAATCAAGAAATGGGCAGAGGACATGAACAGACATTTCTGCAAAGAAGACATCCAGATGGCCAACAGACAGATGAAAAAGTGCTCCACATCACTCGGCATCAGGGAAATACAAATCAAAACCACAATGAGATACCACCTCACACCAGTCAGAATGGCTAAAATTAACAAGTCAAGAAATGACAGATGCTGGCAAGGATGCGGAGAGAGGGGAACCCTCCTACACTGCTGGTGGGAATGCAAGCTGGTGCAACCATTCTGGAAAACAGTGTGGAGGTTCCTCAAAAAACTGAAAATAGAGCTACCCTATGACCCAGCAATTGCACTACTGGGTATATATCCTAAAGATACAAACATGGTGCTCCAAAGGGGCACGTGCACCCGAATGTTTACAGCAGCAATGTCCACAATAGCCAAACTGTGGAAAGAACCTAGATGTTCATCAACAGATGAATGGATAAAGAAGATGTGGTATATATATACACAATGGAATACTATGCAGCCATCAAAAGAAATGAAATCTTGCCATTTGCGACGACGTGGATGGAACTAGAGGGTATTATGCTTAGCAAAATAAGTCAATCGGAGAAAGACAACTATCATATGATCTCTTTGATATGAGGAAGTGGAGATGCAATGTGGGGGGGGGGGTTGGGGGGAGCTAGGAAAAGAAAAAATGAAAAGATGGGATTGGGAGGGAGACAAACCATAAAAGACTCAATCTCACAAAACAGACTGAGGGTTGCTGGGGGGAGGGGGGACGGGAGAGGGTGGTGGGGATATGGACATTGAGGAGGGTATGGGCTATGATGAGTGCTGTGAAACCTAGCGACTCACAGACCTGTACCCCTGGGGATAAAAATACATTATATGTTTATTAAAATAAATTTAAAAAAAAAGGCTGCAGGAAGTGAAGGCGCAGTGAGTAGAGTATGGCTGGTGTGTAGGGAAGAGGGAAGAGGTGGGTATGGGGAAAGAACATGAGCTGAATAAGGAAGAACAAGTTGTATTGAAAAGCCCATCTTTTGGGGGGCACCTGGGTGGCTCAGTGGGTTAAGCCTCTGCCTTTGGTTCAGGTCATGGTCTCAGAGTCCTTGGATCAAGCCCTGCATTGAGCTCTCTGCTCAGCAGGAAACCTTCTCCCCCCCCCTTCTCCCCACCCCCCAACTCCTGCCTCTCTGCCTACTTGTGATCTGCCAAATAAATAAATAAAATCTTTTAAAAAAAGGAAAAAAGCCCATCTTTTATCCTCACACTAAGGGGAAATTTTTAAAGGACTGTAAAGAAGGATATTACCTCATCAGAGTTGCCTTTTAATTTAGACAACTGTAGATTGAAAGGAAGTTTAGACCCTAGGCTTAGAGGCATGTCAGGAAGCAACTGTAGGGAACCATATATGAAGTGAACTAAGGTAGTCTCAGTGGGGAAGAAGGGAAGGAACAGGTAATCCTGAACAGGTTCAGTTTAAGGGGTTGAGTAAGTTATATTGGAAAGGAGGTGATCAGGAAGCCAAGGATACCTTCCAGGATTCTGCCTAGAATAGCTGAGTCAACAGTGACGGTATTACTGAGATAAACACAGAACAAGGAGTAGGTTCGGGGAGGAGGGGGTGTGAATTTCACTTTAGGCCTGATGAGCATGAGATGCCTTTGAGATAGACAAGTAAGACGCAGTTGGATGCACAAGTCAAAAACTCGTATGAACTGAGGTGGAGATGTGAACAGGGGAGTCAAGAACATACAGATGGTGAAAATCATGAGATCTCATGGAGATTATGAGTGAGGAGGAACAAAACCCACTGTCATCCTGGGCACTCAGCCTGCTTCCAAAAAGCAGAAGAAACCAAAGGAAAGCTGGGACCACCCTTATCCCAAGTCATCGCTTCCCCCCCAGGAAAGGAATAGATTTTTAGGCATGCTAGTAGGTCAGCAGTGTGTCTGCTAGTGATTACTTCTCAGTTTAAATGCTACCTTTTCCATCTGTAATTGCAGAAACCTTGAAAACTGATCTTTGCTGACATTCAGTGACCATCACCAGCCCTCGTTCTATTGTGCCCTTCCTCCTCATCTGTTCTCTGGTGTGTCTAAGGGAGGTAGAGCATCTGACTTTAAGTTCTGGAGCTTGTTTTTTAACTGATAAAGGCCCCACTTTTCTTTTCCCTGAAGGATGTTTCCAGCTGAATCACTTTATTTTGTTGTTTCAATTTCAAAATAAAAGGAAAGAAACTGAAAAAGAAAAAAAAGAAAAAAAAAAAAAGGAATGCCCCCTAGACCTGTAAGTGCTTGAAGTCTTGAAGAAATGCTGCAAGGGTTATCCACTTTTCAACATGCCTATCCATCTGGTCACCCTAAAGCAACCGTAAGCTCCCTGAGAGCAAAGAGCCAGCTTCTATTTGTAGTGGGTCCTACAGAGCAACTAGCAGCAGGATGCTCTATGAGAGAGGCTGCCTTGTAATTATTTATGGAATCAGAGGTTGTTTATACACATAGGCTCATATATATGCACACTTCTGTAGCTCTTGGAGTATTTCATACTATTTAATACAATTGCTGTGTCCTGTTCTTTGGTTATTTCATAGATGCTACCCTTGGAACTGCAGTTAGACAGTAAACTTCTGGAAGACAGGAATACTGGTATATATTTTATCTTGTATTGCTTGCTAGTCCGAAGTGGTGCTCAATAAAGGTGTGTTGATGCACATATGTTGTTTCATTCAGAATGAACTTACCCTCCTACATTACACCTTCTGAAAGATATAACAGAATGTGTATCGCAGATTAGCAGGACTCAATTAGCTTGAGCTGGTCTAAAGCACACCTTAAACAGTAGATGTCCCTGTATGTTGCCTAATTGAGTAATTCATTCAGGAGAGTTCTTACTAAATTGGGCTGCAGCAGGCTGCACATGGAGTTTCACCACAACCTTCAACTGAAGATGCACATTTCATACACAGATCTGTAAGCATCATCAGTAATGTAGACTTCTTGTGAATTAAATCATCAATGGCTTTCATTGTAATGCAGGAAATTGCACTCACAGCAGAGAACATATGGAAAGAAGGAATGAGGAAGAGAGAAAGGAGACAGAAGAGAATAAGAATATATTCCAGAAGATAAAGGAAGAAAAAGGTTTTGTTCATCACAAGCGATCTGTGGCAATAGACTCAAGTTTAGACCAGGAGGGCCCTGTATGGCCTCCACATGGCCTCACAAAGATCCTTAACATTCAGAAAGAATGGCAGTAAGCCTTCCCAGAGGGAAGTATTACAACAGAATACCCAGGTTTCTCTAACTAGTCCCACTTTGACTCTAGGCTTCAGAATGAATGTCATATCTTGATAATCATGAAGTCATTGATTGGCTTGTCAAATTGCCTAATATGGATGGCTGTATATTTCCCCTTTCTAAGAGTCCACAGAGATCACATTGAAGAGGGGTATTGGCCGAGAGATCCTAACCTGGAGAGGTGAGGAAGCAGCCTTTAAAAGTGTGCTCAGGGGCACCTGGGTGGCTCCTTGGGTTAAAGCCTCTGTCTTTGGCTCAGGTCATGATCCCAGGGTCCTGGGATCAAGTCCCGCATCGGGCTCTCTGCTCAGCGGGGAGACTGCTTCCTCCTCTCTCTCTCTCTCTGCCTAACTCTGCCTACTTGTGATCTCTGTCTGTCAAATAAATAAATAAAATCTTTGAAAAAAAAAAAAGTGTGTTCAGGAAAAACAAGTCACATGTCTAGGAAGGTCAAAGGAGCGGGGCTGCTGTGAGCCTATGAGTGCAGAAACCCACGGCTGATCATGCCCTGGGCACTGGAAAGCCACAGGGTTATATGCTTATGGATGAGAAAGAAGAAAATATTCCCTAATTCCTTCCCTTCTTTTAGCATTTAGAGAGGCAAGCATGCTGAGAAATTATGGTCACCCTCCTAGGTCTTACAGTGGAACATTTGAAAATCTTAGGTAAACAGTGTAGAGTAAGCTGAGTTTTAGTGTATGTGCACCAGTAGAGTGCTCTTTAAAATACTGGAGGAATTCTGCCTGAGTTACTCAAGTGCTGTTGTCCCAAGCCTCTTAGTGACCCTTAGCTGTCCCAGCCTTTCTTCCCAGGACAGTCTCCATCTCTCCACTAAGGGGTTAATGCCTGACACTGCAGTGGGCTGCAGGTCCCTGCTCCAGACTGTCATGAAAAGCTGGTGTTGCTATGGCCTGATGAGACTCTCGAAGCCCAAGCATCGGAAGGTTGCTAGGTGAGCACGGAGTTGAGCAAGTGCTAGCCTGGCAGGATATAGGCCAAGATGGTCTTTTCTGTGTTTTGTTGTGTTTTGTTTGTTCTGTGTTTGTTCTGTGTTTGTTTGTGTTTGTGTTTGTGTTTGTGTTTGTTTGTGTTTGTGCTGTGTTTTGGTTTCTGCTTTGTGGGGTCAACTGACTTCCACTAAATTGTCATATCTTTGGGTAATTATCTCATAAATCTATAATTCATGACAGTGTGCTCTCTTTCCCCCCAAACTGTAAACCCCTGAAAAGCTACCAGTCCTCAGACACAGGGGGCCCAGCAAGTCCTAAACCAAATAAATTAAACTCACACCTAGACACAATTTCAGTACAACTATTGAACATAAAGGATAAGAGGAAAATCCTAAAATATATCAAAGAGAGAAAGATAGAACATATATAACAGAATGACAATTAGTTCCTCAGAAGGCTTAAAACAGTAGATGCTAGTAGTCGTAAGTATCTTCAAAATGCTTAGGGAAAATTAGTTTCAACAAACCAATCCTTATGAAGCTAAATTAGTCGTTAAGAGAGCGGACAAACAAAAGGTAGTTAACGCTTTTTATCCCCATCCTGACACACATGCACCACGTGTAAGACACGATGTAAAGTAAAGCAGCTGATAAACTTTTGGTAAATTTGAATGAGAATTGACCATTATTAAGAAGGATAATGACTAAAATTTGGGGGATTAAATTCAAAGTACACTGAAAACTGCAACAGATATGAAAATAATAAAGGAAAAGTTAAGATTAAAAGCATCTTGAGGTCTATATAAATGAAAGAGGTTTTGTTTCTGGATTTTGCTACATTAAGGGCACGTATTAAAGAATAGCCAGTGAAAACAATAGAAATGGAATAGATCACTCCCAACTGTAGAGAGGAAAAGATGGGACAATAAAGGTAATAAGTTCAATGAAATAGAAGGTAGGTAAGGAACGGGGAAGGGGCATAATATATTTTTGTAACTAAGATAGTAGAAATGAGTCTAAATATGTTAGTAATCACAAAAGTAAATGAATGACATTTACTATTACCTATAAAAAGTTGGAAACTCTCAGGTATTTGGAATATTGAAAACCAAACAAACTCCAGCTATTATATGGTGTTTATAAGAGACACAGATGAAACATAAGGACATAAAAAGTTGAAAGTTAAAAGAACAGTAAAAATACACTGAGAAAATATTACCTAAAATAAGCCTGCTGTAGCAATATTAGACACTAAATGGAATTCAGAGCAAAACACAATAACAGAAAAACCCTATAAAGGCCATTGGAGGTACAGGGTAGACAATCCTTCTGGGGCAGGTGAGTGGGTCTTATTTATAAGGGTATGGAGCAGATCCAGGGTAAGAGCCAGGTAGTGATGATCAGGACCAGTCAGCCAGGACTGATAACGAATGAAAGTTTTGGCTAACAGAACTTATGCTAAGGCCTAAGCCTACTGGGTCAATGTGTCAGCCTACGTGCTTCATACAACAAAGCTACAGTCATCTGATGGTCAAGTAACGTGGCGCCCTCAACTAGTACAGACCCTAAGCTCTACAAAGATAGCTCTTATATATGATAAAAAGGAAAACCTTGCCAGGAACATATAATAATCATGAAATTGAATGCGCTTTATGCAAAACAAAGAAAGATTTATCCAAAGAATTCCATCTTATCACGTGTTACAACAACATGGATGAACCTTGAGGACATTAAGCGAAATAAGTAGGACACAAAAGGACAACTACCATATAATTCCACTTATATGTGGTATCTTGAACAGTCAAATTCATAGAGACAGAAACCAGAGAGTGGTTCCCAGGGCTAGGGGGAGGCAAGGATGAGAATTTATTCTTAAATGGTTACAACTTGGAATGACAAAAAGGTACTGAAATTAGATAGTGGTGATCATTGAAAAATAATATGAAAGTATTTAATGCCACTAAATTGTACACTTGAAAAGGTTAAATGGTAAAATTTATATTATGAATGTTTACCACAATAAAAAAAGAAAAGAGAAATACTTTAAAAAAACCTTATCCTATCACAAAGGGAAATTTATAAATCCATTATTATATTGGAGGTCTTAATATGCCTCACTCAAAAAATATTCATCAAGGGGCGCCTGGGTGGTTCAGTCAGTTAAGTGTCCAACTCTTGATTTCGGCTCAGGTCCTGATCCCAGGGTCATGAGATCAAGCCCAATGTCAGGCTCCACACTGAGCATAGAGCCTGCATCCTCTCTCCTCCTCTCCCTCTGCCCCTCCCCACCCTCACCCATGTGCACTCTCTCTTTCTCTTTCTCTCAAAAAAAAAAAAAAAAAAATCATATGTAGCAAAAAGAAAGCCCATAGAAAAACTGAGCAACGAATAAGCTTATTCCAATAGACAGAATCTCACAATCAGCAAAGAGGCTACTTAATGGAGCAGTTATGAAAACTGAGCTAATCTTCATGAACAATCTATGGGGTAGTCACCATTATGTTCTCATTTTACAAGAGGTATGGAGGCTAAGATGCTTGTACACAATCACACAACTGAGCTCTAAGTAGAGCTGGGATATGAATCCAGATGTTCTGATTCCAGAGTCCAAGTTATAACCATAATGTTGAGTAATAGAGGCAAGAGCAAAGCGGTAATAAAAATAGAAAACTGAGAAACAGTAGAGGTGTTCAACAAATCAAAAGCTGATTCTCTGAGAAGACAAAATTATAAACTGCTTATGAGATCAATCCAAAAATTGAAAAATGAAGAAGACATATCCATCATGATAGAAATAAGAAGAAAGACATAGTACAGATAAAGTAGAGATTCTAAAATACATAAGAGAATGTACTTTATGCCAAAAAAAATTAAAACATAGATGAAATACACAATTTTCTGAAAAGAATGGAATTCCTAAAACTGACTCAAAAGGCCAAAAACTAATAAACCATTGGAATTAAAAAGATTGACTCAGTAGTCAACTTCTACCACTGGTTTTATAGTTAGCATTCTCTAAACTCCTCAGAAACTATTGTCCCCATCTTATACAATTATTTCATAGAATAGAAAAAGAGGATGAGATTCATTAAGAAGACCCAAAGTGAACTTAAATGCAAACGGTGGGATGGGTGCTCTATTACTCTTTATACTTTTCTGTATTGTTCAAATATTACATATTAAAAAAGAGGATATGGTCTTAGGTCATTCAACAGGCATGTGGCATATCTTTGATTCAAAATTTAATCATTATTTCTGAATCAATAACTTCTAAATACTTTTTTTTTCCAGTTTCTATTTCCTAGGGGATGGGCTCCAATATATCAGACCTACTTGTATTTCAACAACTGTCAGCTTGGAAGTAACTTTCTCCCACACACACGCTTTCTTTCAGAGAGCACCATAGGGATTCTCCCCTGAACCGTCTCTGAATCTGTAACTGAGTGAATATGCCACCATTTGAGTTTCCAAGAAAAATTTAAGCAATTCCTAACTTGAGAATCTTTATGAGGCTCTGACATTCTTCAGACATTAGTCCTGCTTCTTCTATTGGGAATTATATTTAGAAATAAATCACCCGAATTCTTTCCCTGTGGGTGCATTCATGTTAAATTTCTTTTTTTTCATTGTGTTATATTAGTCACCATACATCATTAGTTTTTGATGTAGTGTTCCAAGATTCATTGTTTATGTATAACACACAGTGCTCCGTGCAATACATGCCCATGTTAATTTTTTTTTAAGATTTTATTTATTTATTTGACAGACAGAGATCACAAGTAGGCAGAGAGAGAGGAGAAAGCAGGCTCTCCACAGAGCGGAGAGCCCGATGCGGGGCTCAATCCCAGGACTCTAGGATCATGACCTGAGCCGAAGGCAGAGGCTTTAACCCACTGAGCCACCCAGGCGCCCCACCCACGTTAATTATTTAACCCAGAGAAGAAACCATCTTGGGAAAGAAGTGGCCCATGTAATCCTATGTTGTCTTCAACAAGACATGGACTTGGAAAGAGCATGATTAGACAGTAATTTGAGCATGAGTTCAAAGAGGAAGATGACCTTCTCGGAGTGAAAACCTTGTCACAATGCATTCCCCAAGTCTACTAGACGAATCTACAAAGGTCACAACACAAGTTTTCCATTTCTTCACTGATCTGAGATAAAAACTACATTCCAGGAAATACATCAGGAAGTTAACAAAAGTAAAGTTTAGATGTGGTGAGTAATATTAGAAAGACAGTCTTAATTAGAATCAGGCGATAGGAAAGAGAATTAAACATTAAAGTTCAGCATAAAAAAATAATTTGTGAGTTTCAGTAGAATGGCTTACATACTATCTATGGTTCAGGTGAGGTCATTCTAAGGGCTGGAAACTCTTTCACGGAGAGACTTTATGAATCTGGAGATGAGTACTTTCTATTGTCACTCAGACTTCCATTCCTAATCCTGGTAATAAATCACTGCACATTATCCTTCAGTGAGTTTCCCCAACTCAAATGATGCTGAAGAATGTTAATCAGTTTTCTCTACTAAGAACACTCAAAGGGCAAGGGAAATAATTTAAAATTTACCAGAATTTTTATTTAGAATTAACTTCTAAAAGGAAATATATGATTATTTTTTGGGAAGTAGACACTTCTTTGCAGAGTAAAGTCACTTTTAAATTTTTCTGTTGGTTTTTTTTAATGTGGAAGGACACTGTTGCTTCAAGGGCCACTTAATTACCCTTTTCTAGACACATCAGTACTGTAGGTGATGTTAGCTACTTTAAGTGCATGTTTAAGGTCACACTGATCTGTAGTATGCCAGATCATTTTACAATATATAAAATAAGTTACCCTGTAATGTTACTTTTGATCCCCTAGGATAAGCAGCAACTGTATATTTTTTTCATATTAATTTCTGTTAATTTTTACTCTACTTCTAATAAAATGAACTGTCTTTATGATGACTGATCATTTTTTCTTAACCTGAGCATCTTTAATCGCCTGTTATTTTTCTTCATTGTATTCTACCATACTTTTTTCTCCACTAATGATAACCAGCAACTTTGTACCAGAATTTCCTTGAAGTTTGATTTTTTTATTTTGCTAGAGTGTATTGTCATGCTTCTTTCAATGTTTACATGTCAGCTATGCTTATCCAACATCAAAACACTGGAGATATTCTATTTGTTACTTTATCCTTCAACAAATATTTGTTTCATGTCTGTCCACTGTGTGATAGGTTCTGGAAATGCAAAACCTAAATAAGACTCTTGAGGCATTCTATCTCTCACTTACTCCTCTCTTTCTTTACCTGGCTAGTTCTCCCTTCAAGTTGAATCTTGCAGAGGGGTAGGGTGATGATTGAAAACAGAAAATCAGAGTCGGCATCAAAGAGGTCATTGGGGACCTTTAACAAAAGCATTTTCAGTGGGGTGGGGGGAAGACTCTAGACAACAGGTGACACCAGGAAGGAATCAGCATCAGTGAGGACAGTCTCTTCATTTCTGAAGACAACAAAAAGAAAGGAGCAGATCCAGTTGCTACGTGGAGGGAAGAGATCACCAAATGAAAAAAGGTTGTCTGGGATTTAGGAGAAATTCAAGTATGTTTATAAACTTAAAAGCAAAGAGCCAAATAGTTTGAGAGAAATTGAAGATACAGGAAAGAATGAAGATAATTTACGTACAAGACTCCAGGATCATTTGTGGTATTTTATGGGCAGAGATTTTTGTATTGGGAAGGAGAAAGTAATAGGACAAGAATTAGAATCTAAAAGTGAAGAAGGAAGGAAGGAAGAATAAGTGAAATGCCTCTTATTTCCATTCCATTTTTCTTATTTCCAAGAAAAAATGTAGTAGAATCATGCTTTAAGAGGCAGGTAAGCAGAGGCAAACAGTTCAAGAAGAATGGCGAAGGTCTGGAACACTTTCTCTAAGGTTGGTGTGTTCCCTTTTAGCCCCCCAGATCCATTCTCCATACTTCTCCACCCTGCTCTGTGCTCTTAGATGCTGGCAGCCATGGATTGCCCAACCAATTTCCTAACCCTCTTGTTTTGTTTTAAGATTTTATTTATTTACTTGAGAGAGGAGAGAGAGAGTGAGAGAGCATGAGAGGGGAGAGGGTCAGAGGGAGAAGCAGACTCCCTGCTGAGCAGGGAGCCCAATGTGGGACTCGATCCCAGGACTCCAGGATCATGACCTGAGCCAACTGAGCCACCCAACTGACTGGTTTCAACCACTGGAAGAAAGGAGAGTTTGAGAGACTTATTCCCCACACCTGGTGTCTTTCCACGTGGCCATGAGCTGCCGTGAGCTGCCAGTGGCCAGCAGTTGTGAGGCCCACAGAGCCACAGTCTTAGTGGTTAGTAGTGCTCTCTCTCTGTTGTTAACCCCAGGGTACTTCCCCATCCTTTGGTATTTTCCCATAACCCTGGGGAGACAATCTTCTCATTAAATTCTCCTAAAATTAGAGTGTGACATTTGCGTCCTGTCTGGGATCCTCATATTGGGGGGGGGTGGGGGGGTGGGGAGAGGAAACTGAGTAGAGTGAAATAAAAGGATCGCCTTAGGCACAGGTGAGGCTAGGAACTGTAAGTCTGTGGTGCTTACTTGCCCTGCTTAACCTTGCTGCTCATGAGAAGCAGATGAAGAGGATGGTGGGACAATGAAGTTACATTGGAAAATGTACATGTGGCAAAAAAAAGAGAGGGATTCAAGGGGCTCGTGAGTGTGTCATTGAAACAACTGCCTTAGACCTAAAAGCTGTGCTTTCCATGTGCATTTTGAGATTAAGCAAAACCCTTTTCTATTGGTTTCTTAAGTCTCTAGAACTGAATTATGATCTCCCTTGATTTTACCTGTACATTCATAAATCTCCAGAAAATAGGAATACACGCGTACGCGCGCACACACACACACACACACACACAAACTCACTTTAGGTCGCTTCAGATCTGAAAGTGTTATTGGAATGTTACAGACTGAACTGTGTCCCCCAAAATTCATATGCTGAAGCCCTAACTGCCAACACAACTCTGGAGACAGGGCCTTTAAAGAGGTAATTAAGATTAATTAAAGCCATAACAGTGGGACCAAATCCAGTGGGACCGGTGTCCTTAAAAGCATGCACATAGAAAGGCCATGTGAGGACACAGCAAGAAGGTGGCTATCTACAAACCAAGGAGAGAGGCCTCACCAGAAACCAACTCTGCTGACACCTTGATCTTAGACTTCTAGCCTCCAAAACAGTGAGAAAATAAATTTATGTTTAGGTCTGCCAGTCTGTGGAATCCTGCTGCGGCAGCCCAAGCAAACTAATACAAACCAATCCACCGAAGCTTTTTAACATGGAAGGGGAACCACACTTCTTTGGCCATGGAATTCAACGATGCCTAATACTGCATTCTGCCTACACGTTCTGGCCCTTCTCCTCCTTTTTACTGAATATGATTTTCTCTTCAAGGCCCAGCTCCAATGTCATCTCTTCTGGGAAATCCCCGCTGGCCAGTCTTATCGTCTCTGAAGGAAGCCACTCCTTAGAGATAAGGTCTATCTGTTCTTAGATGATGCCTTTCTTCATTATCATCTCTCCTCAGGCCAAAGTCTTACAATTTTGTGAACTCACCCCCGCTCTCAGCAGTGCCGTGTAGAGAGAAAGCACTTACTAAGTGTTTGTGGATTGACTAATTACTTATCCTTGATAATGAGACGAAGGCTACTCAGTTTCCTGAGTTTCTATACTTAGGACACATCCTGAGAACAGCCGAGAAGGCAGAGCAAACAGACTGCCACAGCCCCGTGTAGCAGCATCGATGTGACTTCTGAACTTTCATGGTATCTATCCCCCCCCCCATCATGTTCAACTGAGATCACCCATGCCTGGCTGGCAACAGAGCACAGGTGACAACGCTGTTTCCTTTCACCACAGCGAGTGTTGCTTAAGCTGCTTAAGAGCAATAACCAGTTTGTTCTCATTCCCGAGGCTGAGTGGGCTTGGAGTAACTTGTGCAAATCAGACCAATGAATCCTTAAGCCCCTTGTTATTCTGTCATTCTAGACATTGCCTTAAACCAACAGAAGCCCAGCAAGGTATGGCCTGCTCTGAAAATAGGTCTCAGTAGTAGCTTTCATACCTTGACAGCAACAGTGGCTTCCCCCAGATGAACCTACCTCATTTAGCAGGCTTCTCTGGCAAATGCTATTAAAGCAATTCCCTTTGAACCTTGCATTTTACTTTTAAAGCCACCGGTGGAGTTAACTCTCCCTTTCTCCTGAAGACTGTATCACCTTTAAAACAAGCTCATCATCCGCTAATCCATTTCCAAACCCAGTTCGGGAAGCTGGGTTAAGCACAGTATAACAGAGCGAGCCTGTGGCTTGATGGAGCAAGAGTTCCTTCTTTATCCTAATTGGCAGAGTCCTCACGAGGGAAGGCAGAGCACCTGGTTCGAACTCCAATTTGTCTTCCTTCCATGAATAATTCATGCTGCTTTTACGCAACCAGCCACTACAACAGTAGGGGATGGTCCCTCCCTGAGAATCACTGGCCGAAGCCTGGTCGGAACAAACGGTCCCTGCCCAGCCAGCAGGAAGCTTTGGCTTCTGCAAATGTGAGAGTTCTTGCTCAAGGTCAGGTTGATGGCCACTGAATGTTAAGTTACAGTATTGTCAATTTGGTATTAGTGATTTCCAATTTGGTTTATTTAACCAAGGCTGACCTGCCTCACCTTTTAACCTTTAAAGGAATGCAGGCTGCTTCCTGGCAATTGAATATGCTGGAGAAAATATGGTAAGAATACGTGTATTTGAAGGTTTTATAGACCTGCATATATCTGAAAATGGAATAGTAGCTCAGAGTGATTTTGTGTAAAAAGAGAGAGGGAGAGGGAAAAAGAGCTAGGGAGGGAAGGTGGGAGGAAAAAGAAAGCAAGAAATCTGATCACATCACTCCTCTGCTTGAAACTTCCACAGCTCCCATGGCTCTGAGGCTCTGAGTTCTCCTCATTGCCTAAGCGACCCTGAAGAATGTGCCTCTTGCCTGCCCCTCTAGACTCATTCCACCACCCTGCCCCTTGTTTACTGCACTCCAGCCATACTGGCATTTGTGAGTCCTTGAACTTGCTCAGGGGCTCCTCACAGACTTTCCCTCTACCTGCCCCCCTCCACCCCCGCCACATCCCCAAGCTTCCACCTGACTCCTCCCTCAGGCGGCAGGCGGGAGACTGCTTTTACAGGTTTGAGTGACCTCAGACTGAGTGAAATTCATAGCTCTCACCCCACACCGTTATGTTCCCTGATGATATAGAAGATCTGTCATCACAGAAGCTGCTGTGTCTTTGTGGATTTTACCTCACTTATAACTAAATTCTAGATCCGATGATAAACTCCAAAAATACAGGAACCCCATCTGCCAACTCTGTATTCCCAGCACTTAGCGCAGTGTCTGATGCTAGAGAAAAAGTAGCAGGAACGAAAGGATAACTGAATAAATAAACAGACTTACGAATGGGGCTCTGTACGGATGGAACTACAGCAAAGCCCAGCTGGAACATTCTCAGGCTGTTAGCTTGTTTGTCCGGTGAGATTCTTGCCCAAGTGGAAGACGGATAGTCACGCCCAAAGGAATGATGAGATCTCAAACAGATGAGAAAATGTGGACAACTCCACCCACCTCCTGCGTCTAGATTTTAAAATCTAAAGAGCAGCTCCTTTAGTTAGCTCGACTGAAAGGATCAAGAGAACTGAGACCAAGAAGTCTCTCTCTACCCGACGCCACTGAAGAGCACAACCAATCAGCCAGCCGGCAGCGGTTTCGTTTGAACATACCTTGGAAATCTCTTGAGCATGCCACACTCAAGAGACCTCTTGGAACGAAAAGACCTACTGGTTCTTGGAACAAAAAAACCTACTGGTTCTTCTGTGACTACTTCGCTAAGCCTCAGTCTCTGTGTTTACAGAAATGGGAATGACAGCATTTGGTAGGTACTCGTTCCATTTCTTCCCCGCACTTCCCTGGCACTTACTTCTCCCTCCATTATGCACAGAAGGCCCAGTGCCCAGGACCCAGGATACTTTTAGGAGCTCATCAAAATGATTTAACTTCTTTTAAGAGCAGAAGATAATTAATATAATCTAGCCTGGATTGCATTCATCATTATGTCAAGATGTCATAAACTCAAAATGTTGCCATATTTATTAAGAACGAGGTCTACAAAGGTTTAAGTGTTCAGGGCCTACAAGAGTCAGATTCTTGTAGTGGGAAGCCCATCTTGGGACTCCATCCCAGGAGTCCCAGTATCATGACCTGAGCTAAAGGCAGACACTTAACCAACTGAGCCACCCAGGCATCCCACAGCACTGCATTCTTAGCACCAGTTTTGTATTGTCTTTTTTTTTTTTTTTAATAGCTCTGTGCTGTATTTATTTTTCAAAATCTGCATATAAGTGGACCCACACAATTCAACCTCTTCTTGTGCAAAGATCAACTGTACCATGCACATTGTCCAAGCACCCAGACAATGGGTGTGTAGTCATCGCTGCTGCACAACAATCCGGGATTCTGTGGACAGCAGTGTTTTTTTTTTTTTTCAGCAGCCAGTTTTGACTCTGCTCCTGTGGCTTGATTGTACCCAGACCTACACCTGGCCCAGGCTGGGCCTGACAGAGTTGCCTCCACTCAGTACTCATCCTGGCTATGGTTAACTAGTTTGGGGTTCAGAGGGAATATTTGGGGATAGGCCTCATCCATCCATCCTCCATCCTCCTCTTCCAACTGGGCTGAGCTAACGTCTTCCTTATGAATTTAGACTTGCTTCTGAGATCCAGCCAGTCTGACTAGTCTCTCCCTGAGAGAAGATGAAAATTGTGGAGCTGCTATTTCCCAGCACATGAAATTAAAGCAGAGAAAGCCAATTTGAGGCAGAATAGGCCCCCAAGGGAACAGAGAACTAAAATCGAAGGTCCCAGACATATTCTAATCTTGGGCTGGAGGCTGTTTCTGGGGTTGCTGGCACCCTGTCTCTTGGCGTCTCTGAGACATCAGCAGGGCTGAACAGGATAGTGGTACTGGGCCTGGGGTCAGGAGCTCAGCTGCCAATATGCAAAACCCAGTTGCTGTATTCCCGTTCCATCACCCTAAGCAAGGTATTTAAGATCCCTGTGACTCAATTTCCTAATCATAATAGGGACATGGGAGAATCAAGTGACGTAATCTATTAAAACTGCTTAGAATACAGAATAGAATACAAGACCAGAAACAGACCCATAAATATTGTCAGTTGATTGCTTACAATGGTGCAAACAGTTCAGTGGAGAAATGATAGTCTTTATAACAAATGATTTTGGAATAACTGGAAATCCATAATCAAAAAAAAAAAAAAATTTGACCCTCAACCAAGAGTTTGCAACATGCACAAAAATTAACTTGAGGGGCCCCTGAACGGGGCAGTCCATTAACGATTCAACTCTTGGTTTTGGCTCAGGTCATGATCTATCCTGGGGTGGAGCGCCACATCTGACTAAGCTCAGTGAGGAGTCTGCTACTAAGGTTTCTCTCCCTCTCCTCTGCTCCTCCCTCCATGCACCCCTCCCCCCACCGAGCTTGCTTGCTCTCTTTTTCTAAAATAAATAAATCTTAAAAAAAATTAACTTGAAATGGATCATAGACCTAAATGTAAACCCCAAAACTATAAAACTTCAAGAAGAAACCATAAATTTCTGTGACTTTAGGTTAGACAAAGATCAGATAGGACCTAAATTTATGGTACCACAATCCATTTTTTAGAAGGTGATTAACTGGACTTCATCAAAACTAAAAACTTCTGTTTTGGGGGGACTTTTTGTTTTGTTTTGTTCGGTACGACACTGTTAAGAGAAGGGCAAGCCACAGATAGAAAATATTTGCAAAAGCACATGTCAGACAAAAGACTTAAAATATGTAAAGAACTCTCAAAACTCAGTAATAAAAACACAAAGAACCCAGTAAGATTTGAACAGAAACATGACTAAAAGCAAATTTATGTGTAGCAGATAAGTCCATGGAAAGGTACTCCGCATCATTACTCATTCGGGAAATGCAAATTAAAGTCATGAGGCAGCTCTGCACTGCATTAGAACAGCTAGGCTAGACACAGAGCAAACCCACAGCTGGTGAGGACGAGGAGCACCTGGAACCCACACACAGCTGATGGGAACCTAAATCCTACAGCCCTTTCAGAACTCAGTTTGGCTGTTACTCCTAAAATTAAATATACACTTAATATAGGACTCTGCAGTCCCACTACTAGATATTTTTACTCAAGAGACATGAAAACATATGTGTACTCCCAACTTACACACAGATATTTGTAGCAGTTTTATTCATCATCATCATCAGAAACTGGCCCCCTCATACAATGGAATACTTCTCAGTAATAAAAAGAAATTAACAACTGATGCAGATATTGACATGAATGAATCTGAATGAAAAAAGCCAAATTCAGAAGGCTACATATCACATGAACCATTGGTACTTTTTTTATGTTCAATTAGCCAACACATAGTACATCATTACTTTTTGATGTACTGTTCGATTCATTATTTGCATTTAATACACAGTGCTCATCACCACATCATGTGCCCTCCTTAATACCCATCACCCAGCTACCCCATCCCCCCACCCCCTCCCTTCTGTAACCCTCAGTTTGTTTCCCCCAGTCCAGAGTCTCTTGTGGTTTGTCTCTCTTTCTCTCTGATTTCGTCCTATTCGGTTTTCCCAAACAAAATACCGATGGTTCTCCACAGGGGAAGGGAGGGAGAACCATCAGTGTTTTGTTCGGGAAAAGGCAAAACTGTAGGACAGAAAACTAATCAGTAGTTGCCAATGGCCAGGGTGGGAAGAAGACAGGCTACAATGGGGCATGAGGGAACTTTTGGGGATGACAGAAATGTTCTCTATCTTGCCTCTAATGGGGCGGCACGACTGTAGGATTTTGTCAAAACACAGACCTGTACACTGTGGTGAATGTATGTAAGTTATATCTCAACAAACCTGGGTTTTAAGTTTTTAGAGGAAAACAAAGTAATTTCATTTCCTTAAGCTGGTCCCAGGGGTTTTCTGTGACTTACAATAAAGGGTCCTGAATGATAACAAACACTGTGCTATGGGAATTACATGGCACAGTGCAGTTTCATCTAAAGATGGGGTTAATTCATCCTTGAAAATCCATTAACTCTCCCACAGAATACAGTGTACCTTTTTTATGTGCAGACTGGTACAAGAATGTGTAGATACGCCAAACTCTGAGAACCACTGAGCTCTACAGAAGGAACTACATGCAGGGGCCTGGAATCTTAATTCACAGCACAGTGTTTCTAGTCAAATTTCTAGTCAAATTTCTAGTCAAATTACCCTGCTAATTACCTGGGTTCAAATTACCTGGTTTGAACCAGGGTAATTACCCTGGTTCAAATCCCAATTCCACTTTCTAGCCCTGGACAAGTTAGTTGACTTTGCTATGCTTCAGTTTTTTTTCATTTGTGCAATGGTGATAGCGGTACCTCACTCATAGGGTCTTAGTGTAAATTAATGTACGGAAAGCCCTCAGTCAGGTTCAAGTCAGTAAAGGCTGTATTTGTGTCAGCTGTCAGTTGGTCAGATAGACCCACATTATAATCCCTCCAGTCAAAGAATATCTATTTAATCCCTCCAGTCAATGAATATCTTTTAAGCTCCTACTATATACAATGAATATCCATTAAGCATGCTGTAGGAGCTGTTGCCTCAAGCTGCCCACAGAGAAAACTGACCCTCTCTGTTAAACAGGTGAATTGAGCTTGATCTAGATTCATTTTGAGAAGGTGAGGCATTCAGGAGCTAAAGCTACCTACCCACAGGGGCCTCACCAAGACTTTAAAGATAATTCCTAATATATCAACAAAACAATCCATCTTCCTCTGCCAGCACCATCAAGGCCTGCATGTTACAACTAGTGTAGAGGATAATCTGGTAACCAGGAAAAAAAAAGTCTAATAACAAAGTAGCCCTTATCTGGGGAATCCAGCCCTCAAAAAGGGGCCACTGGAAGTAGCCCACCACTAGCCTTCTTTTTCCTTGCCTCTCCAAAGTTCTTCAGTCATGTTCTCCTGCTAGCCTGGTTTCCCTTCAGTGTGGGTTCTTTAATCTCAGCTCCTTGCCCCTGTTCAAAGACCATCACATTTTACTTGGGTGTCCACTCCAACAAGGCATCCTGCTTGTTAAGACACCTTGAACCTTTTATTTAGCTTCCTCGTGCCTAAGCTTTCTCTTACATCAAAGTGGCTTAATATCACCCGTTCTAGTGATGCCGGCAGTTGCTTAAGTGTCTGCCTTTGGCTCAGGTAATGATCCTGGGGTCCCGGAATTGAGTTCTGCTCCCAGTTCGGGTTCCCTGCTTGGCGGGGAGTCTGCTTCTCCCTCACCCTCTGCTCCTCCCTGCACCCCTGCCCTACTCATGTTTTCTCTCTCAAATAAATAAAATCTTTTTTTTTAAAAAATCACCTCTTCTATCTCTCCCCCGCAATGAAATTAGGTAATCAATGTGACAATGCCTTATCACCGACAGATGTCAAGGCAGAATCATTTTATCTTTCATTATAGGATTACCCTCCTTTATACAACCGTTTTTCTCAAATGCCGCTTCTGAAATAAATACATATTTTTAAAAAATATTTTATTTATTTATTTGACAGAGGTCACAAGTTGGCAGAGAGGCAGGCAGAGAGAGAGGAGAAAGCAGGCTCCTCACGAAGCAGAGAACCCAATGTGGGACTCGATCCCAGGACCCTGAGATCATGACCTGAGCGGAAGGCAGAGGCTTTAACCCACTGAGCCACCCAGGCGCCCCTAAATACAGATTTCAAAGGCCCGGGGATGCTCAGAGCATGAGGAAATCTCATGGTGGGGAATTCTGTCAAACAAACCAAATGATATTTGGCCTAACCACCCCCCTAAACCTTACGTATGGGGATACACTTCAAGACCCCCAATAGATGCCTGAAACTGAGGAAAGTACCAGACACAACAAATATACTGTCTTTTCCCCCTACGTATGTATTCTGACAAAGTTTAATTTCTAAGTTAGGCCCAGTGAGAGATTAACAACAATAACTAAAAATAGAATAATTACAACAATGTGCTCCAGAACAAGTTGTGTGAATATAGTGTCTCTCTCCCTCTCTCAAAATATCATACTGTACTCACCCTTGTTCTTGTGACCGTGTGAGAGGATAAGATGCCCGTGGGAGGAGATGAAGGGAGATGAGGCATATGACGTAGTGTCAGGCAACTAATCACTTGACAAGACGTTGTAAGTAGGACCCTCAGCTTCCGGACCACTGTTGACCGCAGGTAACTGGGACCCCGGATAATCACCACTGACATTCCCAAACTTCCATACCAATTTAGGTGGAGGAGGACGGCCACAAACATCACGAAAGCAATCTTAATTCACTTAACAGTTTACAGGTTTCCGAGCCACTTTCACGCACCTCTCACCTGACGCTCATTACCTCCCCCAGGAGACGGCCATCAGGTATTATTCTCCCCAGCTTCCAGATGAAGCAGCTGAAGCACAGTTAGGTTAATGACGTGCCCAAGGTTATGCAGCTAATGGACCTGGGCTGAAGGCTCAGATGTCTCAAAACTCTTACCCTTGACCCGTGCAAAGCAGTCCAAGAACTAAAAGAACCAGGAATCATCTGCAGTCTGCAGAAATGCAAATAACTTTCTTTAAGCATTCATGGTCTCAAAACCCTGAAGTTCTAAAACCAAAGTCTCCAACACATAAAATTCTAAATAAATATAGGAGACTGCTGACATCTTCAAAGCAGAAAGGCAGTAAATGCAGTATCACCATGATAAAAAATGATTAAACGCTAATCATACCAGCTGAAATATCATCATCAAATTTTGCATTAACAGCTACGATTAAATAGTAGACTTATTAGCTACATTATGTTTAAGTGCATCCTGCCAGAATCTTTGTATTTTCCCACCAAACATAAAAAAAGACCTTAAATCAACTTTAAGAGGATGGGAAGAACGAAGATAAATGATGTCACCTATATTTATAGTGGGGGAAGGAGCCTCAAAGACCCCGGAGGAAACAGCTGAGACCTGCAGTTTCCAAATGTTAGTTTGGAGGAGAGTATTTTAGGCAGAGGTAGCCTTCCTGCTAATGAGATTCTAGATAAAACTTCTATGTAAATTCAACCTTATCTCTCTCCACCCTGCAAAAATATCTAGAAGGGCCTGTAGTGCAGGCAAAGTCCTCTGTTGAGAGGAAAATATCCTACTATGAGCTGATCCAAGCTCCCCGGAAATCTGAAAGATGAAAGATGGCCATTTCTTTATTGATCAGATGGGGCCACCTTTCACTTTGTACACCGTCAGCCTTGGATGGATGCCCAGAAGTCTTGGGTGAATGACCAAGAATCCCTTCTTCCTCTGATTTTTCCCAGCTTCTCCCATCTTGATCTCTTCCACCGTCCTCCAGGGTCCCAGTGTTATCCAGGTTTGTACCACTTGGTTTGGACCACAAAGATCAGGATTCTTGCTTCCATTCTGCAGAGGGAGAAGTTAGAGAGGATTCTCGGTCAAAAACTTCTTAAGTTCTCCATAGGCATTGTCTGTGATCTTTCCCCTTCTTCCATGTAAAACCACTGCAGGACAAACAAGACTTCTTCTTGGCGGAGCAGATAATTTCTTACAACCATCTCTGCTGGCTTAACAGTAGGCTATGTGTTATGAAGCTTAAAGTTTTCTTTCTTACCAAGAGTAAAGAGAAGTGATAAAGGGGGACAAGAAAAACTCACCCTGCCAAATAGACCTAAAAGCAAGTGTACCCTTCCAAAGTAGTTTTTTGTTTTGCATAGTCCAATTTAAATTTTTCTATTCCCATCCTTCCTCCAGAATAGTCTCTCCCAGTGGAAGAGACGCTTTAAATAGGCATACCTTATGATTTTATTCGTTGTAAACCACAAGTAGATCATTTTTTAAATTGATGTATAATGCTCATTAAGTCCTCATCAACACCCATTTCATGTTTATTTGCCAAATTCCACACAACTGTGTGGCCAGAAATGACTAGGGCTTTGTTGATGTCTGTGGTTGAACTGCTTTATGGCCAGATTGTTCTGAACATCCATGAGCAATGCACACAGACAGGAGAATGGGTCACCCTCCAGCCTATGCCTTTGCAGAGTTACACAGCTCATGAAAGACTTCAACTTTTGGAAACCTGGTGATGTTTATTTGAAAAATTCCAGTTCAAAGGATTCTGAAAATTAAATGTCCCCAAATATGAGGTCCTTGTTTAAAACTCTGAAAGGAAAGGGAACGGATCATGTAGATGTTCACCAGTTAAAGGTTCTGAATTCATATATGGTCTGCAAGAATGGGTTCATCTCTTCATTCATTTATTCAGTTATGGGTTGTTTGCCCATTATTTGTTGAGGGTGCAAAGTCCTGGGATATATTAGTGAATAGAACAAGACAGACTGTGTACTAGCTCTTGAGGTGTTCCTGCTCTAGTGGGGAGAGAGAGGAAAGTAATAAACTAAAATAATTACAGATATTGCTAAGATGTAAGAAAGAAAAGAAATAGGAGACAGAGGTAGAGAATAAAATGAATGAGACATGCCTATTTTCAGGAAGGAAAACCACCCTCAACAGGTGACAGTTATATTGAGCCCTGAAAAATGAGAGGCTATATCATTCCTATAGTACTGAGGGACGAACATTTTCAGGAGAAGGAGACAGCCCATACCAATTCTCTGAGGAATAGAAGGAAACTTATGTGGCTGGGGTGAGCTCAGAGAGGTAGGCAGGGGCTAGATGATGCAGGATATTGAAGGTCATGATATGGAATTTTCATTTTATTCTGAAGTATATTGAAAGCTGCTGGAGATTTAAATAGAAGAGTGACATGACCCAGTCTGTTTTTTATGGCCCCGGCTACTATGCAGAGAATGGACTGCAGGAAGAAACACGTGGCTGTGGGGGAGACAAGAAACTGTTGTAACAGTGCAAACAGGCACTCAGGAGAGCATAGCCCAAGGAAGAAGTGAAATAGAGAAGAGGACAGACTCAACACACCTTTCTGAGGTAAAAATCAAAAGGACTTGCTTGGAAATTAGATGTGGAAATGAAGGCAAGAGAAAATATCATGGATAATTATAAACTTCTGACTGGGGTGGGTGATGATACCATTCGTTAAGATGGCGAAAATAGCCCCGGGTTTCTTCTGTTCTAGTGTGATGGCCTGTTTGCAGTACACACGTGGGGCCCTACAGGGTTGGCCCTACAGAGTTTTTCATTTTCTAATAGAGCTTCCTGTGGGGAGAGCTTTCTTGACTCTTTTGTACTTCTAGGGAACTAGGCACACACACGTTAGCCAAGATGGTTCAAAGGAAGACTGAGACCCATTTCAGCCCTTACTGTCAGGTTTCCCAGCCCCAACTAGTGTGCAGAGTGTTAGCAGGTAGAGCCAACTGCAGCTTAGTGATGCTCAAGAGAACAAGAAAACAACCCAAACATAAAAATCACATTTTTCCCAAGAATTAGGACTTGTGTACCAAACGTTTGACATGAGTTGCATTATTGGATGGACTGCGCAGAATTCACACATACACATCTACCAGCCATGGGAATCAAGTTCTTTAGAGAAAACCCAAATCAAAGATGGGCAGTTGCTCATTCGTCAGAGGAAATTAACTTCCTTGGGAAAGAGTACTGAGAGATGAATTTAGCCTCTCCCACCTGAGATCTGCTTCTCCATGGAAATTTGTTGTCAGAGACTCTTCCAGACCATTAAACTCAAAGCTAGTAGCTGGAAGCCAACGATTCAGAGACATTCTCACCTCTGTGGAACTTGAGCACCACTTGAAGGCCATCAGTTTAAGGTGGATTATGATGCTGGGGCCTAACCAATTAAAATAGCTTTGGGGACAGACATTTATGCTTTATTCCATAGGATTCTAGACACCTCTCTTACTGTCTGTGTGGCTCTTAATGGGAACACAACTGGCATGGGGTCATTGGCCATATGTTCTCACTTCACCAGCTTACACCATCAATACTTCTGTGCTGTGGAAAACGCGCTTATGAGAATTGTTAAGGGAAATCTTGAAAAGATAAAGACATTGCAAAAGAATAACTCAGTACCTAAAGGAGGAATGAAAGGGATTGCAGAATTCATTCCACTGCTCTGGATCCAAATCCCAGCTCCCTTGTTACTAATTAATAGAACATACCATCAAGACAAGACTTTGGAGAAATGAGAAGCACTTCAATAAGAGATACCTAAAAGGGGGACCAGGCTTTCACCATTTCCTAACCATTGTATCCCTATGTTTTCAATTCTGTTTACTCGTTTTTTATTTAATGAGATTTTTATCTCTGCATTGATTTATGTGCCGTCATCATTTCTTTACTGAGCTCTACCATTTTTTTTCTTCTATTGTCTTTTCATCTCCTTTTCAATGATTTTGTGTGTGTGCACTTCCTCCTCCCCAAGAGATGATACTACCTACAGTAACTTTAAAATTCCTTGTCAAATTCATAGAACAATCCCTCTTCTGAGTTATGTATGTTATCTGACTTCTGCTTACTCTTTCCTCTTTTGTTATATGCATATGGCTTAATGTGTTCCTTTCTGATGGTTATTCACATTTCTTAGGTTAATTCTGAGGGCATCAATAGCTTGAAGTCTTCCGTGAAGAAGGGGAGCCCAGAGCTTTAAATGTAGTGTGTTATCTCAAAAACCTTCTCACCAAATGTGCCCTCTACCCTGACTGGGCATTTCTCCTCCCCTCTGTTTAGTTAGGATGTTGATTTGTGTTGCGGTCTGGCAAGCACAGTTGCATCCTCCCTCCATCCTCCCACTGCACACCCCGTTAGCTAGGAGACTAGGGTGTCCTACACCCGGTACAGGTGCAGCCTCCACGTGACTCCCCTTCAGCTCCGCCACACCTGCTCTTCCGCTGTTGACAGCTGAGTCTGCATAGGGCCACGCCCACTTCTTCTTTGGCCACATTTCTCTAGATCCCAGGAACCTGAATGGAGGATCCTATGGATATGAAGACTGTAACATGTACTTTTTGAGAATTCTGACTCTGCTAAAATCTGAGACGGTTTCTGGGTTCTTGGTCTCCACCCTTAGTGTTAGTTTCGATTTTTAAGAACTGGCCAGATTTTGTTCAGAGTGAAGTTTCTCTATTTCATCAAAGATTGAGTTTTATTCTTTTTTTTTTTCATTTTTTCAAGTGGAGGATTTTCATTTTTTTCTAGAAAAGGTTTTTCCAAAACCTTTTTCAAGGTTTCAAGGAGGCTTGGTAACTGAAAATATTTTTATCTTGACTTCTTTAACTGAAGGTCCTCTCATTCACTCCTTGAGCCATGGCAAGCTTGTTTCTACCTCTAGTTGATCAGACTGCTTTCTCAAAGATCACTAGTGACTTCCTAATTGCTAAATTAAAAGTCTTTCATCCTGTTTCTTTTTCTGTTATCATAATTTTTTTATGATTGAAGTATAATTAACATACAGGTTATACTAGTTTTAGATGTACAATTTGAGTCAACAATTCTATGCATTACTCAGTGCTCATCGAGAAAAGTGTGCTTTTAATCCCCTTCATCTATTTCACCCACCCCACACCATTTACCCTCTGTTAACCATCTTCTGTATCCATTCACCTATCAATGGACCTATCAATGGCTGCTTCCATAATTTGGCTATTGTAAATAATGCTACAATAAACATAGGAATGCATGTATTTTTTCACTTTATATTTCTTCTATTATGGCTCCTAAATGCCCATTCTCTTGCCCTTTTTCAGTTTTCCTTCCATTACAGCTATGCTCCCAGGGTTTTTTGTTTATGTGCTCTTCCTGATCAATTCCATGCCTTCCCCAGATTTAAACTGCCCACTGTACGCTTTACTCCCAAGTGTCTCTCATCTATCCTGATCCTCTCTTGAAACTTATACCCAATTTCCAAAGCCTGCTTGACACCTGCACGTGCACACCACCACTGGCATCTCCATGTATGTTCTAAACCACTATTTTCTAATCTACTGACTCTCAGAATGTTAATTAGTGTTGTGTTATTCATTTTAAAGATTCACACATTATTAGTTTCCTAGGTTTGCAATAATAAATTACCACAAACTGGATGGCTTAAAACAATTTATTCTTCACAGTTCTGGAGACTAGAAGTCCAGAATTAAGATGTTGGCAAGACCATGCTCCCTCTGGAGTCTTAGGAAAGAATCCTTCCTTGCCTCTTCCAAGCTTCTAGTGGTTGCCAGTAATTCTTAGCTTCTCTAGGCTTGTTGCTATGTCACCCCAATCTCTGCCTCTGTCCTCATACAGCCTTTTTCTCTATGTGTATCTTTCTTGAAGCCTCCCTCTTCTTACTCTTACTAAGACACCATTCATTGGATATAGCATCTACCCAAATACAGCATTGTCTCATCTTCACTTGATTACATCCGCAAAACTTTATTTCCAAATAAGGTCACATTCACAGGTCCTGTGGGTCAGAACTTCAACATATTTTTCGGAAGGACACAACTAATCCACTACCTCATGACAAAATACATTTTGAAAGTGTTGGTTTAAGCAGAATCAGATAGATTTCGCCACTAAAGAACTCCCCAGAGCCTTAACAGGCTAATGCAAATTGTAGGGGGTTTGTTTTGTTAACATCAGATTCAGGTGTGCAACATGACTTGCTATTTGAATACACTGCAAAACAACTGCGAGTGAGTCAACATCCATCACCACACATAGCTACAGACTTTTTTTCCTTGTGATGAGAAATGTTGAGATTTACTCTCTTAGGAACTTCCGAATAGTCAATAGAGTAGTATTCACTATAGTCACCAGGCTGCATATTATATCCCCAGGACTTATTTATTTTATAACTGAAAATCTGTACCTTTTCACTCCCTTTACCCATTTTGCCTACCAGACACCCCCCCACCTTTGGCAACCACCAGTCTGTTCTCTATATTTATGAGCTTCGATTTGTGTTTGTTTGAGGCATTTTTCTAGATTCTATGTCTAACTGAGATCACATAGTACTTGTCTTTTTCTGTCTGACTTACTTCATTGTGCATAGTGCCCTCAAATTTCATCCATGTTGTCACAAATGGCAAGATTTCATTCTTTTTTTTTACAGCTGAATAGTATTCCATGATGTATATTGGACACATTTTCTTTATCCCTTCATCCATCAATAAACACTTAGTTTGTCTCCATGTTTTGGCGATTGTAAATATGCCTCAAAACACATTGGGGGTGCATTCCAACTGCTTTCCAAAACAGCTAAATATGCAGGTCCAAAAAAGGAAGGTTCTTTTCCAACTGCTACAGGTACTCCAAAACCCATTCATCTCCTTCAGCATCCCAAAGATCAAGTACATGTTCTGCTCAGCTATAAAATAAAGTGGCAAGCGTGTTGTACCACTGACATCATGGGACAGTTGCCTATAAAACCAGATTTCTGATGCTGGGCTCCAGCTGCACTTTCTCGCAGGTCATCCTCCTCCCCTGGAAGATGACCAGATGTCTAGGTGACCTCTAGATCATGTTCATACTGTGCGGCCAAAGCTGGGTCCATGACAACCTCTGGTGGGGCAAGAGCCAGCATGGCGACAAACTCCCAAGTTAGGGTCTAGAATTAGTTTTCTAGCAAGCCACAGGAAGGGCTTTTTAAAGTTGTAGTTACTTTTGGCAGAAATGTCATAGTCCTGAAGGTACTTCTCTCAGTGAAAGACAATAGATTTTGCCTTAACTTTTCTGTCTTCAGTGTTCCCTTTGTTGCCACACAGCACAATGGGGGTGTTTTCATCTACTTGAACCAGATCTCAGTGCCAGTTAGGCACATTCTTGTAAGTAACCCTTGATGTTACATCAAACACTGTAATGGCACACTGGGCCAGGAAGTAATAGCCATCTCTCAGCCCACCAAATTTCTCCTGACCAGCCATTTCCCATACATTGAACTTAATAGGTCCTCTGTTGGTATGGAACACAAGGGGATGGACCTCAAAGCTCAACATGGCTATGTACCTCTCAAGTTCACTAGTCAGATGACATTTCACAAATGTAGTTTTTCCAGTACTACCACTGCCAAACAATACAAGTTTGAACTGGACTTGGGGTTCACCTTGGGCAGTCATTGTACTGTTGCTTCCAGAAGCGTCTCTGGACAATCTGACAGAGTAGTATTTCATTCTCTTTGATGCAACTGTAAATGGGATTGTTTTCTTGTCTTTCTGTTCATTATTAGTGAGTAGAAACACAACAGATTTCTGTATACTGGTTTTGTATCCTGCAAATTTACTTATTAGTTTTCACAGGTTTTGGGTGGAGTCTTTAGGGTTTTTTATATCTAGTATCATGTCATCTGCAAATAGTGATAGTTTTACTTCTTCCTTTCCATTTTAGTTGCTTTTTATTTACTTATCTTGCCCAACTGCTCTGGCCAGGACTTCCAATAGCACATTAAGAGAGTGGCAAAAGCAGGCATCCTTGTCTTGTTTCTGATCTTCAAGGAAAAGCTTTCAGCTTTTCCCCATTAAGTATGATGTTAGCTGTGGGCTTGTCATATATGGCCTTTATTATGTTGAGGCATATTTCTTCAATACACATTTTGTTGACAGTTTTTATCATAAATGGATGTTCATCAAATGCCTTTTCTGCATCTATTGAAATAGTTAGACGATTCTTCTTATCTTACCTTCATTTTGTGAATGTTGTGTATCACACTGACTGATTTACAGAGGTTGAACCATTTTTGAATCCCTAGAATATATCCTACTTTCACATGGTGTTTGATCCTTTTAAGGTATTATTGAATTTGGTTTGCTAACATTTTGTTGAGGATTGTCTGCATATATGCTCATCGGGAATATTGGTCTATAATTTTCTTCCCTTGTGGTATCTTTGTCTGGTTTTGGTATCAAGATAATGCTGATCTCATAAAGTGAGTTTGGAATTGTTCCTTCCTCTTCTATTTTTTTTTAAAGAGTTTGAAGATTGGTATTAATTCATCTTTGAATGTTTAGTAAAATTCACTAGTAAAGCTCTCTGGTCTTGGACTTTTGTTTGTAGGGAGTTCTTAAATTACTGATTCAATCTCCTTACTATTGATTGACCTGTTCAGATTTTGTTTCTTTATGATTCAAATTGGAAGGTTATGTTTCTAGGAATTTAGCCATTTTTTCTAGGTTGTCCAATTTGTTGGCATACAATTGTTCATAATAGTCTCTTATGATCTTTTTTATTTCTGTGGTATCAATTGTAGCATTTTCTCTTTCATTTCTGATCTTATTTCCTCTCTTTTTCTTGGTGAGTCTGCTAAAGGTTTGTCAATTTTGTTTATTTTTTCAAAGAATCAACTCTTAGGTTCATTGATATTTTCTATTATCTTCTTAGTTTCTTAGTCTCTATTTCATTTATTTCTGCTCTGATTTTTATTATTTCCTTCTTTCTACTAACATTGGGTTTCATTTGTTCTTAAAATTATAGTTTTTGAATCTCCAAGAATAGTTATCATATAGGTTATTACATAGAGCTTTCCCTAAACTTAGATAACCACTAAGCCCTTTTTGGTATAGAGTCCTTCAGAAGGATAGTCCAACAATAGACTTTGTACGTTCTTTTACCATTGTTCCTCAGATTTTCATGTGTGTGTGAATCACCTGGGGATGGTGTACAAGTACAGATTCTGATTCGGAATATCTGGGTTGGAGGTCTGAAATTCTGCCTTTCTTACAAGCTTCCTAGAGCTGCCAGTGTTACTGG
Organism: Martes martes; assembly: GCF_963455335.1. Lineage (NCBI taxonomy): Eukaryota > Metazoa > Chordata > Mammalia > Carnivora > Mustelidae > Martes > Martes martes. The sequence continues at coordinate 116,078,106 of NC_137891.1, forward strand.
TCTTCAAACACATATTCTAAGCAAGCTTCTAAGTCAGAATCTTTATTTCCACAGATGTTTCTCTTCCTACATTTCCTATCTTGGTTAATGGTGTCACTATTTGTACAGTTACTTAACTGGAAACCTGGACATCAAATTCCCTTCCCTTCACACCTCCTTCTAATTCCACCTCAAATCCAACTTATTGCTAAGTTCCATTAGTCTCTTGAATCCATTTCACCATCTCCATCTCCATTATCTTTGTTCAGGACTTTTGTATCTTCCTATGGACTATGAATAGCCTCTTAATATCTCTTAATATCTCTTTGATCTTTTCTGTCCAAACTGTTGCTAGACACAGACTTAATGAGGTCAGTCCCTTACTTTAAAATTGGCACTGGTGTCCCACTGCCCACCAAATAAACCCCCAACTGCACAGCATTGAGACATTCCAGGTCCTGCAAAATCTGATGTTAGGAAATTTTGGAGTTTTACTCCCACTACCAATTCATGATACAACAAGAGCTGTGACCACATTAGGTCGAGCACCTCCCCAGAACACACCACACATGCTCCCTTCTCTGGACCTTTGTTCAAGCTCTTCACTAGTCAGTATAGTCTTTCTCCTACCTTCTCACCTAGAGGAATACTCTCATTCTTCCTAATCTAAATATAATTTCCCTTGTTAAATGTCCCCCAATCATAATAAATTTTTACCTTCTTTACATCCTCAAAGATTTTTAAAATATTTTACATAAAGTTTCTTAAATGTTGCCTATAACCATTTATACATACGTTTTTCTGGTTAGCTCCTTAAGGGCAGTGATCATGCATGGCACAAAATAGATGTTTATTTATTCCTTTATCCATTTTTTTTAAATGCCATATACATGTGATAAATGAGTAATGAAGCATGAGCATATTGGGTGGAGGAGAGTCAAATTGCTATAACTTCTTTTCAAACCGAGGTGGACTCATAAATAATGTGGGCGCTAGGGGTGTTGGCACGGTCAAAAATCCATGTATAATTTTTGACTCCCCCCAAACTGATAGCATACTGTTGAAGCCTTACCAATAACATAATTAACCTACACATATTTTTTACATTATATATACTATACGTGATAGTATTAAAATAAGTTAGAGAAAAGAAAATATTAAGAAAATCTTAAAAAAAGAAAATACATTTACAGTACTATCCTGTATTTATTTTTAAAAAAAGGAGAAGAAGAAGGATATACACACAGTTCAAATCCATGTTATCCAACGGTCACCTATATAACCAGATAGGTGCCTCAGACCACCTGAGGAAAATGCAGATTACTAGAAGCCAATCCCAAACCTACTGAAACAGAATTTTGAGATGATGGGACCACAGAAACTAAATTTTAGCAAGAAATCCAAGTGATTTTTATTCAAGCTAATGTGTAAGAACCAGTGCCTATAATTTAAAAGTAAACAGTTCATTGTGACCAACTTCTGCTCCTAAAGATTTAAAAATATTTAAGATAAAAAAATCTTCTATTAGGGTGGCTGGCTCAGCCATCCTGGATGGCTCAGATGGTTGAGCATCAGACTGTTGGTTTCAGCTTGGGCCATAATCTCAGGGTCATGGGGTGAAGCGTGGCATGGGGCTCCATGATCAGCAAGGAGTCTGCTTGAGATTCTTCATCTCCCCCCTCTCAGCCTGTCCCCTACCCCAATCAAATAAATAAATAAGTCTTAAAAAAAAAAAAATTCTCCTGGTCAAAGTTGAAAACTCTGTAAAGCAACGAAAAAAGTTCAGCTCATATATTTAGCATCAATAAAGAACAAAATCATATAAAGATTCGATAAGTCTTTTGAACCAAAAACTTGCTATTGAGCTCATGATAGTTCTTTTTTAACATTTTCTGGACAGTGACAATTTAAAGCATGTACATAGATGCTAATTATTTCAGTAAAGCTAGGCTATTCCAGTTGCCACATTTTTCTGAGGCACAAGAATTGTTTTTAAGTTCTCTTTTTTCTCTGCAGTATTTAAAAACAACTGATTCCTAAATCACAATTGAGATCACCTACTCTTTGTTACTAGGGATCCACACAAAACTGAAGGCCATCTTTATGAATATAAGAGCTAAATGAAAGTTAAATTGTCACATTCTTTACCATGCTGCACACTTCCAGAGTTTCATTAAAAAAAAAAAAAAAAACCCACATAATTAGTTTAGCTTTACCAGGAAAAAAAAATTTTTGAATGACAAGGTCAGGCTCCTGACCTTTTAGTAAATTAGAGAAGATTGCCATAAATTGCACAATATAATGAAACACCAATTTGCATATTTGCTGCTATATTAAAAGGGATCAGTTTTAGCTCACAAAGCAGAACAAACAAAAACATGCATTTTAATAACTCAAATTACTCCCAGGAAGTGACCCTCAGCAGAAAGCCTGATTATCACTACTTAATTAGAAGCCTTGGAAATCTAAATCCTCCTTTAAATCCTATTCTGGGTACAGTGAAAGATGAAGCCATGAGTTTTGTCTAAGATTCAATATTTACTCTTTACTAATATGTTTGCTGGAGAGACTTCCCAAGCATTATAAAGACATGCAAGAAAAAATTTAATATTCAAAGAAAGAGTGCACAAAACCTGTGTTGGCTTGCAGGTGCAAAGCAATTAACAAGCTGGCATTTACAGTACTTTTAATTAATTAATTAAAAATGCAAAGCTGACTTTCATTTCTTTAAATGTTTGAACATTTTATCCATCAATAATAAAGCACTACATGCTGCTGGGCGACAACAGCTGGTAAATGAAAAAAGTTAGTCCAGTGTTAAAGTAAGTGAAGAGATATTGGGAATTTGCTAGAGCATCTTTATCTCTTCCTTCCCCCCAGCCTGCCCCCTCTAAGGATACTATGAAACTTCGTGTCAAATGAGAGGGGAAGTGGCTTTTTGGCTACTCTGAGTCATAAACTGACAGTGACAATATTTGATGTGACATAGTAACCTTGAATGGGAATGAAAACAACAAAGCTTATTACAATTATGCTCCCCATTAAGGACCTGCCGCTCTGTTTCCTTCGGGGAGCGGAGTTGTTTGGAATTGAGGCTGTGCACCTCCATCTTATTTATAAAGGTTAAAAACATAATTAACAGAGGGAATTTCAATAATTCGCAAATTACATTCTAATGTAATGCTGCCGTGACTAATTTTACAGCTGGACGCTGCTCGAACAACGACGTTACTGGTCCCCGTGAACACATTTTTGGTCAGTACATATTTAAAAACAACACCATTAATGTACTTTAATTAAAACATAAATACTACAGTGCTACCTCGGTAGGCATTCACTCAGCTGGAACTAACTGTATTTGCTTAATCTACAATTTTAGATGTATTAGCAAAAATAAATGTTGGTGAATGTAAGAGCCTGATTACATATCTTGGGTAAATTGGTGATAATGAGTCAAGAGACTTTGTGTTCATTCACATATATTAGAATAAGAATCATTATGAAATTAAAGCTAAGATTAATCCTGCTAATGACACCACAGAGCATCTGGGAATAAGATAACCCAGATGTCAGATTCACTGTGCTACTGTGCTGCTATTTGATAGAGTAACCCTTGAAGTGTTCTTTTAAGGAAGATAGCTGCTACCCCCCCCCAGTCCCAGCACTTGAAATGCAAATGAGTGACAAGATAGTCTAATAATGAGAGCAGATTCTAGCAGTAAAGAAAATGAATAAATTAAAAAAAAAAAAACCCTCTGCACCACTGATAAGAACAAGCAGCAGGCACCCTGATGTCCTCAATTAGGGTGGATGACATCTGCTGAGCATTTCTCTCTAATAAAGCCCTCACTCGGTATTCCAAAGCACACGATTCTAACACTGTTAACATTTTAATGTCCTGGGCGTGCGTGGTAACATTAATTACAAGATGATTTGGATGACTTCTGAATCTCTTTTATGTCTTCCGCAGAAGAGAACACAGCATTGCAGCTTTGATATCATAAATAAAATGGGGACGCCTGCCAAGCATGAAAGGTATCCTGAAGTCACTTGCGTCTGCTGTGTTGTCCTGAACCTCCGTAGCCAGGCAGAGAGAATCCTCTGGGCATTTACAGAGGGTCAGTAGCTATGCATTTTAGGGGGAGGCTATGTGGCTCTCAAGGATTTTTTTTTTCCTTTATGCTAAAGGTGAACATTTTTGTTGCTGTTTTTAATTCCTAATGAGCTTAAAGTCCAATTAATATTTTTCTAAGCACAGTTTGCCTTCCTAATAGCTATTTTCATGAGCTTTGGCAAATGTCACCAGGGCTTTCTTGTTTGCTGGCTGGAAGATGGGAGCAGTTTTGCCCCTTATTCAACAGACTAGCACAAAGCACTGGCACTACAGGGGACCCGGGGTAGAAAGGGAAGTTGGGGGACGCAAGAGAAAAGAAATTTGTTGGTTCCCCTGCTACATAACTAGCACTGTATCACCATCATTCCTACAAAGATACTATGATTACCTCTATTACACGGGGAGGAAACTGGGGCACAGAGAGATCATGTAATTTATTTGCAAGTTATTAAACATGAAATAAAGAGCAGAACCAGGATTCAAACCCGTGTCTGACTGAGCTCAAAGTCCATGATCCCACTGTTCCTCTTCACTACACCCATGGCAGTCACCAGGGCTGTTGCCAGATGCCCCGGGTCTCATCCTTTGGGGCATATGATAACGTTAGGTTTCCTTGCCCTCTTCTCATAGCTGTGTAGACTTTTTTGACTGACGATATGCTAACAGAAGCTTCAGAAGTCACTGTGTGGTTCACCCTGACCCCTTTTCCCTATGAGGAATCACGAATGTCTCTCAGCCTGGATCTGAGGATGACTTGGAGCAGAGCCCACAGCCAACCTATAACAGACGTGAAGAATGAGTGAGAAATAAATGTTATTTAAGCCCCTGAGATTGTGAAAATATTAGTTACAGCAGCGTAACCTAGCCTATCCTGACAAATATAATACTAAACATGTACAAATCTATAAAGTCCCCAAGTGACCTCAGGAATGGATGAAGAAGGATGGAAAAAATAAAAGTGAGGGGAGATGTGACTGAAAAGGTGGCCCAGGAACTGTAAGACCTGGGAGAGAAAGACTGCATTGCTATTAAGCCTAACAAGTGCCTCTTACATGTGCGAATGGCTCCCCCTAGAGTTTGGCAGTGCCCAACCTAGACCATGGTGAGCAGGGGCCCTGCCATTTCTAGCCCTGCTACTTTGAGAACATGGCTCCCCACTCTTTTTACAGATTAAGCCAGATTTGCAGGGTGTGCTGGGTATAGAATTCATATTCAGTCAACAAACATATGCCCAGCCCCAAAAATGAGCTGGCTTGCTCAAAACATCAGGAACAATTCATCAACACATGTATTAGGGCACTTGTCCATGGATCAAAATTAATCTTGATGGCACATTACTGTCACCAGATACATAACAATAAAATAATGTTATACACAGTCACGGAGATGTGTATCCAAATGTGAAGGGAAGAAGAGAAAAGACCCTTTTGGGTTTTCATAATCAACTCACTGCGGTAGTGATTTACTGCCACCACAGGAGGGTTGTCGGAGGGGAAGAGAGAAAATGAGATACAGCAATGAGACAATACCTGTGAGAATCGAGCCCCTTTTCTCTCTTGTATCTCTTTCCTACCTCTGTTTGGACCACTCCCGTGAAATATCCTAATTCTCTGTGCCAACTCAACCCCACTCAAAAGGCCTGCAGTTTGCCAAAATAACAAATGACCAGGAGCTTCCCAGTCCCCAGCCACCCATCAAAAGTTCTCCAGAGTATTACCAAGGTTCCAGAGCTAGTCAACTGCGTAGCGCACTTAAAGAACTGAAGCAAGTAGTAGAACTTTATGGAACAGAGGCAGAATGGATCTCAAGCAAACAAACCACACACAGCTGCAGGTCCCCTCCTTCACTATCCCAGTGGTACCGTCCAATGGCGGCATTCCTCTGGGGACCACTAGAGAAGATTCTCAATGAGTGAATCAGCTCCCAGTGTCTGGTAGTCCCAAGTTCTACCTATCCACCTCCACTTACAAGAAAGCTGGTTAGTAAGAGTCAGAGTGTTGAAGAAAGTTTTTATCTTGATTAGGACTCTAAACCCAGGTGTGTAGAGCACCTCAAGCACTTCTAAAGATGTAGGAAAAAGGTACACTTACATCCACATTCATACTCCAACCTAGCAGCTCCCCAATGAAAGGGATTCAGTCCCAATATTTATGTTCTAGAAAATGAAGTAACCCGATATAAATACTTATGAAGCCTACTCGCAACATCACCATGACCTTTCACTGTATCGTGCCTTAGCCTGGGGCCACCTCCTTACCAAGAATGCCTTCTGCTGGGACTCGGTGAACGCCCACTTGTCCTTCAAGATACAACTCAAGGGTGCTCATAAAGCGTTTTCAGATCCACTCAACCAGAGGAGCACACAGCCTCCATTGTCCCGCTCCTCTCTCATACCACGGAACTCACTCTCCTGTTGTAATCACGTCACACGTCTCCTCCTCCACTGGATGGAAGGGTCCTGGGGGGTAGAGGTGGGGTGGTTTCCCCCACCCCCAGCAGGATGCCTGCCACACAGGAGGCACTCAGTACCTCCTTACTGAATATTGACAGTGGAAGCAGATTTAAGATGCTGTGCCATCTTGGAAGATAAATAATACCCATATTTTCTTATTGGATGCTTACGGACTGGCTCAGCTATTGCTTCTGACAGACATATAGCGCTTTTTATCTCCCCTTCCAAAGGCTTTGGCATCACCTTTATACCTTCCCAGATACTTATTTTAGTTTTTTAATAAGGTGTCCTTAGATGAGCCTCATCCAATTAGCATTATTTTGTGCCCGGCTGTGACAAGATAACTGGAAAATCAATGAAAACAAAGGCTGAATGGCCTGAGTTCTCATGACTGAGTGGGCTCCTAGGTGTCTTTTACACAGAATAATTTACGGAGGCATCCTTTAAGTACAGGCACTTCCATCTGTTTCACCTTCACTCTTGAGGGGAAATGAAATCAGAAGATATTTAGTCTGTTGCCAACCTAATATTTTTAACCTCTTCTTCCCAGTGTTTGGAACTCTCAGTCCCACATCTTTGAACAACACCTCAGCAGCAGGAGATGAATAACAACAATCGGGGTCTTGTCGACTTGGTGCCAGGCAGCATGCTAAGGATTTCAAGGCTCAGTGAACTTGGTCTGGTCGGGGTGGGGGGCGGCGGGGAGACATGAGGCATTTAAAAAATAAATGCTAAATGGAGATACAATCAGTCCCCGGGTGAAAAAGACATAAGGGCACTCAGCCACAAGGGGGACAGAGGAGGAAAGACCGGGCAGACAATAAAGGGAAAAGAAGAGAGAAGAAAGGGAGTCTAGGTGACACACGACCCATGCAGAGCTGTGTAGCAGAGGATGTGGTGTGAGGTGAGGCATGAAGGCAGGGGCAGCCTGTCAGAGGGCTCCTGCATGTCATGCTGAAGATTTGACTTTGCTGATAATGGGGAGCACCTGAAGTTTGGAAGGAGGGGGTGACAAAACTCAACCTGCATTTCAAAAGGATATTTTTTGAAGGATATTGGGGAGGGAAGGCCATTGGAGGTATCATTAGGAAACTTTTGCAGAAACTCTAAATAAACAAATCATTGAGGGTTTTGTTTTTTGTTTGTGTTTTTCTGATGAGAATAAGGACAAATTGATTGTCTGGGTAATGATTTCATTCAACAGAATGAAAGGTTAGTGCTGAATTGGGTCCAAATGGCTATAAAAATTAAATTTGGAAAGAGAATGTTAGCCCTTTAAGACTGTGAACACTGGGCTTCTCTTCTAGAACATGTTCAATGTCAGTGGCAGATGGGGCCCCATAGTTAAGCAAGGTCGAGAGATGTAAACAGAAAACCAGGATGCTGTATATTATTACATGCTTTCGTAGAGGTTTGTACATGAAAGTTAGCTGAGAAAAGGAAGGATTGGATACTACACTGGAAACAGGAAGAGTCAGATCATTTCCCAAAGGCAATGTGAGATGGGTCCTGAAGTATGGATAGGAGTTTGTCACCCAGAAAAAGGGAGAAGACAATCATTCTTAGTTTAAGAGGGGAAAAGGCACTATGGCAGAAGTGTCTAATTCACAGAGAGGATGGCTATCCTTCCTGAAGGGAATGCTGTTTATATAAAATCTCCACAAAAATCAGTATTTTCTTTTTAAACATTTATTTTTTTATTATTTTTAAAAAGATATTTATTTATTTATTTATTTATTTATTTGACACAGAGAGAAAGATCACAAGTAGGCAGGGAGGCAGGCAGAGAGAGAGGAAGGGAAGCAGGCTCCCTGCTGAGCAGAGAGCCCGATGCGGGGCTCGATCCCAGAACCCTGAGACCATGACCTGAGCTGAAGGCAGAGGCTTAACCCACTGAGCCACCCAGGCACCCCAAAAATCAGTATTTTCTTTAATAAACTTTCATGAACCTGCCATCCATGAATTTATCTTTACTTCTTTAAAAAGTCAGTTCTATCTTCACCTCTTGGGACTATGAACTCAATGCTTATCATTAACTGCTGCTCATTCCACTGAAATTCACTTCATTCCAGTTTCAGGGAGTGTGTCTACGAGTCCTGCTTTTTCAAGAATTGTTGTCGAGTTTATATCATATCTATTGATACTCCTCATCCTTCAATATCAGAGAACCTTAATTTCTTTTGTTCATATTTATGTATGTCTGTATTTCTTTTCTCATCCCAAATCCAGGTTCATTTGGACTAATAACTGGCTCACTCCACCCACTCTCACCATCTGGAAACTCACTGTAATGAAATATGAACATCTCTCCACATATTGCCCCCTATCTCTGCCACTCCCCCCCCCCCCGTCACTAAATATTACTCCTTGTTATAATGCCTGTTGGTGTATCAGGACATTTTCATGTGTATGTTAGCTTTCCCATGTTCCTGAAATAACATACCATGCACAGATTCGATCCAAGAATTCTAGAGAAAAAGGGCCCCAAGGACTATATTATATGTGGCATCATAAACCCAAACATTTAATTATTTGACCTGCTTCCCCAAATTATTTCTCAATGTTTCTCTAACTATTCTTGACAAGCACAAGGCACAGTAACTCTTATTTAACCACAGTTGGTTCTTTACTGTCTCTCTTCTTTCTTTCCTTGGGTAAGAGAGTTCCTTTAATAAAAGTGATTGTCTCAGAGGGAACTTAAATCCCACTGCCTCCCTCCAGTGCTGCACTTAATGTTGTATGTTTAACAACACCTGGGGGATTACACTTAAATCCTGGAAAATCTTTAAGCAGCAACACACTGCAACGGGAAACTCTCTGTCCCCCGAGATGTCAGGGACAGGGAAGAGCTAGAGAGGTGGGCTGTCTGAGAGAGGGGGACGTCCAGAGGATGGAGAAGCTACTTGCAGGATGGAGCAGAAATGTGTGCAGGCTCCCCTCCACACCCGACAGATGGACCAGGCACCAGGGTCCTCCCAAGGTCTGGGGTTTGGGAATGAAATGATCAGATACAGTCTCAGGAAGATCCAAGTGGTCTGCATGACCATGTACTGCACCCTGGCCTGCAATCAAGATCTGATTTATACCCTCCCAAAGAAGAAATTTTTGTCAATTTTAAAATATCCTCTAAATGCGGTTGAACCGGCACGCGTAGACGCGTGTGCTCACATGCGTCCACACCTGCACCCGCGCACACCATCGCTCAGTCCGGGACTTGATAAACTTTGTTTCAGCTTTCTTCATTGCCTCTAACCAAATTTTCCCTGGCTAAAACTAAAACCCACTTCAGTTTAGCTCTGCCTTCATGGTCGAAGGAAACAGCTGGTCATTCTTTAGGAAAAAAAATCTGCACTCAACACTTTAGATAAAACACGTATACTTTTTTTTTAAGTAAGCCCAGAAGCAACCCCGGAAAGCATCATTATAATGACCTCTTAGACTGAGTCTCACAAAACCGAGGTGCTTTCTTCATCCTTCAAACATCTGTTGGGCACCGACTCTGCACAAAAACTGTGCTGATGCAGCATTATTAACATAGCACGTTAAATGACCGGCATTTATTAAGGCTCTAAAAACATCCACAACTCTGACTGACTCCTATGACAAATGCATCACTGACTATTGGCAAAGATTCTTTGGACTACAAACAAATAGTTAAAAATAAATTAAAAGTTTGGGGTTTTTTGGTTTGTTTGGTTGGTTTTTTTTAGTGATTACACTTTTCATAAAATTCTAGTGGGCACTGTCGGCAATGCTTGATCATACCAAATAAGGAGAATTTTTGTGATGCAATGAAAGAAGAGAGTCATTTTCTTCCTTTTTCCAAGATAGAAAACTACCTGGTAATTTGTGTATATCCAGACTCTGCTCTGGCAAGTAAGTTCAAGGACATAACAAGTAATAAACCAATAAGTATTTTGCCTTCAAAAACCCATTGCACGTTTTACCCCCTGAAGTACCAAGGCTCAAGAAAAAGCAGTTTTGATATGAAAGAACAAAAGAACAGGTATGCTGAAATGTATGAGATGAATTCAGTCTAACTACAGGGGCACAACCTCCCCCTACAGAGTCACTGAATTGCCCCACATGCTGGCTGAAGGCCGTAGCTCAACACATCTCTTCCTTATTCCGTGGCACATTAGCATTTTCCTGATTTCCTACTCCATGTCAGAGTTTAAGACCCCCTTCAAAGTTCCCTTTTGAAGCTGGGTCTAGCTAGGTCTCTGGCTTTTCTGTCAAATGCATAGAGAAACGCTTTGTGTACTAATATTCAGTGTACTTAGGTGTTTAATAAATACAAAAAGTTGCCCAACTGAGGAAAAGATCACTGAAAATTCTGTTTCTAGAGACACCTCAGTGACTCAGCCAGTTGAGCGGCTGACTCTTGATCTGGGCTCAGGTCATGATCTCAGGATCCTGGGATGGAGTCCTGCAGCGGGCTCCACACTCAGCACGGAGTCGGCTTGAATTGTCTCTTTCCCTCTCCCTCTGCCCCTTCCCTGGCTCGTGCTTGCACTCTCTCTCTCTCTCTCTCCCTCTCAGTAAATAAAATCTTTTAAAAAATTATATTTCTACATTAAAGAAACTGATATGAGGCTTAATATTGCATAATGTTTGCTTTGGTTTTGGACAGTTTATAGTCGTTCCCCCACTCTCTTTAAAGCCGTGAACATGGAAATACAGGTCAGCCTTCCTACTAAGCCAAGAGGTTTCATCCTGTTTGATCTCACAGATAGAACTTTGGTGGAATTTGGCTATAGTTCCATCTTAAAGTAAATTATATTGCTGTTAGCTTTTATATATATGTACTTGAGAGAGAGAAAGGGAGAAGGAAGGACAGAAAGAGAATCTTATCAGGTATCACAACTGTGGAGCCCCTCGGGGTTCCATCTCACAACACTGAGATCATGACCTGAGGTGAGATGATGAGTCAGATGCTTAACCAACTGAGCCACCCAGGTGCCCCTAGCTTTTTAATTTTAAATGAATAGTTTTCAGAAGAAACTTCATCCTTCTTGTAGAGGTTCTACAGCCCATCTGTTCATCAGTCATTTCCACACTGGTGCTGATTGTGAAACTCTTTCACTGTTCCACCATCCAGTCTCCAAAAGATTACGGAGCACCAAGTCTCTGTGGATGAGGGACACACCAGGAACACAAAGATAAGTAAGTTGAGTGTCTGTCCGCAGGGCGGTCACAGTTTAATATGAAATACCAAAGAGACCAAGTGGTTTGCTAGAGTACAAATGTGTGCAATAATAAGCCCCACTGACTCGGTTTCCTCAAAAGAAACGTCACCTTTCCATCTTTTTGATCCCAGTGTTTTCAATGACTAAGGCAATGAGTATTTTCAGATGGGGGCCTGTCATTCACACTTGTGAAGCTATTGCTAAATCCTAGGAATCAAAGGGCTAGAAAAAGATGTAAAAAGAAGGCTAATAAGTTCTCTGCTGACTTCAGGATCTTCAGTCCCTGTCCCCTCTCATCCCAGCATTACCATTCTAGGTCATGTAATTTTTAAAAGCAAAAGCTACTCAGAACCAAATATAGAAATCTCTGGAGAATAATGAGGACCAGATGGCTCTGATCCTTGGCTTTCTTCGAAAATCTGTTTTCATGATAACTTATCAGCACACTTCCCATTTCTTTGACATAGGGAAATATCAGTGTTCTTTTCCAATACCTGTTTTTCAGATGAAAAAAATAAAATGTAGGCCACTCAGACGGAATGAATGAAGACCTACCTTGCCACCACTAGCACCACTCTCTGGGCTGTTTAGAGAAGACAGACAAGCACTTTTTTATACTTAGATGTTGCCTCAGAAGACAATTAGTACCAGTTGTTATATATTGCTAAAGGGCGTGGCTAGAAAATATCTCTTCCAACCCAGTGGTTATTATACTCAGCGGCACTGGCCCAGTTCCTCATGGGTTCGTAAATACTAATCAAGCAACAGGTAGCCTTTTTCATTTACCTTGGGGCACATCATGCCGTAGTTTATCTTGCGGGTAACGACAGACCAGGACACAGGATTGCTAAAGCTGAGCGTGCTGCAGCTGAGTTTTGTTTTTCTCTTGTAAAGTCAGGCATCGAGTTAAATCTACTTCAGCATTTCCCAGGCTAGCCTTATTAGATGGAGTAACACTGTGGGCTCTTGATCACACATTTGTTTTGACATTCGAACAGATTCAAAACTGTATTCTGAGTTGAAATCCGGACTTTTCTAGAGACACTCTCTTGGCTCCTTGTAAAGCAGGAACAGAGCCCTTCCCTCCAGGCCACCTACCTTACTCGACTGCCACAAGTTAGCCTTTCTCCGTTGTCTGTTAAAACAGACAAAACACACCTGCTGTGCTGTAGCTACTTTTCAAGGAGTACATCCTACCCAAAATCCCAAGCAAGAGGAATGATACTTGGGAGGATATCCTGGAAAAGAGAGTCAATACCTTCCTCCAGGATCTCCAAGTTCCACTCCCGGGTTAAGCCAGGTCACAGAGAGCAAGGTGCTGGGATGCATTGTTTCGATGGGCTGCAGCAAAATGTTTTTCCTGAAATGGCAGTTTGGCAGGGTATAACTGGCTTATTTTTTAGGGACTGGACATAAGTAGTATGGATGCTCTTGAAAGTAAAGATTTGAGAAATGGTTATGTAATAAAATCTCCTGGTCTTGGTGACTGATTAGATGTGAGCTAGGAAGAAGATCCAAGAAAGCCATTTAGAAAAGAAATTTGATGACACACAAACCATAGCATCAATATTCCCCAATATGAAATTGACACCAAATGGCATGAAATTGACAACATGCCCATCAAACCTGGAAAAAAAAAGAGAGAGAACCCAGCAATTTCATCAAATGTAGGAATAAACAAAGACTCATGCATGACAGGTTAGTTCTCACCAAATACAGATATTTTTATTGACTTCTACCTCAATGGGAATATTTCAATGAGGAAGAAAAAAAGCCAGATTGTTTGATCAAAAGAAAGCTATGATCTCAAAGTGGACACCTGCTATTCAGAGAAAAATATCCGCACAAATACATAACAAGCTATTAATAGTAATTATCTCTCGGGCTCATGTGTTAAAAGAGACTTCCATTTTCTTGTACGTTTCTATAGTACTGGAAATTTCCTAACAGTCAAGCGTTTTTAAGCAGAAAGAAAGCTTAAAAGAAAACCAAGTGGACACTTCAATATCTTTCTAATAAATTTGAATTCTCTCTCTGCGGTCTTCTTCAACTATCAGTACCAACTGAAGGAAAGCTGCTTTCATTTTACCTGTGTCTGCTGGACCAGGAGATGCCAAAGAGCTGAGGTTTAAGGGGGAAAGTGTGACCTCCAGTATAAGAACTAGAACACAGCCTGTCCTTTGGCAGGCCTGCTGCTTCTCTACAGGGGATTGATTACTCAACAGAAATGGAAAGCAGGCTCCTGGTGAATCCACTATCTGTCACCCACAAGCAACCCTGGCCCCCAAAGCCTGAGAGCTAGGTAGGAATGAAGCTTCCTGTCCATCTCGGCACCCGCTTCCTCTCCACCCCAGGTTCTCCAGAGGTCGATCTTCCATGCCACGTTCTATACCAGCAGCTCCAGGGAGACCATATCTGGGACCAAAAGGTCAGCCCACCTGGAGGTTGAGAGGGCATCTGCCCGGGCCTTGCAAGGGCTGTTAGTTCCACATTTGCAGATAGAAACTTACCCCCTGTTGCTCACACTGATGAACCTAATGGTTTCCTGGCAAGCCAAGGTTCACAGCCATCTGCTCTGTTGGCCTCATGCCCACGCTGAAGGTGGTGTGCTCTGTTCAGACGGAGTGGGCCATGGATAGCCACCAAAGAGAGGACTGGAAAGTAGGACCAGTGAATGCAGTCAGTGATGCCTTATTTGCAGGAAGACTTCCTGGTAGCTAACAAGGCCACATGCAGAATACATGACGTGCTGCATTATAAGGCAGCAAATCTACCGACTGTTGACCTGACATCATTGAGGCTGCCTTTATTCTGTATCCCTTCTAAGTGGTCATCGAATGTGGAATTGTGAGCTTAGAGGAGGTAAAACCTGGCTGGCTGGACTTCTTCTGAGTGACCAAGTGCTAGACAAAGGTTAGAGCACCATGTGTGGGGGAACCTTACCTGAGATATGTGGAAGCAGTTTATTAAACTGTGCCCAGAGCTGGATCTCATCCTCCAGTGAAGCACCACAGGAGGGAAATGGGCCTTTCTATAGGCTACTTAGATATGGTTGCCACACACACACACACATTCACACACACACAGTTAGTATATACATATACTAAAAATTTACTGTTTATCAAAAATTCTAATTTAGCTGGTGACCTGTGTTTTTATCCTCTAGCTCTAATAACCCTACTCTTAGACCAGGCTAAAAAGGCAGGGTGGGGCAAGGAGGCAAACTTAAAGAGCTTTGGAACAAGCCTAGGACAGTTGGCAGAAGTAATATCTCAGAATCAGAGCAGCTTAGAGAAATCCTCTTTCATCTGCAAATACTCCCTTACCTATGACTGAAGTGCCTCTGGTTGTTGAAGGATTTCTACAGTTTAATCGTGTTTTAAATGACAATGGCTTCTCTCAAGCTTTATCTTCTATACACAGGCACTTCTAGCCAAACTCTTGTCCCTACTGGTCATTGCAAGGCCACACACTACCCAGTCACTGCAGCCACCTAGAACAGTCTAGCTTCCTCATCAGTGCTTTAGGTCAGATAAGCACAGAGCAAAAAAGAACATCAACATAGGAAGCAGCGTAACCTGGGCCTGGATCCCAGATTTGCTAGTTAATAACTGCAAGTTCTGGGGTGAATTTCTTCATCGTTTAACAAATTCCAAGATTTTATTTCTTCATCTTCAAAGCATGAGCCATAATCCTGCTTCATCAGGATATGAGGAGAAGGAAATATGATCATATACTAATGGGAATTATCTGAACCATAGCAGTTACTTAAAAACAACAGTTACTATTACTCCTGTTGTTGTCTATATATTATTCACGGCTCAGACCCCAGGCACAGGAACCTAGCAACCAACCGTGCCTGGGTCTGAACCCTGACTTTCTCGAGCTCTTTTTGTCTCTGTCTCTCATAAGCTTAAGCAAGTTATTCTGCACACCTGTGCCCTAGTTTACCCATAAGTAAAATGAGCATACAGACGATGCCTAGAAAACAGAAAGTGCCACGTAAGCACTGGCCATTATTACTGGCTTTCGAGAAGCATTCCCAGAGCAGGATGGCGCAATCCCGTCTGAATGTCTTTAGCACTTTACCAGTCCCATGTGCATTTAGCTCCTAGGTTGCGTCTCATCCTCTTGACTGTTCTCACAACAGGAGCTCATCGAGTGATGATGAGGGCGATGAAGGTAAAGCAAACATGTAGGGCACTGTGTGAGTAAGCACACAGGCGAGTACTCCAGATGCTGTGCGGACAGACAGCAGGTTACCTCTATTTACTATGTCTACTGTGTGCCCGGCACTATAGTAGGTACCATATGCACCCTCTTTCATTGCGTGTCCTATCAACCTTATGAGTTAGGCCATTGGCTTTCTCTCTTACAGATGGGAAAACTCAGTTTAGAGAGTGTCAGTAATTTGCCTTAGCTTGTGCTGCCCATAAGGTATTTCAATATTCATCCTCGGGTGATGTGGAGGAAAAGGAACCCTTGTGTCCTGATACTGGGAATGCAAACTAGTGTAGCAACTGTGGAAAACAGTATGGAGTTTCATCCAAAAACTGAAAAACAGAAGGACCATTTGATCCAGTAATTCCACTACTGGGTATTTACCCAAAGAACATGAAAAAAAGAATTCAAAAAGATATACACAACCCTGTGTTTACTGCAGCATTATTTACAATAGCCACAATATGGAAGCAGCCCACATGTCCAATGATAGATAAATGGATAAAGAAGAGGTGGTATGTATATATATGTATGTATACACACATATACCACCATGAAATATTACTCAGCGAATACAGAGAATGAAATATGGCCATTTGCTAGGACATGGATGGAATCAGAGAATATTATGCTAAGTGAAACGTCAGTCAGAGAAAGACAAATACCATAGGATCTCACTCATATGTGGAATTTAAGAAACAAAACAAACGAACAAGGAAAAAAAGAGACAAAGAAGCCAACTCTTAACTATAGAGAACAAACAGGTGCTTAGCAGGGGGAGGAGGATGGGCAAAAGAGATGAAGAGGATCAAAAGTACACCTGTGATGAGCACTGAATAACATACAGAATTGCTGAATCACTTTATTGTACACCTGAAATTACTGTAACACTGTATGTTAATTATACTGGAACTTTAAAGACCAAATTTAAATAAGAAATAATTATAAAATTTTAAAAATCAAAAAATAATTTCTTTTAAGTAGGCTCTGTACCCAGTGTGGAGCCTAGCACAGGGCTCGAACTTATGAACCTAAGATCAAGAATCAGAGACTTAACTGACTGAGCCACACAGGTGCTCCTTAAAATTTTAAGATTTATCCTCAGGCAACCAGACAGTAGAGCCAATGCTCTAACCCAGCCTGCTGTTCCGCCTTGGACAAATCACTCAAATTCGCTGAGCCTTAGTCTCCCTAGCTGTGAAATACGGGTGGTAATAGTGGCTCCACATTGCAGTGACGATGAAATGAGGTCATTCGCATGAGGTGCTTACCACCACATGTGTTTTGCGCTCAGCACATACCCAGCAATTACCAGGTGTTAACAGCAACTTGCAACCTCGGGGTTGGGAACATACCCTTTAACTCCTGCCAACCGAACACAGACCTGAAAAACACACAAGGAAAACCAAAGCTTCTGATGCCAGGAATGATTCAATAACTGTCACTTTTAGGTCTTCCCTGGCATTCCCTAAAGGAGTCTTCATTCTTCTTTTCCACTGTGTAAAGTTTTCATTTTTATTTTAAGCTTTTAGTTAAATTCCAGTTAGTCAACATACAAGTGTATTCATTTCAGGTGTACAGTATAGAGATTCAGCACTTCCAGATATCGCCCTGGGCTCATCACTGACAAGCACCCTCCTTAATCCCCATCACTAATTAAGCCCTCCCCCTCCCCCCCCCCCCCCCCCCGCTCCTGATAACCATCAGTTCATTCTCTATAGTTAAGAGTCTGTTTCTTGGTTCGCCTCACTTTTTTTCCCCTTTGCTTGTTTCTTAAACTCCACATATGACTGAAATCACATGGTATTTGTCCATCTCTGACTTATTTCGCTTAGCATAATACTCTCCAGCACCATCCATGTCATTGCAAAGGGCATCATTTCGTTCTTTTTTATGGCTGAGTAATATCCCATTTTAGATATAGATATATAGATATAGAGCCCCTCTTCTTCATCCATTCATTAATTGATGGACCCGTGCCCCCTGATGATTACAGCAACAGCATTACCTACAACAGCCCACTTATGGAAACAGCCCAAGGAGGCTTCATGCCTAACCTATTGCCTCTGCAGCACATTCCTCTCCCTCTCCAGGAGGTTTGTGTGCACTCCTTCGCAGGGAAGGGGGTTTTCCCTGAGACAGGAGCCCGGCGCTCCTGAGTGGAGGGGGCTATACTCAGGACAACCAGGACCAGGACCAGGACCAGGGCCTGGGCTTATCACACCCGGGTCTCCTTCCACACAGAGTGGGCTCCTGCTCTGCAAGAGGTCCGGCCAAATCCTGGGCTGGCTTCCGTGGCACCGCTCTTTCCGGAGTAGACCAGAGTGGCTCTGTTTGAAGTAACACTTACCTATCCCTCTCCCCAGGTGACAGCTCAGAATCCTCTACCCTGCCCCCCACTTCCCCTGTGCTCCTGGGCCATTTACCAACTCTTTTTTTAACCTCAGTTTGTTTTCTAGTCTGTGAAAACAGGTTAAGAACAGTGACTCACAGAGCTAGATTAAAGATCAAAACGAAGTGACATCTTTGAAAATGCCAGGTTCACAGAAGGCATTCAATATTTTATTTATAAACAGGTTTATTAATATGTTAATTAAGAAAGCACAATTCTAATAGCTTTACAAGCATCAGCTATTTGATCCTCATAATAACCCTACTGATGTAGGGATTATTTTCATCCCCCTTTTAAAGATAAAAACACCAGGGTATAGAGAGCCTAAATAACCTCGCCAAGGTGACACAACGAGTAAGTGACAGAAGTGAGATTAGAAGAACCCAGGCAGATTTCCTACTTTTATCCACTACTGCAAGTACTAGTTATTCTTTCTTCCTCTCCATTACAGATTCTCCTCTTAGATCCCTTAGGCTAAATATATTGTCCCAACGGTGTTTTCCAGTGATGCCATATTGGGAGCCCAAACCATGACTCCCCAAGTGGTAACCACGGCTGCTGGAGAGGTTAATCTTGAACAAAACCCTTCACAATGCTTCTAATCTTCCTTGGCCTTCCTTAGAAAAGTATCTGTTTCTAAATGACCTCGTCCAACCATTACAACATTCAAGA